>NC_090326.1:89483094-90131618 GCF_035084215.1 Heptranchias perlo
TTATCCTGCTCCAGCCTCTAAGGGACCAACATTTACTTTTGCTATTCTCTTCCTTTTTGCATACTTGCAGAAGCTCTTACAATCCATTTTTATATTTCTTGCTAGTTTACTTTCATATTCTATTTTCTCCCTTTTTATCTATTTTTTGTTCATCCTTTGCTCGTTTCTAAAACTCTCCCAATCCTCAGGCTTATTACTATTCTTTGTAACATTATAGGCTTCTTCTTTTAATCTAATACTATCCTTAACTTCTTTAGTTAGCTACAGATGGATTACTTTTCCTGTTGAGTTTTTATTTCTCAATGGTATGTATATTTGTTGAGAATATTAAAATATTTCTTTAAATGTTCACCATTGTTTATCAACCGTCATACCCTTTAATCTAATTTCCCAATTTACCTTAGCCAACTCGCCCCTCATACCTGTGTAATTGGTTTTATTTAAGTTTAAGACTCTAGTTTCAGACTTAAGTGCATCACTCTCAAACTCAATGTAAAAGTCTATCATATTATGATCACTCTTCCCCAGAAGATCCTTTACTGTGAGATTACTAATTAACCCTGTCTCATTATACAATACAAGATCTAAAATAGCCTGTTTCCTGGTTGCTTCCATGAAGTATTGTTCTAGGAAACCATCTCGAATGCATTCCATGAACTCATCCTCCAAACTACCTTTGCCAATTTGATTTGCCCAGTCTATATGAAGATTAAAGTTCCCCACGATTACTGCACTACCTTTGTTGCAAACTCCTATTGTTAAGGATGACTAATAATGATTAATACTCTTTCCAACAGTATAGTTACTATTAGGGGGCTTATAAGCTCCTCCTATCAGGGTTTTCTGCCCCTCGTTATTTCTTATTTCCACACATAAAGATTCTACCTCCTGATCTTCTGACCCAAGATCCTTTCTCACCACTGGCCTTATGTCATCCTTTATCATTAGAGCTACACCCCCTTCTTTTCCATTCTGCCCGTCTTTTCTAAACATCATGTACCCTGGAATATTTTGTACCCAGCCTTGGTCACTTTGCAACCATGTCTCTGTAATGGCTATTAGATCAAACCAATCAGTTTCCTTGGGGTGTCTGGCATGCTATCCTCTTCCTCTACTGTAAATACTGACACAAAGTAATTATTTTAACATATCCGCCATTTCCTTATTTTCATTTACAATATCACCATTATCAGTTTTTAAGGGGCCCACATTGCTCTTGACCACCTTCTTTTTCCTAATATAAAATTGTAAAAGTTTTTTGTGTTGATTTTGATATCCCTTGCAAGTTTCTTTTCATACTCCCTTTTTGTAGCTCTTACTATCTGCTTTGTCACCCTTTGCCGGTCTTTGTATCTCGCCCAGTCCCAGGATCTGTGCTTTTTTTTTTGCATTTTTGTATGCTTTTTCTTTTAGTTTTACGCTGTCCCTTTTTTCTTTTGTCGTCCATGGCTGTTTTCTTGGCAAGTAGAGTTCTTGCCCATTAGGGGTATAAACTCGTTCTGTATCACGTTAAATTCTTTTTTGAACACCTCCCACTGATCTTCTGTCGTTTCACCCATTAACAGATTTGTCCAGTTTACTGTGGACAGTCTCTGTCTCATTTCGTTGAAGTCGGCCTTTCCTAAATTTAGAATCTTAGTAGCTGTTATGGGTTTCTCCCTTTCAAACACAACGTTAAACTCGATCATATTATGATCGCTGTTAGATAAATGTTCACGCACCGTTCGGCTGTTAATCTGTAATCAGCCAGTTTTAGTTATGAAATCTAATATTGCCTGGCCCCTTGTTGGTTCTAGGACATATTGTTGCAGAAAGCTGTCCTGAATGCACTCAAGAAATTCACTACCTTTCTGTCATGAGCGTGTCAGTTTATCCCAATCTGTATGAAAGTTAAAATCCCCCATTAAAACCACTTTACCTTTGCTACATGCTTGTCTAATCTCTGCATTTATTCATTCTGCCACTTCACAGCTGCTACCAGGGGGCCTATACACAACTCCCACTGAAGTCTTAAATCCTTTTCTATTTCTTAATTCTGTCCATAAAGTCTCCACTGCCTGTTTATCTCTCATTATATCATCTTTTATCATTGAAGTAATTTCATCCTTAATCACTAAGGCTACTCTTTCCCCTCTACCAATTTCCCTATCCTTCCTATTGACCTTATAACCTGTTATATTCAGTTCCCAATCCTGACCGTCTTGCAGCCATGTCTCAGTAGTGGCTACCATGTCATACCCTCTAAGTTGAATTTGTGACTGCAATTCATTCAATTTGTTCCTTATAATCTGTGCTTTTGTATAAAGAATGCTTATTTGGGCCACGCACTCTAACCTCTCCTTCTGCTCTATTGTTTTTCCCCACACATTTTTTATTTCTCTCTCCTGATTTAATTACTTTACATCTTTTAGTTTTCCCTTTACCTGTAGTGCCTAAAGCATAATTTCTGACCATTACTCTACTCTCTTCCTTTTTGTTTGTTTTAAAGTTGTTATTTATACCACCTTTTCCACCTGAGCCCTCCCCCCATTTACTAGTTTAAAGTCCTTGTGACCACCCTATTTAGCCTTTCTGCTGGGACCCTGATCCCAGCCTGGTTCAGGTGGAGCCTGTCCCAATGGTACAGTTGCTTCCTGTCCCAGTATCCCATGAAATGGAACCCCTCTTTCCCACACCGCTCCTTCAGCCATGTGTTCACCTCCCTAATCTGTTTATCTCTACACCAATTTGCAAGTGGCTCAGGTTAGAATCCAGAGATTATAACCCTCGAGGTCCTGTTTTTTTAAAGTTTTGCTCCTGGTACTCTCTGAACAGGACCTCTTGCCTCCCCTTTCCTATGTTGTTGGTCCCAACATGGACCACAATGACTGGATCTTCCCCCTCCCTCTCCAATATCCTTTCAAGCTGGTTCGAGATGTCCCTCACCCTGGCACCAAGTAGGCAACATACCATGTGGGACTCTCGATCCTGCTGACAAAGGAGCCCGAATTATTGAATCCCGTACAACTACCACATCACCCTTCTCCCCCTCCTCCTTTTGGACAGCCTCCTGCTCCAAGGTGCCACGGTCAGCATTCTGGCTGTCCTTCCGACAGTCTTTATCTTCATCCTCACAGGTAGCAAGTGCATTGTACCTGTTGGATAGGATCAGCATCTGCAGATCCTCATTCTCTATCTCACCTGGGTTCCCCTTACTCTGTACACTATCGGTCACACCAACCTCGCTCTGATCCTGTACCTCTCTATGTGGTGTGACCGAGGGCCGGAGTAAACTGTCCATATACTCTTCCCCCTCCCTTATGTGTCGGAGTGTCTCCAACTCACACTCTAGCTCAATGACTCTGAGCTGGAGAAATTTGAGGCGGAGATATCTACTGCAGATGTTTTCGCTCAGGACATTCTCGATGTTTACAAACTCCCACATACTGCAGTCCAGACACCCAACCTGCTCTGCCATATCTTAATCTATGTTTATTTATAGATAATTACTTTTCAGTCTTTTTACTTTTTTTTGCTTTTAAAAAAAATTTAGCACCTCCTTCCCCTTCTACACCTAATTCCCACTCTCACCAAATTCTCAAGTTCCCACTCACTTCACAATCCATGTTCTTCACAATGCACTCTGTGCTTCAGCAGATACATTATACACCTTTTGAGAACACCAGTTACAGCTGCTCAATCATCTTCCAGCTCACAGTAATTACCCTCTATTCAGGCAATCACTTACAGCTGATTGACTGTTAACTGTTAACTGCCACTGACTTGCAGTTTCTGTTCACCGTTAACCACAGTACCAATTTTTACAAAGGAGCATTAGGTTTTCACAGCAACTCAAATAAATGGAATGTATATGTGAAGAATTACAATCGATATTAATGACTTAGATGAAGGGACCCACTGTAATGTATCCAAGTTTGCTGATGATACAAAGCTAGGTGGGAAAGTAAACTGTGAGGAGGACACAAAGAGTCGGCAAAGGGATATAGACAGGTTAAGTGAGTGAGCAAGAAGGTGGCAGATGGAGTAAAACATGGGGAAATGTGAGGTTATTCACTTTGGTAGGAAGATTAGAAAAACAGAATATTTTTTAAATGGTGAGAAACTATTAAATGTTGGTGTTCGGAGAGACTTGGGTGTCCTCGTACAAGAAACACAAAAAGTGAGTATACAGGTACAGCAGGCAATTAGGAAAGCAAATGGCATGTTGGCCTTTATTGCAAGGGGGTTGGAGTACAAGAGTAAGGAAGTCTAACTACAGTTGCACAGGGCTTTAGTGAGACCTCACCTGGAGTACTGCGTGCAGTTTTGGTCTCCTTATCTAAGGAAGGATATATTTGCCTTGGAGGTGGTGCAATGAAGGTTCAGTAGATTAATTCCTGGGATGAGAAGGTTGTCCTATGAAGAGAGGTTGAGTAGAATGGACCTATACTTTCTGGAGTTTAGAAGAATGAGAGGTGATCTCATTGAAACATATAAGATTATGAGGGGACTTGACAGGATAGATGCTGATAGATTGTTTCCCCTGCCTAGAGAGCATAGTCTCAGAATAAGGGGTCGGCCATTCAAGACTGAGATGAGGAGAAATTTCTTCACTCAGAGGGTTATGAATCTTTGGAATTCTCTACCCCAGAGGGCTATGGATGCTGAATCATTAAGGGCAGGGCTTCTGTCTGCCGCCCTGGTTCTTCTGTAACCCTGGCCCAGTTTCCCCTCATTAAAGATGCAGGACTGGGTCTCACCACCAAGAGGGTGCCCACAGCTGCAGAGAAGCAAAATGTGACAGTGCTGCAGTGGGACACCTGTTACAGCAACAGTAGAGGAGAGGAGGTTCTTAAAAGGGTCAGATATTCCCTGAACACTGCAGACTCAGGCTTGGACCTTCAGATGGGCTGCACTTCCATCAGGGGTAGATCAGGCTTTCTCCTGGTGTATTGGCTGCTTGGTGGATCCCAGGCCAGGGCTGAGGAAACTCCCGGCCTGGGAATCCTGTTCCCAGGATAATTCCCCACAGGAACTCGTGGTGAAGGCTGTGATCTGTCATATCCAGGGCCTAGCCTAATTCCTGCGCCTCCTGCCACAGTCCTGCCCAATTTACAGTGGGAGTACACCGAAATTCAAGGCCTTCACCTTTATACAGAACAGCATTGTGGACTATAACAGGATATTTGGCTCATACTTCTAGCAGTACATTCTCTTTTTCACCATGCAATGTATAATGTAATTTACATAAGTCAGTTCTGACAAAAGATCATCGAACTGAAACGTTAACTCTGTTTCTCTCTCCACAAATGCTGCCTGACCTGCTGAGTATTTCTAGGATTTTCAGTTTTTATTGCATAAGCCTGCTATTTCCACTTACATTATCTTCCTTCTTTTCCATTTCACCTTGTAAGTGCAGTATTTTTGCAAATCTTTTTAACAACTATGATTTTTCATGCCTTGTATGTCTTGTTGGGAGGTACCATCCTTCCTTACAAAAATGTCCTGTCATTTTACTTCATTAAGCTCTCCAATTAGACAGTCAGGGCCCAGTCACTGAAATGCACTTTCATAATCTTGTTGTTCAGCCATTTCTTAACAGTTTTGTGCACCACACAGCTGGATCCACAAACATGTTGTCATTTACACGTCAAATGACTCATTAGCTGTTTGAGCAGGAACATTATTACAGGTGCAGTAGAATTGGCTGATTTCTTTTCCATTTAAACTAACAAAATTATATTACACAAAATCACCCATTTAAAACTTTAGTGCACTTGACATTTTGTCAGTGGGTCATAAATAACTACAAAAAATGATTATTAACTTTTTTCGAACAAAGAGGAAAATATAACCCTCAGTATCACCTGCAGTGTGAGCTTTTACAGACAACACACTGTCTTCTTCTCATCTCTGCCCTTTAACTAACTGCTCTTCAGGGTACTCCAGTCCTGGGAAAATTCTGTTCCTCTTTCCATTGTGATTTACTTTGTTTCTTTCATTCTGTTCACAATTGGTGTTGTCCCTTTACTTTCCTGTTTGTGATTCTGTACTGGCAAAGCCTGTTTCACAGCCAAATTGGTTTCTTTATCTCACTCCTGGTAAATTCCAGCTGCAATTTCTCCCTTTCTTTGCCACGTCCGCGGGTGATCACCAATGTATTTGCGATAAACAGCACTCCTGTGAGCAGTACTTTCAATATTTCATGTAATCCATCCGCTCCCTGTTATATGCATTTTATTGACCTTTGACTGACAGCATTGGTTAAGTGCTTTGATGGTCACTCCCGAAACTTTAACCTATCCTTCTCCAGTGCTGATCGACCTTCTGTTTACTCCAAGCATTTTCTATGGCACTGATGTGGGTTTTCACTGCACATTTTTCTTGTTAATTTCAGGAACTAGGCCTACCCAAAAACTGTCCACTGTTGTAACAAAAACCTTTCAAATATTAAGGACTAGAAATTATGGTTGCTGATATTAACAGCCGAATGCTTAACAAATTTGTATGACATTCCTTTGTCCACTATTTTAATGCAGGCATTTTAAATAGGTTAATGCCTCTACTTAAAAGAGTAGAGAGGAACAACTTACATGTGCATTGAGTGTTCATCCATTAATATCACCAATAACATTTCTGGGCTTCTAACAAACACAAGGGACCAATATCCTGGCGGGGAGGTTTGCTACTGCTGTTGGGGAGGGTTTAAATTAGCTTGGCAGGGGAGAGAAGCAGAGCTGGAAATGGAAGGCAGAAAATTAGTAAGTGAGTTTGGAAGGCAGAGGAAACAAAGGTTAGAAATTAGACAACAAAGGAACTTGGCAGCGTTTAATGATATATACCTCATTAAAGTATAGTGAATAAGGCAGATGAGCTAAGGGGACAGATAGACACATGGAAGTACGATATCTTAGCTATTACTGAAACATGGTTTAAACAGGGGCAGGAATGGCAGTTCAACATTCCTGGTTACAGGGTTTTCAGACGAGATAGAGAGGGGGATAAAAAAAAGGAATGGGGGTGGCAGTATTGGCTAAAGAAACAATTACCGCTGTGAGGAGGGATAATATGTTAGAAAGATCATCAAATGAGGCCATTTGGGTTGAGCTAAAGAACAAAAAAGGGGCAGTCACACTGCTGGGAGTGTACAATAGACCCCCAAACAGTCAGAGGGAGGTAGAAGAGCAAATATGTCGGCAAATTTGTGAGAAATGCAAAAACAATAGGGCAGTAACAGTAGGGGATTTCAACTACCCTAATATTAATTGGGATACAATCAGTGCAAAAGGTATCGAGCGCTCAGAATTCTTAAATTGCATTCAGGAGAACTTTTTAAGCCAGTACATAGTAAGCCCAACAAGAAGGGGGGCAGTTCTGGCAATGAATCTGGGCAGGCAGAAGGAGTATCAGTCGAATCATAGAATCATAGACGTTTACAACATGGAAACAGGCCCTTCGGCACAACATGTCCATGTCGCCCAGTTTATACCACTAAGCTGGTCCCAATTGCCTGCACTTGGCCCATATCCCTCTATACCAATCTTACCCATGTAACTGTCCAAATGCTTTTTAAAAGACAAAATTGTGCCCGCCTCTACTACTGCCTCTGGCAGCTCGTTCCAAACACTCACCACCCTTTGAGTGAAAAAATTGCCCCTCTGGACCCTTTTGTATCTCTCCCCTCTCACCTTAAATCTATGCACCCTCGTTATAGACTCCCCTACCTTTGGGAAAAGATTTTGACTATCTACCTTATCTATGTTCCTCATTATTTTATAGACTTCTATAAGATCACCCCTTAACCTCCTACTCTCCAGGGAAAAAAGTCTCAGTCTATCCAACCTCTCCCTATAAGTCAAACCATCAAGTCCCGGTAGCATCCTAGTAGATCTTTTCTGCACTCTTTCTAGTTTAATAATATCCTTTCTATAATAGGGTGACCAGAACTGTACACAGTATTCCAAGTGTGGCCTAACCAATGTCTTGTACAACTTCAACAAGACATCCCAACTCCTGTATTTAATGTTCTGACCAGTGAAACCAAGCATGCTGAATGCCTTCTTCACCACCCTATCCACCTGTGACTCCACTTTCAAGGAGCTATGAACCTGTACTCCAAGATCTCTTTGTTCGATAGCTCTCCCCAACGCCCAACCATTAACGGAGTAGGTCCTGGCCCGATTCGATCTACCAAAATGCATCACCTCACATTTATTTAAATTAAACTCCATCTGCCATTCATCGGCCCACTGGCCCAATTTATCAAGATCCCGTTGCAATCCTAGATAACCTTCTTCACTGTCCACAATGCCACCAATCTTGGTGTCATCTGCAAACTTACTAACCATGCCTCCTAAATTCTCATCCAAATCATTAATATAAATAACAGTATCAGGAGTATCAGTAGGAGAGCATTTTGGTGGTAGTGATCATAATTCAGTTTGATTTAGAATAGTTATGGAAAAGGACAAAGATAGAACAGGAGTAAAAGTTCTAAATTGGGGAAAGGCCAATATTACTAAGCTGAGAAGAGATTTAGCAAAAGTGGACTGGAAACAGTTACTTGAAGGTAAATCGGTGTCAGAGCAGTGGGAGGCATTCAAGGGGGAGATTCAATGGGTTCAAAGTAAAGATGTTCACACAAAGAAAAAAGGTGGGACTGCCAAATCTAGAGCCCCCTGGATAACAAGAAGCATACAAAGTAAGATAAGGCAAAAAAGGGAAGCTTATGTCAGACACCAAGAGCTCAATACTACAGAAAGCCTAGAGGAGTATAGAAAGTGCAGGGGTGAAAGTGAAAAGGAAATTAGGAAAGCAAAGAGAGGGCATGAAAAAATACTGGCAAGTAAAATTAAGGAAAACCCAAAAATGTTCTGTAAATACATAAAGAGCTAGAGGATAACTAAGGAAAGAGTAGGGCCGATTAGAGACCAAAAAGGTAACCTATGTGCAGAGGCGGAAGATGTAGGTGTGGTTCTTAATGAATACTTTGCATCTGTCTTCACAAAAGAGGGGGACGATGCAGAGATTGTAGTTGAGGAAGAGGAGTGTGAAATATTGGATGGAATAAACATAGTGAGAGAGGAAGTAATAAGGGGTTTAGCACCTTTGAAAGTAGATGCTCAGTTTGGTTTCCGCCAGGACCACTCGGCTCCAGACCTCATTACAGCCTTGGTCCAAACATGGACAAAAGAGCTGAATTCCAGCGGTGAGGTGAGAGTGACTGCCCTTGACATCAAGTCTGCATTTGACCGAGTGTGTCACCAAGGAGTTCTAGTAAAATTGAAGTCAATGGGAATCAGGGGGAAAACTCTCCAGTGGCTGGAGTCATACCTAGCACAAAGGAACTTGGTAGTGGTTGTTGGAGGCCAATCATCTCAGCCCCAGGGCATTGCTGCAGGAGTTCCTCAGGGCAGTGTCCTAGGCCCAACCATCTTCAGCTGCTTCATCAATGACCATCCCTCCATCATAAGGTCAGAAATGGGGATGTTCGCTGATGATTGCACAGTGTTCAGTTCCATCCGCAACCCCTCAAATAATGAAGCAGTCCGAGCCCGCATGCAGCAAGACCTGGACAACATCCAGGCTTGGGCTGATAAGTGGCAAGTAACATTCACGCCACACAAGTGCCAGGCAATGATCATCTCCAACAAGAGAGAGTCTAACCACCTCCCCTTGACATTCAACGGCATTACCATCGCCAAATCCCCCACCATCAACATCCTGGGGGTCACCATTGACCAGAAACTTAACTGGACCAGCCATATAAATACTGTGGCTACACGAGCAGGTCAGAGGCTGGGTATTCTGTGGTGAGTGACTCACCTCCTGACTCCCCAAAGCCTTTCCACCATCTACAAGGCACAAGTCAGGAGTGTGATGGAATACTCTCCACTTGCCTGGATGAGTACAGCTCCAACAACACTCAAGAAGCTCAACACCATCCAGGACAAAGCAGCCCGCTTGATTGGCACCCCATCCACCACCCTAAACATTCACTCCCTTCACCACCGGTGCACAATGGCTGCAGTGTGTACCATCCACAGATGCACTGCAGCAACTTACCAAGGCTTCTTTGACAGCACCTCCCAAACCCGCGACCTCTACCACCTAGAAGGACAAGAGCAGCAGGTACATGGGAACAACACCACCTGCACGTTTCCCTCCAAGTCTCACACTATCCCGACTTGGAAATATATCACCGTTCCTTCATTGTCGCTGGGTCAAAATCCTGGAACTCCCTTCCTAACAGCTCTGTGGGAGAACCTTCACCACACGGACTGCAGCGGTTCAAGAAGGCGGCTCATCACCACCTTCTCAAGGGCAATTAGGGATGGGCAATAAATGCGGCCTCGCCAACGACGCCCACATCCCATGAACGAATAATAAAAAAAAAGTCGCCAGACCTGGATGAAATTTATCCCAGGCTGTTAAGAGAAGCAAGGGAGCAAGTAATGGAGGCTCTGATCATCATTTTCCAATCCTCCCTGGCTACAGGTGTGGTGGTGGAGGATTGGAGGACTGCTAACATTGTACCGTTGTTTAAAAAGGGAGGAAGGGATAGATTGAGTAATTATAGCTCAGTCAGTCTAACCTCGGTGGTGGGTAAACTATTATAATCAATTCTGAGGGACAGCATAAATCGTCATATAGAAAGGCACGGGTTAATCAAGGACAGTCAGCATGGATTTGTTAAGGAAAGGTCGTATCTGACTAACTTGATTGAAATTTTTGAGGAGGTAACAAGGAGAGTCGATGAGGGTAATGCGTTTGATGTAGTCTACATGGATTTTAGCAAGGCTTTTGACAAGGTCCCACATGGCAGACTGGTCATAAAAGTACAAGAGCCATGGGATCCATGGAAAAGTGGCTAGTTGGATCCAAAATTGGCTCAGTGGCAGGAAGCAAAGGGTAATGGTTGACGGGTGTTTTTGCGACTGGAAGGCTGTTTCCAGTGGGATTCCGCAAGGCTCAGTACTAGGTCCCTTGCTTTCTGTGGTATATTTTAATGATTTGGACTTGAATGTGGGGGGCTTGATCAAGAAGTTTGCAGATGATAGAAAAATTGGCCATGTGGTTGATAGCGAGGAGGAAAGCTGTAGACTGCAGGAAGATATCAATGGATTGGTCAGGCGGGAAGAAAAGTAACAAATGGAATTCAATCCAGAGAAGTGTAAGGTGATGCATTTGGGGAGGGCAAACAAGGCAAGGGAATACACAATAAATGGGAGGATACTGAGAGGTGTAGAGGAACAAAGGGACCTTGGAGTGCATGTCCACAGATCCCTGAAGGTAGCAGGACAGGTAGATAAGGTGGCTATATGGGATACTTTCCTTTATTAGCTGAGGCATAGAATATAAGAGCAGGGAGGTTATGCTTGAACTGTATAAAGCACTAGTTAGGCCTACCCTTTCTTTTACTTCTTCAAAGAATTCAATAAGATTGGTCAAGCATGACCTTCCCTTTTGAAATCGTAAAATGTTATTTTCTGAAAGAAACCTATCTAATTTGCATTTGAATGAGGCAATACTAACGGCTTCCACTGTCTCCTTAGGGAGTCTGTTCTGTAGATTTACCACTTGCTCACTGATATAATGTTTCTGCTGATTCGTTTTGAATTTACCCCCTTCAAGTGCGGGCCATGTCCTCTGGTTCTACTGTTCCGGACAAGGTGAAGCAGCTTGTCATGGTCTACATTATCTAGCCCCTTTAGTAATACATAGGTTTCTGCTGATCTCCTAATGGCAGGAGATTGGGAGAATCCTGAAGATATTCAGGTTGTAGGACCTGACTTGAAACTGTTAAAAAGAGTGGTAAAATTCCTCTTGTGGCTAACTTTAGCAAAAATGTCAGCATGAGTACAAAATAGTAAATTGCTTTGTACTGACACTGACTGTTTTGCTAAAATTTTTAACAGGGCAAAATGTTACCTCCAGAGTTATTACCAAGCATGACAGACTGGCTGCAACCATCTTAAATATTTCTGAATCGGCTCTATCTAACTTCTGCCTCATAATGATCTTTGGGGAGCCAATAGAAAATTGATTTTGAAACAAAAACTTTGTATTTGCATAGCATCTTATCATAGGGGAGATTTTGCTGGCTCTGTGCCCACATGGATTGGATATCCCGGGTGCAGTGAAATTGGAAAATGGGGCAGGCCGGAGTGCACACCTTAAAGGAACCCGCCTGATTTTCCTTCTAGACCCAGGAAAATCTCCCCTCACATCTCTCAGACATGTCTCAAATTGTTTGACATAAAATGAATTATGTAGACGGTGACTTATATGTCACTTGGCAAATAAATGAATAAACCATCACACAAATTAAATGCCATTTTTCCCTATCATTGCTAGTGGTAATTTTATGAAATCAGGTGGTGCTCTATGCTGGGAGCACAAATACCCCTCTATTTGTTTTCTGACCTACTTTCGCTATTTAACATTAATAGAACCTACATCAAGTGTAATGTTATTTGTTGCACCAAAATTTAATTGGCCCAGAATTTGCTGTAGCCGGCCAACGAACGGTGCCTGTTGTTAGTTAGGCTTGGCCTCACCTGTTTAATCTCAATCAGATTTTGCACTGCAATTTGCTGGCAGTGCGAGATAGAAACAGCACAGTGCCCTCTACAGGGCATCTGAGATCTGAGTGAACAGGGCAAGCAGCTGTGTGTCTCCTTAACCATTCAGGTTGAAGGGTTGTGAAAATAACAGTGCAAGGACTGAGAAGGAAGTCTAAGTTGGAATAATGAATTCAATGTCAAATCAGGTACAGAAAGAGAAATAAAGAGAGGCAAAGAAAGATTGGATTAAGAGAGAAAAAAGAAACAAAGAAAAAGTAAAACATTTTAATTTTAAAAAAAAACCTCCAACAATTAAAACCTGAGAGAATGAGACTCCACACTTGTAGTAGTTAATTTTGAGTTCTAGAGAGGTTGACTGGCAGTAGTTACACTAATCACATTGTTAAAAGAATACTTAGACTGAAATGGACAAGCCCTAACTTTCCCTGACGAGTTTAGTTTGTATTTACTGCGCAAATACAGCAACTTCACGCCGTTCAGTGCATTTCAATGGTGAGACAGACAGTGAGATGCTGTTTTCGTGAAGCTGATGGCGGAGCACCTTTGGACAGCACCTTTTGGATTTCCATATTTAACCTCGCATCTGCCCTCGCCTGAGGTTGCTGTGCGATTTGCGCATAAATAACGGCGAGGGCCATTAGCCTCACTGCTATTTTGACAGAAAATTCTGGGCCATTATAAGCATTTTTCCACTATATTGGGAGATTTCTGAAAGATTGCGACTGTGTTAGGATTTTTTTTGAAAATGAACTTAGAATTACAGAAATGATTACAATAATGATTCACTATAATTACCTTGTGGAAGTAAAACAACCACCTGTTTCTGTTAAGGAAAATATAATTAATGCTCCACAAAGTCTTGGTTAATTGACAGTACAGTAAACGTGTGTATCAAAACTGCATCTCAAAAGATGGTGAAGGCTAAGCTGAACAGGCAAGTCATAGTTTTGAACCTCATTCAAACGTACTCACCCCAGCAAACTCATTCCATTTACTACAAACATATTTCAACTGTTGGTCTCTTGCTTGTTTCTGTTTATGTCCTAGCTCCATACACCACCCCAATGGAGGAGGTAAAGCAGTGAGTAGCACCATTGGGGAAAAAATATAGCAATATACATGAAAGTTTGTCAAAACAACTGAGTAAAATAGTCATTTTCCAATACATAGGCCAGGATTTTGATCGGGAGCTGGGAAGGGGGCGGGGGGGATAGTCGAATCGCGGACGAGAAACCCAGAAGTACGGGTGTCCCGGATGTCCTTACGATTTTGACGTAGCGACGTCTTTTATTTTTTTTGTCAGTTTGCTGTCCGACTGGCTTGATTGACGGGCTGATCTCAGCTGGATGGGAGCAGAGCAAGGAAGAGGATGTGAAAAGGTAAGTCTTCAGGTAAGTCTCAGATTGTATAGATGGGGGCACATGGGGGGCATGGGTGGTCAGTCATGAGGGATTGGGGGTCAGTCACCGGGGGTCAGTCACTGGAGGGGGGGGCGTGATCATTGGGAGGGGTCCGCGATCGTTGGGGGGTCGTTGCAGGTAGGCTTGTTGGGCCTGGGGGAAGCACTCCTGCAGTTTCGGGCCTCCTCGCCTCCTTTCGCATGGCATGAAGGAGAAGGCCCGGGAATCCCGGCCCCCAGGGGTTGCAATTACAAAACTTTTCAAAATGGAGGCCCGCAGCCTCCTTGAAAGGTTTTAGTGACCAACCCACCTCCTGGGAGCGGGCTGGTTGCCCGCTCCTCGTCCCGCCCCGGTGAAAACCGGAAATGGGTAGGTTGGGGGTGGGTCTGAAATTGTTGCAATTTTCAATGCCATCCCTGTCCCAACCCATCTGTTTTTCACAGTTAAAAGTCTGCCCATAAAGACAGTCCAGTTTTCAGTCCAGAAAACCAGTTTTCACTCAACATTCATAATGCTGCTAGCCTCGTAGGGTGAGAGAAATCAAGAATAAATACAACGGAAAGTAGAATTGGCATTGGGCTAAGATTACCCAATTCACAAATGCACAAATTAATTTCAATGACTTTCAAGGATCCAATCTCTTTTCATTAAGGTGAGGGGGTGGGGAGAGATCAGCAGTTCTATTGTCTAAGATAGATGAAAGGGTAACAGCTCATCAGATGCCTTCTAACTCTTGGATAGTTTTCAATAAATGTGAAAACAACAATTACCAAATGTTCAGTATTTCTAGCCAGTAGCCATTACATTTCCTTGTGAAATAATCCTGAATAATGACAAAGTGATAAGATGCTTATCACTGTGTTTCAGAAAAATAAAAATATAACACAGACATCATCCCTTTCATTCTAACTGAAGGCAAGTGGTAGAGTTAAACAAAATCAATATTTCAGACAACCTGGAGGAACGATTTTCCTGTCATTAATAAACCACACACAATAACAGCATGGAATAAGCAGCAGAGACCTATAATTCTGGGTCTCTATCCTTTTGTGATGATTTGCATTTCCGGGGTGGGGCAGAGGAAGTGGGAGCTTGGAAATGATATAATAATGACGAAGAAGTGATGCAATGATGCATCCCACATCATTTTTTGTCTTTATGCTAGGTGTATACTACTTTCAATTGCCGTCCATGTAAATAGGTTTCCAGAGTTACTGGGCACTTAACAATATATGGAAGAAATTTTAAAGGGGCTGTAAGAAGATTCATTCAACAGTTCTTGGACCATTTCTGCTGGTCCTCATGGGCTTTATGCCAATTGTTCTTTTTTTTGCCCCCAGCACTATTACTGGCACCAATAGGAATCCCCCTATCTGTGGGACTTGTGGACGGGTTGAGAAAGCAGTAATGGCATCACTGATTGACATAAAAATGGCATTTGAGTCCTAACAAGATCATAGGATGCTCATATTAATATATTAATCCACCAATTAATTTTGGCACTGGAGCCGATTTGACATCGGACGTACTTCAGGCGTCCTTGGGGCACAGCCTTTGAAAATTGGCAATTTTTACCCCTATTTTCCATCTGGAGAACAGGCACACCCGTGGCCAATTTCTATACCTAGTTCTGTAATAGCAGAGAATAAAAGTACTGGCTACTGAAAATGAATGGCCAGGACCAGGAAGTGCTTAAGGTGCATCATTCCTTTTGTTGTTAAATGTACACATGAGGGGAGAAGGAGATCAGGAAAAGTGCCTCTCACTTGCCTGAAGAACCATAGACCTAGAAGTTGGATCCCAATCACCCAAATCAAGGCATGAACCAGGAGCAGCACACGCTGCACATGCCTAAAGAGGCCAGTGGTAGAACAACGGGATAATGGTCCATCGGCCTCATTAATATAACATCAATGAGCTTTGGCCCCGCATGCTGCATGCCATATTGGACCCTTCAGCGCCCATTTTTCACCTGACAAACAGATGGACGCAAATGAATTTCTGTGCGGTATAGTCCAGCATTCTAGAAATTGCATCAATCTGTTTTTAGCATCTTAGCCTGGTAGCTCTGGATGTATCGGAGAGATAATAATCACGCACAGTGAATATGAGGCTTTAGTGACAGCAGCAGAAGAGATGGATATATGAGGTTAATGTGCACTTTACAAAGCATTTGACACTGCTTTGAATAATGCCAGCTGTGAATCAAGAACAAAGTTTTAATTGTTGTGTAGAAGCGATTAATAATGATTTAAAATGGAACACTCTGAGTAAATTGTAATTGTAGTGACAGACAGAACTTAACTATGACACTTTATTAAACTCACAGATTTTTATGATGGTGATTTTTCTTCTTAATTGAAAAGAACACGTCAGTATGGATGACTGATTCCATAATGAAATTTGATGATTTTTTTTGAAGTACATTAAACTGACTTGCATCCTTCTTAAATTCCATTATAAAACGCATTCCAGATATGCCTTCCGATGCATATAGAAAATGCTGGGAGTACAGGCATGAAGGCCAACATTTTGTGCTTTGCCAGTAATAACTTTAAACTGCCTAGAGTGTTAGGAGTGCCTCTTAAAAGTCAGGTATTGTATTGAGTTAGAAATTCTCATATGCTGAGCAGGGTAAAGAGAAAAATCAAACCCTTTTTGAATTGGGCCCAAATATCCAAGGTTAATTTTCTCAGAAAGCTGCAGCAGCTAGATAAGGCTGTCCCCTGCAAATTAGTTTTGCCTGCCTGGATTACAGCTAAATTTATGCAGCTGCCTTATCCTTTCAGGAGCAGCTCTGAAGTGCTGTAATTAACTGGTACACATAAAATGTGCAAATTTTCTGCTTGGTGGCAGCAATCCCTCATCTTCATCTTTTCATTTCTGACCCTGTTGAATAGGTAGTTTATTTCAGGAGCTTTAACCCCTGAGGTCTATGGTAGCATTTTTACACCATTTCAAAACACTATGTAGCTGTGTTAGCTCGTCAGATGCAAAGGGTAATTTGTTTGTGTATTTTTTAATTGTATTCTGCTTCCTTTAATACTAAGAACAGATAAATATTAGGCAAAGAGCAATCACAGGATTATGTAGGTGTCTATCAGTGAGAGAACAATCAATATTGTTCGCAAATTAGTCTATTCCATGTTTTTGTACATTATCTTGATGTAACCATCTCTTGAAACTTTGGAGTGCTGCTTTAAAATTTGTTGCTCATTATGATGTGTTTCTGCCAAGGCTTCAATATACACTAACAGTAGTTGACTTGTCTTCCAACAAATTATTTTATGATCACTTAATTTCATCCTTCTTAGCAGGTTTATTTTTGTACAGTGATAAAACGACATCATTACAACGTAAATAGAGGATTTGAGACCTTTCCTCACCTAGCGCTAACCCTCCAGTACATGTGCTGAAGACTTGTGCTCCAGAACTAGCTGCGCCTCTAGCCAAGCTGTTCCAGTACAGCTACAACACTGGCATCTACCCGACAATGTGGAAAATTGCCCAGGTATGTCCTGTCCACAAAAAGCAGGACAAATCCAATCCGGCCAATTACCGCCCCATCAGTCTACTCTCAATCATCAGCAAAGTGATGGAAGGTGTCGTCGACAGTGCTATCAAGCGGCACTTACTCACCAATAACCTGCTCACCGATGCTCAGTTTGGGTTCCGCCAGGACCACTCGGCTCCAGACCTCATTACAGCCTTGGTCCAAACATGGACAAAAGAGCTGAATTCCAGAGGTGAGGTGAGAGTGACTGCCCTTGACATCAAGGCAGCATTTGACCGAGTGTGGCACCAAGGAGCCCTAGTAAAATTGAAGTCCATGGGAATCAGGGGGAAAACTCTCCAGTGGCTGGAGTCATACCTAGCACAAAGGAAGATGGTAGTGGTTGTTGGAGGCCAATCATCTCAGCCCCAGGGCATTGCTGCAGGAGTTCCTCAGGGCAGTGTCCTAGGCCCAACCTTCTTCAGCTGCTTCATCAATGACCTTCCCTCCATCATAAGGTCAGAAATGGGGATGTTCGCTGATGACTGCACAGTGTTCAGTTCCATTCGCAACCCCTCAGATAATGAAGCAGTCCGTGCCCGCATGCAGCAAGACCTGGACAACGTCCAGGCTTGGGCTCATAAGTGGCAAGTAACATTCGCGCCAGATAAGTGCCAGGCAATGACCATCTCCAACAAGCGAAAGTCTAACCACCTCCCCTTGACATTCAACGGCATTACCATCGCCGAATCCCCCACCATCAACATCCTGGGGGTCACCATTGACCAGAAACTGAACTGGACCAGCCATATAAATACTGTGGCTACGAGAGCAGGTCAGAGGCTGGGTGTTCTGCGGCGAGTGACTCACCTCCTGACTCCCCAAAGCCTTTCCACCATCTACAAGGCACAAGTCAGGAGTGTGATGGAATACTCTCCACTTGCCTGGATGAGTGCAGCTCCAACAACACTCAAGAAGCTCGACACCATCCAAGATAAAGCAGCCCGCTTGATTGGCACCCCATCCATCACCCTAAACATTCACTCCCTTCACCACCGGCGCACTGTGGCTGCAGTGTGTACCATCCACAGGATGCACTGCAGCAACTCGCCAAGGCTTCTTCGACAGCACCTCCCAAACCCGCGACCTCTACCACCTAGAAGGACAAGAGCAGCAGGCACATGGGAACAACACCACCTGCACGTTCCCCTCCAAGTCACACACCATCCCGTCTTGGAAATATATCGCCGTTCCTTCATCGTCGCTGGGTCAAAATCCTGGAACTCCCTTCCTAACAGCACTGTGGGAGAACCGTCACCACACGGACTGCAGCGGTTCAAGAAGGCGGCTCACCACCACCTTCTCGAGGGCAATTAGGGATGGGCAATAAATGCTGGCCTTGCCAGCGACGCCCACATCCCGTGAACGAATAAAAAAAACATATCTATTTACACTCTAGAGCAGGGTATCCAAACTATAGGCTACAGCTACTGGAACCAGGCTTACAATCATAGAATCATACAAAGCTTACAGCACGGAAGGAGGCCATTCAGCCCATCAAGTCTGTGCCGGTTCTATGCAGAGCAATCCAGCTAGTCCCACTCACCCGCCCTATTCCCATTGCCCTGCAAATATTTTCCTTTCAAGTACTTATCCTGTTCCCTTTTGAAGGCCATGATTGAATCTGCCTCCACCACCCCCTTGGGCATTCCAGATCCTAACCACTCACTGCGTAAAAAAGTTTTTCCTCATGTCACCTTTGTTTTTTTTGCCAATCATCTTAAATCTATGTCCTCTGGTTCTTGACCTTCTGCCAATGGGAACAGTTTCTCTCTATCTATTCTGTCTAGACCCGTCATGATTTTAAATACCTCTATCAAATCTCCTTGCAACCGTCTCTGTTCCAAGGAGAACAATCCCAGCTTCTCCAGCCTATTCATGTAACTAAAGTCCCTTATCCCTGGAATCTTTCTAGTAAATGTTTTCTGCACCCTATCTAAGGCCTTCACATCTTTCCTAAAGTGTGGTGCCCAGAAATGGACACAGTACTCCAGTTGTGGTTGAACCAGTGTTTTATAAAGATTCATCATGACTTCCTTGCTTCTGTACTCTATGCTTCCATTTATAAAGTCCAGGATCCCGTATGCTTTTTTAACTGCTTCCTCAACCTGCCCTGCCACTTTCAACGATTTGTGCTCATATAACCCCAGATCTCTCTGTTCCTGTGCCCCTTTTAGAATTGGGCCCTCTAGTTCAAATTGCCTCTCTTTGTTCTTCCTACCGAAATGTATCACTTCGCATTTTTCTGCGATTAAATTTAATCTGCCACGTGTCCCGCCCATTCCACCAGCCTGTCTGTATCCTCTTGAAGTCTATCACTATCCTCCTCACTGTTCACTACCCTTTTAAGTTGTGTGTCATCTGCAAGTTTGGAAATTGTGCCCTGTACACCCAAGTCCAAGTCATTGATATATACCAAGAAAAGCAGCGGTCCCAGCACTGACCCCTGGGGAACACACTATACATCTCCCTCCAATCCGAAAAACAACCGTTCATCACTACTCTCTGCTTTTCCTTACAATTATCCTCTCTGGTTAGATTTTACAACCAGAAGCTCCATTCGTTCTGCAGTTAGGGATGGGCAATAAATGCTGGCCTTGCCAGCGATGCCCACATCCCATGAACGAAAAAAAAAATGTTAAAGCTTGCCCTCTGACCTGAAACTTTTTCCACAGTTGGCTTTCCAAATTAATAATTCCATTGGCTTCCCAGGTATAAAACTTTACAACATGGGAAAAAAGGGCCATTTGGTCCATCGTGCCCGAACCACGCCCTGCCCTATTCCCATACCCCTTTAAAATATTTATCCCTTTCCCTTTTAAAGCTAAAATAGATTCTCCTTCCACCACTGGGAGGACAGTCCATGTTATAACAATCCACTGGTTTAAAAATGTTCTTCAAACCTCTCCCTTCATTCTTTTGGTGATGATCTGAAATTTATGCCCTCTCATTAGTGACTCACAGACCAGTGGAAATAGTTTTATCCTAATTGCATCATCAAAACTCCCCCATAGGATATCAGCAGAGATCTCTGTTATTTAAAAAAGTGTATACTTATCATTATGGCATCTTTATCTTCCTGGTTATGCTGAAGTCCTGCCGTCAAGCAATCCTTCTTCAGCCAGGAGGGTAGGATTTTTTTTATTCGTTCATGGGATGTGGGCATCGCTGGCAAGGCCAGCATTTATTGCCCATCCCTAATTGCCCTTGAGAAGGCGGCAATGAGCCGCCTTCATGAACCTCTGCAGTCCGTGTGGTGAAGGATCTCTCACAGTGCTGTTAGGCAGGGAGTTCCAGGATTTTGACCCAGTGACGATGAAGGAACGGCAATATATTTCCAAGTCGGGATGGTGTGTGACTTGAGGGGAATGTGCAGGTGGTGTTGTTCCCATGTGCCTGCTGCCCTTGTCCTTCTCGGTGGTGGAGGTTGCGGGTTTGGGAGGTGCTGTCAAAGAAGCCTTGGTGAGTTGCTGCAGTGCATCCTGTGGATGGTACATACTGCAGCCACTGTGCACTGGTGGTGAAGGGAGTGAATGTTTAGGGTGGTGGATGGGGTGCTAATCAAGCGGGCTGCTTTGTCGTGGATGGTGTCAATCTTCTTGAGTGTTGTTGGAGCTGCACTCATCCAGGCAAGTGGAGAGTATTCCATCACACTCCTGTGATGGGGAAAGGCTTTGGGGAGTCAGGAGGTGAGTCATTCGCCGCAGAATATCCAGCCTCGGTCCTGCTTTTGTAGCCACAGTATTTATGTGGCTGGTCCAGTTAAGTTTCTGGTCAATGCTAATCCCCAGGATGTTGATGGTGGGGGACTAAGTGATGGTAATGCCGTTGAATGTCAAGGGGAGGTGGTTAGACTCTCTCTTGTTGGAGATGGTCATTGCCTGGCACTTGTCTGGCGTGAATGTTACTTGCCACTTATCAGCCCAAACCTGGATGTTGTCCAGGTCTTGTTGCATGCGGGCTCGGACTGCTTCATTACCTGAGGGGTTGCGAATGGAACTGAACACTGCAATCATCAGCGAACATCCCCACTCCTGAAGTTATGATGGAGGAAAGGTCATTGATGAAGCAGCTGAAGATGGTTGGGCCAAGGACACTGCCCTGAGGAACTCCTGCAGCAATGTTCTGGGGTTGAGATGATTGGCCTCCAACAACCACTACCATCTTCCTTTGTGCTAGGTATGACTCCAGCCACTGGAGAGTTTTCCCCCTGATTCCCATTGACTTCAATTTTATTTGGGATCCTTGGTGCCACACTCGGTCAAATGCTGCCTTGCTGTCAAGGGCAGTCACTCTCACCTCACCTCTGGAATTCAGCTCTTTTTTCCATGTTTGGACCAAGGCTGTAATGAGGTCTGGAGCCCATTGGTCCTGGCGGAATCCAAACTGAGCATCGGTGAGCAGGTTATTGGTGAGTAAGTGTCGCTTGATAGCACTGTCGATGACACCTTCCATCACTTTGCTGATGATTGAGAGTAGACTGATGGGGCGGTAATTGGCCGGATTGTATTTGTCCTGCTTTTTGTGGACAGGACATACCTGGGCAATTTTCCACATTGTCGGGTCGATGCCAGTGTTGTAGCTGTACTGGAACAGTTTGGCTAGAGGCGTGGCTAGTTCTGGAGCACTAGTCTTCAGCAATACAGCTGGGATGTTGTCGGGGCCCATAGCCTTTGCTGTATCCAGTGCACTCAGCCATTTCTTGATATCACGTGGAGTGAATCGAATTGGCTGAAGACCGGCTTCTGTGATGGTGGGGATATCGGGAGGAGGCCGAGATGGATCATCCACTCGGCACTTCTGGCTGAAGATGGTTGCTTCAGCCTTGTCTTTTGCACTCACGTGCTGGACTCTGCCATTATTGAGGATGACGATGTTCACGGAGCCTCCTCCTCCCGTTAGTTGTTTAATTGTCCACCACCATTCACGGCTGGATGTGGCAGGACTGCAGAGCTTTGATCTGATCCGTTGGTCGTGGAATTACTTAGCTCTGTCTATAGCATGTTGCTTCCGCTGTTTAGGATGCATGTCGTCCTGTGTTCTGAAGCAAGGACTTTTCTATGAATGGTGTTGGTCCTGCTCCTTATATATTAGCAGCAGCTGCGGGTTGCATGTGAGAGAGGTTCACTCTGCAAATTGTTCCTTGTCCAAGATGTATGTTGTGTATTAATGCCATTTTTGATTGAGTGGAACTCTGTGAATAAAACCACTCATAAATCCATGCATATTTTAATTGGAATAATGCATTGTGGTGCTCAGCTTTTGAAACAAAGCTACGGCATGGAGAAAAAAATAGGTTTGATGACGGTGAAGTTAGTTAAAGAATAAGCAATCAAGATGAATAGTCCTATTTCACTGGCAACATATATAACTTAAACCACAGGTTGGAAGGTCAAAACATCAGCAGAAAATAACATTTTATTTTACCTTCTTTTTAAAATGAATTGAACAACAACATATCTATTATTAATAAGATTAAACCATGCTGAAATTATTCAATTGTTGTTGAAACCTTTAATTGGAAAATATTTTAGAATAACGTTTATAGAATGCTTTAGATAGGATATTTGTGATATGATGCAGTAAAACATTGTGTGTTACAGCATCGAAAGTGGCAACGCAATGGATATTTATACCTCACAAGAAACATCATCCCACATCACAATTGTAGTATGCTATGAAAACTATTCAAGAAACAAATGATTTCAAGATTTTGCCCCTCCCCTGTATCTTGAAATTAGAATATTAATGTTCAAATGCTGAACACGTCCATGTGAAATTCCTCTGTCTGCTAATTTACCAGAGGTGTTAGCCTATTTATTTTAAATGTTAAAATAGCAGACAAAGGAATTTCATATCAATGCGTTAAGCTTGTGTATACTAATATTTGAAGAGCCCAATTTGGAGATCTTAGGATATCTACTTGGGTGGAACTTCCAAAATTCCATCAGCTGCACTGAACAATTCAACAAATCACACTCCTGAGAAACGTTTTTACTTGAGCTATTGTCTTTCCCTATATGAGTCTGTAAGAACGTCATGCAAACTCAAAAATATAAGTACTATTTTCAACCCGTTTCCAGTTGGAGAGAAATTGCAAACTGCTCTACAAAGGTTCCCATGACAACCCCATTGCCATCAACATCTTCTATGACACACTTTGGTGTAACTTCACAACTGCATCAGTCGGCTATTAAAGCCGCTCTTTCTATTTTGATATATGGGGCTCAACTTTGAAAGGGTGACGGGATGGCAGTGTGGGGGAGGGGTCAATGGACGCGCGGCAAACCCGGATAATAAAAACTTATCTTTCCACACACAATCGCAACTTAATTGCTGGCCCTTAATGTGGCTTCTGGGTTTGCCGTCCAAAAGCTGCGCAGTGGGCGGACTGCGCACCCGCAGGTCAGGCTGTCAGCTGGAGTGTCTGGATTTAAAGGGCCATTGCTCCAATGGATTTTACTGGAGCAAAGAGCAAGGAGACCCAATGGAGCAGCACAGGGACAAGGCTGCTCCCAGGTTTAATGACGCCTCACTTCAGGTGCTACTGGTCGGGGTGAGGAGGAGGAGGGAACTATTTTACCCGGCCGACAGGAGGAAGTGCCCTGCCTCCGCTACCAAGAAGGCCTGGTTTGAGGTGGCAGAGGAGGTCACCAGCAGCAGCACATATCCTGCAGCTGGATCCAGTGCAGGAAGTGTTTCAATGACCTAACTAGGTCAGCAAAAGTGAGTACACTTACTGATTCTCCTGCATTCCGTGGTGCACATCAATCCGTCCTCACCTCACCCCAACTCATTCTGCACTGCCAAGACTACTCCATCACATCACTCCTCACACCCACTTAAGGCTCATCCTCAACTTACCTTCATTTCCTGAACACTTCCACACCTCCCCATTTGTGACCCCACCACTACCACTCACCCCAATCCTCATACAATGTGATGTCTCTGTCTCATACTCATCCTCTGATGCACCTCTTTCATGGTCAGCCTCACCCAAAGCAATGCATTCATCAATTGGCCACTTCACCATCACTCACTCACACGTCTGTACTTCCTCCCCTTCTAGGAGAAGAGAGCGCAAAGTGCACGCGAGAGGGCGAGGACTGGAGGGGGGCCACAACAAATAGTGGTCCTTGCAGAGGCGGAGGAGGAGGCCCTGCAGATCAGCCGCACCCTCGAACAACAAGATTGGCACCCCACAAATGTCTGGTGACACAACTTAAACACTCATCACCCACAATATGAATTGATGTTAACAATGATTGGCATGTTGAACACCTCGGTGTGCTTATCGCAACATGACACATCTGTGATGATGCTTAATATTACCTTCTGTTCTCTTACAGGGCCTTCAACAACCGCAGTGATGGCAGAGGGTGATTCCTCAGAGGACCTGCCGGCATCTGAGGGCGCACTGTCACATCTTAGCGAGTCATTCACCAGCACAGATACTCACACCTCGGTGGGTCCCAGTAGTCAGTTAGTTGGGTTGGCACCTGGTGAGTCACCACACACAGGTGAGCACGAGCAGACACTGGTGACAGGGGCAGCTGTGGAGAGTCTGTGTCAGTGGGAGCACTCCTCTCCAGGCTCTGCTCAGCTGGACACAGATGCTGAACCCCGGGAGCCTCCTTAAAAAGGAGAATGATCGAGGGACAGCAGCACATTTGCGAGGTACTGGAATAGGTGCCACGTGGACTCTCCACAATAGCGCAGAGGATGGAGGAGTCCAACTCCTGCATTAATGGAATGGTGGCACAGGTACGGGAAGGGATCTCTGAGATAGTGTCACAGGGACATGAGCAACTGTCTGAGATAGTGTCGCACGTAACTGCTGAAATGTCTGAGATAGTGTCGCAGGTAAGTGGGGGATGGAGAGAAGGTTAGCCTCCATTGAGCTTCAAGCATGGCTCACAAATGAGTCCATTCAGGCCCTGACAACGGCTGTGCAGACTCACAGTGAACAACATTCTGCCGCCTTAAACAGGCTGACAGATACTTTAGAAGTGGCCTTACAAGGCATCACACATGTCTTCCAAACTGTTCTCCAGCAGGGTGGTAAGAGTGATATGGGCCCCGCCCAAGAGAGGGATGAAGGCGAAAGGGGATATGGAAGTGGGGACGCCACTCAAAGCGTTCCAATGTCTCACCCGTTGCCCCCCTCTCAACCAGTACCTGCAATGCTGCCTCCTCTCCAGGTGGCCAAGTTGGCCCCTGCTCAGGTGCAGGTGGAGCAGTCTTTGGAGGGGCCCTCACGGGCTCCAAAACCCAGAGGGTGTAGGCCCAAAGCATCTAAACATTCCAGCCATGGACATGAGCAACCTGCCACTACCTCTGCTGCTGTCACAGGGATGCACAACGTAGAAGTAGTAGGAAGAGAAAGGCTAAGGATTTGTGATCACGAAGGGTATGCACAAGGGTGTCTGACAGACTGTCATATTCTTCATTTATATTTGTTTTATGTTAAAGTCACATTAAATGTTATTATTCTTACCACTACTGCCACGTCTTGCCCATTCTTGACTGGCTTTTGTGATAGTGCCCTTTCGTGTGCTTCACCATGAACGGCAACACTTGATGCCACCCAGTGGGTCACTTTACGGTGGGTGTATGTGTATTTGCAGGACTGTTTTGTGCAGGGGGAGGGGGGAGGGCTGGTGTTGGCGCTGGTCTTTCCAGGTGGTGTGAGGACTGGACTCATTTTCTGATCTTACGAGAACCATTCACATATCAGTGACTCCCTGGCCTCACAAGCAGCCAAGTGAGCTGCTGCTCTGCCCATGGGTTCGTCGTCCTCCTCCTCCTCAATGTGGATGGCAGATGTGGATGGTGGATGAGGGGATGGGGCTCCTTAACCGGTACCCTTCTCTGTTGTGCTATGTTGTGTAGGACTCAACAGACAACTATAATGCGACCCACTCTCTCTGGTGTGTATTGAAGCGCTCCCCCAGAACGATCGAGGCACCAAAACCGCATCTTCAGCAGTCCTATCGCATGTTCAATTATGGACTTGGTGGCGATGTGGCTGTCGTTGTATCGATGCTGTTGCTCGCTGATGGGGTTCCTCAGGGATGTCATGAGCTATGTGTGCAGGGGGGGTATTCCTTGTCCCCACAGAGCCAGCCATTAAGACTGTTTGGTGTGTGGAAGATGTTGGATTCTCTCAGAATGAACGAATCGTGGCAGCTGCCAGAGAATCTGCCGCACACGTGAAGAAATCTTTTGCGGTGGTCACAAACGAGCTGACCATTGATAGAGTGATAACCCTTTCTGTTGATGAACAGTCCTAGCTCATGTGGAGGTGCTCGGATTGCTATATGCCTGCAATCGATTGCACCCTGTACATGTGGGAAGCCAGCCAGCCACAGAGTGGAATCTCACTGCCCTCTCCGTCTGGCTGAGGTGATCCATGGGGAAATTGACATATTGCAAGGCTCTGCGAAACAAGCCGTCGGAGACCTGTCTAATGCACCTATGGGCAGATGACTAAGAGACCCCGGCGATGTCCTCGGTGGCACCTGGAATGATCTAGAGGCGAAGAAGTTGAAGGCAGTGGTGACTTTAACTGCGACAGGTAATGAAATGCCACCAGGCCCAGCCGGGAGCAGCTCGGCATGAAGGAGGATGTCTGTGACCACCTGGCTCCTTATTCTCAGCCTTTGTATGCACTGTTCCTCAGAGAGTTTCAGGAAGCTGAGCCTCAGTCTGTAGACCCTCTGACGAGGGTAGTGCCTCCTGTGACGTCGCTCCCTCTGTTGTTCCCCTCTGTGCTCTTGTGCAGGTACCTGTGGCGGAAGTCCATGCATCAATACGAAGCTGGAAACGAGTTGCACTGGCACTAAACTTGTAGTGTTGAAAGCCCCTTAGTTACTCGACTCTGAGCAAAGTTAACTCAAGAGCAATGTGGTTCTTCCATGATTAGGTGACTAGAATTACACACAAGACTCCAGATGGCATCGAACCAATGGGTTACAATCTCTTTTGATTTGTACGGTAACTAAGTCTCCCAAATCATAGGTAAAGCCAGGAAAATTTAGGATTTTGCAATGGATATTATTTTTATTTACTGCCTCCAAAAAGTTTAATAACCTATGACAACTTGAGACAAAATAGTCAAATTTTATCTAAATATTTTGTGTGTTGGCAGAATCAGGAGTTACCGTAGTGGAGAACTTTTCGTTTAATTCAGAAAGGATGGAATGGACTGATCCCAATACAGTTATATAGAAAAAGACGACCATTATACAAGGACTATGCAGTTAAGTATGCCGAGCTGAATAGTATTTGCATAACAGTTTTTGTACTTTAGAGTTTTTGGAATTGATTTATAGTGTTGGCAAAGCAGGGTCTTATGTTTCAGCTTCCAGTCCAATGTGTTGCTAAATGCAGTATCTATCATGAGCAAATAGGATTATCATCTGTTTCTTAGCTTGCATCCCCTTATACCAAGATTCCATTTTATGGTACGTGCCAACAAATCATTTGTTATTTTATGACTCCATTTTAAATTTCCTTTCACATGAAACAGAATGAAAGCTTCTTCATCAATCACAATGGGAAAAGACACTTATAGGGTTGCAGCATTTCTGTGAGGTTTGTATCCTTGACCTTTAGAATATGAGAAAAAATGAAAACAGATTGCTCTCTGATGTGAATAAAGTGTACATAAATAAAAGTTGGAGTGAGCTACTTTCCTTATGATTGATGTGACCAATATAGTAAAGGGCCTAAATTAACAACTGGAATTTTAAGATCATTTACTTCAAATATATTTTTGATGGGCGTATATTAGATGTGTAAAAGAATTTAAGCCATGCAACTTTTGTTTTCATATACTTTATGCATGGTGGAGAGATGTTATGTAAAAATTAATTGCCTCAGAAATGTTCTTTTCTCAGTTTGTTACTCCTCTGTCCTGAAGACACTGGGGTAGACCTTGACTTTGTGTGATGGTGTAAAACGGCTGATAGAGAGTCGACAGCCCGGTTTACATCTCTCCTGATTTTTATGTCCATCGAAGTCAACAGAAATAAAAATGGGGAGAGATGTAAAACGGGTCGTCGACTCGCTATCACCTGCTTTACACTATCGCACAAAGTCAAAATCTACCCCACTGACTCTTTCTGGGCTATAGTTCCAGGCAGATCTCTGGTACCTCACCCAAGTAGCCATTCCTTATACATGAGCCTAAATAATAAATATTGGTAAGCTGTTGAACCATAAAGAGCATCACAGTCAAGCCTGATCCTTTCTTCACCTGGCATTCTCATACATGTCATTTCTTGTTCTTCCTGGATGACAACCTGGACCAGGAACCCTGATTGATTTTTTTCCTGCCTAGCTTAGGGGCGTTGAAACCAATTATAGTGCCCCAACTGAGATGAGCTAACTCACCAGTGCATTTATTCACTAAGCAATTAAGGAGAAACTATCTTAAAACAGTTCTTCACCACTATGGCAACTGTAATTGACCACAGGCTTCATGAATGCAGTTTTTAGTAAATCAAACTGAATTTTACAAAATATAATTGCAATGTTGTTGTAAAATCTGAATTTTAACTCAAACAAAGTAGATTATTGCAATTTGTTATGCTGCCTTGAGGGCCCCAATGCATATCCAGTTGATTCCATCAGTGAGGAAGCTCTCATCAGTCACAAGGTGCGTTGTGATACAGTAGAGATGGAAACAATCTGATTTAAAGTAAATTAATTAATTAAAGTTATATTCATTTTTATTAGGGATTCTCTGAATGGAAAGGGTACTTTAATACCCAACATCACAATCAGTCTAGATGATGCTGATTGCCATCTTAAACATTTGCCAGAAGTGCATTCCCGGCATATTGGTAAAGGCAGAAAATGAAGCGTCCAGGGCCTGCACCAGAAACAGACGTTAGGATCTTTGCAAATACAAATGGAAGCCTAAGGTCTGTTTGAGGCTCCCACTGCCCTAAACGCAGCCACCACTGAGCCGGCTGTGTTCAAGAAAACATAGTCTACACACAGCCGAACAGGCAGTCCTCCTGCGTCCACTGCTATGCAGAAGTATGTTGCAGGTCCCTGCTTGGTCCCCTCTCGATTGCTGCACCCCCTCCCCCCCACCATCTGCCAGCCGCCCCCTCCCTCCTGATCACTTTGCCTCGTCTCCCACCTGCAGCTGGGTGTAAATGAGGCCTGAGATCTGATATTGGGTGGGCCTCTGTCTTTTTTGAGTGAGTGTAGAGATAATGGAGGTGATTTCTATCTTTCCAGTACTCCACTTGCATCTAAAGGTGGTGCTATTGGGACCAAAATCATGTGGGACACAGAGCTGCCGAGCTGCCAATCTATTGGTGATTCTCTGCCTGTTCCGATTTTCAGCCAGACCTCCTAAAGGTGGGGGACAAATGAATATATGCTAATCAGGCTGAGATGACGTAGTCAGAACCCCTGCTGCTATTTTCATTTCTGCCTGCATTATAACCGTTAGTTCCTGATCCCATCCACAAACCATGGGCAGTACTAGTTGGGAGGCAGCCATTTCCAGCAATATTTAAAGGGATCTTCAGCTGCTCTCATGTGAAAAGCTCGAAAGTTTTGGAAGACATTTTGCTCGTATTGCATGGTGTTTTTGTGTTGCTACTATTTCAAAGTGCTTTTAGTGACTATAGAATGTTCTGAACTCTTAAGGGGCTTCTGGCAATGCATTCTTCTTCATGGGAGTCCTTCTGGCAATTTCGCTCTAGCAAGAGGAGAACAAGGAGTGGGAAGAAGAAGCAAACAGAGCTGCAGATGCAGGGAGAGCAAATAAATGGAGACGGGCTCGCAGGAATCCTTATCTTCCCAACAAAGTGCATAGGCCCAGGACAACATACCTGCGCTTCTCTGAGGAGCAGTGCATAAGGAGTCCGCAACTCTTAGGGAGGCTGTCACAGGCATGTGTCGCTTCCTGCAACAAAAGCTGCAACCAACCACCCAGCTTGGTCAGCATTGCCTGTTAAAATCAAGGTCACTGCAGCCCTGAACTTCTTAGGCCCTGGCTCCTTCTAGGCTGCCATAGGGGATATCAGTAACATTAGGCAGTCTGCAATTGTGAGGGCAATAGCATGTTTTGAGGGTGTGAGTGCAAACAGAAGGAGGTGCAGTAAAGAGTCTCATTCTGATTCATAGGAAGCGGGGGAGGGAAGGAATGATAGTGCTGGGGCTAAAATAAGGTGGTGCAGAGAGTAACAGAGATTGAAGTAGATTTTTACTTTAGCAGTCCTGATGAGGTTATTCCTTTCTTTTCCTTCCAGGTCCTGGGAACAATGCTTGTGGTATTTACATGAGAAATTTGCTTGGGCCCATTGGAGGGGAGGAGGATCTCGTTCCTGCTACTGACTTGGTCTATAAGCATCTCTGCCGCTGCCTCAGAGAATTTGAGGGCCTGGTTGAAGACATGGTGCTCCAGAATATTCCAGAACACTGTCCACCATCAAAAAGTGAGCCTCCCCTTTAAGGTGCTGCAGGATGCCTTTAAACAGCTTTTGTCCCATTGGATTTCCTGCCCTCCCAATCAGTGAGCTGCCTATAGAGAGTGCGATTAGCGCTGGCAGCTTGCAGATCGCATTTCAATTAGGCCAGGCCACGAAACTGGCACAAGCCCCCCTGCTGACTCCATCAAATGGGTGGAGCACATGCCCCACTTCACCCACCAAATCCCTGATACATGGACACATGCCCAATGTGGTTATTGAGATAGAAAGAGGAGTTAGAATGTTCTAAAGTTTTGAAATAATTTACATTTATATAGTACCTTTCACATCCTTAGCATTTCCCAAAGTACTTTTGAAGTGTAGTCACTATTGCAATGTAAGCAAACCCTTTATCCAATATGCGCAGAGCAAGGTTCCACAAACAGCAATGAGATAAATGACCAACACATTTGTTTTTGGAGGTGTTGATTGAGGGATAAGTGTTGGCCAGGACTCCAGGAGATCTCTCTTGCTCTTCTTTGAATCATGGCCTGTGATCTTTTGTGTCCACCTGAATAGGCAGGTGGAGGTCTCAGTTTAACATTGCATCTGAAATACAGCACTCCCTCAGTTTTGTTACAACCATGTAGCATAGTGACTAAATATAACAGGTACACTGCAGTAGTCAGGAAAGACAAATAGTTGCAGTTGTACTGATTGCACATTGTGTGATAAATTTCCTGTCACATGGACTACAGTATCTTTCTATCTAACAGGATGTATCAGAATATGCATTGTATAGCTCCGCCCGTGAGACACCAACTACAGCCCACAATGCCAGTCACAAACCCGCGTAAAGTAGGAGGGCTGTTTGTGGGGTTAGCAACCCTGCCGTATAAAACCCTGCTTAGTACAGAAACAGAAATCAGAAGATGCCAGTCTTATAACCAGAACCCAAGAGTTGCTGGGAGTGTCCTAGACGATTGTGTAATGGACAACAGCCAAACCCTTCAACAGTAAGAAGTCATTGCCCTGAAGAACCCTCTGCTCATAGTTCCCTCAAAGCTGCAGATTGGTTACTGAAATGTGCAAATGTATGCCAGTTTACCAGCTTGAAGCAGTTATCAACGAGATGAACAACTACTCTACAGACACATTGGGCGGTAATGAATGACATTGGCCAGGAGCCGGATCCATGAGGATTGCAGAGAAAAGAGAACCATGCTATGCTCAGGAACACCAGAAGGTGGCAAGTACGATGTTGCACTGATCTTTAGTGAGGCAGCTCAACGTGCCCATCAACAACAGACTGCTATGTGCAAGGTTCCAGATGCTTTACTTCAAAATGACTGTTGTGCAGTGCTATGCATTCACAAACAATCGCAGGGATGAAGTTAATGACAGCTTCTGCAATGCACTGCAGGAAGTAATAGGCCATGTTCCACAGCATGATATCCTAATTGTGATGGGAGACTTAAATGCCAAAGTTAGTTCCTCAAATGAGAATGGACTAGAAATTGGGCTGTGTAGCGCCCGTTGTTTTGGCGCTACGCGGCCTCTGGAACATCCAAGGTGGCGTCTTAGCTGCGCACGTACATTTCCAGTGTGACGTGCACCGGACGCCATCTTGGTATAGGTATTAGCGCATGCGCAAATATGGAACGTCGGAAGCATGTAAAGTAAGGAGAAAATGGATACAATCAGTGTGCAATGCTGATTTAAAATGATAGACACCATTTTGGCACTTAACGCTCAACTCATGCACAGTCTTAACCACGGCCATCTGAACATGTCTTAGAGTGCCTGGAGGACCCTCACCACTGCTATTTAAAGTGACCATGCAGGATTTACAGGTTAGTGGTTGGCCGCCGAGACATTTGTAACTGTTTTTGGAGGTTTCCAACACTTGAATACTAGGACGCGAGGACATAGCCTAACATTTAGAGCCAGAACATGCAGGAGTGAAGTTAGGAAACGCTGCTACACACAAAGGGTGGGAGAAGTTTGGAACGCTCTTCTGCAAACGGCAGTTGATGCTAGCTCAATTGTGAATTCGAAATCTGAGATTGATAGATTTCTGTGAACCAAGAGTATTAAGGGATATGGGGCTAAGGCAGATATGGATTTAGGTCACAGGTCGACCATGATCTCATTGAATAGCGGAATGGGCTCAAGGGGCTAAATGCCACTACCAGTTGCTGCCTCCTGATATGCGCCACCTTCTCCTGAAAGAAAGCGGGATGTGTGTATGGGTGATATGCCTGACATGGTTGAATAGCTGCCAGTGTGTGTGGCCTATGAGTTGTGGGTGTGCGGCTTGCAACAGTGGTAATGTGTGAGGGTGAGAGGAAGCATCTGATTGGAAGAGTTGAGCACTGATGGACAGAGTTTGTTGGTCGGTGGGGGATGGGGGGGTGTAGTGCATGGAGCAGTTGGTGGCAGACGCTAGTTGACAATTGACCTCACTCACCTTGACCACTTGTGTCAAAGCAGTGAACTTCTTCCTGCACTGCATCCATGTTCGTGGTGTTGTGCGCCTGGCATTGACTTCGTCCCTACTGCCTCCCACGGCCTTTTGGACGTATGTCTGGAGGGCCTCTTGCCCACCCCCCCGCGGATATAGGATGTCCCTCCTTCTGTCTACCTCTTGCACCAAGGCCTCTAGTGCATCAGCAGAGAACCTTGGTGCATGCACTCTCACAGGCCTGGTACCAATTGAATCCTCAATGCTGATTTCCAATGCTGTTTGAAGGAAAGTCCTCAGGGCTTACGAAAATTTCGTCCTGCTTGCGCTGGGGCCATTGCGCGTGGGTTAATAGCGCATCGCACTACTCGCTCCCAATAATAGGCCTTAACCAAAATTTTTCCCCCAATGTGTTTGAAGTCATGGGATCACATGGAATTGGTATGAGAAATGAAAGTGTTGAAAGACTCGTAGAATTATGTCAAGTCAACCGCTTGGTTATATGGGGCATCCTTTTTACCCATAAAGACATCCATAAGGCAAAATGTACATCACCAGTTGACATTAAGAATCAAATTGATCATTTCTGCCTCTGTAAAAGTTCATATCCTCTTTATGCAATGTGCGGGCCTTTCATGGCATTGATGATCACAATTGTACATTGTACTGTGGAAATTAAATTGAAGAAGTTAAGGATAAAAAAGAAGGCAACATTGCTAGATTGAATTTTCCAATCCCGGTTCCCAATATGGAATTTAAACTGCAGCTATCAAACAGGTTCAATATTCCGGCAGAAATAGAAAACGTTTGACAATGTGAAAGGTGCATAGACCACTGCTAAGAAAATTTACATCGAGAGTGCTGAGTTGGTACTGGGCCATATGAAAGGCAAAAGGAGGAGTGGCGTAGTATGAACACTTGGCATGTAATCCTCAACAGACTACTTCCAGACAGTAGAATTGACTTTAACTCCATTGAGAAAATGGCTGACCTGGATGTCAATCGTGGTAAAGTTACAATGCATGAGCGTAGTTAATTTAAAGAACAAGTCTCCCGGGCAGGATCAAATGCTTCACTCAATTTGGAAATCAAATGTGATTTGAGAAAAAGACAAATCTGAGAATTTTTAACAGCAGTGTTCTGACTGTGCTCCTATATGGATCAGATATGTGGGGTCCAACAAAGCCACCCAAAAGAATAACAGCTTCCAGTGTAAATATCTGCAACGGCTCTTTAACATCTGATGGTTTAACAACGCGATGAATGATGGTGCACTTCAGAGAGCACCTTGACTATAACAGTCTGGGAGAGAAGATGGACCTGCATTAGTCATATTCTGAGAATGTCAGACACAAAGATCCCTGAGTAAACATGGAATTGAAAGCCACAAGGGAAAAGGGCTAGAGGTTGCCCAATTGGAACTCTACGCAACACAATAACAACAGGTGAGGCTGTGGTGGTTAGAGATCTGATAACAGTGTCCTCACATCTTTACTTGCTGCAGCCATTTCTGCCTTGAACTTGTTTGTTGATGTAATTGCTTGTATCTTTATGTGCTGGGCATTTAACTACTTGCAGCAATGGAAGTAGGAGCGGCACAAATCGTCCAGCAATTTGTTGTGATTTGCAACTAATGGCGTATCTCTTCCTCGCCACACATTGCTGGGCATTATACGGACTAGTAACGGCGTGCCCCGTGAACTCGACATTATTTTCCCAGCAAATTCTGAGCCAATGTTTCCAAAAGACAGATGCTTTTGTAAGTACCTCCTCAATGGTATCGTTTAATACAAATGAAAAGTTAAGACTAGATTTACATGATTTGGACATATTCTACATTGCAAAATCATGTTTTACTCTTCACCGTTGGGATTTGCAATCTTTCAGTTTGAAATGCAATGGTGAAGAGAATGAGTGAATGAGTACAGGAGAAAGTAAAGAGCCCGTAGCATGAGGAGAATGGTTAGGCATTGTTTCTATATAGAATAGGGTGCCAACCCAATCTGCCTGAGGAAGCAGAAATTAATTATTTCTGGATTTAGAATCCATGACTTTTGCTTTTTCCCAGAGTCAGAATATATTAAAACTTATTATTTCTGTATTTGTTAAAAAAAAATCAGTTTGAGCTAAAGATTTAAGAGCACACCAGGAGTGTCCTTTTTTATTCCGGATATTTCAATGCCTGAGGCATGGTAACTATTTTAAGACACCTGCATACTGTGATAGGTCTATGTTATGTAAATGTCCTAAAAATGTACTCTATCTGAGCTTCGGGTTTAAGGAGCGAGAAAAAAATCCCAGAGATAGTTGTTCACAGTTTGAGTTCACTGATGAAATGCAGTCTGTCAATCACAAGTGCATGTAATCAACACTCATATAAATGATAGGCTTATATATCCACAGTCATATCTATGAGGATAATGCTGAATCTTAAAATTAACTGTAGGAGTACAGCTAATGCCCTCTGAGAGTTAGTTAGACTTTGATATTTGACAGTGGTTTAAAAGGATAAAGTATTACTTAAAAATGCTTTATTTGATAGAATTTTAAAATTGACAACTATTTTATTAATGGAAATCTCACTCTGTTAAAAGATTATGGGTCCTTTTTTCAGATTTGTGGATATAATGGTACTTTTGGTAGTAATTTGGGGGTTAATTTTGACTTTGTGCGATAGTGTAAAACATCTCTCCTTCTGTGAAGTCAATGGAAATAAAAATCGGGAGAGGTGTAAAACGAGCTGCTGATTCGCAATCGCCCGCTTTACACTATCGCACAAAGTCAACATTACCCCCAAGGAATCATATCACTGAAGTATAAATCAGATATATATATAAAACAGAATATTCTAAATGTTTTGAAAATGTTAATAACATGCTTGTGCATTGAATCAACATGTATTTTGTATCTTCGGTTATGGCTGAGTCACTAATGTTCTTAAGTTATCCTTGGCAGTAGGTTCAGACATCCAGTGCAAAATTAGTTGAAATGATTTGAATTTATCAATGTAAATTGAATTGACCTGTGATTTAAAAAAACCCTACAAATTCTGGTACTCATCATAGTATCATAGTAGGTACAGCACACGAGGAGGCCATTTGGCCCATCGTGTCTGTGCCGACTCTTTGAAAGAGCTATCCACTTAGTCCTATTCCCCTGCTCTTTCCCCATAGCCCTGTAAATTTTTTCCCTTCAAGTATTTACCCAATTCCCTTTTGAAAGTTACAATTGAATCTGCTTCCACCACCCTTTCAGGCAGTGCATTCCAGATCATTACAACTTGCTGCGTGAAAAAATGTTTCTTCATGTCGCCTCTGGCTCTTTTGCCGATCACCTTAAATCTGTGTCCTCTGGTTACCGACCTGTCTGCCATTGGAAACAGTTTTTCCTTATTTACTCTATCAAAACTGTTCATGATCTTAAACACTTCTATCAAACCTCCCCTTAACCTTCTCTGTCCTAAGGAGAGCAATCCCAGCTTCTCCAGTCTCTCCACATAACTGAAGTCCCACATCCCTGGCACCATTCTAGTAAATCTCTTCTGCACCCTCTCTAAGGTCTTCACATCCTTCCTAAAGTGTGGTGCCCAGAATGCACAGGATGCACTGCAGCAACTCGCCAAGGCTTCTTCGACAGCACCTCCCAAACCCGCGACCTCTACCACCTAGAAGGACAAGGGCAGCAGGCGCATGGGAACAACACCACCTGCACGTTCCCCTCCAAGTCACACACCATCCCGACTTGGAAATATATCGCCGTTCCTTCATTGTCGCTGGGTCAAAATCCTGGAACTCCCTTCCTAACAGCACTGTGGGAGAACCGTCACCACACGGACTGCAGCGGTTCAAGAAGGCGGCTCACCACCACCTTCTCAAGGGCAATTAGGGATGGGCAATAAATGCCGGCCTTGCCAGCGACGCCCACATCCCGTGAACGAATAAAAAAAAAGAATTGAACACAATACTCTAGCTGAGGCCGAACCAGTGTTTTATGAAGATTTAGCATAACTTCCTTGCTTTTGTACTCTATACCTCTATTAATAAAGCCCAGGATCCCATCTGCTTTATAAACAGCCTTTTCAACTTGCCCTGCCACCTTCAAAGATTTGTGTATGCATATCCCTAGGTCTCTCTGTTCCTGCACCCATTTAAAATTGTACCATTTAGTTTATATTGCCTCTCCTTGCTCTTCCTACCAAAATGTATCACTTCACAAATGAAGTTATTCTAAAATAAAAATATTAAAAATGCACAGCTGGCTGGTCAGCTTCTGAAATACAAAGATAGGTTAATGTTACTGGTGTAATCTTTCATCAGACCTGGAATACTGAGATGTTCATTGACCTGCTTTGCATTTACAGCTTTTTCTGTATTCGTATTACAAACAAATCAGGACTTTTATAAGTAAGCTGGGTTTATGGAGCATTGGGGTGAAAAAAAGATGACCAAAACAAAGGTACAGTGTAAACCATGTGCATATGAAATCATGCACGAATGGTAAGTCAGCACTGATTTGTTAAAGGCAAATCATGTTTAACTAATTTGATTTTGATGAGGTAGCAGAGAGGTTTGATGAGGGCAATGCGGTTGATGTGGTGTATATGGACTTCCAAAAGGCGTTTGATGAAGTGCCACATAATAAGCTTCTCAGCAACGTTGAAGCCCATGGAATAAAAGGGGCAGTGGCAGCATGGATACGAAATTGGCTAAGTGACAGGAAACAGGGTAGTGGTGAACGGTTGTTTTTCGGCCTGGAGGAAGGTATACAGTGGTGTTTCCCAGGGGTCGGTACTAGGACCACTGCTTCTCTTGATATAAATTAACGACTTGGAATTGGATGCACAGGGCACAATTTCAAAATTTGCAGATGACACAAAACTTGGAAGTGTAGTAAACAGTGAGGAGGATAGTGATAGACTTCAAGGGGACATAGAAAGGCTGGTGGAATGGAGGGACACATGGCAGATGATATTTAACGCAGAGGAGTGCGAAGTGATACACTTTGGTAGGAAGAACAAGGAGAGGCAATATAAACTAAAGGGTACAATTCTAAAGGGGGGTGCAGGAACGGAGAGACCTGGGGGTTTATGTGCACAAATCGTTGAAGGTGGCAGGGTACGTTGAGAAAGTGGTTAAGAAAGCATATGGAATCCTGGGCTTTATAAATAGAGGCATAGAGTACAAAAGCAAGGAATTTATGATGAACCTTTATAAAACACTGGTTTGCCCACAACTGGAGTATTGTGTCCAATTCTGGGCACCACACTTTAGGAAGGATGTGAAGGCCTTAGAGAGGGTGCAGAAAGGATTTACTAGAATGATTCCAGGGATGAGGGACTTCAGTTATCTGGATAGATTGGAGAAGCGGGGGTTATTCTTCTTAGAGCAGAGAAGGTTGAGAGGAGATTTGATAGAATAGTTCAAAATCTTGAGGGATCGAGACAGAGTAGATAGAGAGAAACTGTTCCCATTGGCAGAAGGGTCGAGAACCAGAGGACACAGATTTAAGGTAATTGGCAAAAGGCGACATGAGGAAAAACTTTTTTTTACACGGAGTATGGTTATGATCTGGAATGCACTGCCTGAATGGATGGTAGAGACGGATTCAATTGTGGCTTTCAAAAAGGAATTGGATAAGTACTTGAAGGAACAAAATTTGCAGGGCTATGGGAAAAGGGCGGGGGAATGGGACTAGCTGGATTGCTCTTGCAGAGAGCCAGCACGGGCTTGACGGGCCTAATGGCCTTCTTCTGTACTGTAACCATTCTAAGATTCTATGTTGCACAATGTTAGTAACAAGTCTATGCAAAAATCAATGGCAGACCCATTGACTTCAATACATCTGAATATTAAACATGTCATAACGGGCGGCAAACGCGATTCTGCTGTTTTGTCTGTCCGTCCATGTCCAATTTCACCCCCAATAAGTTCATACCTTTGTTAAAATAGCAAACAAAAAAATACAAATGTGTCAATGTATTTAATCTTTTTTTTCCTAATGCTGATCCAATATCTTACCTAAGAAAGGATATACATGCCATAGAGGGAGTGCAGTGAAGGTTCACCAGACTGATTCCTGGGATGACAGGACTGTCGTATGAGGAGAGATTGGGTTAACCAGGCCTGTATTCACTCGAGTTTAGCAGAATGAGAGGGGATCTCATTGAAACATATAAAATTCTGACAGGGCTAGACAGACTGGATGCAGGGAGGATGTTTCCCCTGGCTGGGGGGTCCAGAACGAGGGGTCACAGTCTCAGGACACGGGGTAGGACATTAAGGACTGAGATCAGGAGAAGTTTCTTCATTCGGAGGGTGGTGAACCTGTGGAATTCTGTACCACAGAAGGCTGTAGAGGCCAAGTCACTGAATATATTTAAGAAGGAGATAGATTTCTAGACACAAAAGGCATCAAGGGGTTTGGGGACAGAGCGGGAATATGGTATTGAGATAGAGGATCAGCCATGATCATATTGAATGGCGGAGCAGGCTCGAAGGGCCGAATGGCCTACTCCTGTTCCTATTTTCTATGTTTCTATGTTTAATACAAATATTAGTGAAGCATTACATCAAGCACAAAAATTATTTTCGAAGCCAGAAAACAATTTGCCTACAAAAGGCTTGGCCCATAATTGTAGATAAAATCAACAATAAAGTTAAATGTGATGCAGAGAATTGTGGGAAATTAACCAGTAATTTGAAACATGTCACTGGGTTAAAAGGAATACAAGAAAGAAATAAATCACTCTTGGACAAAGAAGGTAGAATGTTTACAAAAAAAACCCAAAATGACCAACGGGTACCTTTTTTTTATTCGTTCATGGGATGTGGGCATCGCTGGCGAGGCCAGCATTTATTGCCCATTCCTAATTGCCCTTGAGAAGGTGGTGGTGAGCCGCCTTCTTGAACCGCTGCAGTCCGTGCAGTGAAGGTTCTCCCACAGTGCTGTTAGGTAGGGAGTTACAGGATTTTGACCCAGCGACAATGAAGGAACGATGATATATTTCCAAGTCGGGATGGTGTGTGACTTGGAGGGGAACGTGCAGGTGGTGTTGTTCCCATGTGCCTGCTGCCCTTGTCCTTCTAGGTGGTAGAGGTCGCAGGTTTGGGAGGTGCTGTCGAAGAAGCCTTGTCGAGTTGTTGCAGTGCATCCTGTGGATGGTACACACTGTAGCCACGGTGTGCCGGTGGTGAAGAGAGTGAATGTTTAGGGTGGAGGATGGGGTGCCAATCAAGCGGGCTGCTTTGTCCTGGATGGCGTCGAGCTTCTTGGGTGTTGTTGGTGCTGCACTCAACCAGGCAAGTGGAGAATATTTCATCACACTCCTGACTTGTACCTTGTAGATGGTGGAAAGGCTTTGGGAAGTCAGGAGGTGAGGGGAACGTGCAGATAGTGGTGTTCTGAGTGCCTGCTGCCCTTGTCCTTCTAGGTGGTAGAGGTCGCGGGTTTGGGATGTGCTGTCGAAGAAGCCTTGGCGAGTTGCTGCAATGCATCCTGAGGATGGTATACACTGCAGCAATCGTGGTTATGAACTGGGCAATAGGGACAGCACCACCTCTTCTGACTCTTCAGATTCTGGTAAGTGACAGATTCAGTTTTTAAAAGTTCACTCATAAACAAAGGGTGCTACAACAATTTAGAAGGTCTTTATATTTGCCAATAATGAATGAAGTCTTGAAAATCTGACACATTCTGATTTTTGTCCATTTTTTAGTTCATCGGTGTTTCCCAAGCACAGAAACTGTGCTTCAGAATCTTCAAATAAAACTGCCAGAAATCCACATTAGTAGAGTTTCCATTTGCTCAATATGGAGTGCACTCTCTGTCCATATAGACACACTGCATTTACCTAAACCTGGAAAAAAAAGGTATAGGTTGACAAGAGCTAAGGCTTATGCACCCCTGCAAGTATGCATGGGGTACTTTAACTAGCTTTTGTTAGTTTAACTAGCTAAAACCACACTGTTTCCTACTGCTTGTCCAGCTAGGCCCACCCTTCCCATTAGAGCATTGGCTTGTTGGGGTTATCTGGAGCTGACAGCTCTACTCCTGCTGGTCCCATCAATTTGCTATACTGATTACTCAGTCATCAGCACGACTGCGGACCGACCTAACTTAAGTATCTCCTTACCAAGTCTGAGCCAATCAGGACCACAGTACGTCATAATGCAGGGCTCCATAATAGCTCATGATAGTGTATTGTGTGTAAAGTAAAGTAGCTATTGGTCTCTGTCTCCTTGAACAAACATTCAGCTGTGGTTCCTGGATAGTCTAAAATCAATTAGTAAAACCATGTTTTCTTATATCCATGGATAATTCTCCACAGACACTTCTTTGGAGTCACTCCAAGACCAGCATCATTGTCTTGGCGGGGCAAGGTGAAGATGATAATGATGAGAAACTGGAAACTAGGGCACAAGGGATCTGGGGTCAATTCCATACATGTGCTGCCGAGCGTCTCTTAATGATCATCTCATATGGTTATTTCTGGAAAGCACAATATTAGCCAGGGACTCAATAAAGAAACATAGGCTGCTTCAGCCACATTGGACAGATGTTGGACCTTCAATATCTTCACCACGCACCCATGCCATACAGGTAAACAACACTGGCCTGAAATACTTGTGATATAATGTAGCACAGGACCCTGTCAGAGGTGCAGACTTCACATTGTTTATATTATAACATAATGCCAATGGCAAGAGTACTGTGTTCCTTCTGCCTATGGTCCGCTATAAATGTTTCTTGAGTTCTGTGAATGCAAGCCTGTAGGGATCATCAGGCTATCACCTTGTACTACAGGGGTTGATGTGCAATATATCCAATTTGGGATTACAGGGAGGATGTTTCAAATCATGAGTCCTCCTGAGGCTTGATAGCTAGTTCACTGTAATTACAAATATTGTTCATAGTTTTGGGGGTTAGAGTTCCAGCAAGTCTACAGAACAACATTACAAAGAAAGAAATTATATAAGCGCCTTGCATGTCCTCAGGTTTTACAACCAATCATTCATGTTTGAACTTTTGAAATGTGGTCACTTTTGTTAAGTAGACAAACGTGACAACCAATTTGTACACAGCAAGGTCCCACAAACAACAAATGATTGAATTAGAAAAAAGGAAAACAGAGATTTAAGTACTTAGCCAATGCAGAAGAAACAAAATGACCGACTTGACAGTCATTTGCAGAAAAAAAGAATTGTTGCTATAAAGATGTACAAAATTAACAAAGAAATTAAATAATTTGTTTTGCTGGTGCTGGTTAGGGGAACTATTTTGGCTAGGTCACCAAGAGAATTCCCAGCTCTTCTTCAAATAAGCCAATGGACCCATTACATCCTCTTGAGCCTCAATTTAATATTTCATTCAAAAGACGGCATCTCCAATAATGCATCATTCCTTCAGTATTGCACTGAAGTGTCAGACTTGATTATGTGCTCAAATCCATAGTAGGCTTGAGACCACATCCTTCTGACCCAGAGGCAAGAGTATTACTAACTGAATCAACCTAGCACTTTATATTTGAAGCACATTTTTGAAAGATCTAATAAAGTGCTATATAAATGCAAGTTTTTCTTTCAGAAATAGTCTGTACTGTAAAATCATAGAATCATAGAAACGTTACAGCATGTAAGGAGGCCATTCGGCCCATGCTGTCTCGATGCAAGAGCAATCCAGCTAGTCCCACTCCCCTGCCCTATCCCGTAGCCCTGCAATTTTTTTCCTTTCAAGTACTTACCCAGTTCCCTTTTGAAGGCCATGATTGAATCTGCCTCCACCCCCCCCTCGGACAGTGCATTCCAGATTCCAACCACTCGCTGTGTAAAAAAGTTTTTCCTCATGTCGCCTTTGGTTCTTTTGCCAATCAACTTAAATTTATGTCCTTTGGTTCTTGCCCCTTCCGCCAATGGGAACAGTTTCTCTATCTATTCTGGTGAAAATATCTTCTAAAATCATCCTTTTACTCATCTTTTGCTAATTTTGTACATCTTTATAACAAAATTTATTTTCTCGCCCACGACCAATGGTATATATCACGACCATTGAGTTGGTCTGTCAGTTTATTTCTTCCTCATCGTTAAGTGCTTAAAACTCTATGTTTTTCTCCTTTTTAATTGCTTTTTTCCTACTTTTGTTGTTCGTCAATCATACCATGCGAAATAAAGTTCTGTGCGATACATTCATAGTAACAATTCTTCATCCGTCCTCATCTAATGATAAAATTAAATTTGTCACATTAAAAAATCATAGAATCATAGAATGATACAGCACAGAAGGAGGCCATTTGGCCCATCATGCCTGTGTCGGTTCTTTGAAAGAGCTATCCAATTAGTCCCATTTTCCTGCTATTTCCCCATAGCCCTGCAAATTTTTCCACTTCAAGTATTTATCCGATTTCCCCTTTGAAAGTTATTATTGAATCTGCTTCCACCACCCTTTCAGGAAGTGCATTCCAGATCATTACAACTCGCTGCATAATTTTTATTCCTCATGTCGCCTCTGGTTCTTTTGCTAATTACCTTAAATCTGTGCCCTTTGGTTACCACCCTTCTGCCACTGGAAATAGTTTTCCCTTATTTACTCTATCAAAGCCCTTCATGATTTTGAACACCTCTATCAAATCTCCCCTTAACATTCTCTGCTCCAAGGAGAATAACCCTGTTACTATCCTCCTCACGGTTTACTTCATCGTCCAAATCCCATGAGCAACATTATGATTGATCCAATAATACTAGGAACATAGGAATTGCTAAATGAGAAAAGACCACGGCGGTCCATCTAGTTCATCTTCGACCATCCTGGTAGTCGCACAATGCAACGATAGTGGAGTTCTTGACTAATTATGGCAATCAATCTTTATCAATTAGTCTACAATGGGCTCAGAGATGAGGCAGAGAACCCCCCAGTGATGGAGAGCTTTGGGAACCATAGGTCCAAAGTCACCTGTTCCTCCCAAGCATGCTACACTTACCACATTTCATGTCTCAAATTGCTCATATACTGTATCCCAAAATATTATTTTCTGAAAGAAATCTATCTAATTTGCATTTGAATGAATCAACACCATCTGCTTCCACCATCTCCCTAGGGAGGCTGTTCCATAGATTTGCCACTTGCTCACTGAATGTTTCCGCAGATTATTTTTGAATTTATCGCCTTCAAGCCCACGCCTTGTCCTCTGGTTCTACTGTTCTTGACAAGGTGAAACAGCTTGACATGGTCTACATTATCTAGTCCCTTTAGAATCCTAAAAACAGCAATCATGTCACCTTTCAACCTCGCTGTTCCAGTGAGAATATGCCCAATTTACATAAATCGCTCCTTATATTCCAATCACTCCATTCCCTCAATCATTCTGGTTACTCACTTCTGTATCCTTTCAATAGCTGCAATATCCCATTTGTACTGTGGCGACCAGAATGTGCACAGTATTCTAAGTACGGTCACACCAATAATTTATAAAATGACAGGATTACCTCACCATTTTGGCTCAATATTGACCTTTTTCTATATCCCAACTTACTTGCCTCTTAAAGTCACTGCTTTATAGTAAACGCATTTTTAAAATTCTGATTTATGTATGCTTATTTTAAAAAGTTATATTTTGAATTTTCTCCCATTATGTTTATGCTTTGAAATGCAAGACTTTTATATGGTTATTATTTCAGTAAACCTTTTCCATTTTTTTGTTCAATGCCTTTTTCTCCTTTACCATTTCATAAAACCTACACAACATTATCCGTTATCCTTCTTTCTGCAGCTTTTACAGTTTCTGGAATTTTTTATCTTTTATCCCTGGGTCTTGCTTTTTTAATATATTCACATTCAACACAATTTATTTTTTTCACAGAAATGTTGCCAAACTTTTCCCAAATGCCCACTCACAGCACTGTAATAACACAATATAACACTAATAGGCTTGTTGCACAAATTGGACTAAGCAGTGGTGTTGGAAAAACTCATTAGCGTTGCTACATGACAAATCATAGCATATCCATAAGGTTTAAAAACTCATTTAATATTTATAATTCTATTGTGCATTATGAAAAATTAAATGTATTGACTTAACACTATCAGTGGTAATAAAACTGGTTGGATTATGAATGGTTGAATTTGAATACGCAGAACTGAGATACCTCCACCAACAGGTGAAACCTAAACCGCCAGAAGGAAATGGGAAATCAGAAGTTTCACATGAGAGCTGTCACAGTATCAGACCATGGACAAGAAACTTTAGCATCACCCAAAACAGCCATGGTGTTAAGCCTGGATCTAGGAAGATTAGACAGTGTAAAATAATTTAAATATGAGTATGCTAAAGCCAAAAGACATTTACTTAACATGTTAAGATATGCATGTTTGCTATTATTAGCTTTAGTCGTAAGATGTAGAACAACACTTGTATGCCTTACAACTAAAGCTGACAATAGCAAACATGCATATTTTAACATGATTTAGAAGGGGTAATAGTCAGACAGAAACGTATATCAGGAATTCAGGTGTAGACTGCATGTGATTTTTCCACCCATCAACATGGCAAAGATGGACAATTACCTCGAGAGAGTCTGTTTCTCAACTATAATATATTTACATTCATATATTTTTGTTTTGCATCTGTGGTTGGTTACAGTCAAAGTGTTCAAGTTACACATTTACCAGGAGAGTGCTAAATTAGAATAGCTGAAGGAAGTACAGTTAGCTGAGCAATTGAGTTTTGATGATATCAGTTTATTCAAACTCAAATAATAGAGGAAGATGCAATGGATAAATCTAGAGAATTTATGCATGTGATCCATTTGATTTACCTGTCTGTGATTAATTAATTTTCCTTTGTAAATAAAGTTAGGTAGTTCCTATATTGATGCCATATGTAATCAATCTGTCTCTGTGGATCACTGAAAGCAGAAAACCTTACCGCTACTATAATGATTTGAACATCAGATTTTTTCAGACATTCGGCCCAGATATACTGACGTTTTTCAACAACACAAAACTCCACATCATGCATATAAGCACAGAGCTCTCTCTTTGCTGGGGAAATATGATTTGGAGCCAGGCAGTACCAACGAGGTACTGACTGACTGGGCCTGGTTCTGTGGTTACTTGTCACTGAAATTCTGTAGATTTATTAAAATTAATTGGATCCACCTGCTAATAATTTGCCAAGTTGGAGATCTTAGTTCAGGAGTAGTAAGCATTTGTTAGTATGTCAAGATTGCTGAGACTTCCCCTTTCACTCTGCGGTAATTGGGTAGTGAAATTACCAATGATGCGAAAGTAGGGCCAGTATGACTACAAAAAATGAATACAAGATTTTTTTCTAAAAATAACATGATTTCTCAGGGTTGTGATGAAGTGTACCTGCACAGGAAAGACAACGTAAATCTATTTTTCCTTCCTATGTGCAGTACTTTATTGTTTACAGTGTTAAATTTTGTCTGCCATTGTTCTGCCCACTTACAAATTGTGCCCAACTCATTCTGTAATTTGTGAGCTGCCTCCTCTGATGCCACAGCTCCTCCTGGTTTGATAGCATCTGGAAATTTGACCCCTTTGCATTGAGTTTCTGAGTCCAAGTCATTTGATGTAAATTAGAAGCAGTAGTGATGGCAACAACGATTACTGGGACAACTGACTCAGTACTTCTCTCCACCCGGATGTAAACTCCTCTAAAAATTACCCATTGTTTTCTCTCTTTCAGCCTGTTTCTTATCCATTCTCAAGATTTACTTTGAATGCCAACAGCTTTGAGATTAACTGATAGTCTTTCATGTGGAATGTTGTCAAAAGTCAAAGTTCACCATGTCACGAGGTATAGAAAATAATCAAAAAGGCTAATGGAATGCTGGCCTTTATATCTACAGGACTAGAATACAAGGGGATAGAAGTTATGCTACAGTTATACAAAACCCTGGTTAGACCACACCTGGAGTACTGTGTTCAGTTCTGATCACCACACCTTAGGAAGGATATATTGGCCTTGGAGGGAGTGCAGCGTAGATTTACTAGAATGATACCTGGACTCCAAGGGTTAAATTACGAGGAGAGATTACACAAACTAGGGTTGTAGTCCCTGGAATTTAGAAGATTTGATCGAAGTTTTCAAGATATTAAGGGGAACTGATAGGGTAGATAGAGAGAAACTATTTCTGCTGGTTGGGGAGTCTAGGACTAGGGGACATAACCTAAAAATTAGAGCCAGGGCTCTCAGGTCAGAAGTTAGGAAACACTTCTACACACAAAAGGTGGTAGAAGTTTGGAACTTTTTTCCACAAACGGCAGTTGATGCTAGCTCAATTGTTAATTTTTAATCTGAGATTGATAGATTTTTGTTAACCAAAGGCATCAGAGGTTATGGGGCTAAGGCAGGTATATGGAGTTAGGTCACAGATCAGCCAAGGTCTCATTGAATGGCAGAACAGGCTCAAGGCCTACGCCTGATCCTATGTCACAGGGTTTTCCACAGTCCACTTGGGTTGTCGCTTCCTCAAAGAAATCAAGGAGTTTGGTCAGGCAGGATCTTCTCGTTCAGAATCCATGCTGACTGCGGTTTACTAGGTTATTATTGCACAGATAATCTTCAAGTTTACTTTTGATATTGATTCCAATATTTTACATGGAATTAAAGTAAGCCTAAATGGTCTAGTTGCCTGTGTCTCTTTTGTTGTCCTATTTGAATAGAGCACCATAATAGCCAGCATATGTGCAATGAATATATAGCATTGATTTATATATAGGTAGAAATTGGACCTTGTTGCTCCCATTTTATGGGCGTAAGATGGGAGCAGCAAGGCCCAATTTTGGGGTCCAAAGACACCTGAAAAACGTCCAACCCAAAATTGGGTCAGGCTATTTGCAGGCGTCAGGGGTGGCCTAATAAAACAGGTATTAGACACCTTGAATATGTTAGTGAGGGACATAATGCTTGATTTAGGACTCCTCTGCCAAATTGGACTGCCTGGGGCAGAGCATATTTTCTGGACTTGGGAGGTGGCATAACCAACAGCCAACACTGAAAAGATAAGTTGAATTAATTTAAAAAAAAATTGATGTGGAGTCGGGAGGAGTAAGAGTGCTCCTCCCGGCTCCATAGCACTCCTGGTGACCACAAGCGACTCCCCCCCACCACCACCCCCAGCCCCCCCACGCTGGCCTCCGCCCTCCCTCTGGGATTTACCTCAGGGCTACCAGACCAGACTTTAGTCCGGTGAGCTGCCTACGGAAGTGTGCCGTAAGTTCGCCACGATTATGTAGATGAGGCCCAAGGACCAATTTGTCATGATCCTCAAGCCTCCATCTTCAGTTGCAGGGATTGTTCCTTGCACCCATTTGGCACTTAAAAACTGGTCTAAACTAATTTCTAAGCCAAAATATCTAGACAGACCACAAAGTAACTACGTCACTTTAGGATCTGCATACTCAGCATCTCAACATTAAGGAAGGGGAGGAAATAGAAGAGAATTGAGTGAAACTGGAAGAAGAGAGCTAGAAATAAATAGATATGCAATAGAGTGATAAATGCGGATGAGTGATTGCTGTCCATTATACATACATGCTACTTGTTTTAGGAAAGTTTTTATTTTTCAGTTTTCATTGATTTGTTTATAGCATGTAATTTAAATATTGCACATTTTCCACTAAAATATTTTCAATGGATTTTTAGAAGCCATGACTAGAATGGTTTAAATAGTGCCGATAACAATGGGTTTTCTGCCTCAGACAAGAAATGAAAAGAATCACCAAAATTCATCCAATCCACCTCACTAAACATTATTCTATAGAAATCAGTAAATAGGTCAAACAATTTTACTACAATGCCAATTCATTTCAGGAGCAAACATGCTTTGCCTGTTATTAGATTTGTAGTTAACAAGTCATTTTACGAATTTGCCACCCCTCCAAGGGACAGAGCTTTGATCACTGGGAGCCTTCCTTGATTTTGGATGGAAAATCATGGAAGATGTGTGGCCAAATTCCCAAAATTCATTCCTGGCAGACAAAGCTTCACACTCAAATTCATAAAATGAGCACTTTAGTGTCAAACTAAAACATTAACCTTTTGGTGCACTCAAGTTACACTAGCAGTACAAGGAACTCTTAATTATCTGAATGCATCGTTTTATGTGACCATTGTGGTTTGACAATATTCTGAATCTTAGAGGATGCTATTTAGTATTTAACAGATAGAAAAATATTAAAGCATCAGAATTTAAGGGATTAGAGAGTTTTCCTGTAAAATTTTTAATTTACTAGCAGCTTACCATTTTATTGTGCAATTAAGAGAACAAGCTTTGATTAAAAAAATTATATGCAAATAAATTTGGCTTTAAAAAGCACATTCTGGCTTGTTGTTTAAGTCCACTGAATAAATAATTTACAGCAACTTCCACGTGGTTTTCCATTCAATACAGTGATGCTAAATTATGGTCCCACCCAAGTATATTTTATACTGTGCAAGTTAAAAAGAAAGATTTGTATTTGTATAGCACCCTGTTACAGTGAATTATTTTGAAGTTGCTATATTAGGAAATTGGCAGCCATCTTACATACAGCAAAATCTTGCAAAGAACAATTGGAGGAATGAGCAGTTAATCTATTTTTGGTCATGTTGGTTGAGGATGGATGGTAATTATTACACCAGGAAAACTCCCTATTCGTCATCAAACAGTACTGTGGGGTCTTTAACATTCACATGAGCAGATGGACAGAGTATTGGATTAGTGTCTTAGCACAGGTTAATAAGGCCATAAAAAAGGCAAATCAAGCATTAGAATTCATTTCTAGAGGGATAGAATTGAAAAGTAAAGAAGTTATGTTAAACTTGTATGGAACCTTGGATAGACCACATTTGGAGTATTGTGCATAGTTCTGGTCTCCATATTATTGAAAGGATATAGAGGCATTGGAGAGGGTGCAAAAAAGATTCACAAGGATAATACCAGAACTGAGAGGATATCCTTATCAGGAAAGACTGAACAGGCTGGGACACTTTTCTCTAGAAAAAAAGAAGGCTGAGAAGTGACCTGAGAGGTCTTTTTAAGATAATGATAGGGTTTGATAGGGTTGACATAGAGAAAATGTTTTCACTTGTGGGCAGTCCAAAACTAGAAGTCATAAATATAAAATATTTGCTCATAAATCCAACAGGGAATTCAGGAGAAACTTCTTTACCCAAAGAGTGGTAAGGATGTGGAACTCGCTACCACAAGGACTAGTTGAGGCAAATAGCATAGATGCATTTAAGGGGAAGTTAGATAAGCACATGGGGGAGACAGGGAGAGAAGGGTATCCTGATAGGCTTAGATGAAGTAGGGAGAGAGGAGACTTGTATGGAGCATAAATGCTGGCATAGACCAGTTGGGCTGAATGGCCTGTTTCTGGGCTGTAGTTTCGATGTAACTCGGTGCAACTCGATAGTCTCTCTGATAATGTAACATTTCATTAGTACTACATTGGAGTGTCCATTTAGATTATGTACTTGGGGCCTGGAGTGGGGTTTGAACCCATAACTTTCTGACTCAGAAGCAAGAATGGATTAGCATCAGGTTTCTTTAAAGAGCATTGTCCATTTCAAATCTGGTTACAAAAACATTATGACATTTAACTTTCTGCTTTTTGTCTTTTTACTATGTTTCACTTGTGAAACATTTGCGTTTGAGAGAGCACAGATAACATCATTGTGGTAATTCGCTGGGGGAAGTTGCTGAGCTAAACAATTCAAGAGGATGAAATTAGCATGCAACACAGTTGACACAACATGATTGTTGAAGCATCCTGGGCTAATGACTAGAACTACTGATGTTAATTCTACGTGTACTATGTCAGGGAATTGATAGCAGCTCCCGATCAGCATCAAGAAATGAAAAGATTTCCAGTCCCTTTGTGTCAATGGTAACGTTCACTGACTGACTTCATGAATGACATCAGCTGAGTGTATATTGGGGCTTCCAGCTGCCTTGGAATGTCAGATAGCTACAAATCATGGTTTTGCTTGACAGTCATAAGATTGCGGATAACTTATATGTGTGATTCATTGAAATGTTTTCCCTATAGTGCACCCTTCCTCTTCAAATTAAAGTTAGTTGTTCTATGAGCTAAGCTTTCAAGTCCTCCTTTGAACTACCATTTGCACCGTGTTATTTTCTGATCTCCCTCTTGCCATTGTTATCCATTTTTCACCGGCTGTTCCGTAATCTTCCTCAATCTTTTCTTGATGATTTTTTTATTTTACTTCCTTCCAATTTATCCACCTCATTTATACCTAATTTCTGCTCATACTCATAAAGTTACAGTTACGGTCTGATCGTTATGACGTGCCACCTCTTGTTTACGAAACCGTCTTGTTCATACTGCAGGACAGATCCGGCAGGAGAAAGGCAAAATCAGAACTGCCACAATCATGTCTGTATTTTGTCCTGCAACTACTCTGCTCTCTCTATAAACAGTTTAAAGGAACTCACATTTAGTCAAGTTCTTGAGATCTCCCTTGATGGCTTTGTGATTTCTTCCAGAAAGGGTTGAATTTCAATCCCCGGCCTGTAATTTTATTAATTTCAGTCAGAGCAGCATTAGAGGTGCTACAATTGACGTCAGCTGCTGCTGAGAAGAAAACGGGCCGGGGTTCCTGCACCTCATTACTGACCAGTGAGTGTCCATGTATATTGGAAAGGACAGGATTGGGTTTGCTTTTGTTGGTTTTGTTGCCCCAATTGTCAAATAACCTGTCTTTTTTTTTATTCATTCATGGGATGTGGGCGTCGCAGGCGAGGCCGGCATTTATTGCCCATCCCTAATTGCCCTTGAGAAGGTGGTGGTGAGCCGCCTTCTTGAACCGCTGCAGTCCGTGTGGTGACGGTTCTCCCACAGTGCTGTTAGGAAGGGAGTTCCAGGATTTTGACCCAGCGACGATGAAGGAACGGCGATATAGTTCCAAGTTGGGATGGTGTGTGACTTGGAGGGGAACGTGCAGGTGGTGTTGTTCCCATGTACCTGCTGCTGTTGTCCTTCTAGGTGGTAGAGGTCGCGGGTTTGGGAGGTGATGTCGAAGAAGCCTTGGCGAGTTGCTGCAGTGCATCCTGTGGATGGGACACACTGCAGCCACTGTGCGCCGGTGGTGAAGGGAGTGAATGTTTAGGGTGGAGGATGGGGTGCCAATCAAGCGGGTACGGTAGCATAGTGGTTATGTTACTGGGCTAGTAATCCAGAGGCGTGGACTAAAATCCAGAGTTATGAGTTCAAATCCCGCCACGGCAGCTGGCGAATTTAAATTCAATTAATTAATTAAATTCAATTAATTAAATTAAAAAATCTGGAATTAAAATACTAGTATCAGTAATGATGGCCATGAAACTACCGGATTGTCGTAAAAACCCATCTGGTTCACTAATGTCCTTTAGGGAAGGAAGCCTGCCGCCCTTACCCGGTCTGGCCTATATGTGACTCCAGACCCACAGCAATGTGGTTGATTCTTAATTGCCCTCTGAAATGGCCTAGCAAGCCACTCAGTTGTAAAATCTCGCTACGAAAAGTCATAATAAGAATAAAACCGGACGGACCACCCGGCATCGGACCACTAGGCACCGGACACGACAACGGCAAAACACCAAGCCCAGTCGACCCTGCAAGGTCCTCCTTACTAACATCTGGGGACTTGTGCCAAAATTGGGAGAGCTGTCCCACAGACTAGTCAAGCAACAGCCTGACATAGCCATACTCACAGAATCATATCTTTCAGCCAACATTGACTCTGGACCCCATGAAATCTCATGGCATCAGGTCAAACATGGGCAAGGAAACTTCCTGCTGATAACCACCTACCGTCCTCCCTCAGCTGATGAATCAGTCCTCCTCCATGTTGAACACCACTTGGAGGAAGCACTGAGGGTAGCAAGGGCACAAAATGTACTCTGGGTGGGGGACTTCAATGTCCATCACCAAGAGTGGCTCGGTAGCACCACAGCTGGCCGAGTCCTGAAGGACATAGCTGCCAGACTGGGCCTGCGGCAGGTGGTGAGCGAACCAACACGAGGGAAAAACTTACTTGACCTCGTCCTCACCAATCTACCTGTCGCAAATGCATCTGTCCATGACAGTATTGGTAGGAGTGACCACCGCACAGTCCTCGTGGAGATGAAGTCCCGTCTTCGCACTGAGGACACCATCCAACGTGTTGTGTGGCACTACCACTGAGCTAAATGGGATAGATTCAGAACAGATCTAGCAGCTCAAAACTGGGCATCCATGAGGCGCTGTAGGCCATCAGCAGCAGCAGAATTGTATTCCAGCACAATCTGTAACCTCATGGCCCGGCATATTCCTCACTCGACCATTACCAACAAGCCAGGGGATCAACCCTGGTTCAATGAGGAGTGTAGAAGAGCATGCCAGGAGCAGCACCAGGCGTACCTAAAAATGAGGTGCCAACCTGGTGAAGCGACAACTCAGGACTACATGCATGCTAAACAGCGGAAGCAACATGCTATAGACAGAGCTAAGCGATTCCACAACCAACGGATCAGATCAAAGCTCTTCAGTCCTGCCACATCCAGTCGTGAATGGTGGTGGACAATTAAACAACTAACGGGAGGAGGAGGCTCTGCAAACATCCCCATTCTCAATGATGGCGGAGTCCAGCACGTGAGTGCAAAAGACAAGGCTGAAGCGTTTGCAACCATCTTCAGCCAGAAGTGCCGAGTGGATAATCCATCTCAGCCTCCTCCCGATATCCCCACCATCACGGAAGCCAGTCTTCGGCCAATTCGATTCACTCCACGTGATATCAAGAAACGGCTGAGTGCACTGGATACAGCAAAGGCTATGGGCCCTGACAACATCCCAGCTGTAGTGCTGAAGTCTTGTGCTCCAGAACTAGCTGCGCCTCTAGCCAAGCTGTTCCAGTACAGCTACAACACTGGCATCCACCCGACAATGTGGAAAATTGCCCAGGTATGTCCTGTCCACAAAAAGCAGGACAAATCCAATCCGGCCAATTACCGCCCCATCAGTCTACTCTCAGTCATCAGTAAAGTGATGGAAGGTGTCGTCGACAGTGCTATCAAGCGGCACTTACTCACCAATAACCTGCTCACCGATGCTCAGTTTGGGTTCCGCCAGGACCACTCGGCTCCAGACCTCATTACAGCCTTGGTCCAAACATGGACAAAAGAGCTGAATTCCAGAGGTGAGGTGAGAGTGACTGCCCTTGACATCAAGGCAGCATTTCACCGAGTGTGGCACCAAGGAGCCCTAGTAAAATTGAAGTCAATGGGAATCAGGGGGAAAACTCTCCAGTGGCTGGAGTCATACCTAGCACAAAGGAAGATGGTAGTGGTTGTTGGAGGCCAATCATCTCAGCCCCAAGGCATTGCTGCAGGAGTTCCTCAGGGCAGTGTCCTAGGCCCAACCATCTTCAGCTGCTTCATCAATGACCTTCCCTCCATCATAAGGTCAGAAATGGGGATGTTCGCTGATGACTGCACAGTGTTCAGTTCCATTCGCAACCCCTCAGATAATGAAGCAGTCCGAGCCTGCATGCAGCAAGACCTGGACAACATCCAGGCTTGGGCTGATAAGTGGCAAGTAACATTCGCGCCAGATAAGTGCCAGGCAATGACCATCTCCAACAAGAGAGAGTCCAACCACCTCCCCTTGACATTCAATGGCATTACCATCGCCGAATCCCCCACCATCAACATCCTGGGGGTCACCATTGACCAGAAACTTAACTGGACCAGCCATATAAATACTGTGGCTACAAGAGCAGGTCAGAGGCTGGGTATTCTGCGGCGAGTGACTCACCTCCTGACTCCCCAAAGCCTTTCCACCATCTACAAGGCACAAGTCAGGAGTGTGATGGAATACTCTCCACTTGCCTGGATGAGTGCAGCTCCAACAACACTCAAGAAGCTCGACACCATCCAAGATAAAGCAGCCCGCTTGATTGGCACCCCATCCACCACCCTAAACATTCACTCCCTTCACCACCGGCGCACTGTGGCTGCAGTGTGCACCATTCACAGGATGCACTGCAGCAACTCGCCAAGGCTTCTTCGACAGCACCTCCCAAACCCGCGACCTCTACCACCTAGAAGGACAAGGGCAGCAGGCGCATGGGAACAACACCACCTGCACGTTCCCCTCCAAGTCACACACCATCCCGACTTGGAAATATATCGCCGTTCCTTCATTGTCGCTGGGTCAAAATCCTGGAACTCCCTTCCTAACAGCACTGTGGGAGAACCATCACCACACGGACTGCAGCGGTTCAAGAAGGCGGCTCACCACCACCTTCTCGAGGGCAATTAGGGATGGGCAATAAATGCCGGCCTTGCCAGCGACGCCCACATCCCGTGAACGAATAAAAAAAAAAGCGGACTGCTTTGTCCTGGGTGGTGTCAAGCTTCTTGAGTGTTGTTGGAGCTGCACTCATCCAGGCAAGTGGAGAGTATTCCATCACACTCCTGACTTGTGCCTTGTAGATGGTGGAAAGGCTTTGGGGAGTCAAGAGGTGAGTCAGTCGCCGCAAAATACCCAGCCTCTGACCTGCTCGTGTAGCCACAGTATTTATATGGCTGGTTCAGTTAAGTTTCTGGTCAATGGTGACCCTCAGGATGTTGATGGTGGGGGATTCAGTGATGGTAATGCCGTTGAATGTCAAGGGGAGGTGGTTAGACTCTCTCTTGTTGGAGATGGTCATTGCCTGGCACTTGTCTGGCGCGAATGTTACTTACCACTTATGAGTCCAAGCCTGGATGTTGTCGAGGTCTTGCTGCATGCGGGCACGGACTGCTTCATTAGCTGAGGGGTTGCGAATGGAACTGAACACTGTGCAATCATCAGCGAACATCCCCATTTCTGACCTTATGATGGAGGGAAGGTCATTGATGAAGCAGCTGAAGATGGTTGGGCCTAGGACACTGCCTTGAGGAACTCCTGCAGCAATGTCCTGGGGCTGAGATGATTGGCCACCAACAACCACTACCATCTTCCTTTATGCTGGGTATGACTCCAGCCACTGGAGAGTTTTCCCCCTGATTCCCATTGACTTCAATTTTACTAGGGCTCCTTGGTGCCACACTCGGTGAAATGCTGCCTTGATGTCAAGGGCAGTCACTCTCACCTCACCTCTTGAATTCAGCTCTATGATCACTATTTAGCCTTAAACATGAAGAATAGCTATTAGGCAAGGTACTGAAGAGTAACCATTGCCTATAGACTGGTACCACAACAAGCAGTCAATTCCTTCATGATATGAGGAAAGGAGAGAAAATTAATAGGTTTCTATTTTCTATTCACATGTACGTGCAGCAGGCCTAAAGCCTAATTCAGGCATGGGTAAAGGACACCAATTCTTTTCCTTCCCAATATGGCAGGTATCCGACCAGAAATGTGCTCATGGTTCCTGGTTGCCATACTGGGGACTTAGCTAGTTAGTGCGCTAAAAATGGGCACTGCAATTTCAGTCACAGCAGCATAGATGGATCAGCAAGGCTCACCAGACTGGACATATTAGAGGAGGTGGAGCAGCAGCAAAAAAGGAGGGTTAGGGAGATCCAAGGCCATAAGGGGATGATTTGCAAGACCTGCTACAAGCCAAGGCAATGTGCCTACTCCAGATTGCAGGGCTACCTTGATCTCACCATGCAGCAATGTGTGAGGAGGCTTACTCACTGAGGTAGCCACTGATGAATTATGCCATCTCCTGTGACCAGACCTACAAGTACAGAGTAAAATTGATGCCAGCACTCAATTTTTTTTGCACAGGCTTCTTCCAGGCAGTGATAGGAGACTTAGCACTGGTCAGTCAATTTGAGGTTCACCTTTATATAACCAAGGTCATAGATACCCTGTTTCAATATGCTGATGACTACATTAATTTCAGGATCAGGACACAGCAGAAGCTACAGAGGTATGGATCAGAGCAAAAGACATTCACTTCAAATTTCCAAAGGTCCAACGACACATTCCTGGAGTAATTTGGCTGGCGGTGCAGCGTGACTACAGGGAAATTGGCTGGGACCAAGATACACCAGGTCCCAGCCCAAGCTGTGAGTTTCCATCAGGAATCTTTTGCAGCAGAACTTCTGTTTGCCCCAAGCATAGCTCATGCTATCGGAGGGGGCAGGGCTGGGGCTGGGGCAGGGGGAGGGAACTCCCACACTGGGAATTTCCTCCGTCATGGCCTCTCTAATGCCAAGTGGCCTGGATGATGGGATGAGACCAGCATAAAGGTGTGCTCAGCAGAAGTGGGACCCACTTGGGGGTCCAGGACTGGGTCCTGATCTTGATCCTGCCTGAAAGTCCTGGCAGCATTTAACTTTTTGTTTCCCCATATAAAGGATGCCGATCGGGTCAACCAAAAAACTATTTTCATGGCCCAGTGGTGTCAGAATCACTTTCCAAAGCCTTCCCCTCCCTTAGCAGGTGCCCGAGATTCACCCATGGTGGCATCGGGACCTGCCTGACAGATGCTAAGAAGGTGACCCCGCCTTGACCCCAGATACTCTGATGGGGTTAGGAGTGGAGGTCATCAGTGCTCACTTGGCCGCATTCCCACCTGTAGAGAGCGGCCAAGGAATTTCAGCCCCATTGTAAGGAGTGAATCAATTGTTTTGGTTCACACAACAGCATGGGTGTATCATTACACAGGACATACTGCAAAATGATTTGGAAAGGGAACAGGGTATCATTGATCACGCCCAGGTAGCATGCAACCCAAGGCATGAAAAGGTACCACTTGATAAATGTTCAAATGATCTGTGATCACTGGCAAAGAATTCTGCATGTTACCAGAGAATGTCCATATCATAAGTCAATCATGGCTTCCCTATTTACCGCAGGATGACAATGGGTTGAATAGTTTGTCTTTAAGAGATATGCCCTACCAGTTTATTTTATTGCTAAGCAACTCTCATACCCCACAATGAAGAGCATAAGAAATAGGAGCAGGAGTAGGCCATATTGCCACTCGAGCCTGCTCCTGCTCCTATGGGTGAGTCCCGGGCACCTGCTAAGGGAGGGGAAGGCTTTGGAAAGTGATTCTGACACCACTGGGCCATGAAAATAGTTTTTTGGTTGACCCGATCGGCATCCTTTATATGGGGAAACAAAAAGTTAAATGCTGCCAGGACTTTCAGGCAGGATCAAGATCAGGACCCAGTCCTGGACCCCCAAGTGGGTCCCACTTCTGCTGAGCACACCTTTATGCTGGGCTCATCCCATCATCCAGGCCACTTGTCTTAGAGAGGCCATGACGGAGGAAATTCCCAGTGTGTGAGTTCCCTCCCATTCAATCAGATTGTGACTGATCTTCAATCTCAACTCCACTTTCCTACCCGATCCCCATATCCTTTGATTCCCCTGGAGTCCAAAAATCTATCTATCTCAGCCTTGAATATACTCAACGACTCAGCATCCACAGCCCTCTGGGGTAGAGAATTCTAACCCTCTGAGTGAAGAAATGCCTCCTCATCTCAGTCTTAAATGGCCGATCCCTTATCCTGCGACTATGCCCCCTAGTTCTAGACTCTCCAGCCAGGGGAAGCAACCTCTCAGCATCTACCCTGTCAAGCCCCCTCAGATTTTTACATGTTTCAATGAGATCACCTCTCATTCTTCTAAACTCCAGAGAGTATTGGCCCATTTTACTCTCCTCCTAGGACAACCCTCTCATCCCAGGAATTAATCTGCTGAACTTTGTTGCACTGCCTCTAAGGCAAGCATATCCTTCCTTAGATAAGGAGACCAAAACTTTCGCAGTACTCCAGGTGAGGTCTCACCAAAGCCCTGTACAATTGTAATAAGACTTCCTTACTCTTGTACTCCAAACCCCTTGCAATGAAGGCCAACATGCCATTTGCCTTCCTAATTGTTTGCTGTACCTGCATGCTAACCTTTTGCGTTTCTTGTACAAGGATACCCAAGTCTCTCTGAACACCAACATTTAATAGTTTCTCACCATTTAAAAAATATTCTGTTTTTCTATTCATGCGACACATGCAACAAGTAGGAACCTTATTGATCAGGCATTTGCTAGGCTGATTCTGGGGGTGCCTTAGAATGTGCTCCAGAGAGATTTGACAGAATGGTAAGGGGATGCCATATGTTGCACAATGTAACCATGAAAATGGGCATATTTTGCATAAGGACCAGCAACGAGCCATTTACACAGGTTAAGTAGCTGTTTAGCTAGGTAGGTAGCACTTTTGGATGCCTTCAAATTGAAACTCAATCTAGCGCCTGAGCTTCCAGAAAATGCATCAAATGACATTGTGCATTCCCGTGAATGTGTTACTAAAGGTCATAGCATTAAATTCCCAGGAAACACACCGCGGTAGATTTTCAATTTGCCATCCGGGTGTGAAAATCACACAGTTTCTATTATGGGCAACCGACCTGCAACACCAGTTTTTCACCCGGGCGGCAAGTTGAAAATCGAACCCACTGTCTGTGCTCAGAGGAAATTCATTGCATAGAATAATTATATATCTCAGTAACTAGACAGCATACAACCCTTAGGCCCCAGTGCACTTCAAGCATTCACAACGACCAGTTGGCCGCCAAACTGTATTATCAATGCAACTGGCAAAAAAAAACCACACATACTAAAATGTGTCCTACCTGTACTTATGCCACACTGTGCAAAGAAATATTGAGAAGGAAGTAAGCATTCTGCAATGTATTGTTCTCAAGTATCCTTTCATTCTTACCTATAATGGTTCTAGTCAACTACAAATTCAAGTCGAAGGAAAGTAAAACCTACAATTGGCTATATGATCTTCATAAAGTAGGTTGCTATGTTTGAACTGACTAAACTAGGTCAACTTGTTTTGCAAAAGCATACAAATTTAGGGCTGTTTTAAACAGTTTTGTGTCACAGATTTAAATCCACTGGGAACACTGCTGAGATTTGTCTTGCTGCAATTAATAGCTAGCCAAGGAAAGTGCCTCATTCTAAATTGTTATTTGATGAGCCCTAACCTCTGCTCTGTTAGAATGTTAAGAGTTTAGCGGCATTCAATTTCATTACTTTAAAAATCCTAAGTTGTGAGGACAATTTTCAAGATTTCTGCCTTCTAATTTTCCATAACTATTCTAAACCTAATGATATTATGATCACTGTACCAGAAAATACATCAAATGACTAGTGAGGGTGTTGACACCTCGGGAGAGTGCAGTCAGCAGCAAATCCACATCACCGTCGGAGACTTGGCTGCACAGGAGAGCAAAAGAAATGCAGTTGTTATAGGGGATTCAATAGTCGGGGGGATAGACAGCCGTTTCTGCAACCGCCGATGTGAATCCCGCATGGTGTGTTGCCACACTGGTGCCAGGGTAAAGGACATCACTGAGAGGGTGCAGAACATTTTGAGGGGTAAGGGAAGCAGCCAGAAGTCGTGGTCCATGTGGGAACCAATGATATAGGAAGGAAAAGGGTCGAGGTCCTGCAGCTAGAGTTTCAGGAGCTAGGGAGGAAGTTAAAAAGCAAGACCTCAAAGTTAGTTATCTCTGGATTACTCACAGTGCCACCAAATAGTGGGAAGGAGATAGAGGAGAACATTTGTAGCAAATTACAGAAAGATGGGGAATGAGGTGGGGCAGGTGGAGCATGTTTCAGTGGGGGAGCATTTGGGGAACAATGATCATAATATCATTAGGTTTAGAATAGTTATTGAAAAGGACAAGGAACAATCAAATGTGAAAATACTTAACTGGAGGAGGGCTAATTCCAGTGAGTTAAAAAGGGATCTTGTCCAGGTGGATTGGAATCAAAAACTGGAAGGCAAAACAGTAATTGCAAAATGAGAGGCCTTCAAGGCGGAGTTGGTTCGACACAGAGTAGACACATTCCTACCAGGGGGAAAGGAAGGGCATCCAAAGCTAGAGCTCCCTGGGTGACTAAAGATATAGAGATTAAAATGAAACAGAAATAGGAGGCTTATGACAACTGTAAGGTTCACAATACAGTGGAGAACCAAGCTGAATACAGAGAGTACAGAGGAGATCTAAAAAAGGGAATAAAAGGGACAAAGAGAGTATGAGGATAGATTAGCGGCTAACATAAAAGGGAACACAAAAGTCTTTTATAAACATACAAATAGTAAAAGGATAGTCAAAGGAAGGGTGGGAACGATTAGGGACAAAAAATATCTTCCTGTGGAGGCAGAGGGCATGGCCAAATGAATTAATACTTTGCATTTGTGTTCACTAGAGAAGAGCATGCTGCCATTGTAAAGGAGGAGGTGGTAGTGATATTGAATAGGATAAAAATAGATGAAGAGGAGGCGCTTAAAAGATTGGCAGTACTCGAAGTAGAAGAGTCACCCTGTCCAGATGGGATACATCCTAGATTACTGAGGGAAGTAAGGGTGAAAATTGCGGAGACTCTGGCCACAATCTTCCAATCCTCCTTCAATATGGGGATGATGCCGGAGGACTGGAGGGTTGCAAATGTTACACCCCTGTTCAAGAGGAGAGGGATAAACCCAGCAATTACAGGCCAGTCAGCCTAACGTCAGTGGTGGGGAAACTTTTAGAGATAATAATCTGGGACAAAATTAATTGGCACTTGGAAAAGTATGGGCTAATAAATGAAAGTTAGCACAGATTTGTTAAAGGAAAATCATGTTTGACTGACTTGATTAAGTTCTTTGATGAAGTAACAGAGAGGGTTGATGAGGGTAATGTGGTTGTGTATATGGATTTTCAAAAGGCATTTGATAAAGTACCACATAATGGACTTGTTAGCAAAATTAAATGTCAAAGTTTGCAGATGACATGAAACTTGGAAATGTAATAAACAGTGTGGAGGATAGTAACTTTAGGAGGACATAGACAGACTGGTGAAATGGGCAGACACGTGGCAATTGAAATTTAACGCAGAGAAGTGTGAAATACAAGACTCTGGCAACCTGCCCAGAAATTTGGTTGTTGAAGCCCTGCATTGTGGCTTCCATACAGATATATGGCCATGCTAAGAAAGTGCCCAGAAGCAGGAGAATGGCAGGAGCTGGCATAGATGATGGAGGTCTCTCAGAGCAATACCACATTCATGTCATCTAGCTGCTCCACTCAAATGGTCACAGATGTGTTACATATCATACAGGCCTACTCAGCCACTGTTACTGTCTGCCTTCCCCTGCTTGCTGCATAGCAAGGCCCTTTTGCAATGTAAAGTTGTATAGACCTAGTGGGCAAGAATAATTTTGGACACCTTTGCCAGGCTGTATCGCCACAATCCCACTGATTGCTTCAGGATGTCGATGACTTGCCCCACTAAGACTGGCAGCAGCATGCACCCAATGAGATCACTCCAGGTCTTGTTTATGGGCGGGGTAAGCACCTATGACTACGGAGGATGACCTTGGCCCCCAACGGCTACCCATCTGGTCTTCCTTTGAAATAATAATGGTGGCACCATGGATTAACATAAAGTGAATCAATCATGGCAACTGTCAAGTTCAAGGACAATCACCTGCATGATTGTATACCTATGGCCACAGACCAGCTGAGCATTTGTGGAATAGAGTCTCTTTCTGTTCATGAAGGGGCAGCATTGATGGCAGTAGGTACCCATAGGGCCACATGGGTGCAATAAATAATGCACTGCTGTTTGGGGAACCCAGCCAAATGGTAAAAGTGCAGGGTTCTCTCATGTCACTTCATGTTTTCCATGGGGGAATAGACAAGTTGACTGGACTGAGCAAACAATGCATCTGTGACTTGCTGGTTGGGAGATATGGCAGATATCTCTCGCTATTGGTTGGAAGGACTGAGTAAAAGTTCAAAGCAGCATTTACCTTCTCCACCAATGACAGAGCCATCCCTGTCCTGCAAGTGGTTTCTCGGTCTGGTCTGGAGAGCATGTAGTCCTGTGACATCCTCACTTTTGGAATCATAGTCTCCACATGAAGCTTTCTTTGGACTTGACCAGGTGTAATTGTTTGTCCCTGTATACAATGGGAGCAGCATAAGAGCGGGTCCTAAATCATCCCCTACTGTGCCGACAAACCTGTCTGGCATGTCTCCTCTGATCCCCTCCTTTACAACCTGCATTTACAAATGGATACCCAGAGGGATGCACATAGCTCTTACAGAGAAAGCACACAATGAAATAACCCTGGGATCGCACTCCAATTGAAGCGCAATCCAATTTTTAGGCTCTTATATCTAAATGCCTCCATCTTGCTATTTCTTTTTCCTACCTTTGAAAACCTCCTCCAAGCCTCTCCAACCATACTTCTGATCATCTTTCTGAACTCTCCAACTATTGCTCAGCCTCCATTTATCCTCTGTGAAGCATCTAAGGCCATTCTTTGTGTCAAAAGGAAGAAGAAAAAAAGAAAGACTGACATTCATATAGCACTTTTCATGTTCTCAGGGTGTCCCAAAATTCTTTATAGCCAATGAAGTACTTTTGAGGTGTAGTCACTGTTGAAATGTAGGAAATGCAGCAGTCAATTTGCACACAGTAAGATCCCATAAACAGCAATGAAATAAATGACCAGATCATCTGTTTTTTTAGGTGTTGATTGAGGGATAAATGTTGGCCAGGAAACCAGGAGAACTTTCCTGCTCTTCTTCGAATAGTTCAGTTGAGCCTCAGTATAACGTTTCATGTGAAAGATGGCACCTCCCACAGTGCTGCACTCCCTCAGTGGTGTATAAATGCAAGTTGTTGTTACTAATATAACACAGCACAGTTTCAATCTACTTATCTTATCTGTGACCTGCAGGAAAAAGCTATGGCATCAGTGTGCAAGTGACATTAATGCCAGTGTACAAAGAGACAAAGAGATGTGATGAGTGAATATCTACAATGTGCTTAAACCAGGCTGTACCTAACTAGGGAGTACTTAAACTGTGAAAGTGGAAAATATTCAATTTATTGCACTGTCATTCATCATCTTCATGAGCACAAAATTCAGCCAATCTTTAAAAGAAAATAAATTGCATAGTACTACATGTACAGACAAGTTAAATTAGCTGTAGCATTTCTACTCTGAACAGCACTGAATGGAAAAACATATTAGATTTGCTTTATAAACAAGTACTGCAAATTAGAAGCATTAATGCACATTAGGATGAATATCCTGATGTGAACACTTTAGTGATGAGACCAGGAGCAGTGAGCTTAATGCTTACTGATAGTGCACGGGGATGACCTCACAGGCTTTCCTAAGACTGACCGTAATTACCTGCCATACCAGACCCTAAAGCTGGAAATTGCACGCATGAAGAGCCTTTAATGTCTTGTGTCAGCGCTCAGTGGCAGCACTTGTGCTTCTGAGTCAGAAGGGTTTGGGTTCAAGCCCTAGTCCAGAGATTTAAGCATATAATCTAGGCTGACATCCAGTATAGTACTGAGGGAATGCTGCACTGTTGGAGGTGCTGCCTTTTAGATGAGATGTCAACAAGCAACCATGAGATAAATGACCAGATAATCTGCTTTAGTGTTGTTGGTTGAGGGATAAATATTGGTCAGGACTACCAGGAGTGCTCCCCTGTTCTTCTTTGAAAAAATGTCATGGGATCTTTTACATCCACCTGAGAGGGCAGACGGAGACTCAGCTAAACATCTGATCTGAAAGATAGTAGTACTCACTCAGTAGTGCAGTGCAGCGTTAGCACAGATTATGTGCTCAGATCATAGATTATGTACCCACAACCTTCTGACTTCAAGGGCCTGGAGATTAACTCGGAGCCAGGAAGAGAACAAGGGTGGGGGGGAGATTTTCAGATGGGAAACCCATAAGAAAAGGTTTCCCACACGTTGGGCCCGATATTAGGAGGGCAGCGGGTTCGCAGCGGGGGGTCGACTGGGCTTCGCAGGCTAATTGAAGCCACTTACCTTTGCTTCCGGGTTTCACACTGGAAAGTTGCGCAGCGGGCGGACTGCGCATGCGCAGTAAGGTCTGTCAGCTGGAGGAGCCCTATTTAAAGGGGCAGTCCTCCACTGACTGATGCTGCAGAAAATAGGAAAAATTACAGCATGGAGCAGCCCAGGGGGAAGGCTGCTCACAGGTTTAATGAAGCCTCACTCCATGTCTTATTGGATGGGGTGAGGAGGAGGGGGAGGACAGAGATCTTCCCCCCGACGGGCGGGAGGAAGTGGCCTGTCTCTGCCACCAAGAAGGCCTGGCTCAAGCTGGCAGAGGAGGTCACCTGCACCACCAACATATCGCGCACCTGCATACAGTGCAGGAGGCACTTCAATGACCTAAGAAGGTCAGCCGAAGTGAGTACATTTGCTCATTCCCCTACACTCCATCTGCCACATCACTGCCCCCACCCCACATCTCCTTCTGCACTGCCAACACTACTCTATCACATCACTCCTCACACCCACTCAAAGCTCATCCTCATCTTACCTGCCCTTACTCACCTCGCCAGTACTCATCCCGCCACTACCACTCAACCCAATCCTCATACAATCTCATGGCTCTATCTCATACTCACCCTCTCATGCATCTCTTTCACGGTCAGCCTCACTCAACCTGCCACTACCTGTGCTGCAGCCACAGGGCATGCATCACATATGTGCAGTAGGAAGCGTAAGGCAAATGTGTCGTGAGCATGAAGGGGATGCACAAGGGTATTTGAGGGTTTGTCATGGTTTTTACTTATATTTAATTTCTGATCAACTCACATTACATATTATATTGTCACCACTACTGCCACGTCTTTCCGAATCTTGTCTGGTTTGTGCAATAATGCCCTTTCCTGAGGATCACTATGAAGACCCACAACTGATGCCACCCATTGTGTCACTGCAGAGTGGGTGTAGGTGTATTTCCAGGGCTCTTTTGTGCAGACGACTGAGAGACGTCGGCGATGTCCCCGGTGGCACCCTGGAAGGATGCGGAGGAGAAGTTGTTGAGGGCAGTGATGACTTTGACAGCGACAGGTAAGAAGATGGTGCTCGGGCCAGCTGGGAGCAGCTGGGCATGAAGGAGACTGCAGATGTCCATGACTACATGTCGAGTGACTCTGAGCCTCCGTGTGCACTGCTGCTCAGAGAGGTCCAGGAAGCTGAGCCTTGGTCTGTAGACCCTGTGGCGAGGGTAGTGCCCTCTGCGACGCATCTCTCTCTGCCGTTTCCCTCCTTCCTGCTGTGCAGGTGGATGTGTCACAGCACTGTGTTGTGGAGCTCCACGTGTCAGAGGTGGAAGGCGTGGCCGGCGAGGCTGTTCGTCCTCCGAGGAGGTCATAACTGCAGCTACGGCGGCCCCCATCCGGAAGATGTACATTTGAGGAGGTCCGCAAGGTAGGTACATGTCTCCGGACCCCGGGGTAAGTGTGCAAGTTGGTGAATTTTATTGTTAGGAGGAGGGTGGTGGAGGCCAAACTTTGTCCAAAGTGACAGAGTGGCCTCCTGCAATGAGTGAGGGTCTCCCCCCCCACCTGTCAAATGGACCTTTGCAGCTGCCACAGGCTGATGGCTGCAACACGTCCATTTGAACTGGGAGTGTTTCCCCCAGTACGGGAAACAGTCCCAGTTGATCTGAAAATCCCAGCCCTCCTAAAATGTCAGGTCAATCAGGTCTGTAAATGACCTGAAGTACTTGGTGAATTACTTTAAGTGGCACCCCGCTGGCTTTAATAGCCGGCGGGAGTCCGACATGCGGGGGCTGCGCGCGCATGTCAGCGCATCACTGGGGAACCCAGAAGTGGGTGGGTTGGAGCCGTGCTCCGGAGCCGCCCCGGGAATCCCCGATTTTCGCAGCCCCCCCGCCACGAACGCACCCACTCGGGGGTGCGAAAATCGAGCCCGTTGTGTCAAGGTAGGACGTATTTAAAATTTTTTCAACAGGTTTCGTGCCTGACAGCCAACCAGATTGACAGGCTGGTTGCCTGTCGGGCGGGAAAGCAGTTGGGGTCTTTGGGGTTTGTATGGGGGAGGTTAGAGAGAGATCAGGGTCTTTGGGGTTTGGATAGAGGAGGTCAGGGAGAGATCGGGGTCTTTGGGGTTTGGATGGAGGAGGTCAGGGAGAGATCGGGGTCTTTGGGGTTTGGATGGAGAAGGTCAGGGAGAGATCGGGGTCTTTGGGGTTTGGATAGAGGAGGTCAGGGAGAGATCGGGGTCTTTGGGGTTTGGATGGGGAGGTCAGGGAGAGATCGGGGTCTTTGGGGTTTGGATGGAGGAGGTCAGGGAGAGATCGGGGTCTTTGGGGTTTGGATGGAGAAGGTCAGGGAGAGATCGGGGTCTTTGGGGTTTGGATAGAGGAGGTCAGGGAGAGATCGGGGTCTTTGGGGTTTGGATGGGGAGGTCAGGGAGAGATCGGGGTCTTTGGGGTTTGGATGGAGGAGGTCAGGGAGAGGTCGGGGTCTGTGGGGTTTGGATGGAGGTCAGGGAGAGATCGGGGTCTTTGGGGTTTGGATGGAGGTCAGGGAGAGATCGGGGTCTTTGGGGTTTGGATGGAGGTCAGGGAGAGATCGGGGTCTTTGGGGTTTGGATAGAGGAGGTCAGGGAGAGATCGGGGTCTGTGGGGTTTGTATGGGGGAGATCAGGGAGAGATCGGGGTCTTTGGGGTTTGGATGGGGGGACGATCACGAGGGGGTGGGGGAAGTCGTATATCATGGTGGGTGGGTGTGGGGGAAGTTGGATATCGTTGGGGGGGGGGATTAGGTCGTCGGACATCGTGGGGGGCGAGGGGGGTTGACCTATTGCAGGGTGTTTAAAAGGTAAGCTTGGTGAGCCACGGGGAAGCACCCCTGCTCCTCCTGACCCACAAGCAATACAATAAAGACATTGACCTCATGGATCCAGCCCTTCTCACCTCCTTTTACCAGCTGTGATTCCCGCAGCCAGGGAAACCCATGTTGGCGACGTTAAATTTGAAGGTCTCTTAAATTCAATTTATAAACACCTACTTAATGACTCATAATGAGGTGAATTGCTCCCCTAAGTGCCCGCCCGCCTACACTAATTATGGAGCTGCGTTCAGTCAGTAAGTTACTCCCCCCATCCAAATGCGCCTCAGTTAAATCTGGAAGTGGGCATGTTGGAGCCGGGTTGCGGTCACGCTAGAAAAATCTATCATTTTAACATCCCACCCGCCCCCAACCCATCCATTCTTGGGTGTTAAAATTCCCCACTAGAAGTCACACCTCACACTCAAACAAATTCACACACAAATTCTCACTCAAACAGACACAAATGCATTCTCTCTCTTACAAAAATTCACACTTGCAATCACAAACATTTTCACACTCAAAATTACAAGTTTTCTTTTGTAAATAATTTTCTTCAGCTCAGAAACATTGGATCTGTGGTAATTTAAGCAATATCAGCCCTTACCTTTCACTATTCCCCCACCTTTCATGCACTTCCTTACATCTATGTATGCAGTAATTTTGTGAAGTGAAGAAGAATCTGCCTCACACGCCCTAGCACTGGAAACAGTGGGAACAGGCGCTAAGAAATTACTAATTAAAATTCGTCGGGAAGATGCCAACTTAGGGGTTTGACAATTGGAAGGTTGGATGCCACTGCATGTACCATTCATTGATGGGTCGACAGGAAAATGCCATTCGGACTCAGATGGGTGGAATGATACTAGGTTGGGTGAGTGTAGGATTGGGCAGGGCAGAGGCGCCAGAAGAGAGGTTCAGTGAACTGTGACCTCAGAGGTGAGTGCAAGGGAGGCAAGAGGAGAGGAGGCAAGGGGAGATTGGTGCCTGGCAGAGCAGAGAGACTGGATAGGTTGGGAACTGGCCACCTGGGAGAAAAATATAATCTAAATAATGGGAAGAAAGCTAATAATGGAAAGTTAAAGTACTAATAAAGATAGTAAATTCTTAAAAAAATTATTACCTTATGTATTCTTGTGATGATCTAATTGGTCTATAATGTCACATGGCTATCATGGACCAATCAGAAACATTACAGGCTAACTACAATATAACAATAATGCAATATTATGGACATATAAGATTACATTACAAACACAAAACTTTTAATAATTTACTTTTCTGACTAAATGCTTTGGGATCAAAATTCTTGGCTTGGGAAGGGCCGGAAAATTAGATTACCACCATGTTTTCACTCCATTCCAAATTCCAGTTGAGTCTTCTGCCTGTCTCCTGCATTCTAAGATAGCTTTGGGGGCATGTCTCAGGAAATTACACCCATTATAGACTAGTTAAGCCTAATGGAACTCATGTCAGCCATGGTGTGAATTCCACTGAGGCTCTTGTAAAGGCCTCAAGTCTGCCTAAGATAAAGATAATTGATGTGACCTTTTTCTCTCTTAGTATCATAACAAAAATTACCGTCCTTCATTCTTCGATCCTTCCTAGGTCAATGGGTCCCTCTAGCAGACCAGCTGGATGCTGCACCAACTCCATTAGCAGAATGAAGCGGGTCTGGGCTTCCTGCCCCAATTATGGGATTGTCCCATCATTGTGATTTGGGACACGGCCTTTGTCACTGGCTGGGAGTCCTGCTCCATTGCACTTCCCCTCGTGGAGCAAGGATCCCAGAATTTCAACACTTTATATTCCATATATAAACTGAACCATTTGCTTTCTATGGTAATCATGTTGCTCATTCTCATGATGACGTTTGTTTTTCCTCTTTACAGAGGGAAGGCTACATTGTAACAAGGTCATATTGACTGAAAGTCCTAATTAAGAAAACCCAATTAATAGATTCTGCTTCTAAATTTAAGTATTGATGTTATCAGCATCCAAGCCATTTATTTCAAATAACATAACATGATCATTAGCAAACTTATTTATTACTGAACCTTGTACATAAAAGGCAGTAAGCTAAAAAAACACAATTTACTATCTTACAGATGATATCCTATACACAGTATTGATTTCTTTTAGTTGCAATTTATAATGGGCCTTTAAGGAGTTTCAAATGTTTGAATGGAATACGGCTCTTTTAGTAATTATTGATTTAATTGTCCAGTTTTACTAACATTACAACTTTGCAAGATAAAAGAAGAAATGTTTAAGGGAGACATTAAAGTAAATAGGTTAGCAGTTCTGTTAAAATAATGGACAAAGTAATTGTGTACAAACACGTTAAGCATTTGTACGTTTATATTCACACAGAGTAATTTCAAAGCCGTGATCTGTGAAAGGTGCAAGAATGATGAGCTGAAGGCCATTTTCTTACATTCTTACATCTTCAAGGTATAATATTGTCTGAATGTCCCCTTGGTATAGTATTAGCTCATTTTATTTGACTGAACATGTGCCATTCAAAGAAGGAAATCTATTTGGAACTTTGTCCTCAAGTCTATTCATTTCTTTTCTATTCATGCTGATTTTTTGTTACTGTGTTGCTGTAAGATTAACGAAGCTGAAGTTGCAGCATTTGGCATTTTTCTCAATTTGTTGTTGGGGGGAGGGGTGGGGTGAATAGGGGAGCTTAGCACCAAGGGGCATAACCCACCCGTCCCCTGACTGACCTGACCCCTACACTCGTTGCGCAGTGTGAAATACAAGCTCCTTAGAATTACATCTTATTAGGGGGCAACTATGCAACTGGAGCCTGTGCTGCAGCAAGCCAACATTTTGCAATAATGCTGCAATGAAGAGTCAAAAGTTGCTCTCCTGAAGCAATTGGAAAAAGTTGCCCTATATGTTTTCAGGTTCTACCATTTGATGTTCAATGATCCCCAGATCCCAGATATATTATTTCTACATACAGGCACAGTAGACATCTCTACCCCTTAAGTTAACTGATTTTACGCTTATAGATTTTCTTGACACTATGCCATATATTAATAGTAGAAGAAGCTACATATCTATACTCTCACTAAATTCTATTTAGGTATTTTACAACCCTCATGTAATCAGTAGCTTGCAGTATTTTGTATGTATTTGAAAAGATGTGTGGCATTCAAAATGAATATAGACATCAGAATAATAGGATTGCAATCTTTAGGACACAGAAGTCAGAGTGATCGATAAGGTTGCACTCGCTGTAATCTTTTATAGATCAACTGACTCTTCGAGTGAGGGTATATTTTCTTCTACTTGTGTAATCTAAGTACATTGTTTCAGTTAGTTTCATAAGGTACCTTATCTTACGTCTGTGTACGATGAATGATGCCTTTCTTCTGCATTATGGTAATCAGGTCCTGCCTTGAATGGAAATTGGAGAAGCTGTGGAGCTTTTTTACATGGTCAAGCCAAATGTAATTGTCGTTTCTTTGATAGGCCTTAAATATAAATGTACCAGCTTAGGTACTGTATGAATAAGCAAATGAACACCCATTTGAACATAAATTCAATCTAAGGCAAACAATCTCAAATTAAAAATCTAATTAAATTTATGTCATTGTCCATTAATTTATCATTTTCTCCTCTGCAGAGAGAATCAGCTAACCAAAGCTTGGATACATTTAATCTTAACCAAAGCAGCCAAAATCTATTGAACCAGCTATTAATCGTTCCCCCTTCCCCACTAGTAGCTAACATAGTTATGAGTATCACTTAATACTAGTAAGGAATGCATGACAAAGAAACTAAAATGGATAATTTATAATCCTGTAGCTGCTGGAGAAAGTGTAAGAATGTAAGGGCTTTGGAGTATAACAGTCCCAATGAGGATACTGAGATTCCCCCTCCTACTCAGAATCATGCTCTACACCAACACAGATCATTTTTTGGCTTCCATCTGCCTTAGAGCAACCTACATCTCTTTGTGTATTTCTTTTTTATAACTCTTGGATTAGGACTCTGTCCAGTTCATTTTTCAATGCTTCAATCAAGTCTTCATTCACTGCTCTTGAATTGCACAATAACATTTAAACATAAATTAAGATTTAATGTTATGCTAGAAAAATCTGATTTTTAAGCCATTGTAATTTTCCAGGTGATATTAATGGAAGGAGTTTCATTGTATTTTTCAGTCCTTAATAATCATGTACTTTATTTCTTTGGATTGAATGCCTTTACAACTTGTTACACCTTTGCTTGCTCTCCAGGTAAAAGCATTCTTTCTATCTCCACAGTCTGATGCACATTTCCTAAATTTCCCTGGATGAACTGTTTCTTGGTGCTTTCATGTTTGTACAGATAAATTTCTTTTCATATCTTCTACGGCTATGGTCATTAGAAAGTGAATTGGAATTTACTTTAGTGGTTAGGCTTTAATTATGATGACTAATTTAGCACTGAATAATTTCATATAAGCTATTTCAAATTCAGGTCTGCTATAGTTACTTTCTTGAATTCACTGATGTCAGTCACTCCCCTAAGTGATTTGAGGTTTTTACTTTTATGAGTGCTGACTCATATTGCCCTGTATAAACTTACACAAAAGCATAACTCAGGGATGTAACAATTGCACCCCCTTGTGATTTGTACTAGATATTCATGCCTTTTGCACAAATGCTTTTTCAGTCTCTGAAAGTGGACCAAGCAAAGACTTGATGAGGTGAGGCCTGTTATGAACTGATAAGCTGCTTTATTTCACAATAAGGTGAAAATACAGAAGAGCAGTTATGATCAGACCCACTTAATTCAATCAGTATACCTTATCTTTATGTAATGGTACAAAATAAACAATGCGCCATGTTTCCCCACATCAGTAGGTCGTCTTACTTGACTTAAACAAAATATCTTTTAGCTGTTCCTCCAGCATTTCTGACCTCTTAGTCTCGGCAAAGGCCCTTGTAGCTTTCTCTTTAAAGACCTGACTGCCTGTGTAGTATTCTGTTTCAAAAGCATTTGTCTTTGCCAGCCTGTACCCCAGTGTTTAGCACCTATCTCTCTATTCACAGCCAAAAACAATGGATCTTAGACTTGCCAATACAATGGATGTATGGTAATTTTTGATCTCTGAGACACTTAATGAAGTGTTTATTATTTACAGTCTATGAGGAAACAACATCAAAGCTAGCTCATGAGTATCTTTACTACCTATCATCTCAGCCTTTTTCTTAAATTGTCTGAATATATTATGCTGTTAATACCCCAACATTAAAAGTAATTCATTCTTCCAAATCCTTTCCGTGGAAAAATTGTCCAAAAATCCCAAAACATGGCTGACTCAAATTAAAAAGTACAAATACAGTTTTCCCATCAATTCAAGTACCATTTAATACTTACCTCACCTCTGCAATGTTATGGACAGAAAAGGCCACAATTTTATGTTATATTAATAGTTAGTTTATTTCACTGTTACTATTTCGGCAAGAATAATGTGATTGTCAGTATAAACATGACAAAAATGACTTAGCTTCAGATTTAGTTCCCAGCAGTGAAGCTTCACATCACGATTGCAAATTCATAAAATCGTTCTTGTGAATTTACAGTAGAACCTGGAAATGATGTTGTGCAATCTTATCTTATGAATACTTATCACATTCATATCCATTTTCTTTGTCCACTATTTTAACAAGTGATATCAATGATTTAAATGAACCTGTTTGAATCAAATGAATCCACTAAAATAATGGGTAGAAAAAATTATATGAACACATTAAAAATTCACACAATAACTTTGCACAGAATAATTTTTTATGCTTATGCTAATTATATCGCAAGTTACCTGTTGAATTACTCTGTTCCCCACTTCTTTCTCGATCTATGCAGTTCTGCTATTTTATAACACTATGCCAAACATTCTTTTTACTCCTTCTGACCTATAGTCCTGGTCAAACTACTTTCTGAAATTACCTACTTTATTTCCAAAAAAAAATTGGTGTTTTTTTCGAAATTCAGCCATTTTGCTTTTGAATCTTGTAGACAATGCCACTCACTGTTAGATGTGATGAAATGTAAAGTTCTTGGCTAAAGTTTAGGACAGATCTCATTTTGTTTCATTGATGTTGATATATTCATATTTTCATTTAATTCACTCAAGGACATATTTTCCTATATTTGATGGCTTTTAAAAAAGTAGACATGAGTAAACATGTGAGGGATACTGCTACAAAGCAGCAATTGAATTTACTTCTGTTTTTACCACTAATCTGACCCTCGTTCCGGGGCTAAATCATGTTTGAAAAATTAGACAAAATATTAGTTGGGCAAAATTTCATGGCCCTTCCAGCGCTAGGACCCTGATTCTTTTTTTTATTCGTTCATGGGATGTGGGCGTCGCTGGCGAGGCCAGCATTTATTGCCCATCCCTAATTGCCCTCGAGAAGGTGGTGGTGAGCCGCCTTCTTGAACCGCTGCAGTCCGTGTGGTGACGGTTCTCCCACAGTGCTGTTAGGAAGGGAGTTCCAGGATTTTGACCCAGCGACAATGAAGGAACGGCGATATATTTCCAAGTCGGGATGGTGTGTGACTTGGAGGGGAACGTGCAGGTGGTGTTGTTCCCATGTGCCTGCTGCTCTTGTCCTTCTAGGTGGTAGAGGTCGCGGGTTTGGGAGGTGCTGTCGAAGAAGCCTTGGCGAGTTGCTGCAGTGCATCCTGTGGATGGTGCACACTGCAGCCACAATGCGCCGGTGGTGAAGGGAGTGAATGTTTAGGGTGGTGGATGGGGTGCCAATCAAGCGGGCTGCTTTATCATGGATGGTGTCGAGCTTCTTGAGTGTTGTTGGAGCTGCACTCATCCAGGCAAGTGGAGAGTATTCCATCACACTCCTGACTTGTGCCTTGTAGATGGTGGAAAGGCTTTGGGGAGTCAGGAGGTGAGTCACTCGCCGCAGAATACCCAGCCTCTGACCTGCTCTCGTAGCCACAGTTTTTAAATGGCTGGTCCAGTTAAGTTTCTGGTCAATGGTGACCCCCAGGATGTTGATGGTGGGGGATTCGGCGATGGTAATGCCGTTGAATGTCAAGGGGAGGTGGTTAGACTCTCTCTTGTTGGAGATGGTCATTGCCTGGCACTTATCTGGCGCGAATGTTACTTGCCACTTATGAGCCCAAGCCTGGATGTTGTCCAGGTCTTGCTGCACGCGGGCTCGGACTGCTTCATTATTTGAGGGGTTGCGAATGGAACTGAACACTGTGCAGTCATCAGCGAACATTCCCATTTCTGACCTTATGATGGAGGGAAGGTCATTGATGAAGCAGCTGAAGATGGTTGGGCCTAGGACACTGCCCTGAGGAACTCCTGCAGCAATGTCCTGGGGCTGAGATGATTGGCCTCCAACAACCACTACCATCTTCCTTTGTGCTAGGTATGACTCCAGCCACTGGAGAGTTTCCCCCCTGATTCCCATTGACTTCAATTTTACCAGGGCTCCATGGTGCCACACTCGGTCAAATACTGCCTTGATGTCAAGGGCAGTCACTCTCACCTCACCTTTGGAATTCTGCTCTTTTGTCCATGTTTGGACCAAGGCTGTAATGAGGTCTGGAGCCGAGTGGTCCTGGCGGAACCCAAACTGAGTATCGGTGAGCAGGTTATTGGTGAGTAAGTGCCGCTTGATAGCACTGTCGACGACACCTTCCATCACTTTGCTGATGATTGAGAGTAGACTGATGGGGTGGTAATTGGCCGGATTGGATTTGTCCTGCTTTTTGTGGACACGACATACCTGGGCAATTTTCCACATTGTCGGGTAGATGCCAGTGTTGTAGCTGTACTGGAACAGCTTGGCTAGAGGCGCATCTAGTTCTGGAGCACAAGTCTTCAGCACTACAGCTGGGATGTTGTCGGGGCCCATAGCCTTTGCTGTATCCAGTGCACTCAGCCGTTTCTTGATATCACGTGGAGTGAATCGAATTGGCCGAAGACTGGCTTCCGTGATGGTGGGGATATCGGGCGGAGGCTGAGATGGATCATCCACTCGGCACTTCTGGCTGAAGATGGTTGCAAACGCTTCAGCCTTGTCTTTTGCACTGAAGTGCTGGACTCCGCCTTCATTGAGGATGGGGATGTTGGCAGAGCCTCCTCCTCCCGTTAGTTGTTTAATTGTCCACCACCATTCACGACTGGATGTGGCAGGACTGCAGAGCTTTGATCTGATCCGTTGGTTGTGGAATCGCTTAGCTCTGTCTATAGCATGTTGCTTCCGCAGTTTAGCATGCATGTAGTCCTGAGTTGTAGTTTAGCCAAGTCCTGGCCTGTACGGCCAGTATCCACAGGATCTGGTACGGAATGATACCGCTGTCCACCTCTTGCAAGGTCACCCATGTCAGAGAGGGCATGACTGGAGGGTGAGGGCTCCTATGCTGGGAGTTTCCTCAGCCATGGACCAGAGGTGACCTGGGGTTCAAGTCGCCCACTAAAACGAAGTGTACTGGATTTGGAAGTGGGGCCCACCCAGGGGTCCAGACCTGCATTGTGGCCTGGAATCCCAAAAAATGGTAGGCACAATTTCTTCTTTCCTCTTATTGGTTCCCATGCAAGGGGCGCTGCAGGAGCCTTAAAATTATTTCAGGAAACCCCATCGGATGGCAGCAGCAGGGCTATTTTACAGCCTGTAGAGGCAGGCGAGTGCTCAAGATGTCCCTGTAGTAATGCAGGTGTCCGCTGCGGACATGCAAATCAGGAAACCTCCTCCTGACCCTGCTTTGGTGGTGTAAGTGCCAGAATCACTGGCCTGCATGTTCTCGGGGCCTTGTTTGTGAATGACTGCTAAGGTCTTGTTTAAAGACAGTCATTATAAACAGGCAGTATTGCTTGGGGGAATGGGGCAAAGGAAACAAAGCGGACAATTTGACTTTGTGCAATAATTTAAAACAGGTGATAGTGAATCGGCAGCCACTTAGTTAATACTAAAGAATGACATCTTAATCCACAAAAGGTGCCTAGTGTCATAGGGTCAGTTCCTGTGGAAGATATTTAGGGCTACCTATACAATAAGTATGCTGTTCTTGTGGTTACTTGTCCTTTGCTGTGTGGTGGCCACTGTCATTTGCAAATAGGCAAGTCTATTGATTCAGAGTCAACATTCTGTAAGGATCAATCCTTCTCTGTCTCGCAAGACCAATGTTATTTGTAATAAGTGACTGCACCTGGATTTGTAATTACAATTTTTCATAAAGAAATCATAATGATATAATTCTACCAGAAATAAAATGTCATTTTATAACTTTAAGATCTTAACGGGACCTGAAATTCCTGGGGTTCTTACCTGTCAGCACAAGGGGAAGGGGGCAGAGCTGAAGCACTTCACCCTGGCCTCAGATTGGATACTCTATCCCAAATCCCTGTCAGTAACTGAGGCACAGCTGCAGAGGTGGCCTACAACAAGAGCCATGCTGCCACCAGGAACGTCATTGAGCAGACAGCCGCATGCTCAAGCAATACTTCCGATGCTTGGACCGTTCGGGAGGAGCTTTGCAATACAGCCATGAGTGAGTATCCAGATTTGAGGTTATCTGTTGCATGCTTCACAACTTTGCCACCACCACCTGGGCAGCAAGAAGTGCAGCTGGTGGAGGAGCAGAAGGAGGAGGAGTAGCATGAAGAGGAAGAAGAGCAGTAGTGACATCGATCCCTAGATGCCAGAGCACTCAGAGAGCATTTCATCCAAGAGCGCTTCAATTGAACCATCCCTCCCATCCACAATACACCAACAGTCCACCACCCTTTACACCACCGTCCTTACTACCACCATTGCCTTCCTTCAATCCAACCTTGTGGGTCTTGCCCTCACTTCACTACGTATCAAATGCAGAACAAAAATCAAATTTATCCAACAACTCAATTCCTGTGTCTAATAGTTAACAGAAATAATTAAGAATCACCCTTGTGCAACCCATTAATGCCTGTCTGTGTGCTCTTTTACCTGTCCTAGTGATCCTACAAAGTGTTTCTCCAGTGGCTACAGATTGGGAGGTCGAAGGCTGCTGATCTTCCATTGAGCACATTTCAGATGGCCCTGGAGGGGTCTCGAGCAGCTCTGGGCCTTGAGGGCCCTGTTGCAGACTGTAACATCTCTGCGTGGTAGAGGACAGCATGTGTCTCTCCCATGTGGAAAAGGCCACTCTCCTTCGGTTGCGCCTCAGCAATCCTACTGCTCTGTACGAGAACAGAGTGCAGGAGTGATGTGATGCTTTGAAAGCCCCTGTCAACACTGGCTCCCAAAGCCAAGGTGGCAGCCATCTGAGATTCCATAGCAGCACTGTGAGTTGCCAGGCAAACTGTCAGAGATGTCAGCACTGACACTGTCATATTCGTGGAGCTGATCACTCGCTTCATGTTGGATAGATTGGTCTCCATGCTCTGCCTGAAGCCCTGACGCAAGTTGAAGCTGGACTCTTCGATGCTCCGCGACATTGTGTGCAAGATTGCTGGCAGGCTGCCCAGTGCACCTTGCATTTCCTGGTGTATGGCCATCAGCCGTCTTTGGTAACCTGGGCCCTTGACGTCTGCACCCGAGTCCCCTGCAGTATGCAATCTTGTCCTCTGGCAAGATAGCACATGTGGCATCCTATTCCCTCTGCCCTAGCTCGTGCACACTTGTGCCCGATTCATCACGTGAAGACCCCTCTTCTAGCCTCGCCTCTAAAGTACATATGGTGCCAGTCTCTGAGCTGGTGTATTCTCAGGTCAGATCGAGTGATGGTGCATCTTCAGGAAGGCTGGCCACCTCTTCCTGGTGGCAGTGGTGTCTCCAAATTTTCAGCAACTGAACTGAAAGAGAGGGACAAGAGCTAATTTTTAGTGTAAAGGCACAGCAGAGGAAGAAATGGAGTGAAGTTAGGAAACACTTCTACACGCAAAGGGTGGTAGAAGTTTGGAACTCTCTTCTGCAAATGACAGTTGATGCTAGCTTAATTGTTAATTTTAAATCTGAGATTGATAGATTTTTGTTAACCAAAGGTATTAAGGGATATGGGGCTAAGGCAGGTATATGGAGTTAGATCACAGATTAGCCATGATCTCATTGAATAGTGGAACAGGCTCGAGGGGCTAAATGGCCTACTCCTGTTCCTATGTTCCTAAATGGCTGGTGAAAGCAGCTGCAGGTTGTCATTCATATTGTGTAGGTGAGTTAGAAGTAAGAAGGGAAAAGGAGGATAAGGTGTGAAGAAACTCTGTGCGACGTCTCCTCCAGTGTTGTCACTCGCCACGGCAGTGACTCTCCTCCTGTTCATGATGGCCAGCACGTTTTCTTTCACAGGGACAGGGTGTGCAGGCAGGCTCGGCCTCCTCTGGTGGCAGCCACCTGGTGCTGGTTGTACGCGATCTTCTCCTGCAAGAAGACAGCGTGTTAGTGACAGATTTGTGACATGTTCAGAGAATGTGCCTGTCATGGTAGAATAATTGGTATGCAGTGTGTATGATGTAAGGTGTGGGGAAGTGAGGGTTGCAATAGTGGTGAGTGTGTGCGTATGAGGAGAACGAGGTGGAGTGAAGTGTGATACAGTGATTGTAGGAGAGTGAACAAGACTGTTTTGCTTGCCAGAAAATAGGGGCATATACTCACCATTGGGCATTGACGTTATGATGACATATACCCGTCCCTATTATATCAGCAACAAACAAATTTAAGAAAAGAAACACAAAATGGTGATAACGCTGTGATAAGACATGGTAACTTGCACTATTTTTTCAAATGATTGTGGTTCATGGCAGTGTTTGGCCATGTGTAAAAACAGATCACTTTAATTTCTAATTCAGTCTGAGGTTCATTCCTTCAAATAACAGAAACTGCCTTTACACATTTATTAAGCTTTGCGTATTATATATCGAGTTTCTCGTTACATACATTTCTAACAATAGTACTACTTCAACTTTCCACAATAAAAATTGGATACTTGAGCTTGTAAAACGTAACATGAACATGTTTGATTTCAGCTCGTGTCAGATAACTAAATGAATATTGCTCCTATTATAAAGAAACATTGAAAATAGGAGATAAAAAGAAAAAAAAACTACAAATGCTGGAAATCTGAAATAATAACCGGAAACAATGAAAATACGGAGCAGGTCTCTCAACTTCTGTAAAGAGGAAAGACAGGCTAATGTTTCAAGTAGACATCCTTCATCAGAACTTGTCTGCTTTGATGAGCAGTCTCATCCAAAATGTTAACCCATTTTTTATTCTTTTCAGATGCACTCAGACCAGTTCCGTATTTCCAACATTTTCTGTTATGGTAAATAAAGGGACTGAATAAGGATTATAATAAATTCATATTTTACTTTAGTGCACAGGTATTTTCTAAAATAAATTTGGTAAATTCTGCCTCATGTATTATTAATGAAGTTACCTCTCTGTGGCCTCATTGCTGAATCTGCCCTCTGGTATTCATACAGTTAAAAGTATTCTACTGCAGCAAAGTGTTCTGCAGAGTTGAAATATCCCTAAAGGTCACAAGTTGTCTCTTCAGACCATTTGGCTTAAGTCTTTGAAATGCCTCTCTGGAGTACAAATAGCCCCTCTCCAGCCCTGTCTTTCCATTACAGAATAGGTTAACATCACTGCTGAGATAAATGGTACTGCACAAAATTGATTTTACACTTGTGCTGTAAGTGTGGTCAAATGTTATAAGACTGTAAATCACGAAGGATATAAAAGCAGCATTGCTGAGAATAATGCAAGTGTGTTATATGCATTGGGAGCTATATTACTTGGTGTGGATGAGTTAACTCAGTCAATCAATTGGAAAATGCTATAAGAACCTAAGTATTGAAAATTACCTATTTTGTTTTATTCTTTAATTCTTTAATTTATTGATAAGAATTATAGAGGTTGAAATTGGTCTTTGGCGGTAGCACGAAACAGGTGATAGCAAATCAGTTGCCCGTTTACATAGCCCACCTGATTTTCTTTTGAATGGAAAGAAAATGTGGCAAAAAATGGTGTGGGGTGTAGAACGGGCAGCTGATTCGTTACCGCTCATTTTGTGCTACCGCCGAGAACCAATTTCACCCCCATTGTGTTTGAATTTATAAGGCAATATCTGAACATTTAGGTGAAGAGTAGAACAGCTTTTGTGATTTGGAGTGCTATTTTGTGAGAATTCTGAATGGTGCAACTTAAAAGCCCTTTTGTATGATGTTACCTAGGGCACCACTTAGTCAAGGACTGTTCAGTTTTGTGATTGACAAGTACATTTGTTGTAGCCACACAACTCACTCCAAACTATGGTTGTGCCAATGCAATTTATTGACCTTTTAGCCACAGTGCAGTGTGAAGGATTATTTTTAGAGGGTCAAGAGTGTGTTGATGCCCATGGTGCCCAAGGAGGGAAAGAGACAGCAGCTGGTCTGTTACCTTGCCTGCCCTTGTTAGGTCATTGAACTTTTTCCAGCACTGGTCTACTGTCCTCGGGTGAGAGAGGTGCCATTGCCACCTTCCTCCACATGGCATGCAAGACAATCTTCTGAGGTGTCCTCATGGACACCTGCCAGTCTTTCTCTCCTTTGCCGCTTTTCATCCAGGAGTGTCAAGGCCTTGGAAATGGTGCAGGAGAGAGTCACTAGAATGATACCAGGGATGAGAGACTTCAGTTATGTGGAGAGACTAGAGAAGCTGGGATTGTTCTCCTTAGAGCAGAGAAGGTTAAGGGGAGATTTGATAGAGGTGTTCAAAATCATGAAGGGTTTTGATAAAGTAAATAAGAAGAAATTGCTTCCATTGGCAGGAGGGTCAGTAACCAAAGGACACAGATTTGAGGTAATTGGCAAAAGAACCAGAGGGAAGATGAGGAGAAATATTTTTACGCAGTAAATTGTTATGACCTGGAATGCACTGCCTGAAAGGGTGGTGCGATCAGATTCCATAGTAACTTTCAATGGAATTGGATATATACTTGAAAAGGAAAAAATTGCAGTACTATGGGGAAATAGCAGGGGAGTGGAACTAATGGGATAGCTCTTTCAAAGAGCCGGCACAAGCACGATGGGCTGAATGGTCTCCTTCTGTGCTCTATGATTCTATGAAGCTATGAATATCTGAAGGTCGGTCTCATTAAAGTTTTCAGCTTGATGCCTCTGCCCACTCTTTCACTTGAAGACATTCTTTAAAAGTGCCACAAAAATCTCACATGAGCCATCCATTACAGCTACCTGACGGTCAATTTGCTGCTTGCACTGATCTCCCCAGAGCAGAGTATCTTGCCAGCATCGCCATAGCCTGCTCTCCGATGACCTACTTATCTGCTGTACCCTCAGCCTGCTGCTGCAATCTTCAGCCATTCTTAGCTTTTTAAAGGCTGCACTCCTAATTCCCATGCCCCCTCCCCGCTGTAAGATTCTCAAAATTCACAGATCCCCCAAAACTCGGAGGAAAACCCTAAAGAAAAGGACTATGCACTCTGTTCTAACCATTTCAGGGTGAGGAAATATTGGGCCGACTCACACACGCGCCGCAGAAGCGTCAACCAGGGAAAAGTACTTTTCGAGGAATCCATGTCCTTTAAGGGACTCGCTTCCTCGTAGGGGCGACTGTAAGAATTTTGGGAATTCACCTTTTCCCTGAGTATGGAAAACTTTGGCCATTGACTAAAATCCTAAGATGGAAGGATAGGTGAGAGGTCACCAGACGAATCAACAACACACACAGTGGAATGTGGGAGAATTACTGCTTCAGACACGACTCTGTTTTAATGCAAAACCTACAGCAGGTGGTCAACACGCAGCACTAATTCGAAAGGCAGTAGGCCATTGAAAGAGGCAACTGCTCCAGACATGGTGGGACCATGTCTTTGTTTTACAGCAAAACTGATCAACACCTACGACGTTGGATACAAAAGGAAGCCTGTATACCAGGTGATCAGCAAATCGGAATTAAAACAATGACCCATCGGGAGAAGCAATTGCAGCATGATGAGGGACCATCAAAAGCCATCAAAGATTCTTAAGGACTTTGTAAGAACTGTTTAAACAGACATGAAGTGCTTTTTTTTTAAGTGACGAAGACCATTGTAAGAGAGGGATATAGAAGTGGAAACTCGAAACCTCTCTCGCTCTCTCTCTGGCTCTTGCTGGCTCTTGTGTTCTGCTTCTCTTGTTCTGCCTGCCTCTGGAAGGAGAGCAGCTTCCAGCGAAACCAACTAACCCTACGTGAGAGAACCGGTCAGCCAGACCTGCAAGGGCAAAGCAGTTCAGTTCAGCCAGGAGTTCGACAGCTCGGGAGATGACAGTTCAACAAGGCGAGGGGGCAACAGGAAAGCAGTTCAACAGAGAAAGTCAGCAGCTCTAGAAGCAGGCCGACACACAAGAAACCAGAGCCACAGCCCCAGTGACCATCAGACACCTCGCAACAAGGGCCTTACGAAACAACTAACCGAATATTGCCACCGCGACCAAAGAAAACCAACTCGGGAGAAAACCAAAGATCCGCAAAGTTTTCATTCTACGATCTATCTCTGACTTACCTCTGAGTGAATTACTGTCAAGGATTCATTTGGTGAGCATTATCTCTGATCCTTTAGAGTCCAACTTAGCTAGTAAAGTGGGATTGGGAGGTGTGAGGTATCTTTCTACTGTAATTTCCCTCATGTGTACCGAAGTGTTCCCCATTTTATTAGCGTGTTAAGATTGTTGTGTTGTATTTTCTCTCTCAAATAAAGATCGAAGTTTCTTGCACCAAAACCGATTGTCTGCTGCACTTTTGTCACAACCCCCAAATAAGTCCAAGGTCTAGAACCCAGGGAGTGGGAGCGATTCGAACCGCTCAGAAGTCAGAGGTGAAGCTGACACACTCCACCACCCCCTACACTGCCCACCCCACAAGCTACTATATTAGTATATAGGAATGATAATATTGTAATATTGTAATGAGCTGACCCATAATTTATGGTGGGGTCAGTATTGGACAGCATCAGTGGGTAGAAATTATGGCCTAGGGGCACAACATCAAGCCAAATGGCCTTGTGGAATTTTGAGGTCATGGGGGTTAAATTGGTTAACCCCCGAATCCGGGCACGGGCAACAAGGTGAGCGATTAGCCTGTGACCCAGTGAGGTCAACTGACATCACCTACCAACTGCACCACCAGCCACACCCCCATCACCCACATAACAACAAACTCTTTCAATCAGTACTCAACTCTTCTAATCAGATGCTCCCTCTCACCCTTACACATTACCACTGTTTCAAGCTGCACACTCATAACTCACAGATCACACACACTGGCAGCTATTCAACCATGACAGGCACATCACCCAAACATCCTGCAGGAAACTCACTGACACACATCCTGCTTTCTCACAGGAGAAGGTGGAGCATATCAGGAGACAGCAGGTGGCAGAGGCATTTAGCCCCTCGAGCCTGTTCCGCCATTCAATGAAATTATGGTTGATCTGTGACCTAACCCCATATACCCGTCTTAGCCTCGTACCCCTTAATACCCTTGGTTAACTAAAATCTATCAATCTCAGACTTAAAATTAACAATTGAGCTAGCACCACTTGTGCAAGAGTGTTCCAAACTTCTCCCTCCCTTTGCATGTAGAAGCGTTTCCTAACTTCACTCCTGCAAGTCCTGGCTCTAATTGTTAGGCTACGTCCTCTGCTCCCGGTATTCAAGTATGGGAGACTTCCAAATACAGGTACAAATGCATCTGCAGCCAGAAACAATAATCCAGCAACTAAACTGTAGATCCTGCATGGTCCCTTTAAGTAGCACTGGTGGGGGGTTCTCCAGGTGACTAGGACATGTTTAGCTGGTCGTGGTTAAGACAGTGTGTTGGCTGCAGTGTTAAGTGCCAAAATGGTGTCTACCTCTTTAAATGAGCGTTGCACACTGATCTAATGCATGTTCTCCTTACTTTACATGCAACCGACTTTCAATATCTGCGCCTGCATGAACCCCTTTACCAAGACGGCGTCCGGTGTACGTCATGCTAGAAGCGTGCGTGCACATTTCAGATGCCATTTTGCAACTTAAGGAGGCCGCGTAACGGGCCGAATTTCTAGCCCCATCAATCTTGAAAAAATAAAATGATTTCCATTGCCCCATTTCTTTAGTTTTAACCTGTCCCATTGGAGTTCTCCAGTAGAAATCAAACAGTTTCATACAATTCAACAGCATTTCACAGTCATTTCTATGTGGACAGAATGCAAGCTGTAATAGGTTGCAGAAATACATTCGTAGTTCTGGACCTGAAATGGTGTTACCTTGAGCTACTGTGTACGTTACAGCTGGCACCATCTTTCTGCTCAAATCCAGACATGACACTTAAAATACCTTTTTCTTTTCCCAAAGGTGTTGTTTTAAGGCAAATCCCCCCTTCATCTGAAGTGATGATTACTGAAGCCTGATCAGAATTTAGCTTTAAGTTCATCGTCCTTGTGTCGAAATACATTGCAGCATATGGTTTCAAGATATGAGGAAGAGAACCCCCTTGAACAAAAGATGGCCGGACATCCTTTATTACTTGATGGCTTTGTGATAAATGTTCCACACATGGATTCCACCACCCAGTAAAAACACATTAGCATTCCACCATCTACTGCCATCACATTAAGACGGAGCATATTTGACAATGGTTCTTATCTCTCCATTCAAGTCATTAACAAAGAGTGTGATTAATTTGAAAGCACAGTTGCAGATAGTAGTTATTTTCTTATTCAGAATTGGAAAGGCAGATAAAGGGCCTATGTTCAGTGTCATGCATTAAGTCAATTGAGATAGTTTAGCTGCAATAAGCTTATTCTGATACATAGAATCTTTATTTACAACAATGTAAAGTAGCTAATATGAGGCTGGTTGAAATTATTCAAATTTTATGTCCCAATAAGCAAGGATTAGGTACATGACTTGTACTAAAGAATGTGACAATCTACAATGGTGGCAGAAAATGGCAGTCAAAACTAAGATCAAAGATGACCACAATTTACAGAAACTGAACTTTTTGCTTGAGTGGAACAACATATAAAATTGAAACAAAAGCAAAATACTGCGGATGCTAGAAATCTGAAATAAAAACAGAAAATGCTGGTAACTCTCAGCAGATCAGGCAGCGTCTGTGGAGAGAGAAGAACGTTTCAGGCCAATGGCCTTTTGTAAGAACTGGAAGAAGCTAGAGATCTCTAACTCTGATGAAAAATAAAGCTGAAAGATCCTTTTTTGACAACACAAATTTCATTTTTAACTACAGAAGGGCATCAAATGAGTAAAGTTTCTTAAATCAGAAGAGGTGTACTTGATTGTTGTAAGCAGATCAATGAACCAAAATGTTTGTCTCATCTGGAAATTGAATACAACTGAAAAGGATCTATTAAAGTCATGGAGCACTGAAGAAAGAAATTAGTTGGCCAGAAAAAAAGATTGCAAGATACTTTCACCTCCTGGACAAAAAAATTGTACAATCGCCCCAGTCAGGTCAGTACTATACAGTTTTGTTTAATTTTTAAATTGTCTCAAAAATAAATATATAAAGTCCATAATATCGCTGTAAATTTGCTTATCGACTGTATCTTGTAAATCACACATGAAAATATTACACTGATGCACGTGAACTGAATATTTTTTTGTTTCTCTAGGGCCTGGAACAATCCTTTTGCAGATCTAGACTAATCCACAGTCAATTATCATTCGCGTCCCTAGAGACGAACCCTTTCATTCAGTGCCTCGGTCACTAAAAACAATGTTTGTCCCAAATGGGGAAAATAGGGACGATCAAGAGGACCTCAAAATGCAAGGGGAATAATTAGCAGTCCTTGAGGACATTATTGTAACCCAAGACCAACCTTCGCACTGTATTGCTGAACATGGGAAGACCCTGCAGCTGTCACTGGATTTAGACAGAGCCTATTCTCGACTGAAGCATACAAGCTGGAGGCTTTGTAACAGTCAACCAGTGACAAGCCAGCTATACATGTCCTTTAATAGCATGATCACATTCTCAGAATAAGCTGGAGGAGGGTATTTGCCTGCTTCAACAGACCAATGAAAATATCCATGCCAATGGGCAGGCTGGCAACACCAAGATTCAAACTGACATAATAAACTTGCACACAGTTATATAGATGGGCTGGGCAAAATCGTGGGAGCAGATTGGCCCTCTAGTTAAGCTCAACACACTTGTGAGAAGATCAATTTGATTTCTAATTGTCAGGGGCGGCATTTTACTCTGCTATCCCACCTGAAATGAGACAGAATAGCAGCAGAATTGGATGGTTGGGCTTACTGCAGCATTCCTCCGATCTCATTTCGCTCCGCCCAATCCCAGCAGGGCGGCTGCCAGCCGTCCCTTCCCCACCCACCACATGGCGGGGCACACCAAGCCACACCGTCTCCTTATTTACGACCACTGACTCTGCCAACCACAGGGACTGCAAGTAGAAAGGTGGTAGTAGGCTGTGAGGCAGTGGCAGTAAGCATCTGAAGTCACTGCATGGAGTGTGACAAGTGGGGAGCAGCCTCCTCTCCCTCCATATGGGCCACATATACACATTTTTAGGCTTTTGTGATAGCCAATGCCTAAAAAAAATGTTCTTTTGCATTTCAGGTCTTTTCTGCTCCCTTTAAATGTCCTGTCTCTTTGGGTGCTGTAATGGGACTGGTGCTGCGACACTGCCAAAATTTTGCAGCCTTGCAGCAGCAAATTTCCTCTTGGTGTTGGGTATCCTGCCCGGAACCCACCCTGAGTCCCCAACCCAGGGAAATGGATTGGGATTACAATGGAGTCATGGCAGTGGGTGGAAGTCCTACCTGCAACAAGAGGAGAATACAACTCATGAAGTCTTAGCTTCAACTGAAATATAGGGATTTGGAAAACTCCAAATTGATCTAACTCAACTTCGTTTGGATTTAGAAACTTAACTGAAGCCTATTTCTGGTGGTAATTCCCTCATCTGTCTATATTGTAGGTGCATGTATAAGCAGTGTTTTCCATCATTTGACTCATGTGATACCAAATTAATAAACGTGGCTTACATCCTGTTCCTTTGTATAGAAAGAACGCTGTGTTTCAATAATTAATACACTGTAAATTTAAATGTTACTATTATCACTTATTATTAATCAACAAGCTAAAATTACATGCAACAACTATCATTCTAAAACACGCATTTGTTCTATAAATATAAGATGAAATGTGGAAGAAAGGAAGATGATAAATTTAATAGGTTGGTGATAAAAGGCTCAAGGGGCTGAATGGCCTATTCCTGCTCTTAATTTGTATGTTCGTATGTCTGTATGTTCGTAAAATGACACATTTAGGGATAGTCTGCTCACCCTAAATGTTGTTGTGGAAATGCTGTGTGTATGTAGTTAGCACTGATATAGGTAGCAGCTCTAATATCTCATGTATGTGAGTGAAATGTTAAAATGTCACAAAGATGTACAAGACCTTAGGCTGCAGCTGGAGTTCTGTGTGCCATTTTGGACATCCTATTGGGATATCAAAGCAATGGAAAAGGTGCAGCAGAGATTCAGCAGGATGTTACCAAGGTTGAGGGGTTATAGTTAGAGCTTTTTTTCACTCAAACTGAGAAGACTAAGGGTGGTTAGAATGTAGAATGCTTTGCCACAGACCATTGCTGAGACAGAATCCATAAATTATTTTACCATAGAAGTTTACAGCACGGAAGGAGGCCAGCTGGTCCATCTTATCTGTGCTGACTCATTGCTAGAGCAATTCCACTGCACCGCCCTCCCAATAACTGGGTTCTTCATCTATTTCAGATATTTAAACAATTTTTCCTTAAAAAATTGCAATGATCTCTGCTTCAACAACTCCCTGTGGCAAAGCATTCCATGCTCCAACAACTCTGCATAAAGATTTTTTTTAAAAAAGGAATTAGCTGGTTGCTGGAAAGAAAAGAATATTAAAGGAGAGTGTGGGATTAGATTAGAGTAGATAGCTGATGGAGAAAAACAAGGGCCCAGACATGAACGGCCACTTGGCCTGTTTCTGTGCTTTAAGAGTTCATGGGACTGACTTTCACCTTCTTAGTGCCCCAATTTGGAGTGCTAACGAGATGGTAGAGGTCAGGTAATTCAATGGAAATCAGCTCCTCAGGATCCCACTAGTTTAAGGCCTTACTATATCTCCCGGTCAGGCATGGGGTGCGCAGCAGCTTCGTTACTGTATGCAAAAGGGGGCAGGGAAGGACACTGCACCACTTTCTGGCCCACAGGTATGCTGGGTGGTGAGTCTCCAACATGTCCAGTGAAACCTGGCGCGAGCAAGGCCTTGGGTGGACTCGCAGACAGGAAGGCCTTTAAAAGGCTCACAGAATTTAAAGATAAGTTCATTAGACCTTTTAAAGGCCCTTCTTATAGCTATTTTTTTTAAAGTGTTGTTTTTCCTCAGCTGATACTTAGGCTTCCATTAACCTTTTGTGCCAGTTGCTGTTATTTACTTATTTTGCACTGAGCCCTCTTTATTGGCACGAGAGAATTTCCCACCAGGAATCCTTTGGGTTGACATGCTTTGTTGCAAGTGTACCAGCAGAAGGATGCCAGGCAGGCTAGGCTACCCAAGAGGTGATCTGTGCTCTGATAAAGTGTCTTTTAAAATGATAAAGGGATTTGATAAGGTAAATACAGAGAAACCATTTCCTCTGGTGGAGGAATCCAGAACAAGTGGGTATAATCTTAACATTAGAGCTAGATCGTTTAGAAGGAAAATTGGGAAGCAATTTTTTACACAAAGGGTAGTGGAAATCTGGAATTACAAAAAGGCTGTGGATGCTTTGTCAATTGAAATTTCCTAGACTGAGATTGACAGATTATTTTTAGGTAAGGGTATCAAGGAATATGGATCAAAGGCTGATAAATGGAGTTGAGGTACAGATCAGCCATGATCCAACTGAATATCAGAACAGGCTCGATGGATTGAATGGCCTCTTCCTGTTCCTATGTTCTTACTAATAGCCTTGCTGAATGGGAAGCAGATTGGACGATCATACATGGCCCTCTCGATTTCTTGATCATTAAGATTACCCCACTGTCTGAGGGTGTGAAGGCAAAAGGACAAAAAGATTTGTTACTGATGATAGAGCAGAGAGAACTCAGAGTGCACAGTGGAGTAAAGTCGGGAGACCAGAAGGTTTGAGCAGGGTTATTGGACTAGAATAGGTTGCAGAGCTTGGACAGAGCCAGGGGTATATTTGAATTAAATTTCTGAAGACTTGCTCACTTTTTAGCTACTGTGACACCAGCATATGCATGCCTCAATCAGCTCTCCAACAGAATTCCTTCCCTGCTGCAGAAGGAACAGAATCTGCAGCTATAAAGCTGGCAGGAGCAAGAGAAATATGAAAATCAGCACTGGTAGAGGTGCATGAAGTACACTCAGCTTTTAGTATGGAGGCTTTCTCACCTTTAAGTGTGTTCTCAAAACCTACTCATTTGAACATGTCTTTGGTCACCTCTCCTAACTCCCCCACTTATGTAGCTGAGGAATGAGGTGAGCTGGCCCTCCAGCAGGTTCCCGTTCCTCCATGGCCACCACGACATGTTCCTGCTCACATGTGCTCTGTGATTCACCCAATGCCCCTTCCTCAAACTGACTATCTCAATCCCCTAGGACGAATGTACCAGTGCTTCTGTTTATAAATGATGTGGAGATGTCGCTGATGGACTGGGGTGAACAAATGTAAGGAATCTTACAACACCAGGTTATAGTCCAACAATTTTATTTTAAAATCACAAGCTTTCGGAGATTATCCCCTTCGTCAGGTGAATGAGTGGAAGGTTCTCAAATCGCATATCTTATATTAGGCTGGGACAGCATCACACCAATCAAAAGGTGTCGTTGTTGTTCAAACAGGCCAGTCACGGAGAACAGCACGTCCCAGTACACTGGATATACATTGTGTCAATTAAACAGACAGAAAGAAAGAGACCCAAATGGCAGAGAGAGAGAGAGAGAATATTAAAACACGTAACTTTTTTTTTCCCTTTTTGCTGGTGGGGTTACGTGTAGCGTGACATGAACCCAAGATCCCAGTTGAGGCCGTCCTCATGGGTGCGGAACTTGGCTATCAACTTCTGCTTGACGATTTTGCGTTGTCGTGTGTCTCGAGGGCCACCTTGGAGAACGCTGACCCGAAGATCGGTGGCTGAATGTCCTTGACTGCTAAAGTGTTCCCCAACTGGGAGGGAACCCTCCTGTCTGGCGATTGTTGCGCGGTGTCCGTTCATCCGTTGTCGCAGTGCCTGCATGGTCTCGCCAATGTACCATCGAGAAGTCGAGCATCATATCCCGTTCTTACTAGGGCGTCTTTCAGCGTCTGTAGGTGTCCATCACGTTCCTCCTCGTCTGAGCAGATCCTGTGTATCCGTAGGGCCTGTCCATAGGGGTCCATAGGAGGAACGCGATGGACACCTACAGACGCTGAAAGACGCCCTCGTAAGAATGGGATATGATGCTCGACTTGTCGATCAACAGTTCCGACGGGCCACAGCGAAGAATCGCATAGACCTCCTCAGAAGACAAACACGGGACGCAACCAACAGAGTACTCTTCGTCGTCCATTACTTCCCCGGAGCGGAGAAACTACACCATGTTCTCCGCAGCCTTCAACATGTCATCGATGACGACGATCACCTCGCTAAGGCCATCCCCACGCCTCCACTACTCGCCTTTAAACAGCCACCCAACCTCAAACAGACCATCGTTCGCAGCAAATTACCCAGCTTTCAGGAGAACAGCGTCCACGACACCACACAACCCTGCCACGGCAACCTCTGCAAGACATGCCAGATCATCGACACGGATACCACCATCACACGAGAGGACACCACCCACCAGGTACATGGTTCATACTCCTGTGACTTGGCCAACGTTGTCTACCTCATACGTTGCAGGAAAGGATGCCCCGGAGCATGGTACATTGGTGAGACCATGCAGACACTGTGACAATGGATGAACAGACACCGCGCAACAATCGCCAAACAGGAGGGTTCCCTCCCAGTCGGGGAACACTTCAGCAGTCAAGGACATTCAGCCACCGATCTTCGGGTAAGCGTTCTCCAAGGCGGCCTTCGAGACACACGACAACGCAAAATCGTCGAGCAGAAGTTGATAGCCAAGTTCCACACCCATGAGGACGGCCTCAACTGGGATCTGAAGGGATTCGCAAAATTTCACATGTTCCCCCCACCCCGAAGATTTATTGGAGTTATTAAAGAAACCCTGGTGTGACTGTTTTAAAAAATCCAAGGTCTCTCAAAATGGCTGCAGTCAGACACATGGCCAAGGACCGGCAGATTTGAAATTGCATTTTTCAACAACTTGGCAGGTTTCGTGTCTCAGACAGGTTTCTTTAAACAATGCAGCTGCTTTCTAGCCCTGAGGCAAGCTATCAACATGGCCGGTCAACACATCAAAATTCGAGCAGGAAGTGATCGCAGGACAAAAGGTAAACCATCAAGGTACATTCGGAACAATGGTAAAGCAGTTAGCAAACAGATCGATACAGGAAACGGCCATAATGTAAATGGGCCAGAGATGGGGTCCTTTGTCTTACGTTTCGTGCTTAAATCAAACAATGAAGCAAGCTGATAAGGTATGAAAAAAACCTGTTACCAGGAGGGTATAACTGAAGCTGCCCAGTATATTTCTAGTAGTAGTAGGTGGTAGTAGCTGCTCTCTTCGCCTCTTGGCCCTGTCCTGTCTGTCTGCTAGCAACTAAGAAGGAAGCCATCCAGTAAACCTCGCAACCACATGTCGACGGCAGCAGCAGGCACAGGGGCCAGGCCTTTTCATCTGTTTTCACCGGTGAGCATTAATTTTCTGGCTGCCACAAGACAACCTAGCATAAGTGTAAGGTTGGGGGTTAAAGGGGATATTGCTAAACTTGTGATTTTAGAATTTTCCCTCGATGTGTCTGTTTCTTTCAACCCGATAAGTGTAAGACTGTATTACATCCATAGCGATTTCTTTATCTTCTGTATTATACTGTTTACCTTGTAGTTTTAGTTTTCTTATTAATAAACATTGGTTTTCCTTGTACCAATCCACTGGTCTGTTTGTCTGTCTTTGTTACCACTCGATAAGTCCTCAGCTCAGAATCAGGAAGGGGTAAGCGATTCGCAACCGCACTGCGGGCAGGGCAGCTCAGGAAAAACATAACTGGCTGACCTATTATAAGCCCGAGAAACAGTAAAAAAAAGAAACCCCTTACAGATCTTGGGTTCATGTCACGCTACACGTAACCCCACCAGCAAAAAGGGAAAAAAAAAGTTATGTGTTTTAATATTCTCTCTCTCTCTCTCTGCCATTTGGTCTCTTTCTTTCTATCTGTGTAATTGACACAATGTATATCCAGTGTACTGGGACGTGCTGTTCTCCGTGACTGGCCTGTTTGAACAATGACACCTTTTGATTGGTGTGATGCTGTCCCAGCCTAATATAAGATATGCGATTTGAGAACCTTCCACTCATTTACCTGACGAAGGAGATAATCTCCGAAAGTTTGTGATTTTAAAATAAAATTGTTGGACTATAACCTGGTGTTGTAAGATTCCTTACATCTGTTTATAAAAGGCGGAGTGAATGGGGATAATTTTGATTTTGGGTGATAGTGTAAGATGGGCGATATTGATTCAGCCGCCCGTTATACATCACTTCCGATTTTCATTTCCATTGACTTCACTATTTTACACGATCACCCAAAGTCAAAATTATCCTCAATGAGCTGTAAGGTTGCCTGTGTCTTTACTCAGGGTGTAATAGATTGAGAGGAAACTCTTGGTGGCATGCATCTTTGCCCATCAGCTTTATTTAGGTGAATACTGCATACTTTTCCCTCAGTAGATTTTCTGAGGCTCTCATACTTCTTCCTCATCTGGTCCCAGGTCCTTTGAATTGTCGATCTTGTATTTATCCTTTCTGCCACCTCTTGCCATGCAGTCTGAACTGCTCTTGGGTGGTGAAGATACGCTACAGAGCAACCATCTTTTTATTCACTTCATTCAGCAATAACTCGACAGCTGCATTAGTGGCACTGTGCTAGTGCTGGCATGCAAAAGATTTGTAGGCTCTCTACTTTGTTTTTATTCGTTCATGGGATGTGGGCTCACTGGAAAGGCCAGCATTTACTACCCATCTCTAATTGCCCTTGAGAAGGTGGTGGTGAGCCACCTTCTTGAACTGCTGCAGTCTGTGTGGTGAAGGTTCTCCCACAGTGCTGTTAGGAAGGGAGTTCCAGGATTTTGACCCAGTGACGATGAAGGAACGGCGATATATTTCCAAGTTGGGATGGTGTGTGACTTGGAGAGGAACATGCAGGTGGTGTTGTTCCCATGTGCCTGCTGCCCTTGTCCTTCTAGGTGGTAGAGGTTGCGGGTTTGGGTGGTGCTGTCGAAGAAGCCTTGGCGAGTTGCTGCAGTGCATCCTGTGGATGGTACACACTGCAGCCACTGTGCACCGGTGGTGAAGGGAGTGAATGTTTAGGGTGGTGGATGGGGTGCCAACCAAATGGGCTGCTTTATCCTGGATGGTGTCGAGCTTCTTGAATGTTGTTGGAGCTGCACTCATCCAGGCAAGTGGAGAGTATTCCATCACACTCCTGACTTGTGCCTTGTAGATTGTGGAAAGGCTTTGGGGAGTCAGGAGCTGAGTTACTCGCCGCAGAATACCCAGCCTCTGACCTGCTCTAGTATCCACAGTATTTATGTGGCTGGTCCAGTTAAGTTTCTGGTCAATGGGAACCCCCAAGATGTTGATGGTGGGGGATTCGGCAACGGTAATGCCGTTGAATATCAAGGGGAGGTGGTTAGACTCTCTCTTGTTGGAGATGGTCATTGCCTGGCACTTGTCTGGCGCGAATGTTACTTGCCACTTATCAGCCCAATCCTGGATGTTGTCCAGGTCTTGCTGCATGCGGCACGGACTGCTTCATTATCTGAGGGATTGCGAATGGAACCGAACACTGTGCAATCATCAGCAAACATCCCCATTTCTGACCTTATGATGGAGGGAAGGTCATTGATGAAGCAGCCGAGGATGGTTGGGCCGCGGGCACTGCCCTGAGGAACTCTTGCAGCAATGTCCTGGGGCTGAGATGATTGGCCTCCAACAATCACTACCATCTTCCTTTGTGCCAGGTATGACTCCAGCCACTGGAGAGTTTTCCCCCTCATTCCCATTGACTTCAATTTTATTAGGGCTCCATGGTGCCATACTTGGTCAAATGCTACCTTGATGTCAAGGGCAGTCATTCTCACCTCACCTCTGGAATTTAGCTCTTTTGTCCATGTTTGGACCAAGGCTGTAATGAGGTCTGGAGCCGAGTGGTCCTGGCGGAACCCAAACTGAGCAGCGGTGATCAGGTTATTGGTGAGTAAATGCCGCTTGATGGCACTGTCGACGACACCTTTCATCACTTTGCTGATGATTGAGAGTAGACTGATGGGACGGTAATCGGCCGGATTGAATTTGTCTTGCGTTTTGTGGACAGGACATACCTGGGCAATTTTCCACAATGTCGGGTAGATGCCAGTGTTGTAGCTGTACTGGAACAATTTGGCTAGAGACGCGGCTAGTTCTGGAGCACAAGTCTTCAGCACTACAGCCCGGATGTTTTCGGAGCCCATAGCTTTTGCTGTATCCAGTGCACTCAGCTGTTTCTTGATGTCACGTGGAGTGAATAAAATTGGCTGAAGACTGGCTTCCGTGATGGTGGGGATATTGGGAGGAGGCCGAGATGGATCATCTACTCGGCACTTCTGGCTGAAGATGGTTGCAAACGCTTCAGCCTTGTCTTTTGCACTCACGTGCTGGACTCCGCCATCATTGAGAATGGGGATGTTTGCAGAGCCTCCTCCTTCCGTTAGTTGTTTAATTGTCCACCACCATTCACGACTGGATGTGGCAGGACTGCAAAGCTTTGATCTGATCTGTTGGATGTGGAATTGCTTAGCTCTGTCTATAGCATGTTTTTTCCGCTGTTTAGCATGCATGTAGTCCTGTGTTGCAGCTTCACCAGGTTGCCACCTCATTTTTAGGTATGCCTGGTGCTGCTCCTGGCATGCTCTTCTACACTCCTCATTGAACCAGGGTTTACCCCCTGGCTTGCTGGTAATGGTAAGTGAGGAATATGCCGGGCCATGAGGTTACAGATTGTGCTGGAATACAATTCTGCTGCTGCTTATGGCCCACAGCACCTCATAGATGCCCAGTTTTGAGCTGCTCGTTCTGATCTGAATTTATGCCATTTAGCACGGTGATAATGCCACACAACACATTGGTGTCCTCAGTGTGAAGACTGGACTTCGTCTCCACAAGGACTGTGTGGTGGTCACTCCTACCAATACTGTCATGGACAGATGCATCTGCGACAGGTAGATTGGTGAGGACGAGGTCAAGTAGGATTTTCCTTCGTGTTGGTTCACTTACCACCTGCCGCAGGCCCAGTCTGGCAGCTGTGTCCTTCAGGACTTGGCCAGCTTGGTCAGTAGTGGTGCTACCGAGCCACTCTTGGTGATGGACATTGAAGTCCCCCACCCAGAGTACATTTTGTGCCCTTGCTACTCTCAGTGCTTCCTCCAAGTGGTGCTCAACATGGAGGAGGACTGATTCATCAGCTGAGGGAGGGCGGTAGGCGGTAATCAGCAGGAGGTTTCCGTGGCCTTCTCCCTGCTTCTTCCAACGAATGCATGTCCTCTAAATAGCAGCTGCAGTCTTTTGAGAGCTATAGCTGTTTTGGATAGTCCTCCCCTATTAACTGAACTACCAATAGAAGGATACAACACAACGTTCCTGCTCAAACATCATAGAACATGGAAAATCTACACTAATATAAAACAATTGCCAGAAAATTCCAAGGCTCACAGTTTATAATGTCACCTGTCTAACAAGCTGCTAAGGTATCTTTCCTTGCATGTTTATATTAAACAACTCATAAATTTTCTTCCTTCCCTTCATCTCCTGAAGGCATTGTCTTTTTGCTATGATATGGCTCCAGGGACACCAATCACTGTCTGATACATCACTCAAATGGCCATCATTATTTTCTAAGCTTTGACAGTGTGTTAGCATCACAGTCAAGATGATCTTGTCACCTGATGTCCACAGATGTATGCACTTCCAGCAGGAGTCCCTGAATAATGATCAGGAGTCGGAAAGCTGGCCAATATAATACTCTGTTTAGTAAATCTAACAGATTGATTATTGGATATGGTACATTAGTGATTCATCCAAGTTACATAAGCTTTTAAAATTAAGAAGCAGTTGTATTTAATAAACTTTTACTTCAGGTGAAACACTGACATTAATGGAACTCACTAAGCTGAATGGAGTACTCTTGATCTGTTTGATAAAGTGGTGAAACTATAGCATTCTGTGTTCCAGTTTTATGATATGATCAATGCACTGGGATACAATAACTCATTGTAACACATTCATGCACTGTGTCCTCTGGTTACTGACCCTTCTGCCACTGGAAACAGTTTCTCCTTATTGACTCTATCAAAACCGTTCATGATTTTGACACCCCTATTATATCTCCCCTAAACTTCTCTGTTCTAAGCAGAACAACTCCAGTCTCTCCACATAACTGAAGTCCCTCAACCCTGATACCATTCTAGTAAATCTCTTCTGCACCCTCTCTAAGGCCTCGACATCCTTCCTAAAGTGTGGTGCCCAGAATTGAACACAATACTCCAGCTGGGGCCTAGCCAGTGTTTTATAAAGGTTTAGCAAAACTTCCTTGCTTTTATACTCAATGCCTCTATTAATAAAGCCCAGGATTCCATAAACCTTTTTAACAGCCTTCTCAACTTGTCCTGCCGCCTTCAAAGATTTGTGTATGTATACTCCCAGGTCTCTCTGTTCCTGCATTTGGTTTATACTGCCTCTCCTCATTCTGCCTACCAAAATGTATCACTTCACATTTCTCTGTGTTAAATTTCTTCTGCCATGTGTCTGCCCATTTCACCAGTCTGTCTATGTCCTCCTGAAGTCTGTTACTATCCTCCACAATGTTTACTACATTACCAAGATTCATGTCATCTGCAAACTTTGAAATTATACCCTCTATACACAAGTCCAGGACATTAATATATATCAAAAAGAGCAATGGAACACCACTGTATACTTCCCTCCAGTCTGAAAAACAACCATTCACCACTACTCTCTGCTTTCTGTCCCTCAGCCAATTTTGTATCCATGCTATCTCTGTCCCTTTAATCCCATGGGCTTTAATTTTGATAATGAGTCTATTATGTGATGCTTTATCAAATGGTTTTTGAAAGTCCATATACACAACATCGACCGCATTACCCTCATCAACCCTCTCCGTTATTTCATCAAAGAATTCAATCAAGTCAGTCAAACACGATTTGTCTTTAACAAATCCGTGCTGATTTTCATTTATTAGCCAATGTTTTCCCAAGTCCCAATTAATTTTGTCCCGGATTATTATCTCTAAAACTTTCCCCACCACCGACATTAGGCTGACTGGCCTGTAATTGCCGGGTTTATCACTCTCCCCTTTTTTGAACAGGGGTATTACATTTGCAATCCTCCAGTCCTCCGGCACCATCCACATATCTAAGGAAGATTGGAAGATTGTGGCCAGAGCTTCCACAATTTCCACCTTTACTTCCCTCAGTAGTCTAGGATGCATCCCATCTGGACCAGGTCACTTTTCTACTTTGAGTACTGCCGATCTTGTATGTACCTCCTCTTTATTTTTATCCTATCCAATATCATTACTACCTCCTCCTTTGCTGCTATGATGGCAGCATCCTCTTCTCTGGTGAAGACCGATGCGAAGTATTCATTTAGTGCCTCAGCCATGCCCTCAGCCTCCACAAGAAGATCTCCTTTTTTGTCCCTAATCGTCCCAACTTTCCTTTGACTACCTTTTTACTATTTACATGTTTATAAAAGACTTTTGGGTTCCCTTTTATGTTAGCCGCTCATCTATTCTCATACTCTCTTTGCCCGTCTTATTCCCTTTTTTAGATCTCTTCTGTACTTTTTGTATTCAGCCTGGTTCTCTACTGTATTGTGAACCTTACATTTGTCATAAGCCTCCTTTTTCTGTTTCATTTTAATGTCTATATCTTTAGTCATCCAGGGAGCTAGATGCCCTTCCTTTCCCCCTTGTGGGAATGTGTTTACTCTATACCTGAACCATCTCCTCCTAGAAGGCCTCCCTTTGTTCAATTACTGTTTTACCTACCAATTTTTGATTCCACTCCACCTGGGCAAGATCCCTTTTTAACTCACTGAAATTAGCCCTCCAGCAGTTGAGTATTTTCACATTTGATTGTTCCTTGACCTTTTCCATAACTATTCTAAACCTAATGGTATTATGATCACTGTTTCCTAAATGCTCCTCCAATGAAACATGCTCCATTTGCCCCATTTCATTCCCTAGAACTAGATCCAGCACTGCTTCCTTTCTCGTTGGGCTGGAAACATACTGTTCAAGAAAATTCTCTTATACACATTTCAGGAATTCCTCCTCCTCTTTGGCCTTTACGTGGTTTACTGTCCCAGTCTATATTGGGATAATTGAAGTTCCCCCATTATCACTACTCTATAGTTCTTGCATCTTTCTGTAATTTGCCTGCAAATTTGCTGCTCTATCTCCTTCCCACTATTTGGTGACCTATTTTATACACCCAGTAGAGTATTGGTTCTTCTATTGTTCCTTAATTCTAACCAAATAGATTCTGTTTTTGACCCCCTGTTGACGTGCAACCTGTCCATCTTGAACAGATCCCTCCTACCCCAGAACTGGGCCCAATGCCCCAGGAATCTGAAGCTCTCCCTCCTGCACCATTCCTCCAGTCATACATTAACCTGTCTTCTCCTACTATTCCTACTTCAGTGGAAATAAAAATCAGGAAAGGTGTAAAATGGACTAACAACTCGCTATCACCACTGGAGGATTGCAAATGTTGCATCCCTGTTCAAAAAAGAGAGGGATAAACCCAACAATTACAGGCCAGTCAGCCTAACGTCAGTGGTGAGAAATTTTTAGAGACAATAATCTGAGATAAAATTAATTGTCGTTTGGGAAAATATGGGCTAATAAATGACAACCAGCAAAGATTTGTTCAAGGCAAATCGTGTTTGACTAACTTGATTTGGGTTCTTTGATGAAGTAACGGAGAGGTTTGATGAGGATAGTGCCATTGCTGTTGTGTATATGAACTTTAAAAAGGCTTTTGATTAGTACCATATAGTAGAATGTTAGCAAAATTGAAGCCCATGGGATTAAAGGGGTAGTGGCAGTGTTAATACGAAATTGGCTAAGAGACAGAAAGCAGAGCGTAGTGGTGAATGGGTGTTTTTCAGACTGGAGGGAAGTATACAGTGGTGTTCCCCAGGGGACAGTATTAGCAACACTGCTCTTTTTGTTATATTAACGACCTAGACTCGGGTATACAGCGGATAATTTCAAAATTTGCAGACGACACAGAACTCGAAAATGTCGCAAACAGTAATGGGGATTGTAGACTGCAGCAGGATGTAGACAGACTGGTAAAATGGGCAGACACGGGGCAGGTGTAACTTAACGCAGAGAAGTGTGATCTGATTCATTTTTGTAGTAAAAATGAGGAGAGGCAAACTAATGGTACAATTTTAAAGGGGATGCAGAGAGACCTGGAGGTATGTACACAAATCTTTGAAGGTGGCAGGACAAGTTGAGAAGGTTGTTAAAAAAAAGCATTCGGGATCCATGGCTTTATAAATAGAGGCATAGAATACAAAAGCAAGGAAGTTTTGCTAAACCTTTATAAATCATTGGTTAGGCCCCAGCTAGATTATTGTGTCCAATATCTGGGCACCGCACTTTAGGAAGGATGTGAAGGCGTTAGAGAGGATACAGAGGAGATTTAGTAGAATGGCACCAGGGTGCAGAACTTCAGTTACATGGAGAGACTGGAGAAACTGGGGTTATTCTCATTAGAGCAGAGAAGGTTAAGGGGTGATTTGATAGTTCAAAATCATGAATGGTTTTGATAGAGAAAATGAGGAGAAACTCTTACCAGTGACAAAAGCGTTGGTAACCAGAGGACACAGATTTAAGGTCATTGGCAAAAGAACCAGGGGCGACATGAGGAGCGACAATTAATTTTGTCTCGGATTATTGTCTCTAAAAGTGCATATGTACCCTTGACATTCAATGGCATTACCATCGCCGAATCCCCCGCCAGAAACTTAACTGGACCAGCCACATAAATACTGTGGCTACAAGAGCAGGTCAGAGGCTGGGTACTCTGCGGTGAGTGACTCACCTCCTGATTCCCCAAAGCCTTTCCACTATCTACAAGGCACAAGTCAGGAGTGTGATGAAATACTCTCCACTTGCTTGGATGAGTGCAGCTCCAACAACATTGAAGAAGCTCGACACCATCCAGGACAAAGCAACCCGCTTGATTGGCACCCCATCCACCACCCTAAACATTCACTCCCTTCACCACCGGCCCACTGTGGCTGCAGTGTGTACCATCCACAGGATGCACTGCAGCAACTCGCCAAGGCTTCTTCAACAGATAGAGATAGAGATGGGAGATAGAGAAGAGGCCCAGTATAGGTAAGTTTGATATTATTTTTGTGGGGCCAGGAGGAACAGGAGTCATTTTCCGTGCCCCACAAAAATAATCTGGGCCACTGCCGACCTAGGACCTCCCACCCTACAATTGCGTCCCCGCCCTCCCTGCCCCCCCACCCACACACATACGTTTCGGCTAGCTGGGGCGGCCTAGATGTGGGCCTACATCCGGCAAGCTGCATCAGGGTACCTGTATTGGGCCCCGCAGCTCACCAGCCTGATGTTAATGAGGCTTCTTGGCTTTGACTGCGGATGACCAGCTCTGCCATTCAGTCGCCCAAAAACTCAAAATTGACCCCACGGTGTTATTAGCAGAAAATTGGAGAAAAATCACAGCAGACTTTGTTTAAGCTTTGTAAAAATAGATTACATTATAATATTTAAAAAAGATTTCAAAAGAAACAGCCCACATATCAGGAATGGCTGATATAAGAAAAAAATAATACACTCCCATGCCAACGCTTTGAAAAAGTTCCAGTAGTGACTTGAGAGAGATTTGAACCATCAACTGATGTACACAAATTGCAACAAATTGTGAAAAATGTACTCATCTATTATTGACCTATATAGGATTTGTGAGCTTGCTCATTCTCAGTTCAGTGCTTAACAACCTTGGCTGTCAACAGATCACTGAATAATAACAGATAATGTTGAACAAAGCTGAGCTGATACATCTGCTGCGCTCAATGAATATGCTTAAGGAGCATGTCAATTTATTATACATACCTATGGGTTCAATATTGTTTCTCTGATTGAAGCTTGTACTGCATTTTACAAAGTCATGCAGAGTGATACAGTTCATAAGGTAGCACATCTGTGGCCTATGTATTCATTAAACATCATTCTGTTCATAAGTCTCTTTGCCACAGTTCTTAACATTAACTGGCACAATACTTTGAAAGAGAGACGAAATAACATTTCATTTTCGACATTTTCCTGCAGGTAATCTATCATCCTGACATGTCGAGAAAGAGTGATGTCTAAGCCCTGGACTGTGCTCTGACCACAAAGACCCTTTTAAAAATTGGTAAATGGATGAGGTTGGCTAGCCTTCAGCTAATGTCTTATGTATTGGCTCCAAAATTTAGAAGAGAGACATGCTGTACTTTTGATTTTGCAAACAGTTTTATCTAATCTGAATAAATCCAGCAATATAGGAATAGTTGGGCTGGCATTGCCTTTCCCATGAGGAAGAAGGTCATCTTTTGGATAACAAATACTTCAGTAAAAATAATTTAACCTACCTCGTTCACAGAGATAACTTAGTTTTGATTATTCGAGTGCGACTACAGTGACCTTTTCAGAAACATTTTATAATTAGATGTTGATCTGTTTTCACATAACATGTGACAAAGTCAATATTGTTTGCAAGTACATCCTCATGTTTGTCATTGGACTAATCACATATATTTTTCCAACATATGGAAGGCAATTTTTGTTTCTGTGAAATCTTAAACTTCATCAAATGGTTTACATTTACAATGGGTTCCAAGTTGTTTTTAATTCACTAAATTAGGAATATCCTACCCTGTGTGTCAGTGTAGAATGAATGTCTGGGTTTAGGCAATGTTTGAACACACTATAATTACTAGGTAACTAGTACCTGAGTCTATTTTAAAACTCCATGTACTGCAAGCTATAATGTAAGAATGAACCATTGCATAGAATTACATAGAATGTATAGCACACAAACAGGCCATTCGGCTCAACAAGTCCATGCCGGTGTTTATGCTCCACACGAGCCTCCTCCCACTCTTCTTTATTTAAACCCATCAACATATCCTTCTATTCCTTTCTCCCTCATGTGTTTATCTAGCTTTCCCTTAAATTCCATCTATGCTAGTCACCTCAACTACTCCTTGTGGTCGCGAGTTCCACATTCTAACCACTCTCTGGTTTCTCTTGAATTCCCTATTGGATTTATTAGTGACTATCTTATATTTATGGCACTTAGTTCTGGTCTCCCCCGCAAGTAGAAATATCTTCTCTATGTCTACCCTATCAAACCCGTTCATAATCTTAAAGGCCTCTATCAGATCACCCCTCAGTCTTCTCTTTTCTAGAGAAAAGAGCCCCAGCCTGTTCAATCTTTCCTGATAGGTATAACCTCTCAGTTCTGGTATCATCCTAATAAAATTTTTTTGTGCCTTCTCCAGTGCCTCTGTATCCTTTTTGTAATATGGAGACCAGAACTGTTCACAGTGCTCCAAGTGTGGTCTAAACTAAGGAGCTATACAAGTTCAACATAACTTCTCTGCTTTTCAATTCTATCTCTCTAGAAATGAACCCCAGTGCTTTGTTTGTTCAAGACAAAGATGGGTTCAAGACCACCAAATGTCTTGGTGTCAGTGTTTTAATATTGCTCAGTAAAATGGAGCAAGTTGCTTCTCTATGAAGTTATTAACCTTTTTAATGCAGACAGCATAGGTAGAAAAGCCAATTTCCTGGAAACAATGTCATATAGATCGCTATCCCTATTAGAAGTCCATGGCCTAAAATGAATGCAAACTTAATCTTTATTGTCTCATCATTCAAGTCTAAGAAGTGTTTTGGACTTTGCAGACTAAGGTTTGAGAGGCAAAGCCATTAATGTGGATTAACATGCACTGCACATGTCTGCAAAAGCCTTAGTATATGAAAAGGTTAGAGCTGGAAAAAGATTTAAAAAGTTACGTTGCTTGAAGCAAGCTGCATAAAATGTCAGTGTAGCTGAATGCTGATTTATGCTATAATCTTAGCTTTAAGAGACTTGGCTTGTACGATACTAAGATGAAAACTGATGAAGCTGAGCCTGCAATTCCTAGATTGGATTTGAAACCACATTGTTGAGGAAATGTTATCTGGTACTGGTCTTAACCTGTCCAATGCTTGGTGTTATCATCATAACTCAACTTGAAAATGTTTCAAACATCAACCGTCAGCATTAGGCCCGTAAGAATCTATATCCACTGCTGTTGTTGCACAATAGAATAAGCCATTTGTCTAAGACAGTCTGAGGACCTGGTGCCCCTTGACCTTGCGCTGATAAATGAAAGTTATTTTTTCATTGAAGGGTCACAGGCAAAATGAATTCTGGTGGTTTCAGTCCATTGGTCAGTGATTGACCATACCACCAAAGTTTTAGCAGCTGTATATCATTCAGAGCTGAGTTGAATGTGTCAGCATCTGAAAAATGGACATGGAAAAAGTGCAGCAGAGTACATCTTTCTGAGGTTTGAATTTGAACTACAAGTCCTATGCTGCTCGGGTGAATAGAATTGTTGAATCCTATAGTATACCTTGGCTTGCCTGCCACCTGACGGATCAGTAACTAAGAAGTATGAATTCAAACTATACCAGCAGTTAGCAATTTGCTTTCTCCTGTAGGACAATTGGAGATGCACATTTTAGTTTGTAATTACTATTCAATTATACTTTTCACAGTAAGTGCTGTTTGTGATTGGCCATTCTTAAAATGTTGCACGAATGGGCCAGTTGCAATTAGTGTGGATTTAAATTTATTGTGAAAGAATCCAAATAATTTGTCTAAAAAAAAAGTCAAACCTATGTATTTTATTTGTGGGTAAATAGGAGAGAAGGAAATCATTACTGCTTATAAGATCTGAATTTGTATTACAGTTACTGACTCCTCAGGTGTGATCAAGTACATCATAGAATGTTACAGCTTACAGGTTTTAGTGCTAAACTTTCTGGTCTGTATGTAATTATCATCAGTTGTTAAAAAAAGCACTGTATCCCCATGCCATTGCATGCCTATAATGAATGGAAAATAGCTTCTTGATGAGTTAGCATGTGAGTAGTAACAAAGCACTACAGTGGGAGGACATTATATTGGTAGCTGTACAGCTGACTGAGCAGCTAACATCATGAAAAACTGCAGAAGTACAGCAACTGTACAACAGGACAACTATTGAGAAACATAACACATTAGAGTGGGCACACAGAAATATTTTTATGCTGGCAATGTGATTACCATGAAAGATAATTTACATGAAAAATCATTTTTTTCAAAAATCAGAATGCAAATTCACTACTGCAAGAATATCTAGTTATACTACATGCAACTAGCTTACTTTGAAGTACATTTTCATTTTATCTTTGATAAAGCAGCTGAGGCACCAAAACAGGAACGATACAGAATGACTTTCTTTGACTTTACAAAATAATTAGTTTTAAAGAGTTTAAACTCAATTAACTGCAGTCAAAAATTGCACCTTGGCTATGAAGCAAAGCTGCATTATTAACTTGCAGTAGCTTTGAACCATCCAGCACTTCATTATACTGCAATCATTCAATCCAATCTATTCACCTCTAGAATTCACATTTTGTTGATTATCATTTAAATGCTTCCATTGGTTATACCTTAATTTCAGAGCAGGCTCTTTTTTTTAAATAAAGGCTTCCCTTCAAGCAGCTCATCCAGTATATTCTTCCTTTCTATAGTCGGTTAGCAGATTCCCTCTAGATTTCTCTATCATCACCTACACAGCTCTCCCAGTGGCTATAAAATACTGCAACAGCTTGTAGGTAATTGATCAGACAAGTGAACTGTAAAATATTCATTTTCTACTTCAACAGCCAGATAAATCTCCAGGGGAAACGGATGAAAATATTGCTTATGCACGTTGGGGTCTGCACAGAAATAGCGAGGTTGATGAAAAGCAGGGGCCTGATGTGGTGTTAATGTTTAATTCTGTTTTCTGGCATGGACAGGCAGACATGTTAGTCTTTATTTGCCTGCAGCTATAAGTCTCATTATATACAAAACAGAGGCATCAACACGAGGTTCGGTTGTCACAGTGCTGCAATGACGCTGCACCCCTATTTTAATTAATCAGGATTGTCTTGGCGTAACTTGCAGAAGCAACCAATTAGCACTTGGATAGTGTAACTGACATACTAAATGGCATCTTGGTAAAGTCCTTCCCCCCCACACCCCTTGCAAATTTTGATTTTAGAAAAATTCTGCAAATAAATTTCACCAGTTAATGCTGAGTGTCTGACTGTCATCTTAGTTAAGCTGCAATGTAACCACTTGGAAAAAATGATAAAAGTTTGAGTTGCATGATTACAGGGCGGATTTTAACTCGGAACATATTTCCGGCGGGAAACCACTCAAGATGAGTCAATTTCCTGCTCTCCAGCGGCAACAGGAGGCCTTCGGCGATTTTAACCACCAGGCCTCATTTAAATGTTGCCCGGTCCACTTCCCGCCTGAAACGGAGTCGCATTACGTCCCTAGGACCTTGATTGCATTTTAATGCGGATCTGTGCGAGGAAGCCACAGCATCTTTCCCGCCAAATGAAACCAGGTCAGAAGTTGCCGGGTAAGAAGAAAAGGCCCAAAAACCTTTCTTTGCGGAGCCAGGAGGAGCAGCAGTTCCCAGAACGGGTGAGAAGAGGGCACAGAGTGGCAGCCGGCTGCCAGAGATCGGACGGACCTTGGCTGCCCACCGGCTTTCAGGCAAGTAGCAGGGAAGGGGTTTTGGGAGGATCTCCCAGGAGGGAAGAAGGGTATTCTGGAGCAGGGGTGGTTGCGACTTTTTTTGTGAGGCCTAAGGCTAAGGAAACTGAACAACGTCCGAGTGGGTAGGAACTCCCTTGGATTTAACTGGCCAACCGCCTGGTAGAGTTAAAATTTACCCCTACATTTCTGTAAATGTCAATTATACAGGCTTTTTAAAAACGATTATTTAGCTATAATCTCAAAAAGTTTTTATAAAAGGAAAATACCTAAAAGAAACTAACTATCTACGGCTAGAACTCAGAAATGCCACATTCTTTACTGTAAATGGAACCATGAAACAACAGCTTCAATCATAACCCTAGAATGCTTCTCCACTGAATGCTGCACAAGCACAATTAGGTAGAACAAACTAGTGTGGAACAACTATACTTGATCTACACTGTCATCAATTCCTAGCATGCAGTGTGAATGCTTGATTCTGTGTCTTACTACAGGCTGAGTTTGCCACAGCCTCTACTGCGTACAAACTAGTGTCAAAAGCTTCCGCTATCAAGACTATTTGAAGTGATGATTATTGCATGACTCATGGTAGACTTCATCTGTCCCTCACTGTTATTACTACTAAAAAGATTGCTTTAGAAGAAGTCAGGACTGTATGTTCTCAATACTATCAGAATTTGTTTTACGAGTCGACAATATGTTTTTAATAAGGTAAAAGCTTTCACTCTGTCATTAGATTTAGAAAGATTTAGTTTTATGTGTTTGTAAGATTTCCTGCATCCATTCAGTTGAGTAGTTAAGGAAGACCGAGTTCCAGGTTTATCCGTGACCACTGTCTTATTCTGTGATTAGCAAGTAACAAATAGAATCTGTATGACCATGACAGTCTCTATTAACCAGAGAGCAATTAAACAGCAGGCAGCATGCTGGAAAACCTCCAATACCTTTTCCATTCATTCTGAACACAATTGGTACCAATCACCAACATGAACACACAAACTACAATACAAAACAGCCAGAAAAATAACCCTCAAAAGTTTTACTTCAACAAAACCATACAAATCAGCAAAATCAATTTCACTAAATATATTTTTGATGTTCATTCTAAATGTATAACTCTAAAGTGGTTGCATAATAAAAACAACATTAATTACACCTCAAATATATTCTTGAACTGCCAGCCATTCTAAGATTGTGTATTTACTGTGTGCAATTAGGTAAGGTAGATTATTGAACTAAAACAGAGAGTGAACATTTGTGTGGTCTGGAACATCCTTAACAGTGTTGCTATCAATAATGGGTGATGAGGAGTCTGGTTTAAATTTATTTGGAAAATGAGCATTATGAACAACAGTTAAATAAACAATAGGAGTGTTAGGTGGAGCAGGACGAGACAGCAGTGACAGATATTAATTAGTTTTCTACTGTTAAATAATGCCAGTTTGAGAGTTGTTTTATTATGTAAACAGAGGTTGTGAGGTGACAGAATATATGTAATGTAAAAATTGCTGTCAAAGAGATCTGTGAAGATTTGCTATTGGCATTGGTAAACCATTTAGCTGATTATTCCTTCATGGACATTGAACAGAATAGTAGTGTAACTGAATCTGAAATTGTTTGGAAGTTTGGAGTTAGTTTTATAACATTAACTTAAGTACATTTATTGCTAATGGTACTTTGAATTGTTCCACATCTACAGCACATTTGAAGTGCTTGAGTCATATAATTAAATTATTTAATTGACCGATTACCTAAACAAAAGAGTTCACTCAAGTTAGCAGTGGATATATTTCAATAAAATATTTCAAATTTGAACCTGGAGATAAATAATTTACATAGATTAACACAGTTAACAGTTTCAGGGAAAAAAAATTAAAAATTGATATTTCAGCAATTACCTATTGAGAGGAATCTACAGCTAATTCTGGGTGGAAAAGATTCAGACAGAGCTCACTGTCTTTCAAAATGCCTGCAAGGACACTTTAGTCTACATCACTATTTGTAACTGCACAGAGCATCAAACACAAACCTAAAAAAGTCAAATTATTTCAATTATATATAAAAAGTTGTACACATTATAATCTGGCCTGCAAGTCTCACTTATTCACTCAATCTGTTTGATTTTAATGTTTTCACTCTTAAAAAATAAACACAAGAAAGCCTAGGAATTATTTGTGATATGAATGTGTGAGCACTTAACATATTCTTATGATATTTCTTTGTTTATTGTTTTAATATGAAACAATTTAAAATAAATGGGATTGCACCTCCATTAAAATAGAGGACAAAGGAATGTCAGACGAACAAGTTAAGGGTTCATAAGCTAATATTGGCAACCGTAATTTCTTGTCTCATTCGTTTAAGTATCCTTGTAATCAGTCTCACTCATCTTGATCATAAATCCCACTCCTAAGAGTTGCCTGATTTTGAGAGCTATGCATAAGTGTGAATTAATACAAAGCCTACATTGGTTTAGTTATCTTTTTGGTAGCTTGAGTTGATAGGCTATTTGCATTTATCTAACCCCAAACTAATCAAAGTTTGTTTTTTGCCTTGTTAAGTACAAACACAAATTTGGATTTCTGTAAAAATGTAGGTCTTTACATATCATTCTCTTCTGCTACTTCCATCTAATGTGTCTCCTCTGCAAGTGTTTGATAATTCTTACATTATATAAGGAACTTTGGAGAACTTAATGATCCAACCTCTGATTTAAAAAGTATTAGAAAATTTTTGGAAAGTAACTTCAGTGCTCCTTTTTTTGCAGGTATTTTTGGCATGTCCTGACTTCCTGGTATCACAATGTTTTCGTCGCTTGAAGCAATCACTTGGAGACAGTGTCACTTACTGACAAGGATGGGGAAGACATGACCTAAATTGTTGTTTATGGACAAAGATGTAACTGCCCCAAGCAGCTACTGTCAGAAAGAATAGTGAGAATAACTTTGTTATGCACTTCTTTAAGCAGAAGTTAATTCCCTATGGAATCCAACTTTAGTTACCTGCTATATGTATAAGTTTGCCAAAGTTTTCAGCTGAGCGTCTGGCAGAGAAGCTAATTTCTTGCTCAAACAATATTTTTATTTAGAATGCTTGTCAGTAGAAATTACACCATTAGACCCAAAGGACACAAGAAGAATAAGAAAAATAATGCACCTATCCTATAGCTGTTGTCAGTATATATCCATTCTTTTCAGTTACTGTGTGCAAATGTTTTATTAGTGAAATCTGCTGAATCATTTAATACGAGGAGCTGGACTATCATCAACAGTGTTGTGTCACATGCAGATCTAACAGTAAGTGGGTGATAATTCCATCCACTGTCAGTGGGCTGTGCAATTCCACCGGGTTGAAACTATAAAGTGACTATGTCACACAAAAGTGACAGCTTACACTGAGAGAGAACAAGATGATTATTGAAATATAGGCCAATCAGTCATCATCATGATGTGTGCATATAGCCCACAGCATTCTACGGAAGAGATACTGCATATATGGAACTAATTCACTTATGCAGGTTCATCGTATATTGAGTGTTTCATTATAACTATTTTATATGAGCATTTCTTGATTTAGTGTAAAGCAAAAAATGGCAAGAGAGTGCAGTCCAGAGAACTGGCTGTGTGTGACCAGGGACAATACTAGGTTATGTTAAAAAAAAACTGAGGTTATACACATGGTAATTCAGGTATATACTAGTGGTTACTATGGAGGTCAGGCCAAAATTCATTGCACGGGCTCGATGGGCCGAATGGCTTCCTTCCATGCTGTAACCATTCTATGATTCTATGACTTAACATTTTCTGGGTTCAAATGGAGTATAGATTAGTCATAGAAAGATATGTAGTATATTAATAAACTCTTTATATAATACAGTGCACTTTTGTAGGCACTTCATTCTTTACAAAATACTATCGAAGCAAATTTTCATTCTCGGCCCCAGGCATGCAACAGGTCCAGGATTAATAGTACACATGCTGCTTCCAAACCAGAAAGAGTGAGATGGTAAGTTCCCATTAATATACTATCCTGTTTTCCCCAAGATGCCTATCATCAGGCAAAGATCACACTTCCTAGAATCTGAAGTGTGATTTGAAATTTGAAAAAAGGGTTTATGTTTGCATGAAAGAACAAACATCTTAATTCATATTTTGTACTGGTGCAATCATCTTACAGTCCAATTCTTTTCAGATTGTATGTTGATGCACTAAAAACAGAATATGTAATTTAACATTCTTTATGTCAGCACAGTCAATGGTCTAAATTCTCTTTTTTATCTGCTGGCATTGTGCACAATGTACTTTCATTACCTACCAGAGGAGAAAGCACAAGATGATACATACTGATAATGGCCTATTTCACAACTTCATCAACACAAAGGAGAGAGAGGCATAGTAACACTTGCTTCAGAGAGCATCAGAGGAGTAAAAGGCCTGGAAGATCCTGAAGACCTATCTGCAGCTACCTCTGTCCCCTCTGATTGTATCTCAGAAATACTTCATAAATAGGATAAAGACGCGACAAAATATTTCTCTAACGATCATAGGATTCCCACTGAACCGTTCTTATGCCCATGCAGGATGTACATATTGACATATGTAACTGAAGGTCACAGTTATTAGGAGAGATGTCTCATAGCTGTTACTCTGTAAACAATTTTACAACACCAAGTTATAGTCCAGCAATTTTATTTCAAATTCACAAGCTTTCGGAGGCTTCCTCCTTCCTCAGGTGAATGTGGATATGAAATCCCCGAACCCTTCGCATTTATAAATCACAGAACAATGCTTGGTGATTACAGACAGTGTTTTCAACCGCCCGTTGCCAAGGCAATCAGTGTGCAGACAGACATGTGTTACCTACAGATCCCCCGAATATACAAACCACCAAAAAAAAAGAGAGAGGCAGAAACATCGAAAAGACAGCAAATGACCCGTTGTATTAAAAACAGATAACATTTGTTCGCTGGTGGGGTAACGTGTAGCGTGACATGAACCCAAGATCCCGGTTGAGGCCGTCCTCATGGGTGCGGAACTTGGCTATCAATTTCTGCTCGACGATTTTGCGTTGTCGTGTGTCTCGAAGGCCGCCTTGGAGTATGCTTACCCGAAGGTCAGTGGCTGAATGTGCCTGACTGCTGAAGTGTTCCCCGACTGGGAGGGAACCCTCCTGTTTGGCGATTGTTGCGCGGTGTCCGTTCATCCGTTGTCGCAGTGTCTGCATGGTCTCACCAATGTACCATGCTCTGGGGCATCCTTTCCTGCAACGTATGAGGTAGACAACGTTGGCCGAGTCACAGGAGTATGAACCATGTACCTGGTGGGTGGTGTCCTCTCGTGTGATGGTGGTATCTGCGTCGATGATCTGGCATGTCTTGCAGAGGTTGCCGTGGCAGGGTTGTGTGGTGTCGTGGAGGCTGTTCTCCTGAAAGCTAGGTAATTTGCTGCGAACGATGGTCTGTTTGAGGTTGGGTGGCTGTTTAAAGGCGAGTAGTGGAGGTGTGGGGATGGCCATAGCGAGGTGTTCGTCGTCATTGATGACATGTTGAAGGCTGCGGAGAACATGGCGTAGTTTCTCCGCTCCGGGGAAGTACTGGACGACAAAGGGTACTCTGTTAGTTGCGTCCCGTGTTGGTCTCCTGAGGAGGTCTATGCGATTTTTCGCTGTAGACCGTCGGAACTGTCAATCGATGAGTCGAGCGTCATATCCCGTTCTTACTAGGGCGTCTTTCAGCATCTGTAGGTGTCCATCGCGTTCCTCCTCGTCTGAGCAGACCCTGTGTATTCGCAGGGCCTGTCCATAGGGGATGGCCTCTTTGACGTGGTTAGGGTGGAAGCTGGAGAAGTGGAGCATCGTGAGGTTGTCTGGTAATGGTTTGGAACACACAAATATGTTTGCTGGTATGTCAAGACCATTCCCTGTCTATACCATAAAATACGATGTGTATTTTGCATAATTTATGGAGAAGAAAATACACCACATTCTAATCAATGAATGAATTAATCTCAGTATAATTAAACTAAATTCACATTATAAAACAATAGAATAATTAGTATTGACACTGCCTCCAGCTGCACTAAAATCAAACCACAGAGGAATCTAGTGCACCATTAAACCTATCTTTTTAACCTCTTTACCTAATTAATTTTACCTAATTTTTGTCCAATTAACTTTAATGTATGACACAATCAGAACACATTATGAAGAAGTGTGAGATGTGATTTATGACAAGACTGTCAGTTGTGAGGAATCAGGCTAGTCCACTTGGAGGACGTAAGTCCTCGTAATGTATCCTCTATTTATAATTATCCATGTTTTCAAATAATGATCATCCAATTGGCATTATGTACAATTTGCTTTACAATGTTCATAATTGGTGTATTCTAAGAGTTTCAAAGTAGTTCCCACTGCAAGACAGAACCATCCATTGGCATTTTGGATTATTGCAATACCAGCACTACCAACATATCTTTTGTGTGAAGGTTTCTCAGAAGTTGGAGCATTTAAAAAATTTGCACATAGCAAGCTCCAACAAACAGCAATGTGATAATGACCAAATAATCTGTTGTAGTGGTGTTAGTTAAGGGATAAATGCTAGCCAGGACACCAGGGAAAAGTTCCCTGCTCTTTTTTGAAATTCATGCCATGGGATCTTTTACGTCCAACTGAGACAGCAGATAGGGTCTTGGTTTTAACATCTCATCCGAAAGATAGCACCGCCAACTGTACTCCCTCAGTACCACACTGGTGTATTAGCCTAGATTTTGTGTTCAAGTCCCTAGAAAGGGACTATGAACCCACAACCTTATGACTCAGAGACATGAGTGCTACCCACTGAGCCACAGCTGATACCTGAGAGACTCTTAGAGAGACTGTAAGAGATCAGATGAATAAGATGGCAAATAGAATGGAGCGCAGGTATCATTAGGAAACTAGGCTGCACCTTTTTGAAGATAGGGCATTGGAGACCTTTAGGGTACAAAAGAGGTGGTGACCAGCCTGAGGAAGTTAAGGAGGAACGCGAGGGTGGTTACGAGAGAGCACGAGGGAGCTATGGGGCACATCATGGAATTAGCTAATGTAATTAGGCAATGTCCAGACTCACTGGCATCCTCCACATCATGAAGTCAAGCTGTAATAACTATCTTAATGAAAAGATAAAGGCATTGATAAGAACATAAGAAACCTAGGAACAAGAATATGTCATTTGCCCAATTTAGCCTGTTCCTTTCACAGGCAATGCAAACCTACTCAATTATGGACACCCTCCCAACACACATATATACTTACACACACATCCACACACACCCATCCACGTATGTATACACAACATACAAGATTACTATAGTCTCTTCATAATTCTCATGTGAATCAAACAGATCTATTCGCATCCCTACAACTCACAATCCCTTTTCTTGTATCGATCCAGTTCCTTTTTAAACTATTTTCTGGCACTCTCCATCCTGTGAGGAAAGAATATTCTATTCGTGCTTGAGGATGTGAATTTTGTAGTTGTGTCCTTGAGTTTGTACTCACTGTCTGAACTAAGTTGCATGCTTACTTCACCTTACATAGACCTTTCTTTATTATCTGATCAAGTGTCCCAGGCTATGGAGCGGGGTGATCTTCCAAGCAAAGAAAAAAGTGATATTTAACTGATATCTGCAAAGTAACCATTTTCCAGTCTTTTCTCTAACTTTGTAAATGTTTAGTATCACATTAAATATTTTGTTTGTACTTTATTTTTCTATCTTACATGAAGATAAATATACAGCATTAGGATATTCTAAAAGCACTTGTACACTGTAGAAAAAGCAGCTTTTAAAATTTTTTTTTATTCGTTCACGGGATGTGGGCGTCGCTGGCGAGGCTGGCATTTATTGCCCATCCCTAATTGCCCTTGAGAAGGTGGTGGTGAGCCGCCTTCTTGAACCGCTGCAGTCCGTGTGGTGACGGTTCTCCCACAGTGCTGTGAGGAAGGGAGTTCCAGGATTTTGACCCAGCGACAATGAAGGAACGGCGATATATTTCCAAGTCGGGATGGTGTGTGACTTGGAGGGGAACGTGTAGGTGGTGTTGTTCCCATGCGCCTGCTGCCCTTGTCCTTCTAGGTGGTAGAGGTCGCGGGTTTGGGAGGTGCTGTCGAAGAAGCCTTGGCGAGTTGCTGCAGTGCATCCTGTGGATGGTACACACTGCAGCCACAGTGCGCCGGTGGTGAAGGGAGTGAATGTTTAGGGTGGTGGATGGGGTGCCAATCAAGCGGGCTGCTTTATCTTGGATGGTGTCGAGCTTCTTGAGTGTTGTTGGAGCTGCACTCATCCAGGCAAGTGGAGAGTATTCCATCACACTCCTGACTTGTGCCTTGTAGATGGTGGAAAGGCTTTGGGGAGTCAGGAGGTGAGTCACTCGCCGCAGAATACCCAGCCTCTGACCTGCTCTCATAGCCACAGTATTTATATGGCTGGTCCAGTTAAGTTTCTGGTCAATGGTGACCCCAAGGATGTTGATGGTGGGGGATTTGGCGATGGTAATGCCGTTGAATGTCAAGGGGAGGTGGTTAGACTCTCTCTTGTTGGAGATGGTCATTGCCTGGCACTTATCTGGCGCGAATGTTACTTGCCACTTATGAGCCCAAGCCTGGATGTTGTCCAGGTCTTGCTGCATGCAGGCTCGGACTGCTTCATTATCTGAGGGGTTGCGAATGGAACTGAACACTGTGCAGTCATCAGCGAACATCCCCATTTCTGACCTTATGATGGAGGGAAGGTCATTGATGAAGCAGCTGAAGATGGTTGGGCCTAGGACACTGCCCTGAGGAACTCCTGCAGCAACATCACCTGCCTTTTGTAGTTAAATAAATCTATTATTTTCACTTCACATTTTAGTATCCCTTCAAAATAATCCTTGCAGGCTTTCCCCAATGTCACCTTACTTTAGGAATATAGGAAGATAGGAACAGCATTGGCCATTTAGCCCCTCGAGCCTGTTTCGCCATTCAGTGAGATCATGGCTGATCTGTGACCTAACTCCATATACCTGCCTTACTCCCATATCCCTTAATACCTTTGGTTAACAAAACTCTATCTATCTCAGACTTAAAATTAACAATTGAGCTAGCATCAACAGTTGTTTGTGGAAGAGAGTTCCAAACTTCTACTGCCCTTTGTGTTTCCTAACTTCACTCCTGAAAATCCTGGCTCTAATTTTTAGGTTATGTCACCTAGTCCTGGACTCCCCAACCAGCAGAAATAGTTTCTCTCTATCTACCTTATCAGTTCCCCTTAATAGCGTGAAAACTTCGATCAAATCACCCCTTTATCTTCTAAATTCCAGGGAATACAACCCTAGTTTGTGTAATGGTTCCTCATAATTTAACCCTTGGAGTCCACATATCATTCTAGTAAATCTATGCTGCATTCCCTCCAAGGCCAATATATCCTTCCTAAGGTGCGGTGCCCAGACTGAACATAATATTCCAGGTGTGGTATAACCAGGGCTTTGTATAGCTGTAACATAAACTTCTACCCCCTTGTATTATAGTCCTCTTTTTCTTTATTCGTTCATGGGATGTGGGCGTCGCTGGCGAGGCCGGCATTTATTGCCCATCCCTAATTGTCCTTGAGAAGGTGGTCGTGAGCCGCCTTCTTGAACCGCTGCAGTCCGTGTGGTGATGGTTCTCCCACAGTGCTGTTAGGAAGGGAGTTCCAGGATTTTGACCCAGCGACGATGAAGGAACGGCGATATATTTCCAAGTCAGGATGGTGTGTGACTTGGAGGGGAACGTGCAGGTGGTGTTGTTCCCATGTGTCTGCTGCTCTTGTCCTTCTAGGTGGTAGAGGTCGCGGGTTTGGGAGGTGCTGTCGAAGAAGCCTTGGCGAGTTGCTGCAGTGCATCCTGTGGATGGTACACACTGCAGCCACTGTGCGCCGATGGTGAAGGGAGTGAATGTTTAGGGTGGTGGATGGGGTGCCAATCAAGCGGACTGCTTTGTCCTGGATGGTGTTGAGCTTCTTGAGTGTTGGAGCTGCAGTCATCCAAGCAAGTGGAGAGTATTCCATCACACTCCTGACTTGTGCCTTGTAGATGGTGGAAAGGCTTTGGGGAGTCAGGAGGTGAATCACTCACCACAGAATACCCAGCCTCTGACCTGCTCTTGTAGCCACAGTATTTATATGGCTGGTCCAGTTAAGTTTCTGGTCAATGGTGACCCCCAGGATGTTGATGGTGGGGGATTCGGCGATGGTAATGCCGTTGAATGTCAAGGGGAGGTGGTTAGACTCTCTTTTGTTGGAGATGGTCATTGCCTGGCACTTGTTTGGCGCGAATGTTACTTGCCACTTATGAGCCCAATCCTGGATGTTGTCCAGGTCTTGCTGCATGCGGGCTCGGACTGCTTCATTATTTGAGGGGTTGCGAATGGAACTGAACAATGTGCAATCATCAGCGAACATCCCCATTTCTGACCTTATGATGGAGGGAAGGTCATCGATGAAGCAGCTGAAGATGGTTGGGCCTAGGACACTGCCCTGAGGAACTCTTGCAGCAATGCCCTGGGGCTGAGATGATTGGCCTCCAACAACCACTACCGTCTTCCTTTGTGCTAGGTATGACTCCAGCCGCAGCTTTGGACCTCCACTGTTTTTAGCTTTTCACCATTTAGAAAGTACTCTGATCTCTCCTTTTTAGGTCCAAAGTTGATGACCTCACATTTGCCTACATTGAAATCCATTTGCCACAATTTTGCCCATTCACTTAATCTATTTATATCTCTCTGAAATGTTATCTTCCATCTGCACTGCTTACAATGCTATCTATCTTTGTGTCATCTGCAAACTTGGATATGTGGCTCTCTGTCCCGTCATCTAAGTCGTTAATAAATACGGTGAATAGTTGAGGCCCCAACACAGATCCCTGTGGGACACCACTCGTCACATCCTGTCAATTTGAGTACCTGCCCATTATCCCTACTCTCTGTCTCATGCCACTCAGCCAATTTCCTTATCAAGTCAATAATTTGCCCTAAATTCCATGAGCTTCATCTTTATGTCTCTTATGAGGGACTTTTCAAATGCCTTCTGGAAGTCCATAAAAGCAACATCCATAGATATTCCCCTGTCCACTACTTTAGTTACCTCTTCAAAAAATGTAATCAGGTTCGCCAGGCAAGACCTACCCTTTACAAATCCATACTCTCTGATCAGCTGAAAATTTTCAAGGTGTTCATTCACTCTATCCTTAATGAGAGACTCTTGTAATTTCCCCACAACAGATGTTAGGCTAACTGATCTATAATTCCCTGGTTTCTCTCTCTCACCTTTCTTAAATAGCGGAATGACATGTGCAATTTAGACCATAAGACCATAAGAGATAGGAGCAGGAGTAGGCCATTTGGCCCTTCGAGCCTGCTCCACCATTTAATGAGATCATGGCTGATCTGATTTTTACCTCAACTCCACTTTCCTACCTTTTTCCCATATCCTTTGACTCCCTTGCAATCTAAAGGAATGGTTCCTGAATGGAGAGAATTTTGGAAGATTATTTTTAGGGCATCTGCAATGTTCTCACCTACTTCCTTTAAAACCCTGGAATGGAAACCATCTTGTCCTGGGGATTTGTCACTCTTTGGTGCCATTATTTTTTTCATTACTGTTAGTTATGGTGAGTCCCCATCCCTGATTCAAAATTAGTTTTGTTGGGGTGTCTGGTATGCTATCCTCTTCCTCTACTGTATATACTGACACAAAGTAATTATTTAACATGTCCGCCGTTTCCTTATTTTCATTTACAATGGGGGTGATTTTAAACCCCAAGAATGGGTGGGTTGGGGATGGGTGAGAGTTGAAAATAGTTGTTTTCTTGGGTCACAACCACAACATTTTTGGACTTTGCATTCCCAGTGGGAAGCCTGTACATTAATGCGTTGTGTTAAACCCGGAAGTGAAGCTGGGTTGCGGTCCTGACCCAAAAACCAACTATTTTCAACTCCCACCTGCCCCCAACCCACCCATTCTTGGGGTTTAAAATCACCCCCAATATCACCATTATCAGTTTTTAAGGGGCCCACCTTACTCTTGACCACCCTATTTTTCCTAATATAATTGTAAACATTATTTTGTGTTGATTTTGATATCCCTTGCAAGTTGCTTTTCATACTCTCTTTTTGTAGTTCATACTATCTGCTTTGTCACCCTTTCCTGTTGTTTGCATCTTTCCCAGTCACCAGGATCTGTGCTATTCTTTGCATTTTTATATGTTTTTTCTTTTAGTTTTATGTTGTCCCTTACCTTGTTGTCGTCTATGGCTTTTTTTTTGGCAAGTAGAGCTCTTGCCCCGTAGGGGTATAAACTCGTTCTGTATCATGTTAAATTCTTTTTTGAACACCTCTTTGCAGCAGTGTATATAAACAATTCCTATAATAATCGATCACCACCTTAATTTTCAGATTTCTAAGGTGATATGCATCCAACGGCAAACCTCATTCTCTCAGGACCTATAACATACTGTCTAGATTGATCTCTCCAAGCCTCTCGCACTGAGATGTTCTTGTAAATGAGGGATGCTATATAAATGAAAGTTGTTGCAGTGAACATAAACTTATCAGTTAGTATTCACTGTGTGGACATTTCACAGCTGTGCAAACAACTTAAGAAAAGTTATTTCCTTGATAACACTGAACATCCTGTCTTGCACATGATCTCAGTTATCACCAAATATCTGCAATTTATGTCCTAAAAAAAGTCAAGATTATTTTGTGTAATGTTGCCTTGCTGCATAAGTTGCAACAGGTACCAAAGTATTCACAGATCTTCTAAGATCTATGTTGTTGGAACATAGGAACAGGAGTAGGTCACTCAGCCCCTCGATGAAAGTGATATCTTCAAATATAAGGTGGACAGAATGCAAAATAAATGTATTACAAAAAGGCGAAAAGGGGGTGCATCAAACAATGGAGTTCCATGGATAAATTGAGAGACTAAAACTAATCAGAAACTTTAAAATGAGGCATATTATACAATTAGGGCTAACAATATTAAAGATAATCATAAGACGTATTGAAAATGTAATGGGGAGGTGAAAAAGGGAGATTTTTGTATTCATTTTTTTTGATGTGGGCATCACTGGCTTTTATTACCCATCCCTAATATAACTGAATAGCTTCCTAAGTGACTTCAGAGACACATTAGTCAGAACCAGCAGGTTTCCATCCACTAAAGAACATTAGTAAACCAGTTGGGTTGTTACAACAATCTGACAGCTTTGTGGTCCCTATTTTTTTATTGATACCAACTTGTAATTTCTAGATTTTTAAACTAAATTCAAATTCTCAAACTGCCATTCTGAGATTTGAACTCATATTCACTAGATTATTACTAGCTTACAAGTCCAGTAGCCTAACCACAACACTACCATACCCATAGAAGGGGCAAAGGGGAATATGAAAAAAGGCCTAGTAGATAATATAAAAAGAAATAGATGGGGCTTTTATAACCATTTAAAAAGTATAGGAATAGCTAAACAGAGGATTGGACTGCTCAGGGATGAAGGAGGGAGTCTAATTTTGGAGGTACGGCAGAGATATTAATTAAATATTTTGATTTTTTTTCAAATAATGGTAGAAGTGACAATGTTGGTGAATTACAGGAGAATGTGGAGCAATTGTTAGAGATAGCTGACATAAGTAGCAGAACTCAAGGTGGATAGGTCACCAGGCCCTGATGGCATATACTCTAGACTGCTGTGAGAAGTCAGAGAGGAGATAGCAGAGGCATTGGCCACAATATTTCAAGAGGTTTGGTAAGGTGTCTCACTAGAGATTTATTAGGAAAATTCAGATGTATGGTATAAGAGGAAATGTAGCAGTATAAGAACATAGGAACAGGAGTAAGTCATGTAGCTCCTCGACCCAGATCTGCCATTCAATTAGATCATGGCTGAATTGTGCCTGAACTCAATTTACCTGCCTTTGCTCATATCCCTTAACAAAAATCTATCGATCTGTCTTGTAAATTTAATCAGAAGGAAGTTCCGAAGTGGAAGCAAAACAATATGGCTACCACTAGCCTGTAATTGCTAAGCTTGCCTACTCCTGTCTGTTCTGATTTTCTATTATTCTTCAAAGTTGTGGGAGCGGTCGGGAATTTATTTAAGACTTTTATTTTTGTAAATGTGAACTTGTGTAAGCATGTCATACATGTGCACACAGTTGATGACAAAATTTCAGGCAAAATCGGCTCAGACATCTATCAAACTCTTGTTTTCCTGCTCAGTTGAATTTCTTACAAGAAGACATAAAATATTAAAATTAATTTAAAAAAGCACATGGGTACTTACCCATTTTCAATGAAAGAATGTTGGGTCTTCAAGGGTTAAAATCAAATAAATATTAATAAAAAAAATCAGAGTGATTTCCACTGCCTAATATTTGTAGTTCTTATAAAGGATATATTCACGCTTTTCCTACAGAGTGCACAGGGGAAATCTTTTCTCAAGGTTGCCGTTTGACATATAAGGAGTAATTTTATTAATTTTTTGTATCCTAGCATGGAGCTTCACCCACCAGGAGTCCATATTAAGGATTCAGGCACACACTTCCCACGGATTTGCAATCATTCATTTTAATTACCCCCATATGGTAAATTTTGCCTTATATCTTGGGTCTTAAACTAGTCAGAACTGAATAGGCACGATTTTAAAAAGGAAAAATGGGTGGGTTGGGGCCGGGGTGCATTCAAAATCGCAACCATTTTGGACCCGCCCGCTACCCCCCTCAACCCACCCATTTCCGGTTTTCACTGGGGCAGGATGAGGGGCCTGCGACCAACCTGCTGCAGGCCTCCATTTTTGCAGAGTTTCCGATTTCAACCCTGGGGGGCAGGGATTCCCGAGCCTTCTCTTTCAAGCCACATAAAAGGAAGCGAGAAGGCCTGAGACTAACAGGTAGGTAAATTTCTAGCTCAGGTTGTGGGCCCGGAGGAGCAGGATTGCTTCACCCAGGCCCAACAGGCCTATCTGCAGTGACCCCCCCCCCCGATCGCAGACCACGCTCCCCCCCCGATCTCCGAAATCCCTAACAATGGTCGCGGACCCCCGCCCCGATCCCCCCCTCAACGATCACGGACACCCCCGTCCCCCGATCGTCGACCCTCCCCAACGATCACGGACCCCCGTGATGACCCACGATCCAGACGCTCCCCCCCCCCCCATGACTGACCCCTGATCACTCCCCCCATGACTGACTCCCTCTGTGACCAACCCATGCCCCCCATGCCCCCCATGCCAACCCATGCCCCCCATGCTCCCCCCCCCCATCCATACAAACAAAGACTTAGCTGAAGACTTACCTGAACATGTCCTCTCCCTGAATGGTCTCCTGTCCGACTGAGACCAGCCTGTCACTCAGCCGATCAGTCAGACGGCAAACCGACAAAAAAAATAAAAGTCATCATTACATCAAAATCATAAGGACATCTGGGAACCGGGTTTCCCGTCTGCAATTTGACCCCCCACCACCCCCTTCCCAGCTCGGAGTCAAAATCATGCCCAGTGAGTACAAACCTTGAATCAGAATTGAATCTGAAAATCAGCACTTTGACTTTGCTTCCTAGAAAACAACAAAACCAGTCTCAGATTCATGCTGCAGATCAGAACATTTTGTGGTTTTCAATCACATCCTAAACTGTCAACATTAGCTGGTTGTCAAATTTTGCAACTTTGTCATTGTGATAAGGGAGGTCATAACTTCTCTTAGTTTAATCAGTGTAAGGTTAGATCTCCTTTCTAAATAACTCCTAATTTACAACCCAGAAGCTATAAATTATCATAACTGTGTCTGACCAAATAGCCCTTTATTACATCTGGAAGATTAACAAGGTTTCTCTCTTACTAGACTACCACCAACAGTCAGTGCCTCCATCTCTTTCTTTTTCAATTTGAGAGATTGATGTAATTCATTCCATTCGCTTTGGAACTTCTCACTTTGTTCCCTATGGATGTTCTGTTCCTCACCTTCTATCTCATCACTGTCTATTTCCACACTGCCTTGGAGTTCAATTTTATCTTTCAAGTCTGAGTGTTCTGCAAGCCCAATCCTCAATCTCCCCCACTTCATCAGATTCAAAGTGGTGCTTTATGTGTTTTATAAAAGACAGATGGTTTTTTCCAATTATATTCTTTCTACCAACTACTGAAATCTTCAGATAATCACAAACTGTAAGGAGATTTTCAGACAGTTCATATAATAATCCTTTAACTTCAATCTATAAGGCTTTCCAATTCACCATTATCCATTGTGACTAGCACTGATTGAAAGAATAAGTGACAAAGGCTGCTCTCACCTGATTGAAGCACTGGCCAAATGCAAACACATGATTCTCCCACAGGACACATACAGGCTTTTCATTTTTCCAGTGGCCTACTAGATCACTTAGGAAAGCTGCTCTGTCAGTCTCTTTCACACTGTCACTCAGAAGGAATTTCCTCTGAATTTGAGCAATCTATTTCCCGTGCAGTACATTTTAATTATCAGAAATAGGTTCTTTGGATAAGTGTTGTTAGCCAGATCAGTTTTTTAGTCTCCAAGCTACACCTAACCCATCTGCACGTCCAAATATTGTGACCCTGATAAAGGAACACTGCAAAGCTTTACGGATTATGTGGATGATTGCTGAGAATGTTTTGCTGCACCCCTTCCGACATATTACCTCTGCACAATGAGAGCCATTGTTTGGACACATAAACTACAGTTCAGCAATGTAATTAAATATAGTTATCATAAACTTCATAAAAAATATTATTTTCTGAGGAAAGTAATTATTCTGCACCCAACACAATCAGGTTACTTTGATTTACACCTCACTAAAAGTAGGAAATAACTGACCCTTGAGGCTCGATTTTAAAACAGAAGTCGGGTGTGTTGGGGGCAGGGGCAAAGAAAATCGGGATCTTCTGGAACAGGCAGGAATCTCGGCTCCAACACACTGAACGCAAATTGTCATCTGGGTGCGCGCACCGTTCCCAAACCCGGAACCATCTTCAGCCAGAAGTGCCGAGTGGATGATCCATCTCAGCCTCCTCCCGATATCCCCACCATCACAGAAGCCAGTCTTCGGCCAATTCGATTCACTCCACGTGATATCAAGAAACGGCTGAGTGCACTGGATACAGCAAAGGCTATGGGCCCCGACAACATCCTGGCTGCAGTGCTGAAGACTTGTGCTCCAGAACTAGCTGAGCCTCTAGCCAAGCTGTTCCAGTACAGCTACAACAGTGGCATCTACCCGACAATGTGGAAAATTGTCCAGGTATGTCCTGTCCACAAAATGCAGGACAAATCCAATCCGGCCAATTACCGCCCCATCAGTCTACTCTCAATCATCAGCAAAGTGATGGAAGGTGTCGTCGACAGTGCTATCAAGCAGCACTTACTCACCAATAACCTGCTCACCAATGCTCAGTTTGGGTTCCGCCAGGACCACTCCGCTCCAGACCTCATTACAGCCTTGGTCCAAACATGGACAAAAGAGCTGAATTCCAGAGGTGAGGTGAGAGTGACTGCCCTTGACATCAAGGCAGCATTTGACCGAGTGTGGCACCAAGGAGCTCTAGTAAAATTGAAGTCAATGGGAATCAGGGGGAAAACTCTCCAGTGGCTGGAGTCATACCTAGCACAAAGGAAGATGGTGGTGGTTGTTGGAGGCCAATCATCTCAGCCCCAGGGCATTGCTGCAGGAGTTCCTCAGGGCAGTGTCCTAGGCCCAACCATCTTCAGCTGCTTCATCAATGACCTTCCCTCCATCATAAGGTCAGAAATGGGGATGTTCGCTGATGACTGCACAGTGTTCAATTCCATTCGCAACCCCTCAGATAATGAAGCAGTCCGAGCCTGCATGCAGCAAGACCTGGACAACATCCAGGCTTGGGCTCATAAGTGGCAAGTAACATTCGCGCCAGATAAGTGCCAGGCAATGACCATCTCCAACAAGAGAGAGTCTAACCACCTCCCCTTGACATTCAACGGCATTACCATCGCCGAATCCCCCACCATCAACATCCTGGGGGTCACCATTGACCAGAAACTTAACTGGACCAGCCATATAAATACTGTGGCTACGAGAGCAGGTCAGAGGCTGGGTATTCTGTGGCGAGTGACTCACCTCCTGACTCCCCAAAGCCTTTCCACCATCTACAAGGCACAAGTCAGGAGTGTGATGGAATACTCTCCACTTGCCTGGATGAGTGCAGCTCCAACAACACTCAAGAAGCTCGACACCATCCAAGATAAAGCAGCCCGCTTGATTGGCACCCCATCCACCACCCTAAACATTCACTCCCTTCACCATCGGCGCACTGTGGCTGCAGTGTGTACCATCCACAGGATGCACTGCAGCAACTCGCCAAGGCTTCTTCGACAGCACCTCCCAAACCCGCGACCTCTACCACCTAGAAGGACAAGAGCAGCAGGCACATGGGAACAACACCACCTGCACATTCCCCTCCAAGTCACACACCATCCCGACTTGGAAATATATCGCCGTTCCTTCATTGTCGCTGGGTCAAAATCCTGGAAATCCCTTCCTAACAGCACTGTGGGAGAACCGTCACCACACGGACTGCAGCGGTTCAAGAAGGTGGCTCACCACCACCTTCTTGAGGGCAATTAGGGATGGGCAATAAATACCGGCCTTGCCAGCGACGCCCACATCCCGTGAACGAATAAAAAAAAAAATCCCACCGGCAATTAAAGCCGGCAGGATGATATTTAAACCAACAATTCAAGTACTTAAAATACTTGAAATGTGCATGAATGTAATTAATTATGCTGGCAAGCGATTTCAATGCTGCCTCAGCGTGTTTCCCCTGCTGTGTGAAACACACTATGGTGAAGGAGTCGTGTTTCAGCTGGCAGCCATTTGGACATTTAAATCCCTGTTTGACAGATGGAGATAAAAAGTGAATTATTGCAGCAGGGCACTTAGGTGTCTCAAACAAACTTTTGGCTGGGAGATCTTTGTGTTTAGACTGAAAATTCTTGGTTCACACTCAGAATTGTTCTGTTTACACATATTTATCAACTTTTCGGACCCCCTCAAACTGACACCATCAGGATGGGGTGGGGGGGGCACGGGGCGTGATGGCTCCCATACCTGTGCCACTGTTCCACTCATGCAGGAGTTGGACTCCTTCATCCTCTGCGCTATTGTGGAGAGTGTGCACAGCACCTGTTCCAGTACCTCGCAAATGTGCTGCTGTCCCTTGATCATTCTCCTTTTAAAGGATGGCCTACAGGGTTCAGCATCTGTGTCCAGTTGAGCAGAGTCTGGGGAGCAGTGTGCCCACTGACACGGACTCTCCACAGCTGCCCCTGCCTCCAGAGTCTGCTCGTGCTCACTTGTGTGTGGTGACTCAACAGGTACCAACCCAACTAACTGAGTACTAGGACCCACCGAGGTGTGAGTGTCTGCGCTGGTGGATGGCTCGCTAAGATGTGACAGTGTGCCCTCAGAGGCCTGGAGCTCCTCTGAGGAATCACCCTCTGCCGTCACTGCGGTCGTTGGAGGCCCTGTAAGAGAATAGATGGCAATATTAAGCATCATCACAGATGTGTCATGTTGCGATGAGCATACTGAGATGCATTGTTAACATCAATTCATGATGTGTGTGATGAATGTTAAAGTTGTGTCCCCAGACGTTTGTGGGGTACCAGTCTCAGCATCCCTGACGGACAGGCACTCGAGGGTGCAGCTGATCTCCAGGGCCTCCTCCTCCGCCTCTGTGAGGACCACTACTTTTGGAGGCCCCCCTCAAGTCCTCGCCCTCTCGCGTGCATTTTGCGCTCTCTTCTCCTAGAAGGGGAGAAAGTACAGACGTGTGAGTGAGTGATGGTGAAGTGGTCAGCCAATGAATGCATTGCTTTGGGTGAGGCTGACCGTGAAAGAGGTGCATCAGAGGGTGAGTATCGGACAGTGACATCACATTGGATCAGGATTGGGGTGAGTGGTAGTGGTGGGGTCACAAATGGGGAGGTGAGGAAGTGCTCAGGAAGGGAAGGTAAGTTGAGGATGAGCCTTAAGTGGGTGTGACGGCAGCTAGAGCACCAGTGTAAACAGGGAGGTAAGCCATCCTCAGATTGTTACTGTCCTGTTTACACCGGGCAGCCCATGTTAAAATCTAACCCTTGATTTCTGTTTTTTTGCTGAGCTAGCTGATTGCATCCAGGGTGATAGTGAGGATGCTACTCGAGAGAAAAAAAAACAATTAACCACAGTTACTCTTGCTGATTGGTATCCCACAGCTATGGAACTGAACTACATATGAACAACTTATTGTGGTTTTGCTACCTTTTCTATCAGGAAGCAGTTCATTTTGACTGGAATGCATAGAAAACTATTTCACTTGATTATTGACTAAGTGCAAGGTGTAAAAGCTAATTTTCTGTGCCATTATTTATACATTTCTTAACCTAATGGGCTATTAGATTTCCCTGTGTACCACGAGTCACTCTTTCAAAGGCAATGGTGGCTGTATGATCAATATACTAACCACTATAGCCTGAACTTTGTGATACAGGACTTTACAATACTGATGGGTCGCCAGAGATGGGCACTGCATTGATTTCTGAGCTATAAAACCTTGAGGAGATCTTTCCAAAAGATGCTATACCAGAAAGTACAGATCATTGCTTCCTTACCTCACTTCCAGCACTGGAGTGGTGAATCCCCATATGATGAGCCTACTACAAATGTGGTAGGATCTATTTGTTAGTTTAGTCTAAGTCAGCCTCACTCTTACATTATTCTTTTGGAGCTTTGGAACTTCTTTACCTGGTATTCTTTATTCCTAACAAAGTTTTAGATCTCCCAATCAATGAAAGGTAGAAATTAATCAAGAATTTGTAGATCTTTTGCTGTTCAATAACTTTATTATATTAGGGTTAAGAAAGTTCTCTTTGATGGTTTTACAATCTTTGTAAAGTTGCAAGTGATAAACATCCAAACTTATGAAAAGTTGAAAAGGCATTTTCATTAAATACCTCAGAGACCAAATGGCGTAGGTCAGTTTTACCTCTTGGATTTTCATTCCTTTCAATTTGATATCAAGAGACTTGCTGCAAATAGTGACTTCTGTCAATGATCCATCCTTTACTTAGACATGGACGTGATCTCCTACTGCAGCTTCTCTAAAGGTAATGGAATCCTTACTCAAAGATGTAATAGAAAAACATCTAGAAACCAAAAATATAATAAAGAATAGTCAGCGTGGATTTCAAAAGGGAAGGTCATGCTTGACCAATCTCATTGAATTCTTATTGAAGAAGTAATAGAAAGGGTAGACAAGGGGAATGCAGTAGATGTAATATATTTAGATTTTCAAAAAGCCTTCAATAAGGTACTGCATGGTAGACTCATGACTAAGGTCAGAGCATGTGCAATTAGGGACAAGTAGCAGAATGGATAACAAGCTGGCTACAGAAACCAGAAAACAGAGAGTAGGGGTTAAAGGTATTTACTCAGACTGACAAAAGGTGAAGAGTGATGTTCCACAAGGATCGGTACTGGGATTACTGATGTTCACCATTTACATAAACGATTTGGACTCAGGAATCGGAAGTGCAATTTCAAAATTTGCGGTTGACACCAAGTTGGGGAGTATAGTTAATACTAAGGAGGACTGCGACAAAATACAGGACGACATTAATAAACTTGCAGAATGGGCATGTAATTGACAAATGAATTTCAATATAGATAAGTGTGAGGTATTACATTTTGATAGGAAGAATAAAGGGGCCACATACTACTTGGAATATAAGAGTCTAAATGGGGTCGAGGAGCAAAGGAGTCTGGGGGTACAGATACACAATTCACTAAAAGTAGCGACGCAGTTTAATAAAGCCATACAATAGGCAAACTAAACACTGGAGTTCAATTCTAGAGGGATAGAATTAAAAAGCAGAGAAGTTATGTCAAACTTGTACAGAACCTTGGTTAGACCACACTTGGAGTACTGTGAACAGTTCTGGTCTCCATATTATAAAAAGGATATAGAGGTACTGGAGTAGGTGCAAGAAAGATTTATTAGGATGATACCAGAACTCAGAGGTTATACCTATCAAAAAAGATCACGCAGGCTGGGGTTCTTTTCTCTCAGAAAGAGAAGACTGAGGGATGACCTGATGGAGGGGTTGATAGGGTAGACGTGGAGAAGATGTTTCCACTTGTGAGGGAGACCAGAACTAGGAGCCATAAATATAAGATAGCCACTAATAAATCCAGTAGAGAATTCGGGAGAAACTTCTTTACCCAGAGAGTGGTTAGAATGTGGAACTCGCTACCACAAGGAGCAGTTGAGGCGACTAGCATAGATGCATTTAAGGGGAATCTAGATAAACACATGAGGCAGAAAGGAATTGAACGATATGCTGATAGGGTTAGATGAAGTAGGGAGGGAGGAGGCTCGTATGGAGCATAAACACCGGCATGGTCCTGATGGGCCGAATGGCCTGTTTCGGTGCTGTACATTCTATGTAATTCTATGTAACCAACTGCTCCTAACTTCTAAACATAGAAGGTAGCCCACAGTTGATAGGTCCAAAGGAGTGGCCTGCAATTTTCTAAAATAGATTATTAATTAAATAGCCCCTCATACCTTAGTTACCTGCTTTTGGTGTCCTTTCATAATCTCATTTTTCTCAACTAAATCTTGTAGCATTATTCGAACCCCCAAAGTAATTCCTATACTGAGAATGTTGTTTGCTGCAAATTATATTGCAACTGCAAACAAGAATACTTTTGGGAAACTATTGACAAATATGAGTCTTTCAATGCAAAAGTTCAACAGCAAAATTTAATGCACTGAGTAAAACGGAGCTAAAGGGAGCTGCGGCCACTACCTTAAGCTTACTGCCACCTTCCTCAAGAGGGCTCCAGGAATTGATGATAACTGGGGCCTGCCCCCCAAAGACACTTGCATATTGTTGGTGGGAAAGGAAGTTGGGAAGCGCAGAACTGAGGTTGGGGTGGTGAGGTGGCAACAGACCTTACCGCCCAATTGTGCATCATTCTCCACTGCTAAGCTGCCCCACTTCGGGCAGGATTGTAAGGGAGAATCCAGCCCAGTTCTCTTAAATATAGTAATTGTATACTGCAGGAATTATCCTTATTTGTCCAAGCATCCAAAGCTCTGTATTAATAGGAACATAGGAACAGGAGTAGGCCATTCAGCCCCTCGTGCCTGCTCCGCCATTTGATAAGATCATGGCTGATCTGTGATCTAACTCCATATACCTGCCTTTGGCCCATATCCCTTAATACCTTTGGTTGCCAAAAAGCTATCTATCTCAGATTTAAATTTAGCAATTGAGCTAGTATCAATTGCCGTTTGCAGAAGAGAGTTCCAAACTTCTACCACCCTTTGTGTGTAGAAATGTTTTCTAATCTCGCTCCTGAAAGGTCTGGCTCTAATTTTTAGACTGTGCCCCTAATTTTTAATGTGCTGATTGTATGTTCTTGAAGAATTCTGATGGAGACATGTGCCTTGTTAGATTGATATTCTGCTCTTGTTCATGCCTATCTCAAGGGGGACATCCATAAGTATTCTAAAGAGTATCCTTTATCCCCAAAGAGCCATCTGCCTAGACCCCTTTCTCCTTCAAATTATGATGAATTGGTGTAAAATGAAAGCGCTGTGGCTGTTAGCAGGATGCCAGGCATTGATTTGCATTATTTAATGCTGATGGTCACGGATCACTTGCACATTAATTGAATGAAACCCCTCTCTGTTTGAACACAATGGGGTTGGTGGTAGAAGCCCAGATGGCCACATATGTGCCATCTATGATGCGTTGCGCTTTAAGGAGACCCAGCACTTTCTAAAAGTGCTGTTCCCACTTGTGCTGCTGTTGTCTTTGTTTGAAGAAAATGATGAAGGAGTTTTCTAGGCAAACGATGCTTCTGTCGCCTGCTTCGGTGCACAGCAAACTGACTCACTGAGATATCAGTGGTGGTAGCTTAGAAACATCAAGTTGCACAGAAATTCAAGGTTGTTGTCGTCCTCACTTTAAAGACTTGAGGAGACCATGGTGCAGCCCAGCAACTCCTAATGCCCAGTTTATAGGAGATAAGTGCATTGCATTCTTGGTGTGTATAAACTGGCGTGTTGTTATGGCAGATAAAATAAATGTCATTCTGTTTACATCCCTTATCTGCCCATTTCACTGCTGGAGATCCATGCCATGTGCAAAAGGGGCAGAAACCTAGTCTGAGAGGTTGCTACCTCTTTTTACTGTCTGTCATTCCCTTTTGGATCCACTGGTTAATGAGTTGGTAACCAGAGGGTATGAACTTTACATCCTCACCAAAACAATGAAGAGAGAGGTTAGGAGACGGTTTTTACAAAGAAGGTAAATGGAACACCTAACCAGAAATGATAGTGAAAGTGGAATCCATAATAGTTTTTAAAAGGGAAGTGGATAAACATTCTGATAAAGAAAAATTTGAAAAGGTATGGGAAAAACGCAGGGATAGATCTTTCAGATAGCTGGCACAGGCACAATGGGTGAATAGCCTCCTTCTTACTGTAGAATTCCATGGCCCCAAAATTGTGATGATTTGTTTGGGCAGAAACCCGGTCAATCTAATTGGTGGCGGTAGGAATTTGGGACTTAGAGAGGAAAGGTTGGTTTTACGCCATCTTTAAGCTCCACCCTAAATCTCACTAGAAGTGAGGGAAGGTGTAAGTTAAGTCTGCCCTAGCTAAATTGCAGCCATGGATCTGAATTTCTACAGGGTTGTCCCAACCTCCCTCTGTAACTTCATCAGCAGTTTGGCAAAACCCCTGGCGAAATGATGTAAATGGCTATTTTCAGCGGTTTACACCATCTTTCCGGGGTTTCCGCAGAAGTTATGGCGGAATATCGAGACAACTCCTGTGAAAATTCAGGTCCCATCAAATTTTGACGTTTATGCCCTAGATCTGCCAATCTAAGTTATGTCACTATAAAACAGGGGTAACTTAGGCCAGCAGCTGAGGAAGGCTGATGCTGGGATCTTAAAGGTGAATTGCTGTGTTTCATTACGCTGTTCGATAAAGGCTCATACCTTTACTTTGGCTTGGTCTTTTGTCAATTTTTATTTTGGTCTTTATTTTGGAGGCTCCTAACTTCATTTGGAAATCTCCTTCAAGATTGTTTGTTATTTTGGTAATTTCCCTAAAATGAAGGCGGTGGCTGCAAAATGATTTTCTCCATGAGAATTCCCATCTTTCTCACTTATTTGTTGGAGGAGGAAGATGTGGAGGAGAAATAGCAGGTAACCAGAAAGCTTAGTTTATAAGGCAGCACTGCAGGAGTTTTGGAACCTCCCATAGATATTTAATCAGCAGAGTGTATAGCCCCAGAAGATCATTCCTCAATATATCCATAGAGTTATGTGTTGGGGGGGGGCTCTCTATTCTTTAGGATATATACAGAAGTTCCTGGAGCTACCACTTGTTTATAGCCTTCTATCTGATCCACGCTACATAACAGTACAGGCCCCACTGGGAGTGTAGGTCCCAGAATTACCTCTATAGGTAGATAAGGATCATAAATATCTGAGCAGAATTAGACACTTCAGTGGTTGTGTTCTAACTGTTAGGGTAGGTATTCTTCATTCTGCAGCAGTTATCAGTTTTGAGGAATTATCATGCTTTACTTTCATCTTTATTTGACAGCCCTCTACTACATTCCACCTTCCTTTATACCCTTTTTGAGCTCACTGAGCCATTTTTTAGAGTTGTCTGCATCTTACTGACCTTTGAGTACTTTGAAATATTTTTCTTGATCATTTCGGCCCTAGTAACTTTGAAACCATCTGCGTTGGTACGTTGAAGCTAATTTTGCAAGGTCGGCGCAGGTGGTACAGGCGCGAATGACCAGATTATCTGGTGCTCAGGCCTATTCTGCACTCATAGCTAATAGCCCCATAATGCCATCAGGGGGTTAAATACAGACCAATCGCTCAGAGCTTATATAAAACAGGCACTGACTGGTCATCACATACAGCCATTTTGGGTCCTTTTTTCTTAAAGTAGAATCTGCTGTCGTTGTTTTAATTAGGTTGGCAATGGCACTTTAATTATCTAAAGCCTCAAAGATACCCACGGGTAGAATCATAGAATCATAGAAAGGTTACAGCACGGAAGGAGGCCATTCGGCCCGTCGAGTCCATGCCGGCAAGAGCAATCCAGCTAGTCCCACTCCCCCGCCCTATCCCCATAGCCCTGCAACTTTTTTCCTTTCAAGTACTTATCCAGTTCCCTTTTGAAGGCCACGATTAAATCTGCCTCCACCACCCCCTCAAGCAGTGCATTCCAGATTCTAACCACTAGCTGTGTGAAAAAGTTTTTCCTCATATCACCTTTGGTACTTTTGCCAATCACCTTAAATCTATGTCCTCTGGTTCATAACCCTTCTGCCAATGGGAACAGTTTCTCTCCATCTACTCTGTCTAGACCCTTCATGATTTTGAATGCCTCACAAAATACCATTCTACCTATTGGTTCTGGAAAAGGAATAGGAGATCAAAGAAGCATGCAAGACAGGTGTGTTTACAATTTAAGGGCTCAAGATGTAGCCATCCTTACCCTGCCATCCATGTGTACAGGCAAAAGCAATCATACCTGGATATGCCCAAGGAGATCTGCATGCGGAGATAACAATTCACAAACGAGGCTATGTCAGAACTGTGTGGGCTCCTGAAACTAGATCTTGAAACTATTTCAGAGATGGGTGATTGTCAAGGTGAGTGCTACCTTGAATGTTTTTGGCACTGATTCCTTCCAAGGAACAATAGAAGATATCCATCAAATCTCACTAGAAGTACAGTTCCATCATGCTGCCAGCTCTGTCCATGCTTCTATTGCTGGAGCTTCCTCGGCATCGCCAGAGATCTGTGTGAAAGCAGATTGTTGCACAGCAATGAATTGTTAAAGTCCTGCAACATGACAGTCTGAATCCGATTTTCCAGCATGGTGAATCCAGACAAGACAGACTGCTGTAGGTTGGAGCCCAAGGTCTCTGGAGCTCCAGTCAACATATTGTTATAGAGAGGTGGGAGAGACCGGTGCAGGAAGAGGACCAGAAGCAGGAACAGCACCATCACCACTATTTACGTAACACTTTTAATGGAGAAAACTCCCCAAGCTGCTTTAGAGCGAGAGAGAAAAAATAAAAACAGATATAAAGAATATGGGAATAGATAATGGGCCATGTTCGGTGAACTGACTGAAAGCATGATTTAAAAATTGGGTTTTGAGACGGCTTTTGAAGTTGGATAGTGAACAGGAGAGATGGAGAGGTTTAGGGTCGAGTTACAGAGTGTACAGCTGACGTGACTGAAAGCTCTGTCACCAATGGTGGTGTAAAGGGAGGAGGGGATGCACAAAATTCTTGGGTTGCAGGACCGAAGGGTGTAGGGGAGAATGCAAGGCTGGAGGAGATTACAGAGAGAGGGAGGGGCCATGAAGGCGTTTGAAGACGAGGAAGAGTGTTTTAAATTCAATGCATTGAAGGACAGGGAGCCAATGTAATCAGCGAGGATCGGAGAGATGGGCAAGGGGGACCTAGCACAGCGCACTTGTAGGTTGTGATCTCTGTGTACCTTCAACACACAGACTGCAGCGGTTCAAGAAGATGGCTCACCACCATCTCCTCAAGGGCAATTAGGGATGGGCAATAAATGCTGGCCTCGCCAGCGATGCCCACATCCCATGAATGAATAAAAAAAAATCTCATCCATAGACACCTCAAATTTAGTAGGCAAACTCTCAAAGACTTCATGAAATGTTGGTGCTGAACTATCATGCTGCATTTGTAGTTAGGTCCTGTGAAGTTTGAATCCTTGGGTTCAGCAACTCACGAAATCCTGAGGTACTAGGCCAGCAGGTTGTTGGTCCCCCGGACCATTTCCACCTGCTCCTCCTCACTCAGTGCTTCATCAAATGTTCCCTCCTGCAACTTGCTAACTGAACCACCCAGCAAGGATGCATTGTGCTGTGTGTGACCCTGTGTGCTGTGGGGTGCTCAATGCAGGGTGGACATTGAACTCAGCTCCCTCCATCTCTTAGGAACCTATAGGATCAGAACATAATTTAGAATGCAAGCAGTAGGACACCACTTGTGAAACAGAGTTTCACATGGTAACACATTATAATGTGTTATGCTGCAGCGTATGTTTGTGTTTAAGGAAGTGAGTAAGTGAATTTTCAGATAAGAATAAGGATGATATTAGCCATTCGTTTGGAATAGGCCCCAACTTTACCCTTTTCTACTGTCTCCATACACAAAACCTGGAATGTCCTCTCTTCATAAGGATTCAAAGGTCCTAACTGTGTTGGACCTTTTCTAGTAATCATCTGCTACCACCTACTTTGTGCAGGCTTCTTATGCAAGGAGACAGAAAAGGGACAAGTACTGGAATTACATCGAGTTACATCGCAAGTACAGCACAGAAACAGGCCATTCGGCCCAATTGGTCTATGCTGGCATTTATGCTCCACACGAGCCTCCTCCCTCCTTGCTTCATCCAGCCCTATCAGGGTACCCTTTTATTCCTTTCTCCCTCATGTGTTTATCTAGCTTCCCCTTAAATGCATCTATACTACTTGTCTCAACTATTCCTTGTGGTGGAGAGTTCTACATTCTAACACTCTCTGATTCCTCCTGAATTTCCTATTGGATTCATTAGTGACTATTTTATATCTATGACCTCTAGTTTTGGAGTACCCCATAAATGGAAACATTTTCTCTTCATCTACCCTATCAGACCCTATCATTACCTTAAAGATTTCTATCAGGTCACCCCTCAGTCTTCTCTTCTCTAGAGAAAAACATCCCAGCCTGTTCAGTCTTTCCTGTTAAGTATATCCTCTCAGTTCTGGTATTATCCTTGTGAGTCTTTTTTGCACCGGCTCCAGTGCCTCTATATCCTTTCTATAATATGGAGACCACCTTATCAACCTGCGTCATTATTTTTAGTGGTTTGTCTATCTGCACCCTTGGATCCCTTTGCTCCTCTATCCCGTTTCGACTCTTATTATCCAAGCAATATGCGGTCTCCTTATTCATCCTATCAAAATGCACCACTTCACACTTATCTATATTGAAATTCATTTGCTAATTACATGCCCACTCTGCAAGTTTATTAACATCCTCTTGTATTTTGATGCATTCATCCTTTGTATTAACTACACCCCCCAATTTGGTGTCGTCTGCAAATTTTGAAATTGTACTTCCGATTCCCGAATCCAAATTGTTAATGTGAATTGTGAACAACAGTGGTCCCAGCACTGATCCCTGTGGAACACCACTTCCCACCTTTTGCCAGTCTGAGTAGCTACCCTTAACCCATACTCTCTGTTAACTGTTTTATAGCCAATTTGCTATCCATTTTGCTACCTGTCCCGATTCCACATGCTCTGACCTTAGTCATGAGTCTGCAATGCGGTACCTTATCGAAGGCCTTTTGAAAATCCAAACACATTACATCTACTGCATTACCCTCGTCTATTCTTTCTGTTACTTCTTCAAAGAATTTCATTCTCTAGGTGACTTTCTATTTCATCTTTGAGTAAAGATTCCATTATCTTTCCCACCACCAACGTTAAGCTAACTGGTCTATAGTTCCCTAGACTTATTCTATCTCCTTTTAAATATAGGAATCACATTAGCTGTCCGCCAGTCCTCTGGCACTATTCCCTTTTCTAGTGAATTTTTATATATATGTAATAGTGCCTCTGCTATCTCCTCCCAACTTCTTTTAATATTCGCGGATGCAATCCATCCGCACCAGGGGTCTTATCCTCCCTTAGTTTGATTAGTTTATCAATTATCTCCCCTCTTTCTATCTTAAATGTTTTAATATCTTTTTCGATCTCTTCTTCTAATGTCCTGCCCATCTTGTTAGTCTCCCTGGTAAATAAGGAGGCAAAGTAACTATGCAATATTTCTGCCATTTCGTTGCCATTATCTGTGAGTTTATCTTGTGCATCCTTTAGTAGCCCTATCCCTATCCTGGTTTTTCTTTTGTTATTTATGTATCTGTAGAATACTTTACTATTTCTTTTTATATTCCTTGATAATTTAATCTCGTAGTTCCACTTTGCTTTCCTAATTGTTTTTTTTTAACTTCTTTCCTAACCTCTTTGTCATCCTTTCCTTTATTGTCTATATTCTCAGTGAATGCCTTTTCTTTAGTTTCAATTGTACCCTTATCTCGTTATTCATCCATGATGTTTCATTATTGGTTAGTTTGTTCTTGATTTTTAGAGGAATATACTTCTCCTGAACTCTATTGATTACCATTTTAAATTTTACCCACTGCTGAAGATATGAGTTTGGTTTTACCGAAATGTCAAACTCACCACCCATCGTATTTCAGTCCATGAACATGAAGCAAGCACGTAGCTTGTGTTAGCTGCATTCTTAATTTGCAAGACTTATGTGCGACAATGCCAGTACATTTGTGTGGCAGCAATACAGATTTCCCTGTGGAAATGTGAGTATGCCTGTGCATTTGGAAAGGAGGTGAACAGCTACTAGAGTGCTGGGCATGTTTCTTCTGTGATGCTGCACCAAGCTTACAGTAAAGTGTGGTTAGCATGAATTGCAAAGTGATTCTGTGGCTAGGCATGACCACGCCTTGGCAACCTTTCAGAGACCAGCAAATTTCTTCTACTCCCATGATCAGTGTGCAATTGATTTCACATTTACTCATTCCACAATCTCTATCCAGGCTGCTCTGGCATTGTATTTGACAGGAAGATGTCCCCCTGCTAGCAGCCCTTTAAAAGCTGCTGACACAGGATTCCTGGCAATTGACCCTGACATGCTCCCAGTGCATCACTTGATGTGCACCAGAAATGCCCTGATATTATGCCAATTAGCTACCTTAGTGGAAGGTCAACTTCCAGCAGCACTGCAAAGCCCATCATTTATTCTTTTCCTCTTTGTACAGCCTTTAATTAAGTATGCAATTTCTGCTCTTTGAAATATGTTTTATGCCTCCGTGGAAATAAGTTTGCCATTTTACTTTCCTTACTGCCAGCAGAAACTAAACCAGACGCATTAACAAAGGTCAAGTGGTTCTTTCTGGTTTTAAACTGATGGATTCTATCAAAGCTTTCCTTTGGACGGCTCAGCTTGCTATCGGCAGTAAATCGCCCTTTCAACTGCCGGTATTTTTCACATGCAGAATCATTTTACTAAATCGTACATGACTTAATGATAATTCAAATTGTGATAAATGAACAACCCAAAATAAAGACCCTGAACTGAACTTTGCTTTAAATGAGTGTTCTTTTCATTGTCCTCAAACTGTACAGTGCACAACAAAACAGTTCAGTCATAAGTTGCGGCAAGATTAAAACATTCGTTTTTTTACTTCACTTCAAAGTAACCATTGGGTAATAATTCCTCTGGTCACCGTGTGTAGAAACATTGTAGATGTTTTCGTAAAGATTTTGGCCTAGCTTTTCTCCTCGACTTCTTCTTCGGGAGCTGCTCCCCACTCTCTCCCACCAACTGTCAGATTTCCCATCGGGTGTGATGGTGGAACGTACAATGCATAGGCCCACCTACGGATGTGACTGTGGAACATACAGTCTTTTATAAACATATAAATAGTAAAAGGGTAGTCAAAGGAAGGGTGGGGCTGATTAGGGATAAAGAAAAAGATCTTCTTGTGGAGGCAGATAGAATGGCTGAGTACCAAATGAATACTTCGCATTGGTCTTCACTAGAGAAGAGGATGCTGCCAATGTTGCAGTAAAGGAGGAGGAAGTAACGATATTGGATAGGATAGAAATAGAAAAAGACGAGGTATTTAAAAGGTTGGCGGTACTCAAAATAGAAAAGTCACTCGGTCCAGATAGGATGCATCCTATGTTACTGAGGGAAGTAAGGGTAGAAATTACAGACACTCTAGCCACAATCTTGCAATCGTCCTTAGACATGGGGGTAGTGCCAGAGGACTGGAGGATTGCAAATGTTACACCCCTGTTCAAAAAAGGGAAGCAGAATAAACCCAGCAATTACAGGCCAGTCGGCCTAATGTCAGTAGTGGGGAAACTTTTAGAGACAATAATCCGAGACAAAATTAATTGGCAATTGGAAAATTATGGGCAAATGAATGAAAGTTGTTAAAGGAAAATCATGTTTGACTAACTTAATTGAGTTCTTTGGTGAAGTAATGGAGAAGGCTGATGAGGGTAGTACGGTTGATTTTGTGTATATGGACTTTCAAAAGGCATTTGATAAAGTGCCACATGATAGACTTGTTAGCAAAATTAAAGCCTGTGGGATTAAAGGGACAATGGCAGCAAGGATACAAAATTGGCTAAGGGACAGATAGCAGAGAGTAGTGAACGATTGTTTTTCAGACTGGAGGGAAGTATACAGTGGTATTCCCTGAATTAGGACCATTGTTCTTTTTGATATATATTAATCACCTGGACTTGAGTATACAGGGTATAATTTCAAAGTTTGCAGATGCCATGAAACTCAGGAATGTAATAAATATTGTGGAGGATAGTAACAGACTTCAGGAGAACATAAACAGATTGGTGAAATGGGCAGACACGTGGCAGATGAAGTTTAATGTAAAGAAGTGTGAAGTGATACATTTTGGTAGGAAGAATGAGGAGAGGCAATATAAACTAAATAGTACAATTTTAATGGAGGTACAGGAACTGAGGGTGTATGTACACAAATATTTGAAGGTGGCAGGATAAATTGAGACAGCGGTTAAAAAGCGTATGGGATCCTGGGCTTTATTAATAGATTGTAAACAATTTTACAACACCAAGTTATAGTCCAGCAATTTTATTTTAAATTCATTTCATTTCCACACCGCCTGAGGAAGGGGAAAGCCCCCGAAAGCTTGTGGGATTAAAAATAAAATTGTTGGACTATAACTTGGTGTTGTAAAATTGTTTACAATTGTTAACCCCAGTCCATCACCGGCATCTCCACATTATTGAATGGTGGAACAGGCTCGAGGAGCTAAATGCTACTGCCACTCGCTGCCTCCTGTTATGTGCCACCTTCTCCTGCAAGAAACCTGGACGTGTGTCGGTGAGTGTCCTGCAGGATGTTTGGGTGACGTGCTTGTCATGGTTGAATAGCTGCCAGTGTGTGTGACCTGTGTGTTGTGGGTCTGCAGCTTGCGACAATGGTAATGTGTGAGGGTGAGAGGAAGCATCTGATTGGAAGAGATGAATATTGATTGAAAGAGTTTATTGACTGGTGGGTGATGGAGGGTGTAGTGCATGGAGCAGTGGATGCAGCTAGCGGTGCAGTTAGTAGGAGATGCGACTTGATTGTTGATCTCACTCACTTTGACCACTCGTGTCAAAGCATTGAACTTCTTCCTGCACTGCATCCATGTTCGTGGTGCTATGCGCCTGCCATTGACTTCGTCCCCTACTGCATATGTCTGGAAGGCCTCTTGCCCTCCCGCCCACCCGACGCATATAGGATCCCCCTCTTACACCAAGGCCTCTAGTGCAACATCAGGGAATCTTGGTGCACGCTCTCACGCAAGCCTGGTACAAACTCAGATTGGCAGATTGGTGAGGTCCGGTGTACAGATTGGAGGATGTGGGATTTAGTAGTGCACAACCTTTAATCAATGTTTTAACACAACTCAACAGTTTGTAAACATAGGGACGGGACCTGCATCTGATCTCCGTTCAGAACCTGTGCGGATCCGTATCTTATTTTTTGCCAATAAGAGGTGCAGGCTGCCTTTAAGAAGTGCGAGCAACTCACCTGCGATTTGGCCCCCCCTTACTGGTGAGAAGTGGAGAGAACGGAGAAAATGGAGAGACAAACGCAGCTAGGGCTCCACGCTGCGCATCAATCAGGCAAATGAAGTTGCAGCACCAATCTAACATGCTGACTGTGTCGGTACCACCGGGCACGGGCTAATCGAGAAACACGATGCCCGCGCCCGGATTCATGGGTTAACCAATTTAATCCCCATGGGATCCTGGGCTTTATTAATAGAGGCATTGAGTACAAAAGCATGGAAATTATGCTAAAACTTTATAAAACACTGGTTAGGCCTCGGCTGGAGTATTGTGTCCAATTCTGGGCACCACACTTTAGGAAGAATGTGAAGGCCTTAGAGAGGGTGCAGAACAGGTTTACTAGAATGGTACCAGGGATCAGGGACTTCAATTATGTGGAGTGACTGGAGAAGCTGGGGTTGTTCTCCTTAGAGCAGAGAAGGTTAAGAGGAAATTTGATAGAGGTGTTCAAAATCATGAAGGGTTATGACAGAGTGAATAAGGAAAAACTGTTTCCAGTGGCAGAAGGGTCGGTAACCAGAGGACACAGATTTAAAGTGATTGGCTAAAGAACCAGAGGCAATACGAGGAAACATTTTTTTATACAGTGAGTTGTAATGGTCTGGAATGCACTGCCTGAAAGGGTGGTGGAAGTAGATCCAATAATAACTTTCAAAATAGAATTGGATAAATACTTGAAGGGAAAAAAATTACAGGGCTATGGGGAAAGAGCAGGGGAATGGGACTAATTGGATAGCTCTTTCAAAGAGCCAGCACAGGCACGATGGGCCGAATGACCTCCTGTTCTGTAACACACTATGATACTTTCTTTTTCATTCATGGGATGTGGACGTCGCTGGCAAGGCCAGCATTTGGGTGGGTACACAGAGAAGGTCCACATATTAGGCTGCAACCCGGATACATTGGCTCAGTCTTTAATGTTCTCGGAGTCTTGTTTGGGGTGGAACCCCCGTCTGTCCCCAACACAATCCCCTGTCAGAGGGGGCGCGGCAGGAGGGTACTTTCAGGCCAGGAGTTTCATTGACTCTGGCTTAGATCCACTGAGCAGCTAGTACACTGGGCGATAGGAGATGTCCAGCCAGCAGAAGTGGGGTTCAGGCCTGCGTCTGGACACCTCAGTTTTAGGTGATTCGCAAGGGGACCAATTTACAAGATTGGCCAGGGCTACCAGAGGCAATGTGAGGAAACATTTTTTTTAGTTGTAATGGTCTGGAATGCACTGCCTGAAAGGGTGACGGAAGCAGACTCAATAGTAACTTTCAAAAGGGAATTGGATAAATACTTGAAGGGAAAAAATTTACAGGGCTATGGAGAATGAGCAGGGGAATGGGACCAATTGGATAGCTCTGTCAAAGTGCTGGCACCGGCACGATGGGCCGAATGGCCTCCTCCTGTGCTGTACCTACTATGATACTTCTTCACATTTTAAATGCCCATTGATCTTCTGCTCAATCTTAATCTTAATGAAGGATCTGCAGCCTACACAGAATATGTGGGTAAGTGCCAGTGAAGAATGAGCAGAGCATATAAGATTGGTACTCACAAGTTGGTCTTATTGGCAGGAGAAAGGTGGATTAGGAAGTTTAAGCTCTTACTGCAAAGTAAGAATTTACGCAGCGAATACAATGAAGGTCGAAAGCCTTCAATAACAATAACTTGCACTTACAGTGCACCAGAGGAAAATAATCCTTCCCTATTCACTTCATCAAAACCCTTCATAATTTTAAAAACTTCTTTTAAATCTCTGCTTTGCATTCTCTGCTTCAGTAAAAAAATAATCCCTCATAACTGTAGTTTCCCATCACTGGCATTATTCTGATGAATTTACGTGGTATGCTCTCAATAGCTTTAATGTCCTTTCTATAATGGGATACCAAAGACTACATACCATACTCCAACTGTAGCCAATGCTGTGTACAAATTTGCCATTACTTCTTTACTCTTGTACTCTATGGCCCAATTTATAAAACCCAAAATGCTGTTTCCCTTTAATTGTGGCTCTATCTACCTGCACTTGTACTTTCAGCAAATTATGTATTTCATAGAATCATATAGCACAGAAGGAGGCCATTCGGCCCATTGTGCTTGCGCCCGCTCTTTGAAAGAGCTATCCAATTCGTCCCCCTCCCCCTGCCCTTTCCGCATAGCCCTGCAAATCTTTCCTTTTCAAGTATATATCCAATTGAAAGTGACTTGAATCTGCTTCCACCACCCTTTCAGGCAGTGCTTTCCAGATCATAACAACTTGATGCATAATTTTTTTCCCCCTCATGTCACCTCTGGTTCTTTTTGCCAATTACCTTAAATCTGTATCTTCTAATTACAGACCCGCCTGCCAGTGGAAACAGTTTGTCCCTATTTACTCAATCAGAAGCCCTCATAATTTTGAACACCTCTATTAAATCTCCCCTTAACTTTCTCTGCCCTAAGGAGAACAATCCCAGTCCTGACATCAAGGAGATATACAAAAGTTTCTTGATCTCACCCCCTTTTCCTCTCTGTTTTTCACATGGCACCTTCCTTTCCTTCAGAATTTTTTTTATTCATCTGTAAGTGTCGCTGGCAAGGCTGGCATCCACTGCCCATCCCTAGCCGCCCCGAGAAGGTGGTGGTGGTGGGTCCTCCTCAACTGCTGGTAGAGGTTTGATGGAACTGAGTGGCTTGCTGGGCCACTTCAGAGGGCGGATAAGAGTTAACCACATTGATGTGAGACTGGAGTCACACATAGGCCCAGACCGGGTAAGGACATACGAACATATGGAATTGACGGGCAGGAAAAGACCAGCTGGTCCATCAAGCCCTGCCTCACACCATAATGGCCAGACCATCATAGCTAAACACTTCTTCCCTCCCCCACCCTCACACCCTCACATCCACCCCCGCAGCCATGTAACCTCCTGGGAGAGGCAAAAAGAGAAAAACCCAGGGCCAATGAGGGAAAAAATGCTCTGTAAAATTCCTCTCCGACCCCCTTAGACAATCGAAACCAGTCCAGGAGATCACATGGACCAAGTGTTACCTATAAAGACACTTACCTCCATATGGTGCGATCTCTACCCCCAGTCGGGAACCAGTCCAGCTCCCTCTTGAAGGCATACAGAGAGTCAGCTGGCAATGTATTCCAGAGGCTCACAATTCTCTGGGAAAAGAAGAACTGCCTTACATCTGAAATGTTAGGTTTCTGTGTTCATCCACACCATTCTGCATCTTTCTACTGAGTGTATACTCCTATTCTTTGTGTTTTTTCGCTGCAAAATGTATTATCTGATGCTTATACGCATTAAATTGCATCTTACGCCTATCTGCCCATTCAGCTAACCTGTCTTTTGTCTTCCTGAAGTCTTTTACAATCCTACTTGCTCTTTGCTAAGCTTCACTCTTCTGTTGTCAGCAAATTTCAAGATTGCATTTCCTATACCCAAGTCCAAATCATCTTTATATACTGAAGAGAAAAGTGGACCCAGCACTGGCCCCAGAGGTAAACCACATTCAAACCTTTTCTGATTCAAATAATGACAATTTACTTTAACTCTGTTTCCTGTCCATCAACCAATTTTCTATCCATCCATAGTCAGGGGGTAGATAGTTTCTTTTGTAGCCATGATCCAGAGTCCCAAATGCTATGTTGCTCCCATGTGCCAGGGTTTGGGATATTACAGAGCAAATACAAAAGGTTCTGGAATGGGAGGTCGTTGTTCATGTGGAAACCAATGATATAGATAGGAGAAGGTTCGAGATTTTGCAAAAGGATTTCAAGGAATTAAGTTGCGGATTAAGGAGCAGAACCTCCGGGGTATAAATCTCTGCATTATTCCCAGTGCCACGTGCTGGATCAGACAGGGAGAGAAAGATTAGAACTATTAATGCTTGGCTGGAAGGGTGGTGTAGAAGTGAGGGTTTCAGACTCCTGGGGCACTTTTGGGGCCAGGGAAGGCTGCACAGACAGGGTGATCTTCACCTAAACCAGATCAAACCCATGTCCTTGTGGAAAGGGTACATTTAGTAGCAGGGCAAGATTTAAACTAAATAGGGGGTGGGAGGGGAAAATCCACTCAGGGTGGGTAATTTTGACTTTGTGCGATAGTACAAAATGGGTGATAGCAAATCAGCAGCCTAATTTATATCTCTCCCCATTTTTATTTCCAGAGACTTGCTATTACCAGTGTGAGCATAAAGTGAGTATCAAAGCCAAGTGGTCCCCACAATTTTGTTTCCAATTGATTCCGAAGAAAAATGGGTACTTCTCCGGTCTTTCCACAAAAGAGCACAATCTATTCCCATGTGCTCTTAAGAAGATTACAAGCTAGAAACTTGGTTGTGTAATATTATTGCACAAGTGCTTAATGCGTTTGTATCAATTTCCTCTGCTATTTCAAGGGGTGCTGGCACATGTAGGTTAATGCATTTGTTAAAACAGTGGACAAAGGAATTTGATACAAACACTTAACATATTTGTACAATGTTATTGCACAGTATAATTTCCAGTGCAATGTAGCTGAATTCCTGTCCTCCCTCTGCCTGGCAGCGGGGAGGCCGTAGATGACTTTATCTCACTAGTCAGAAAACTGTCATCAAATGGACATAACAAGCCGGACATACTGAAGAGCATTGGCTTAGCAATGAATGACCTGCACAGGGTGTGGAGTCAAAAGAAGATGAAAATCCCTACGCTAGCATAGGTCTATCAGCCCTGCATCCTTCCAATACTTTTAAATGGATCTGAGAAGTGGACACTGCTTATGCAAGACATCAAGAGACAGGAAGAATTTCATATGCGCTGTCAGAGGTGACTGCTGGGAATTAAATGGTTTGACTTCGTCCGCAACACAGATGTAACAACAAGAACCAAACTTGAGAAGATTGAAGTCATCATTAATCGCCGCTGCATGGCACTCTTTGGTCACATTGCTCGTCTCAGAAACAAAATTCCCGTAAACTGGGCACTAGAGATCGAAATCAAGGTCAGGAAGGGAGACAGCCATGAGGTCATTCTCGGTTAATTGGCTATATCAAATCAGTAATGATCCAATGGAACGCTCTTACACTTGGAATGAAGCCACACAGCGCGGTCATAAGTGGTCGATGCTACGGATCTCTGCTGTCTAAGTGTAATTGCTTGCTTGCTCTACCTGGACCATATGCAAGTGTTCCAGAAAAGTGCTTTGCCTGCAATGACCCCAATCTGCCTATATTTTCAGGTTCAGGTCATTAACATATCCCCTTGCACCTAGAAATGGGTGCAGAAATATAACTGCTGGCTTTGGGGACAGCAGCCTGAATGTGTCTAGAACCAAAGATCTCTGGGGAGGCTGAGAAAAAAGGTACCTTTTTAGTCCTCCTTTGCCTTGCTGTTTGCTCCCTCAAATCAGAGGATCTGAGGGGGGAGGGGGCAGGCCCAAGGCCTACTGCCAACTTCTTTTGGTGTCCCTATATTTGGGTGGCCTTCCAGGAAACCTGTGAAGAAAATGAGGTGGGAGATGTGAGAATGACTAGCCCACCTCATTACCAACAACAACTACTTGCATTTATATAGCATCATTAATGTTGTAAAACATCCCAAAATGCTTCAGAGCAATGTTATCAAACAAAATTTGACACCAAGCCACAAATAGGTAGGTTTCAAGGACTGCCTTAAAGCAGGAGAGATAAGTACAGAGCCGGAGAGGTTTAGGGCGGGAATTCCACAGCTTAGGGCCTAGGCAGCTGAAGGCACAGCCGCCAATGGTGGAGTGATAAAAATCGGGGATGCGCAAGAGACCAGAATTGGAAGAGTTAGGGTTAGGGTTAGAGATCACAGAGGGTTGTACGACTGGAGGAGGTTACAGAGATAGGGAGGGGCGAGGCCATGGCAGACCATGCCTGCCTTTTGTGCCTGGTGTAGATGCAGGCACTCTACCCCCTCCTCTCCCCTCCAGGAAGCCGTGGAAATCCTGGAGCAATGTAAAGAGGGCAAAGACTTATGGGTCTCTGCCCCTTCTTCTCTCCTTTGCACCTGGGAACTGACTGTTCCTCAGACACATTGGATGGAAAAGTCAACCGTAATGGGCATATAAAGCTAAAAGGCTAAACCTGTAGTAATTGCAAAAAAATGTTAACGCTATCATCTTGCCGTCCATTTGCTGGAATACTAACTTAACATTATTTGGTTTCCTCTATCTTTTGTTTCATTACAATACAGGAGTCAGAGTTCAAAAAGGGCACTTTGCAATAGACTAAACTGAATCCTATCTTGTGTGCAGATGAAAAATTTGATTTTCTTTTCTAATGTGTAACATTCATGGGAGACAAGGAGAGTATTAGATGGTGCAGCTGTTTTCCGACATTCTTCCAATCTGATAAGTTTCATTTTTTGTGCACTGAAAAAGTAATGGAAAGGAGGCATTGTCACTGTTGACACATGACAAAAAGTGTTCTTTGACATGGTAGACTGCCCAGCTCTGTATAAACGTGACTGCAAACAGGATTCAACTCCTTTTGTGGTGGATGTTGATTAAATAAATACATCAGTGTCAACAGAAACAGCCTCGAGGAAATCAGAGTTTAAATTAACCCTGGTGGACACTAATAAATGAGGGAAGACATAAAATCTACCAATACACTTTATTGGATGATTTGCTTTTTGCCTGTATTTAAAAAGTTTACTGGAATGTGGATTCTGTGGGGCTAATTTTCATCCCCATTTTCGGGCAAGATCAGGGCAGGAGTTTAGAGAAAATGGTAGTGCACTACTTTCCACCGGCTGCCATTTTCTTCTCATCATGCAAATGGGAGACAGAGCGTCCAACTGTTTCAGGTAGGCACCTTGTTAAGGTATGTAAATCAGAGTCCTATGACATAAAGCTTGTGAGAATCCGCTGAGTGGAGCGTAAAGCTCGGGAGAATCGGCTGAGTGGAGCGTAAAGGGGGCCGTATGAGGAATCAAAAGTTCATTGGTTGCTGTTTTTAGTGGTTATTGTTCTTAGTGGTTAGTGACCTTAGTGGTTGGTTGGTGTTTTTTAGAGGTTAGTGTTTTAATGTTAGCTAAATAGTAAATTGCCTTAAAGCTAAACAAAGTTTAAATTACTGTTAGCTAACATGGCAAGACAGCTGGGGCCCATCGCCTGCACATCCTGTGCCTTGTGGGAACTCCAGAACGCTTTGTGTGTCCTGGAAAACCACATGTGCAGGAATGCCACCAACTGCTCAAGCTCGAGCTCAGAGTTTCTGAGCTTGACGAGTGGCTGGCGTCACTACAGTGTGTACGGGAAGCTGAGAGTTTCATGGATAACATGTTTCAGGAGGTGGTCACCCCGCAGCTACAAAGTGTTCAGGCAGAGAGGGAGTGGGTGACCGCCAGACAGAATAGGAGGAACAGGCAGGAGACCCCTTGGAGTGTGGCACTCATAAACCAGTATTCAGTGTTGAATATCAGTGAGGGTGTTGGCACCTCGGTGGGGTGTAGTCAGGAGCAAATCCACGGCACCATGGGAGACTCATCTGCACGGGGTGGGGCAAAAGAAATGCAGTGGTTATAGCGGATTTGATCATCGGGGGATAGACAGACTGCCGATGTGAATACCGCATGGTGTGTTGCCTCACTGGGGTCAGGGTAAAGGAAATCTCTGAGAGGGTGCGGAACATTTTGAGGGGGAGAAGGGGAACAGCCAGAAGTTGTGATCCACGTGGGAACCAATGACATAAGGAAAGAAAAGGGTTGAGGCCCTGCAGTCAGAGTTTCAGAAGCTAGGGAGGAAGTTAAAAAGCAGGACCTCAAAGGTAGTAATCTCTGGATTACTCCCAGTGCCACGCGCTACTGAGTATGGGTAAGGTAGGATAAGACAGGTTAATGCATTGCTGGAGAAATGGTGCAGGAGAGAGGGCTTCAGATTCCAGGGGCATTGGGACCAGTTCTGGGGCAGGAGAGATCTGTACAAGATGGACAGGTTGCACCTCAACAAAACTGGGACTAATGTTCTCGTGAAGATGTTAATTAGTGCTTTGGAGGAGAGTTTAAATTAATTTGCCCTCGCGAACGCAGCTCACCACCACCTTCTCAAGGGCAATTATGGATGGGCAATAAATGCTGGCCTTGCTAGTGATGCCTACATCCCATGAACGAATAAAAAAAAAAAATCGACAGGTGGTGGGCACCAGGATGTAACATTAGAGAGGAGAAACAAAGTGCATAGAGGATTGGGAGGGACAAATAGTGTTAGAATAAAGAAGAGTTCAGAAATAGGAGGGATCAGACAGGGGGAAAATGCAAGGCAGACTAAGGTGCATGTACGTAAATGCACGTGGCGTGGTGAATAAGGTTGGTGAGCTGCAGGCACAAGTTGCCAAATGGGACGATAATATAGTGGCAATAACAGAGACCTGGCTCAAAGAAGGGGAGGACTGGGTACTTAATATTCCCAGCTACAAGGTATTCAGGAAAGATAGGGAAGGAAAGAAAGGAGGGGGATGGCAGTATTGATCAAAGAAATTATTATAGCACTGGAAAAGGATGATATAGTTGAGGGGTCAAAGACAGGATCTATTTGGTTAGTATTAAGGAACAATAAAGGAGCCAGTCAGCTTAACGTTGGTGGTGGGGAAACTCTTAGAAACAATAATCAGGGGCAAAATTAATCGGCACTTCAAAAAGTATGGGCTAATAAATGAAAGTCAGCACGGATTTGTTTAAGGAAAATCATGTTTGACTAACATGATTGAATTTTTTGATGAAGCAACGGAAAGGATTGATGAGGGTAGTGCGGTTGATGTTTGTGTAAATAGACTTTCAAAAACTACTGGGTGTTTACTATAGGCCATCAAATAGTGGGAAGGAAATAGAGGAGTAAATGTGCAGGCAAATTACAGTAAGATGCAAGAACTAAAGAGTAGTGATAATGTGGGACTTCAATTATCCCAATATAGATTGAGACAGTAAAAATGTAAAGGGCAAAGCAGGGGAGGAATTCCTGAAATGAGTACAAAAGAATTTTGTGGAACAGTGTGTTTCTAGCTCAATGAGAAAGGAAACTGAGGGGGGACATGATTGAGGTGTACAAAATTATGAGGGGCACAGATAGGATGGATACTAAGGAGCTTTTTCCCTTCGTTGAGGGTTCTATAACAAGGGGACATAGATTCAAGGTAAAAGGCGGGAGGTTTAGAGGGGATTTGAGAAAGAACTTTTTCACCCAGAGGGTGGTTGGAGTCTGGAACTCACTGCCTGAAAGGGTTGTGGAGGCAGGAACCCTCACAACATTCAAGAAGCATTTGGATGAGCACTTGAAATGCCATAGCATACAAGGCTACGGACCAAATGCTGGAATATGGGATTAGAGTAGACAGGGCTGATGGCCGGCGCGGACACGATGGGCCGAAGGGCCTCTATCCGTGCTGTATGACTCTATGACTCTATGAAACAGTGCTAGATCTAGTTGTGGGGAATGAAGTAGGGCGGTGGAGCATGTTTCCGTGGGGGAGCATTTGGGGAATGATGATCATAATATCATTATGTTTAGAATAGTTATGGAAAAGGACAAGTAACAATCAAATGTGAAAATAATTAACTGGAGGTGGTCTAATTTCAGTGGATTAAAGGGGGATCTTGCCCAGATGGATTGGAATCAAAAATTGGCAAGCAAAACAGTAAATGAATGATGGGAGGCCTTCAAGAAGAAGTTGGTTCAGATACAGAGTAGACACATTCCCTACAAGGGGGAAAGGAAGGGCATCCAAAGCTACGGCTCTCTGGATGATTAAAGATATAGAGATTAAAATGAAACAGAAAAAGGAGGCTTATGACGAATGTAAGGTTCATAATACAGTAGAAAACCAGGCTGAATACAGAGAGTGCAGAGGCGATCTAAAAAAAAAGGAATAAGGGCAAAGAAAAATATGACAATAGATTAGCGGCTAACATAAAAGGGAATCCAAAAGTATTTTATAAACACATAAATGCTAAAAGGGTAGTCAAAGGAAGGATGGACCGATTAGGGACAAAAAAGAAAGTCTTCTTGTGGAGGCTGAGGGCATGGCTGAGGTACTAAATGAATACTTTGCATCTGTCTTCACCAGAGAAGAGAATGCTGCCATTGTAGCAGTAAAGGAGGAGGTAGTAGTGATATTGGATAGGATAAAAATAGATAAAGAGAAGGTACTTAAAAGATTGGCAGTACTCAAAGTAGAAAAGTTACCCGGTCCAGATGGGATGCATCCTAGGTTACTGAGGGAAGTAAGGGTGGAAATTGCGGAGGCTCTGGCCACAATTTTCCAATCATCCTTGGATATGGGGACGGTGCTGGAGGATTGCAAATGTAATACCCCTGTTCAAAAAAGGGGAGAGTGATAAACCCGGCAATTACAGGTCAGTCAGCCTAATGTCGGTGGTGGGTAAACCTTTACAGACAATAATCCGGGACAAAATTAATTGGCACTTGGAAAAGTATGGGCTAATAAATGAAGATCAGCACGGACTTGTTAAAGGCAAATCATGTTTGATTAAGTTGATTGAATTCTTTGGTGAAGAAACGGAGACAGTTGATGAGGGTAGTGCAGTTGATTTTGTGTATATGGACTTTCAAAAGGCATTTGATAAAGTATCACATAATAGCCTTGTTAGCAAAATTATAGCCCATGGGATTAAAAGGAAAGTGGCAGCATAGATACAAAATTGGCTAAGGGACAGAAAGCAGAGAGTAATGGTGAACGGTTGTTTTTCAGACTGGAGGGTAGTGGTGTTTCCCAAGGGTCAGTATTAGGACCACTGCTCTTTTTGATATAAATTATTGGCCTGGACTTGGGTATAGAGGGTATAATTTCAAAGTTTGCAGATGAGGCAAAACTCGGAAATGTAGCAATGTGGAGAATAGTAACAGACTTCAGGAGGACATTGACAGACTGGTGAAATGGGCAGACACAAGGCAGATGAAATTTAATTCAGAGAAGTGTGAAGTGATACATTTTGGTATGAAGAATGAGGAGAGGCAATATAAACTAAATGGTACAATTTTAAAGGGGGCACAGGAACAGAGAGACCTCGGGGTGCACGTACACAAATCTTTGAAGGTGGCAGGACAAGTTGAGAAGGCTGTTAAAAAAGCATATGGGATCCTGATTAATAGAGGCATAGAGTGCAAAAGCAAGGAAGTTATGCTAAACCTTTATAAAACCTCAGCTGGAGTATTGTGCTCAATTCTGGGCACCACACTTTAGGAAGGATGTTAAGGCTTCAGAAAGAATTCAGAAAAGATTTACTAGAATGGTACCAGGGTGAGGGATTTCAGTTATGTGGAGAGACTGGAGAAGCTGGGGTTTGTCACCTGAGAGCAGAGAAGGTTAAGGAAAGAATTGATAGAGGTGTTCAAAATCATGAAGGGTTTTGATAGGGTAAATAAGCAGAAAATGTTTCCAGTGGCAGAAGAGTCGGTAACCAGAGGACACAGATTTATGGTAATCGGCAAAAGAGCCAGAGACAATGTGAGGATGCATTTTTTTGTCCAGCGAGTTATTATGATCTGGAATGCACTGCCTGAAAGGGTGGTGGAAGCAGATTCAATAGTAACTTTCAAAAGCGAATTGGATAAATGCTTGAAGGGGAAAAATTTACAGGGCTATCGGGAAGAGCAGGGGAATAGGACTAATTGGATAGCTCTTTCAAAGAGCTGGCACAGGCGTGATGGGCCAAATGGCCTCCTCGTGTGCTGTACCTACTATGATACTATGAAGTAAGACCCCAGTGTAATTTTCAGGTACCATTGATATCTGGTGCGTAGTGGCCTAACCAGCGATCCGCTGCAGTCTGCTCAAAACAGTAATTAGAAGTTTTGAAAAATCTTCCACCTTCTGACAGTCCCGCCTTGCCCCCCTGCCCTGAAGGTGGTTCCTCTTTCTTCCCCCTCCCCCTTAAGGCATCTCGTCAGTCTCGGCTCCATGGAGAAGCTGTTCGTAACGTTTACCTTCCTCCTGGAATCAGACACATGAAAATTCATCCCAATATATTTATTACAGTAAATTTATAGCACAAAAGCTAAGCCCTTAACTCCTAATCAGGAGATCATGAGTTTGAATCCCAGAGTGCCTGGCCATTTCAGTCTGTGATTCACAATTGGCGGGAGTGTGATCAGTTCTCACCTGAGCTGCAGAATGGAACATAATGTGGAAGGTATGACATTCTGTCTCAGAATGGAGTGGGAAAACAGAGAACAGTTCAGCTTGCTTAAAAAATGTCTCCTTCTGGCATATCATGAAATCATATTGGTGTTAACCATTGTGAACTTAGCATCACATTCTGTCTTAACTTGACATGCTGAAGAAGGAGGCCATGGCAAAAGAATATGCTATTGCAGAGTAACTGTGGAGGGGAGAAGAAAAAAGACAAATCAGTTCCAGTGGCTGTGAAGCAACCTGTACAAGGACATTCATTTACTTCTCAATCAATCTCATTATCTTCTACAAGTGCCACTGCTTTCAGACACTGGCTATCTGGATTTCATGCTACAGCATTCATTCCATTAATCATGTCATGAAAAGTAAAAGCATCTGAATTATTTTTCTTAAGGTGGGCTTGCTGCTAAAACAAACCATGTTTTTGGAACCTATTAAATAAAAATTGTAATAAAGTATGTTATTTGTTTGGAGAATACTATGAAATATGAATTGTTCTGATGTCCTGTAAATTTCTCAAATTGAAATGTGTTACTTATTTTGTTTTGGCTGGGGATCAGCCAGGTGTCCCACACACGCTGAAACCCATCACAATGCTAGAACCAATCTACCTGAGAAATCCACACAGGTAGAGTTTCTGATAAGAGGTCATCGACCTGAAATGTTAAATCTGTTTCTCTCTTCACAGATGCTGCCTGACCTGCAGAGCGTTCCCAGCATTTTCTGTTTTTATTTCAGATTTCCAGCATCCGCAATGTTTTGGTTTAGGTTTCTGTGCAGGAAGAGATTCTGTTTGCCTGACATGGAATGCAAACTCTTCCCCCTTGGGACACACCCTTCTGCCTAATTCCAGAGAGATTAGGTTCAGAGCCAAAGCTTACAGATCACATTCAAAAGAGGCCCGGATGAGTTCCTAACTGTGGCTGACATCACAGCATACAAAAGGTAGGTGGAATATTGGGGAATGGTTCTCCCAGTCACTGTGGTCTCTGGGAAGTTGTTTGATCACCTTCAAAGGTCGGAGAGGAATTTCCCATTTTTTTTCCCTTGAGTTGGCCGAGGGTTTTTTCTCTCTTTCTTTGCTTCTCCCAGGAGATTAGGTGGCTGATGGGGATCACGGTGTTAAATTGCACCTTGATGGTAAGGGACAGGCTCGATGGACCAGCTGATCTTTTCCAGTCTGTCATTTTTGTGCATTCGTAATTGTGCACAAGGATACTGCAATTTAATCAGCTAAAACCATATAGCTTACCAGCACAGAGCACTGGTGAGTGTCCTGCTGCTTGTCAGACAGATCCATACTATCCATTAGAGCATTGGTTTAGAGGGTTAGCTGGAGCTGAGAGGGAACAGTCTCGGGCCCCCTTGACGGGTCGAATTCTCCAAGTTCCATTGGTGAGCTAGGCTGGCTGGTCAATCATCAACCATGTCCTGGAGGACCCCATATCTGCCTGGTTTGAGTATTGGACTGCTGGATCTCCAGAGATCTGAACTTCCATCACCTTGTCATCGCAAAGCCATCTTGAGCTCAAAGAGTTTCTGCATAGCTTCCCAGCAAAGAGGACAGATGTGTTATTTATATTTTTGAAAAATAATTTGATCCAAACCCTCGCCATCCATGACTTCCACCAATCACATCCAGTGACATCCAACAGTCAGTATTATCTCAAAGTCTTCTATTGTCTTGCTGAGAATTTAGCAAATTTTGTTCTCAACCTACAAAGAAAAGGTCTGGAAATTTGTTTCTGCAGATGATGTGTGGGGTTCAAAACCCCTTTAACAAAAGACATTTGAAGGGAAGGATTAACAGTGCCCCTTTTAAACAAAGACATTTTAAAATCTACAAACAAAGTAATGTAGTAAACAGTGTTCTCGCAAATCCTGTTTTTCCCTCCGTGATGCTGATGGCATTGGAGAAGTATGAGTTTCGGGATCGAAGACATTGTACTGTGAATAGATATCTAGATTGTTAAATGAATAAGCTAGATGGATAATATTGAGCTTAAAGTGTTGTCAGGCTTTCAAAACACATAGGCTTTTGGAAACACAAGCCTTTCAACACAGCACTAGGTAATGTAAGAAAAGGCAACAAGGACATACATGAAAGGCTTTGGATCAGGAAAGCAATGATAGGTGTGAGAAAAAGCCTGGGCCCCTCATTTCTATCTGGTAATCTGTTCAAAAGAACTGAGATTTGTAAAACATCAAATACTATTGCATCCAGCATATGGTCAAATGGTATAAGGAATGGATTTGAAGCCATTGAAGCAACCAAAATTGGTGACGTCTGGACCATTAAGAATGTCTGGGCATAGAAATGTAAAGGAGCTATCTCTACATGGAAGGCTATACACATAGACAATAAAGGGGCCTTTTGCAACCCATCTTTCGAGCATATGGTCTTTTCTACATCAAAGGGATCACAGCCTAAACTGTCAATCATTGAAGTATATTAATGATTGAGGCATAGCATCTGGGAGCAATTGAACAAAAAGAATGACCCTCCCCAATCCTATGTCCTGTTGGTAAAAAAACAATATAAAAAGAAGACTTTGAGAGAAGAACAGTCTCTTCTCTTCTTCACCACCCGGCAGTCACAAGGAATTTACACTGGAGTTGAACATTAAGCAAGAAGAAGAGGACCTTGAGTTCTGAAGAGCTGATCAACCTTCAGGCCCGATGAGCAAAATCCTTGGTTTAAAGGTTGTATATATTACATGATTTGCCTGATGTGTGTATGAATTATTAAGTCATTACATAATAACGTTGCGAATTATTAAGTGTACAATGGGATTTTATAGAGGAAAGTCGTATGTATGGTTTGATTTTGCTTCATGAATGCTCGTATAAATGATAACCAAAAGTAATTATTTAATGATGTTAACAAAACTACCGTGAGTGAGGGTGACTTTCTTTGCTTGACTATTCATCCAGTGTCCGAGAATCACACAAAATAAGGAATTCCCTACAGATGTGATTTTAAAAAATGGATTCAATTTGATAGAGGACTGCAAATATTACTATCCTGTTTTAAATAGAGCTACTTCCTGTGGGGAGAAACTGCAATGATAGTAAAAACTCAAAATACATAAATATGTATGCAAGACCAAATATGTCCAAATAGGGATTAAAAGATCACTTAATCATTAAGCGATGGCTGCAATTATGAAGATGTAGGTCACATGGTTGTATAAAGACTCAGTCAGACTGCTATTCTTTAGAGGTTTAATGCAAGACGTATTAAGATCCATAGCACATTAAAAGTTGCTAATCTCCCAAACATTCCTCGGCAGATTTTCCTATTCCTGTGCTTGGCAATCTGGCAGGCTTCATCATGCACATGTGATCCTACCTGCTCAATTTTTCTTTGTGCTGTGCTGAGCTGATTCAATTAGGTATAGATTGATCTTGGTCAGTGACGAGTCAGCAGCCCGTTTACACTTAGCCCAGTTTTCTTTTCCTAAATGGAAAATGGGCTGCTTCTGCCCATTTGGAGCTCGGTATGCCTCATCTCACTTGGAGTATCTGACTCCAGTACTACACTGGGCCCTAGTTGATCTGAGGAAGTGGGAAGTCCTGGTGTAGTGAGTCTTCGTCCTGGCTCCACACGCTGATGACATTTGTCTTGTAAGGGACAGGTGGAGAAAGGAAGGTCAAAATATGCCGGGAGTGGCAGCGACCATTTTCTGGTGGGTTCCGCCGGTCTCCCACCGGTGGTTATACAGGAGTCCAGTGGACCCCCCAAGGAAATTCAGGTCCATAGTAACTCTAGATATAGTTATGGATGTGTAAGTGCTGTATTGGAACTGTTTCAATTTCCCCCCTGTTGCTCCCTCCTGTCCTGAAGGTGACTCTTGGTTAACAGGCACTATCAGTTCTCCACAGCTCACCCAAGTATCTAGTCTTCATGTGCAACTTAGGCAGTGAGTTTAAATCAGGGGGCTTTCATTACATCAATATAACTTTCCCAGTTTGGTGAATGAGCATCCTTAATAACCTATTTTTTATACCATATAATTTAATGTTTCCCTGCCTTCTGTGTGACATGAATAAATCCACATACTTTCCTCTATTATTTTTGTTCTATGTTACTTGAGGCTTTACAAAGTGTCAGATGGGGAATATTCTCAGGATGAGTAGTTTAAATGATGCCGAGTTCTAATTAAGCTGTGCCAATTTTGGGTGATGACATGCTAACAACCTAAAGTCACACACAACCGAAATGAGTTCCACTTCATGTATACCACCTAAGAAATTGGGTATTTCATTTCTGCAAATTTTATAAATTGTATGATTTTACATTAGTTATGATTAAAAGTTATGCTATTTGAACCACTGAGAAACCTTTTCAGCTTTTAAAGTGGAAACATTCTTGTCTAACATTGAAAAGAAGTATTTTTTAGCAAATATCGAATGACTATGGTTGAAATCTGCAGAGCCATAGAGTATTATTTAATTCATTTTATACTGGGAATAAAGTAAATAGATTGTAATCTTACTAGGTTTTAAATTCAATGCAAACATGTCACTTTGGGCCTCAAAGGATTAACGTGAGTAACTAAGTCTGTCACCTATTTACTTTACTCTTGGCTTGTCCTTGTCATGCCCAATCTCACTTTGATTGTTATCAGTCTTGATTTTTGTCAGTATAGAAGCTGGCAATCGACAGGTACCTGTAGGTTGTATCTAATTAATCAGCTCAATTCAGTCAGCGATAGAGATTAACTATTAAACACTCAACAGGCTCTATTTTCAGACTGTAGGATTTTAAAGCACTTCATGGAGATTTGTACCCATAACCGTATATGGTAACCAATCAGCCAATTACACTGATTGTGGTTCCACCAGGGTTTATCTTATTGCCAGCACAAGCTTTTAATTAGATATTAGTTGAAAATATTTAAAGAATAGAAATGAATGAATCAAAATGAGCCACTTGTCCTATGCTGTTGACCAGTCCAAATAAAGGTGACCAGTATTGTGTAGACACAGAAGAGCACATTTTAGTTAGGCAGAAATTTATGTATTGGTCACACTGACAACACAAGACAATTGATAAGCATGGTTCATCATTGTTAAAGAAGTTGATAAATATGCAAAATATCCAAAATGCCAGAGGATTATAAAATAAGTATATTTTTTTAATTGGGAAACCTAGGTGTGGAGTCATGATCTATAGTGCAGACGACCAAGATTAAGATTAATTAGGATAGATTACAAGGCAAATAAAGGAATAGTTATTGGGTGAAGACAAGCTTGAGTTTTAAAAGCTTGCACTGAAAAACAGACCATCTAGAAGACATCTTTCAAAGCCTGAGAAAATGAGAGCCCAGCTGTTCAATCTCCAACGCTTGAACATCAGCCCACTGCACCAGTGCTTGTAGAAAATCTAGGAACATAGGAACATAGGAACATGGGAAGATTATGCAGTAGCAGATGAGTAGCAGTGCAATGCAGCACCAGGCTGCTATACTGCCTGTATGTGAGATTGGTTGAGGAAAGAGAAATGATAAGAGAAATAGCCAGACATGCTACTGCATTTAGCCCCAGCATCTTCATTGTCACCTCCTCCTCCATCTCACTGAGGGCTTGTTTGTGGGCTGACTCTCCCCTGATTCGGATTCTTTCCTGGTAGATGTGAACCAGCTTGTTCTGCAAGAAGAGTGGGAGTGAGTAAGTGTATCGTTCTTGGAAATGATTATGCAGATTTGTGAGGCAGCTTCATTTCGTGGGCATGCTGAGAGAGAAGCAGCAAGTTGTGAGCAACATGGGAAGGAGGCTATGTGCAAGAAAGTGGCTCCTGTGTGAAATTGGAAAGCAGCTAGCAAAAGGGTAAAAAATGCACTCCAGTTATTACCAGGTAAAATCAGAATGCTGTTTGTGCCTGTTCTGAAGGCAGCAGCAGGTGATTGTGTAATTAGACTGAGGAGGGTTGGTGCAGTGTCCCATTATGATTGGAAGAGAAGCATGTGGAACTGGGAAGGGAAGTGTTTGGACTGTTGGGGATGGAAAGTGTGCAAGATCACATCTAGAGAAAGAGATTACAAAACATTATTCTCACCTTTACTGTCCAGGTAAGGTCATTGAACATTTTATGGCACTCTACTCATGTCCTGGAGATGATGCTTCTGGCATTTACAATTTCAGCTATCTCCTTCCAAGCCTGCTGACAGTGTCTGCCTGGGAACCAATCTGGAATCTGAGGGGTAGAGGATGTGTCTCTAGGCCCTCACCTGCTCTACCAAGACCTTCACTGCAGCTTCACTAAATCAGAGTGCGTTGGCAAAAATTTCTCACCAAAAGTTCCAATTTTGTAGCAGAAGTAAATGCTGTAAGTGGTGTAAACGCTTTAAAAAGGCATTGGGCCTGCCGGATATCGCACCCTCCAGCTCACCTATGCAATTCAAAGGAGGCCCAACCGTCAAAATGGTTCCGACCTCTCCCTGGTGCCATCAGGCAGGTGTTCTGATCACTCCACCAGCCTGATGTGACCAAACATCAAAATCAACCCCATCATGTATTCTGCCTTTTGTATGCACAAGTTCAAGGTAAAGCAACCTACAATGGGAGAAAGTAAGCTCTGGTTGGTTCTAACAGCCTTCAGTCCCACCTTTGAACTAATCTGATTGGTACTGATGACCTCCACTCCAGGTTTCCAACTAAGCTGATTGATTGGAACAGCCTTCATTCACACGCCAAACAATTCGATTGATTCTAATGACTTTCAACTATATTCTTCAACTGATCTGATTGTTGATACCAACCTCGTATGTGGCAGAGAATATAGCGAAACTTATCCATGCAGATTCCTATATTCGCCTCAGCAACATCATTTCTCAATGTGGTAACCCACCAAATATAGAGAAAATGTTTTGAAACATTTGGAGGATGCAAAGAGGCTTCAAGGCAATTTAGACAAGTTGAGTGAGTGGGCAAATATATGGCAGATGCAGTATAATGTGGATAAATGTGAAGTTATCCACTTTGGAAGGAAAAACAGAAAGGCAGAGTATTATTTAAATGGTGATAGATTGGGAAATGTTGATGTACAAAGGGACCTGGGTGTCCTTGTACACCAGTCACTGAAAGCAAACACGCAGGTGCAGCAAGTAGTTAGGAAGGCAAATGGTATGCTGGCCTTCATTGCAAGGGGATTTGAGTACAGGAGCAAGGATGTCTTACTGCAGTTATACAGGGCCTTGGTGAGACCACACCTGGAGTATTGTGTGCAGTTTTGGTCTCCTTACCTAAGAAAAGATATACTTGCCATAGAGGGAGTGCAGCGAAGGTTCACCAGACTGATTCCTGGGATGGCAGGACTGTCGTATGAGGAGAGATTGGGTCGACTCGACCTGTATTCACCTGAGTTTTGAAGAATGAGAGGGGATCTCATTGAAACATATAAAATTCTGACAGGGCTAGACAGACTGGATGCAGGGAGGATGTTTCCCCTGGCTGGGGGGTCCAGAACGAGGGGTCACAGTCTCAGGATATGGGGTAGGACATTTAGGACTGAGATGAGGAGAAATTTCTTCACTCAGAGGGTGGTGAACCTGTGGAATTCTCTACCACAGAAGGCTGTGGAGGCCAAGTCACTGAATATATTTAAGAAGGAGCTAGATAGATTTCTAGACACAAAAGGCATCAAGGGGTATGGGGAGAGTGCAGAAATATGGTATTGAGATAGAGGATCAGCCATGATCATTTTGAATGGCGAAGCAGGCTCGAAGGGCTGAATGACCTACTTCTGCTCCTATTTTCTATGTTTCTATGAAACAAACTTGCTCAAACTCTTTTCACCACCTGTCTTAGTAGACTATTCTATTAAAAACCAGTGCACAAACATACTTCGAGCAATTATATAAACGAGTGGACTTTAAAGAATGTTCATTAAAAGCAAAAACCATTATGTTTTCACCTACAGAAAAAACAATAATGAAAGTTAACAAGTTTGTATCTGGTGGAATAAGCTGATCAAAAGAATGTGAAAATAATTAATGAAAAAATACAATTATAGATTTGGCATTTCGGGACAGTAAAAGAAAATGATTACTGTGTATGTTTAACCCATTGCTGAACTTTCTGTTGCTATTATTTTATTGTCACTTTTGTTTCTTTAATTATCTCATCTTTCTTCATTTGCTGTACAATGCTTTATTTTTCTCCTTCAAGTTTCTTGCTTTGATATTGTGTTCTTTCATTTCTTTATGCGTGCTCTTTCTTCCCTATTTATCCCTATTTCCCTGATCTCACTGGGTTGATAGGATAGGTTTCCACAATGTCACTGAGCAAGCTGCTAATCAATCCCGGGATGATTCTCCTTTAGACTTTGGCCGTTCTAGGTAAAGCAACCGGCCTCCACTCAGCGTGCTCGATTTTCACTTCTATCGCCCGGCGTTAACGGGACGGCAATGGCCTCAAGATGGGGTCGGTAGTCTTACGTCTCCTTCAGCACTGATGAAGAAGCTGGCGACACTTTTAAAGGGGCCTACCGCTGGGCATTTCAAGTGACCGCTTGTTTCAGGACCCAATTGCCATTTTAAGTTAGGAGATGGAGCTGAAGAGGCCCAGACAAGGTAAGTTTGGAATTAAGCAGGGGTGCTCCTCCAGGCCTCACAAAAATAATCTGAGCCGCTGCCACCCAAGAATCTCCACCCTCCATGATTGCGACCCATCCCCTCCGCACTTACCCTGCTGGTGGCCGGGGCAGCCAAATATTGGGAGGCCTCAATCAGGCAAGCTGCATCAGGATGCTCATTTGGAACCCCGCAGCTCACCGGCCCAATGTTAATGAGGCCGGTGTCTCATAATCACGGCCACATCTTTGTCACGGGTACAAGCGAGGGGAAAAGGACCCAACAAGCAATGCATAGCCACCTTGGGGGAATACGTCCAACTCTATTTCCTCTGTACATCTATGGTGGCAGCCAGGGTGGGCAGGTCATCCCTAAGCTCTGGCCAATCTCCCACTGTTGTGTCTATGATCACAAGTATACTTGTGAGTTCAATTGTTGGCCTGATTATGGCTTTGCTACATAAATAAGCGTTAATTATAGCCTGAAGTGCACCTACAATCCTGAGCTATTAATAAACTGATTTTTCTTTTCTTAAATGCATTTTTGTTCAGAAAGTTGTATTGTAAACTGGGAATCCTCTGCTGAGGAAAACAGAGGATATTTCAGAAGATCAGATATGGAAGGAGATATCATCAGAGCATTTGCGACAGAGACAGAGAAACTGGGAGAAAGGAATGGAGTCATTAAAGGAAGCGGGATGGGAAGAAATATGATTCAGGTAGATATGGGAGTTGGTGTTTGAGTAGGGGACCTCTGTTGGAACAGTGTACTAGCAGGGTGATTTGCACCCTTGGTTATCGGCCTGCTTTTTTCTTCTCCCAGGCTGCTAGATTCTGCTCCTGTTTTCCAGCTTTTCCTGTTACTAGTTCAGACCTGTTCTACCCCCAACTGCTTCAGCAATTCATACATTCGATGTCTTTAATTTCTTTTACTGTACTTTTTCCTATTGTCACTCATTAATATTACTTCAGCCACTCAACTATTTTCCATTTAAGCACTTTATAGGTCATTGTACTTCATCTCTCGTGCATCTGTGTGGTTATTGTCATTCCCCTCCTTGTTTTATATGCTGCTCATCTTTTCTAGTTCTAATGAAGGGGCTACAACTGAAACGTTAAGTTGTCCGTTTTCTCTAAATGCTGACTGACCTGCTGAGTTTTCCAGCTTTTTCTGGTTTTGTTGAAAATTTCCCACAGTTGGAATCTTTGAGTTGAATCATAATACAACCACCAGACTCCTCATTGTGGGAGATAATACCGAAAGGATGTAAACCGTTTCGACATTGCCTTTAGCCAGTGAATGTCGGACCTGAATGATAGAGAATGGAGCACATTATGCTTGTCAGAACATTATGTCCTGCAGTGCTTACTGGACACTGGCTGCCATATATTATAGATGTCTTCATCTATTTCTGTCCTTAGGAAATTTGCTGAAAAGTCAAAAAATGTATCTTACTTCAAGCTACTTGCCAACTGAATGTGTACAGGAGGGCCTAAGGTTACACAATGTACACAAGCAGATTACTTTGAACTTTAAACCAATAATTTTGTATGTAATCGTCGGAGGGGGTTTTCATACAGTAGCTAGTGTTCAGTAACTATATAACAGCTTGTGAGTGACAAAACCTAATCTCTACTTCCATGGATAATGAGCCCTCTAATTACCTGAATAGCAATAGAAGAGTGTAACAAAAAGGCACATGCCTCTACCAGATTGGTCATGGAGAGGAGCATTGGGGTTTTAAAGGGATCACTGCCTAGACAGGTTAGGAGGGGCTCTGCAGTATGCTCCAGATCGTGTATCACACACAGATGTAGCCTGCTTTGCCCTGCGTAACTTCGCATAAAAAGGTCTGGACGAGGATATTGCTAGGGAGGCAGCCTTAGCTGCTTTAGAAATACACAGGAGAGTGTCACAATGGCCTGCACTTAGAGGACTCCTCAGTTACTGCTGCAAGGGGCATCAGAGAACATTTCATCACTGACGTCTCCTCTTCTGTTGTGTACCTTTGACACCATTGTCTTACCTGCTTCTCCCCTCCCTCAATCCAGTACCTATCCTACAATATGACAACACATCAACTTTCTTTGCCCCTGACACGACCTGAGCACCCTTTCCTCTATGACTCTAATCTCCATGAATAATAAAAGATGACATAAACACACATTCTACTTTATTACAATAAAGTTCAAAGTGAACACAAGCCAACATACTTTTCCTAACACAATGCTTTTTCTAGGTGCCTGCTTATGCTTTTCTTTCACCTAGTGCTTCTCCTAAGTGCAACCTGAAGACGCAAGTGGGTGGCTGCTCATGCTCTACAAAAGATTCATGGGACTGAGGTGGCCTTCGTCTCCTGGCAGTTTGCTTCTGCCCGTGAGCCGGTGCTGGCTGCATCTCCAGAGCTTGTTCACGAACAGGCTGGTGTCCCCTCCTCTCTTTCACTGGTGTGGTGCTCTGAGGGGAAAAGCTGGAGGCCTGCAAGGTGCTGCTGATCTGAGAGACGGCAGTACCAAGTAGGTCAACTCCAGCCATCACCATTCCACTGGGACCTGGATCTGTGTCCCTGCTGACCAGTGAGATGGCTAGTCTAGATGGAGCTATCAGATAATGAGACGTCTGAGAGATAGCAACATGCATTGTGGCTGCCATGGTCTGGAATCCACTATGTAGGGTGCTGTCTATTCTCTCCCCTATTGTCACCAGAGTGCAGTCTGTGCACCTGTGAAGGTGGAAGCACTCTTCAAAACCCACCATGGTCTTGCTCCACCCTACCTCCAAAATCTTCTCCACTCATCCAACTCTAGTCTACTGCATTTTGCTACCTTCAGCCATTACACCCATACATTTCAAAAACTCTCTCCCCAAGCCACTTCATCTTGAAATCTCCCTCCCACCTTCAAAAACCTCCTAAAATCCTACCACTGCAACTTTGCTTTTGGCCACTTCTTCTAACTTCTCTCACACTTCCTGCTTGATCTCCACCATTCCACCTGTAAAGGGACTTGGTGCATTTTGTTACAGGAACGGGGCTTTATAAATGTCAGTGTTGTTCTGCAAATGAATAAAAGCAGATCCACAAGATTGTAATACAGTTTATGGCAGATATTTTTATGAACTACGGAATTGGAATTGCAACAGTCTTTAGCGGCTACCAAGCACCTTGAAGATAATCTATTGTGCAGTTTATAACTTCTTAGTACATTTATCCTAAAGAAAAATTCACCAGCTTGCACCTAATCTTATCCAGCTCCCTTCTAATCGGCCCAGCTCAGACAATTTGATCCCAGATGTGCACTTCAGGGTAGGCAGTTACAGTCACCAGCATGCTCAGTTTCCTAGTTCACAGTGAGGCAGCTTTTTGACTGCTTTTTCCATTCTGTTTCTCAGGAGAATTCAAACACAATAATCTTAGTTGGTCCTTTCTCTGCAGTGCTCAACTCATTCCCTGCCCAGGGAACTAGCACCCTTGCTATTTGCCTTCTGGATCAATCCTGGCTTCAAGGGATAATATTTTGCAACTTCCATCACTCTCTTGACATTAAACTACCTAGAATACAGTTACCTTTGTTGACCCAATAGAATGAAAAACTTTCCACTGTCAAACTGTTATAGATGATCCTCTTTTGCTTACCTCACTGAAACATTTCCTAGAAAAAAATTTATTGTAACTTTTTCACATATACACAGTACCCATACGATCTATACAATGCTCAGAGCTGTCAACGTTGGACAAATCCTAGATATAAAATTTTCAGCTGCGAGCTGTATACCCGAGGTGTCCACTCATGCCAAAAACATAAATTAAGATACCAACCTGCTTCCATTACATGAGACACAGGGGGCAGCCAAAAAACATTAGTATTGCTCTCCTCTGCATCTGAAGGCTGCAGATTCAAGCCCTGCTCCATGACTTGAACCCAAAAACTAGGCCGACACTTCAATGCAGTATGGAGGGTGTACTGCATTGTCAGAGGTGCAAGCTTTCAGACGAGGTGTTGAACCAGGTCCCCATCTGTCTCTTCAGGTAGATGTAAAAGACTCCATGCCACTATTCAAAGAAGAGCAGAGAATTCTCTTGGTGTCCCAATCAACATGTCCCCTCCACCAACACCAACAAAAAAAAACAGATTAACTAGATGTGGAACCCTTGTTGTATACAAAATTGGTTCCTGATATTTGCTTATATAACAGTGGCGGCACTTCAAAAATAATTAATAATTGTAAAGCATTTTGGGATATCCTGCGATCATGACACGGCGCTATATAAATTCAAGCTCTGTTTCTTTCTCCTCTTTTTCCTGCCTCTCTCTTCTTTTTCTCCCTTTCACTATTTTCCCTTTTTTGTTTCTCTTTTTCTATTCACAACCTGCCTAGCGTTAGAATATGCAAATGTTTCCTCTTCTTTCTTTGTTATTCAGTAAGACCATGTGAGAAACTGCTATCAAGGCAGAGCTATCCCAGCATTCTTAGCAATAGTAAACGCCCTCTAATGAAAACTAGAGAGTACATTTTCTGAAATTCCGTTCACAAGGCAGAGTTTTGTTCGACAGGAGCACAGATTGAGGGAGTTGGACGCAGAGGTCAGTGTGCCTGATTCGCAATGCTCCCAATTTTTTGATCATTCATTTTAATGACCAGAAAAACATGAGCACCACAAATTGGGCATGGTGAGCTCCATGCCCAGCTCTTCGTTCTGTGCTCCTGTCAATTGAGACTCCACACCGTGAATGGAGTCTCAGAAAATTTATCCCTATATTTGTAGTAGAGGGCTTTCATTATGGTCATGGGCATTGGGCTAGCCGTGGTTCGATTGTATTTTCATGCTTTGTCTTGTATTCCCCTGAGAGAAAGCTAAGGAAATACTAGGAATTAAGGACACATCTGTATGGGAGATTATGAAAGATGAGGCGATCATGTGAAAGATAAGGAGATCACGTTGAAAATGAGGAGATCATGATCTCCTACATAAGAATGTCGCTGAATCCAGGATAATTGGTAGGCTTGAATTAATTGTCTTTTGAGGTTCCTTTGCCCACCAAATGGTTCATAAACTATAACATCAACAACTACTTGTATTTATATAGCGCCATTAACATAGTAAAATGTCCCAAGGCACTTCATGGAAATGATTTTCAAACAAAATTTGACACCAAGCCACGTAAGGAGATATTAGGACAGCTGATCAAAAGCTTGGTCAAAGTGATAGGTTTTAAGGAGAATCTTAAAGGAGGAGAGAGAGGTAGAGAGGTGGAGAGGTTTAGGGAGGGAATTCCAGAGCTTAGGGCCTAGGCAGCTGAAGGCACGGCCACCAATGGTGGAGTGATTAAAATCGGGGATGCACAAGAGGCAAGAATTGGAGGACCGCAGAGATCTCGGGGGGTTGTAGGGCTGGAGGAGGTTACAGAGATAAGGAGGGGTAAGGCCATGGAGGGATTTGAAAACAAGAATGAGAATTTTAAAATCGAGGTGTTTCTGGACTGGGAGCCAGTGTAGGTCAGCAAGCACAGGGGCGATGGGAGAACGGGACTTGGTGCGAGTTAGAATACGGGCAGCAGAGTTTTGGATGAGCTCAAGTTTATGGAGCATGGAAGATGGGAGGCCAGCCAGAAAAGCATTGGAATAGTCAAAAATAGAGGTAACAAAGGCATGGATGAGGGTTTCAGCAGCAGGCGAGCTGAGGCAGGGGCGGAGACGGGAGATGTTATGGAGGTGGAAGTAGGCAATCTTAGTGATTGGAGCTGATATGTGGTCGGAGCTCATCTCAGGGTCAAATAGGATGCTGAGGTTGTGAACGGTCTGGTTCAGCCTCAAACAGTGGCCAGGGAGAGGGATAGTCGGTGGCTGGGGACAATGACATCATTCCACTAAAGTGAACATCACGAAACTCATTCTGCACCATCTCTCTGACTGTCCCGTGTTTCTTACAAAAACATGTACACTAAATTCTACTCCCAGGGAGAAATTTAGGAGCACTCAGGTAAAGAGGCTGTGACCAAAAGGAGCTGAATCAAATCACAAATGCAGAACAATCTAAGCTCGCAGGTAATCCATCCTTCCAGCCTGCTAGAATGAAATCTAGTTTCTTTTAGCCTGAACTCCAGAATTTCTCACTTAAACACCTTTCTCCAGCACTCATGTCAATCTGACTTACTCAATGAAAAAAACAACTGCTTCGAGCCTTTTCCATAAGGTCAAAGAGACCTAGAGGACAGAACTGACTCAGTTGCCATGGCAAATGTAATAAAACCTCTAGGCTTATCTGTGGTTACAAGATCACCTTTTAGTTAAAATGGTAATAGTGAGTTAACCCCTTATTATCCATACATAATTAAAGTGATAAAATAATACAGAATAAACTTCAAGAAAATAAAATAATATTAAAGATAAATATAGCTAAATATGCTTAGTAACAGAGTACTGATGTCACATTATTATTGAATTCTGGGTAGATTTTTATCAACTTGTGTTCTTGGCATGGAGGTCAGTGGGCTCCACAGAGTATTCTGTTCATAATAGATGAAAAATTCTACAGGGTTGCTGACCCCAGTGCCCAAGTTCTTGATATGAGCTTCCAGGTCCACAAATTCATAAAGTCTTCTGTTTCATACCAATTAAAAATTTGACAACGTTGTCCCAAAAACTGAAACAGGGCAGTTCTATTTTTATAAACTTGGATCTTCTTGTATTCCTGATGTTATTAGAGCTTTATAACTACATTATAGAGATTAGTCATAATTTCTATGTGCAAATTGCACTATGTAGCAACTACAATTTATTTTTTTTAAATGCTGATGGCAAAAACTGGTAAATAAATTTAAAGGCATGTGGCTGCAAATACAGGGAAAGAAAATTTTACAGCTCTTATAAAGGCTGTATGGATGAGGGATTTTTTACAAAGCCTTTATAAAAACTTCATTAAATGTGTAAAAATTAAAAATGCTTTATAAATGTGGAAATAGGAGTTGGTGGCCAAGTAATAAAGCAGTGCAGCACCCAAACTCTAGTTGATTGGTATAGTGGATGTGCTGCTGACTGAGATGGGTGCAAGAAGGATTGCTCTGTTTGGCACTCCAGGGCACTCTCTACAGAGACTAGCAATGCAGCATGGCTGGCAGGAGATGGCAGCCAGGCTCAACACAACGCACCATCCCTATACCTTGGAAAATGTGCAGAAGATGGCACCTCTTAAGGCAGCTATCAAGGTGAACCTTCCTACTGGTATCATTTATAATAAAAACAGAAAATGCTGGAGAAGCTCAGCAAGTCAGGCAGCATCTGTGGAGAAAGAAACCGAGTTAACGTTTCAGGTCGAAGACCTTTCAACCTGGTATCATTTGCTAGGCGCATGGCCAAGTACGGATATGTTACACAATATGTTACTGGGCAATCTGTTGCACATTTAGATTTGCCCCCTGTACTTTGGGAACTGGACAAGTACGGAGACATAGAACCATAGAAATCTACATAACAGAAGGAAGACATTCAGCCCAACATGTCTGTGCTGGCTCTTTGTTTGAGTAATCCAATACCAATCCACAGCATTGTTCTCTCCTCATAGCCATGAATGTTTCTCTGCTTCAAATATTTATTCAATTTTTTCTCAAAAAAGCAATGGTCTTTCTTTCAACCATTCCTTGTGGTAAAGCATTCCATACTTCAACAATTTCCTGAGTAAAGAAATTTCTCCTAACCTCTCTCCTCACTCTTTTAGTTACAATTTTAAATTTATGTTCCTTTATCACTGACTCCCCAACAAGAGGAATAACATTTCTCTATTCTTCATATTTTTAAAAACGTCTATCAAATCTCCTCTTAGCTTTCTCTGCACCAATGGAAATAGTCCTAGCAGCTCAAGTCTCCTTATAACTATAATGTCCCATCTCTGGAGCCATTCTGATGAATCAATTCTGAATGCGTTTTATGGATTTAATGTCCTTTCTATAACGGGGCATCAAAATTGCACACAGTACTCTAATTGTGGCCTAACTAGTATTCCACATAAATTCACGATTCCTTCTTTACTCTTGTTCTCTGTGCCCCTATTTTGAAAACCCAACATTCTATTATTAACTTCAGCTGTTTACCCCATTTCTCCAGAGATTTCTGCAGATCTTTCGCCAAAGTTACAGCGGATGACTGGGAAAACCCCCGCGGAAATAACTGGCAACTTTGTCTTTTTGTTCAGATACTTCATGGGCTTATTTGTTATGATGTGGACTGAGTGTTCATGCATTCCACTTTCGCTTTTGCCACAGTCTTCATGCAGCAACCCTGAGCAATTTATAGAAACCTTTTTGACTTCATGTGCAATCAAGGTCCAAATCTTCTTGTTTGTGATTAAGGTAATAGATTCTGTACTCTACAGGCATGTTTATATTTGCAAAATTGTTTTATCAGAATAAATAATTCAGCCTCTAAAAACATGATGGTTCTTGCACTTCGGCTTGGTGTTCCATTTTTTGTCCTTCATCGCCATGTATGATGTCACATTCAATAGCACAAAACAAGCACCTTGTTTCAATTCATTAATGCAGTGCATTTTGAATAATGTCAACTAGTTTCTGATTGGGTGTCTTAATGCACCCCAGCAGTTGGTTAAGATGCTGCTGTGTCTTAGGATACACTGATTGGTAAGTGAATACATTTACTGCCACATAACTGTCTAAAATGCCTTAGCGTTCATTGTCCATATATAGCCGCCTCAGCCTTTTTGTTTACAAACCTTGGACAGTGCATTTATTGTATTAATGATAACATAGCTGTGCTATTTAATTCACCTGAATTTACGTATGTAAATTAGCTTAATTTGAAAATTGCCCTTCTCTATATGAAAAACGTTTACACCTTGTGCAAGATATTTTGACAAATATTTATTCTGCTATTTTGAGTACAGCTTTAATTAATTATGCTAAGTAGATTTAATTTATATATGTCCATTAGGCTAATTTGAAAATAGACTTTCTTATATGACTCAAAGCACAAATTTTATCATTACATTGGAGAGTATAATTGTTTTGTTATTCTGATAACATATTATTCAATCATGCTAATTGGACTTAATTTATATGTGAAATTAAATTAATTAGAAAGCAGACTGCCCTCTTTAACTCAAAAACCACAAACCACACTTTAAACAGAAGCAATCCTTATAAAATATTAATTAAACAAATACAGCACTGGGACATGCCTATCACAGATTACCCAGGTATGTTCTCTCCACAAAAAGCAGAACAAATCCAACCCAGCTAATTACTGCTCCATCAACCTATTGCCAATCATCAGCAAAGTGATGGAAGGAGTTGTCTACAGCACTATCAAGTGGTACTTAATCACCAGTAACCTGCTCACCAATGTTAATATGAGTTCCACCAGACCACTTCGCTCCAGGGGCTCGAATTTAGCAGGCCTGCGGGTTCCCAGCGGGTGGTCCTCCGGGAGCGTCGAAAACGCGGACGGGTAATTGTTCGCGTCCCCCACGCGATCGCGGGATAATTGGACCCATTAAGGCCTGCTTCCGGGTTCTGCGCTCCCCAGCTGCGTGCCGGCCGGCTGCGCATGCGCAGTACCGTCGACGCGATGTAGGAGCTCCAGTTAAAGGGGCAGTCTCCCAAAGCCCCTCCTGCTGCAAGCAAGAGGTCTGGGAGAATGGCTCAACCAAGGGGAAAGGCTGCGCCCCGTTTTTCAGATCTGGCACTGCAGCTGATGCTGGAGGGCGTGAGGAGGAGGAGGGAAACACTCTTCCCTGAGGATGGGCGCAAGTTCCCTGCCGCCGCAACCAGGAAGGCATGGGCAGAGGTGGCGGCGGAGGTGAGCAGCAGGGGCAACACCCCAAGGACTTGGGAGCAGTGCCGCAAGCGCTTCAATGACCTGACTAGGTCTGGCAAGGTGAGTACACCAACGCACCCTCCCACATCCCGTCCCCACCATCACGCCAAGCAGATCACAACCCCCTCCTGCACAGCCACCACTGCGCTCCATCAGCAATCCTCACAGCCACTCATTCACCATCCTCGCCGTGCACGCAAGTACCCACCGTCCCTGACCCCACCCGAACACTACCACACACCCCAATCCCCATGCAATGGGATGGGCACGTGGCCCACACTTCCTCCCATCCGTTCCGCGCCACGCTCAACCCAACCACACCGATGCTCGATGCGTCTCACGATGCAAGACGCACCCACTCACACATCTGTGTTTTGCCTTCACAGGAGAAGAGGAGCAAGAACAACCGCGAAAGGGCACGCACCGGAGGTGGGCCGCCGCAAGTGGTGGAGCTCACCGACGCAGAGGTGGAGGCGCTCGACCTCGCCCGCACGCGACATTGCCTGTCGGTGGCCGATGGCGAGTGTGTCGCTGCCGAAATGGGCGGTAAGGGAAAGCTGACACTCAACACCCATGATCGCGAGTGACCGTATCATCACCTGCCATCAGGCGCACTGTCAAGTTGGTCCACATGCCTCAAAGTGCCCTCTGTTCTCTTGCAGGTGCGTCTTTGGATCAAGCGAGCATGGAGGGCGATTCCTCAGAGGACATGGCGGTCTCTGAGGGTGCATCGTCACATCAGAGCCAACCATCCACCAGCGCAGAGACACGCACCTCGGTGGGTCCCCCTCGCCAACTAGTTGGGGTAGCACTTGGTGAGTCACTGCGCACGAGTGAGCATGAGCAGACCCTGGTGGCAGGGGCAGCCGCGGAGGGTCCGCGACGGAGGGAGCACTCATCTCCAGGCTCTGCTCAGCCGGACCCAGATGCTGAACCCAGGGGGCCACCAGAGAAAAGGAGAGTCGTCGAGGGCCACCAGCTAATTGCTGAGGTGCTGGCAGAGGTGCCGCGCGCATTGTCCACAATAGCGCAGGCGATGGAGGAGTCCACCTCCTGCATGTGGGCATTGGTGGCGCAGGCACAGGAGGGTACCGACGACACAGTGTCGCAGGTAGGTGCGGGACTGTCTGCGGTGGAGGACAGGCTGGCCTCCCTCGAGCGTCACGCACAGCTCCACTTCGAGTCCTTGCAGGCCCTCACAACGTCTGTACGGATTCAGGGTGAGCAACATTCCGACGCCACCAACAGGCTGAGGGATACACTAGGGGTGGCCTTGCAAGGCCTCACACATGCCATCCAAACTGCCGTCCAGCAGGGTGGAAGGGGTGATGTGGGCCGAGGCCAAGAGAGGGATGATGGTGACCGGGGACATGGAAGCGGGGACGCCTCTCAAGGCGTCCCCACGTCCCACCCGTCGCCCACCTCTCAACCAGCACCCGCAATGGTGCCTCCTCTCCAGGTGGCCGAGTCTGCCCCTGCCCCGGTGCAGGAGGAGCAGTCTGTGGAGGTGCCCTCACGGGCACCGAAACCCAGGGGCCGTCCGCCAAAAGCATCTACCCGGTCAAGGCAAGAAGACGAGCAACCTGCCACTACCTCTGCTGGAGCCACAGGGGTAGCACCACGTAGGGGTTCCCGGAGAAGAATTCCAAAGGCCTTATAATCACAAAGGGAATACACCAGGGTGTTTATTATTTTGTACTTTGTTTCTTAAATGATGTCACATTCCACATATTAAATAGTCTATTCTCACCACTCCTGCCACCTCTCGTCCATTCTTCCGCGGCTTGTGCAGTAGTTGCGTTCCGTGGAGGCCATCATGACGGCGAACACCTGCTGCCACCCATTGGGCACACTGCTGTGGGTGCAGGATTACTGGCAGCACTCTTCAGTGGAGGGGGCTGGTATGGCCGCTCGCATGTGCAGGTGAGGAGATGCGAGCGCCTCGCAGTGTCTGACTCTAGGAGAACCGTTGACGTATGAGTGCGTCCCTGGCCCGGCGACCATCCCGGTGAGTCGCGGCTCGGCGCATGGGTCGTCCAACATCCTCGGGCGCGTCCTCCTCCTCCTCCTCCGCCTCCGCCTCCTCCTCCTCCTCCTCCTCCTCCTCCTCCTCGCCCTCGCCTTCCTCAATGTGGGTGGCGGGTGTGGATGGGGCCTCCTCCAGCGGCACCCCTCTCTGTTGGGCCATGTTGTGCAGGGCACAGCAGACAACTATGATTCGTCCCACTCTGAATGGTGTGTATTGGAGCGCTCCCCCAGAACGATCAAGGCACCTGAAGCGCATCTTGAGAAGCCCTATGGTCTGCTCAATTGTAGACCTGGTAGCAGTGTGGCTGTCATTGTACCGACGCTCCGGCTCGGTGATGGGGTTCCTCAGAGGTGTCATGAGCCACGTGTGGAGGGGATACCCCTTGTCGCCGAGGAGCCAGCCGTTGCCGGCGTTGGGTGCCTGCAGGATGGGCGGGACGGCGGACTCCCTGAGGACGAAGGCATCGTGGCAGCTGCCGGGGTATCTGGCGCACACGTGTAGGAATCTCTGGCGGTGGTCACAGATGAGCTGGGCGTTCATGGAGTGATACCCCTTCCTGTTGATGAACAGCCCTGGCTCATGCGGAGGTGCCCGTATTGCGATGTGGGTGCAGTCGATTACACCCTGCACCCGTGGGAAGCCGGCCATGGCATGGAATCCAACCGCCCTCTCCATCTGGCTGCGCTCGTCCATGGCGAAGTTGATGTAGTGGGAGGCCCTGCGGAACAACCCATCGGTGACCTGCCTTATGCACTTGTGTGCAGAGGACTGACAGACCCCGGTGATGTCCCCGGTGGCACCCTGGAAGGAACCGGATGCGAAGAAGTTGAGGGCAGTGGTGACTTTGACGGCGACAGGTAAGAAGATGCTGCTTGGTCCATCAGGGAGCAGCTCGTCGTTAAGGAGGCTGCAGATGTCGGCGACTACCTGGCGATTGACTCTGAGCCTCCGTATGCACTGCTCCTCGGAGAGGTCCATGAAGCTGAGCCTCGCTCTGTACACCCTGTGCGGAGGGTAGTGCCTCCTGCGACGCATCTCTCTCTGCGGTTGCCCTCCCTCCTGCTGTGCAGGTGGGTGTGCCGCAGCACCGTGTTGGGGGGCCCCACCTCTCCGAGGCGGACGGCGTGGACTGTGAGGCTGCTGGGGCTGGTCATCCTGTTCGTCCTCCGACGATGTCAACGCACCACCCATCTGGCAGGTGTTGGTGTGAGGGGTTGTGCAGGGTAGGTGGGTGGGTCCTCGGACTGGGGCTGCGGTTTCGTGTCGGTCTGTCCTCTGGCTTGGCGGGGGTTGGTGGAGGGCAGGGGTTGCCCTATGTGACGCGGTGGCCTCCTGCGTGGGTGAGGGCGCTCCCCCGTGGAGCGCACCTTGGCACCTGGCACAGGCTGCTGGCTGCAACACGCCTGGTTTGAAGGGTCCTGTTTCCCCCAGTGTGGGAAACTGACTGCTTTGACCGTAAAATCCCACACTTCCTCTTTTGACAGCTGCTTCAGCTCATTAACTGACCACAACGAGCAAGTTAAGTGCTCTCAAGTGGAACCCCGCTGGCTTTAATTGCCTGCGGGATTCCCACCAGCGGGGCTTGCGCGCGCAGCCCCGCACGTCAGCGCGGTACCCGGAAGTGGCCGGGATTTCGTCCGATTCCGGTCACGTGATCGGAGATCGGGATTTTCGGGGCCCCCCCGCTGGAAACCCGCAGGTAACCCGACCCTAAAATCGAGCCCCAGATCTCATTACAGCTTCGGTCCAAACATGGACACAAGACCTGAATTTTAGAGGTGAGGTGAGAGTGACTGCCCTTGACATCAAGACAATATTTGATCGAGTGTAGCACCAGGGAGCCCCAGTAAAACTAAGTCAATGTGGATCTGAGAGAAAACTCTCCAGTGGCTGGCACAAAAGATGGATGTGGTTGTTAGAGGCCAATCACTGCTGGGCAGCATCCAAGGCCCAATTATCTTCAGCTTCTTCAACAATGACTTTCTCTCCATCATAAGGTGAGAATTGGGGCTAATTGCTGATATTTATACAGTGTTCATCTCCATTTACAATTTCTCAGATAATAAAGCAGTCCATACCTGCATGGAGAAAGACCTGGACAGCTTTCTGGCTTGGTGTGAGAAGTAGCAAGTGATATTAGCACCACACAAGTTCCAGGCAATAATCGTCTCCAATAAGAGAGCCTAACTACCTCCACTTGCCATTCAATGGTATTACCTTCACCAAGTCCATGACCATCAACATCCTAGAGGTCAGAGGTTGGGTGTTCTGCAATGAGTGGCTCACTTCCTGACTCCCCAAAGCCTTTCAGCCACCTACAAGACACAAGTCAGGAATGTGATGGGATACTCTCCACTTGCCTGGAAGGATGCAGCTGCAAAAACACTCAAGAAGCTCGACACCATCCAAGACACAGCAAGCCGCTTGATCGGCACTTCACCCACTAGCCTAAACATCCACCCCACTTCATCAACGGCGCACCATGTGCTATCTAGAGGATACACTGCAGCAACTCATCAAGGCTTCTTTGGCAACACCTTTCAAACCCATGTCCTCCACCATCTGGAAGGACAAGGGCAGCAGAAGCATGGGAACTCCATTGCCTCCAAGTTCTCCTCCAAGTCACACACCATCCTGACTTGGGCATATGTTGCCGTTCGTTAATCGTCGCTGGGTTAAAATCCTGCAACTCCCTACCTAACAGCACTGTGGGAGCACCTTCACCACATAGGCTGTGGAGATTCAAGCAGAAGGCTCACCACCAACTTCTCAAGGGAAAGAAGGGATGGGCAATAAATGCCGGCCTTGCCAGTGACACCCACATCCCAAGAATGCATAAAAGCACAGAGAGGTTATGATGAAGAAAACAATTCAACACATTTGAGTTTATCCTTTGACTGTCTTCCCAGTTTTTAACATCCAGTTGAATAGGGAACTACAGACCGGTGAACCTGACATCTGTAGTGGGTAAGTTGTTAGAGGGTATTCTGAGAGACAGGATCGACAGGCATTTGGAGAGGCAGGGACTGATTAGGAACAGTCAGCATGGTTTTGTGAGAGGAAAATCATGTCTCACAAATTTGATTGAGTTTTTTGAAGGGGTAACCAAGAAGATGGATGAGGGCTGTGCAGTAGACGTGGTCTACATGGACTTTAGTAAAGCCTTTGACAAGGTACCGCATGGTAGGTTGTTACATAAGGTTAAATCTCACGGGATCCAAGGTGAGGTAGCCAATTGGATACAAAATTGGATTGACGGCAGAAGACAGAGGGTGGTTGTAGAGGGTTGTTTTTCAAACTGGAGGCCTGTGACCAGCGGTGTGCCTCAGGGATCGGTGCTGGGTCCGCTGTTATTTGTTATTTATATTAATGATTTGGATGAGAATTTAGGAGGCATGGTTAGTAAGTTTGCAGATGACATCAAGATTGGTGGCATTGTGGACAGTGAAGAAGGTTACCTAGGATTGCAACGGGATCTTGATAAATTGGGCCAATGGGCCGATGAATGGCAGATGGAGTTTAATTTAGATAAATGTGAGGTGATGCATTTTGGGAGATCAAATCGGGCCAGGACCTACTCCGTTAATGGTAGGGCGTTGGGGAGAGTTATAGAACAAAGAGATCTAGGAGTACAGGTTCATAGCTCCTTGAAAGTGGAGTCACAGGTGGATAGGGTGATGTAGAAGGCATTCAGCATGCTTGGTTTCATTGGTCAGAACATTGAATACAGGAGTTGGGATGTCTTGTTGAAGTTGTACAAGACATTAGTTAGGCCACACTTGGAATACTGTGTACAGTTCTGGTCACCCTATTATAGAAAAGATATTATTAAACTAGAAAGAGTGCAGAAAAGATTTACTAGGATGCTACCGGGACTTAATGGTTTGACTTATAGGGAGAGGTTGGATAGACTGAGACTTTTTTCCCTGGAGAGTAGGAGGTTTCGGGGTGATCTTATAGAAATCGATAAAATAATGAGGGGCATAGATAAGGTAGATAGTCAAAATCTTTTCCCAAAGGTAGGGGAGTCTATAACGAGGGGGCATAGATTTAAGGTGAGAGGGGAGAGATACAAAAGGGTCCAGAGGGGCAATTTTTTCACTCAAAGGGTGGTGAGTGTCTGGAACGAGCTGCCAGAGGCAGTAGTAGAGGCGGGTACAATTTTGTCTTTTAAAAAGCATTTGGACAGTTACATGGGTAAGATGGGTATAGAAGGATATGGGCCAAGTGCAGGCAATTGGGACTAGCTTAGTGGTATAAACTGGGCGACATGGACATGTTGTAAACTTCTATGATTCTATGATTCTAGGTAGAAAAGGCCTTGATTTTAACATTTCATTCATAGGCCAGGAACATAGGAACGTAGGAAGATAGGAACAGGAGTAGACTATGTAGCTCCTCATGCCTGTTCCACCATTCAATGAGATCATGGCTGATCTGTGACCTAACTCAATATGACACCTTAGCCCCATATCCCTTAATACCTTTGGTTAACAAAAATCTATCAATCTCAGATTTAAAACTAACAATTGAGCTAGCATCAACTGCCGTTTGCAGAAGAGAGTTCCAAACTTCTACCCCACTTTGCGTGTAGAAGTGTTTCCTAACTTCACCCCTGAAAATCCTGGCTCTAATTTTCAGGCTATGTCCCCTAGTCCTAGATTCCCAACCAGTGGAAATAGTTTCTCTCTATCTACCCTATCAGTTCCCCTTAATATCTTGAAAACTTCGATCAAATCACCCCTTAATCTTCTAAATTTCAGAGAATACAACCCTAGTTTGTGTAATGTCTCCTCGTAATTTAACCCTTGGAGTCCAACTATTATTCTAATAAATCTACGCTCCACTCCCTCCAAGGCCAATATATCTTTCCTAGCGTGTGGTGCCCAGAACTGAACACAGTACTGCAGGTGTGGTTTAACCAGGTCTTTGCATGGCTGTAGAATAATTTCTACCCCCTTGTATTCTAGACATCTAGATATAAAGGCTGGCATTCCATTAGCCTTCTTGATTATTTTCTGTACCTGTCCATGACATTGTAATGATCTATGTACATGGATCCCTAAGTCTCTTTGGACCTCCACTGTTTTTAGCTATTCACCATTTAGAAAGTACTCTGATCTATCCTTTTTAGGTCCAAAGTGGATGACCTCACACTTGCCTACATTGAAATCCATTTGCCACAGTTTTGCCCAGTCATTTAATCTATTACTATCTCTCTGTAATTTTATGCTTCCATCTACACTGTTTACAATGCTGTCTATCTTTGTTTCATCGGCAAACTTAGATATGTAGCTCTCTATATCGTCAGGCGAGACACCACTAGTCACATCCTGCCAATTTGAGTACCTGCCCATTATCCCTACTCTCTGTCTCCTGCCGCTTAGCCAATTTCCTAACCAGGTCAATATTTGCCCTCAATTCCATGAGCTTCAACTTTAGCCAACAGTCTCTTACAAGGGATTTTATCGAATGCCTTCTGGAAGTCCATATAAATAAGATCCATAGACATTACCCTGTCCACTAATTTAGTCCACTCTTCAAAAAATTCAATCAGGTTCGTCAGGCATAACCTACCCTTTAAAAATCCATGCTGGCTCTCTCTGATCAGCTGAAAATTTTCAAGGTGTTCAGTCAGTCCTTAATTATAGACTCTAGTAATTTTCCAACAACAAATGTTAGGCTAATTGGTCTATAATTCCCTGGTTTCCCTCTCTCACCTCTCTTGCTATCTGTTTTGTCACCCTTTGCTGTTCTTTGTATCTCTTCCAGTTGCCAGGATCTGTGCAATTTTTTGATGCTTTTTCTTTTAGTTTTATGTTGTCCCGGACCTTTTTTGTTGTCCATGTCTTTTTTGGCAAGTAGAGCTCTTGCCCCTTAGGGTTATAAATTGGTTCTGTATTATGTTAAATTCTTTTTTGAGTACCTCCTACTGACTTTCTGTCATTTTATCCATTAATAGATTTGCCTAGTTTACTGTGGACAGTCTCTGTTTCATGTCGTTGAAGTCGGCCTTACCTAAATTTAGAATCTTAGTAGCTGTTATGGGTTTCTCCCTTTCAAACACAACGTTGAACTTGATCATATTATGATCGCCATTAGTTAAATGTTCACACACCGTTAGGCTGTTAACTAAATCTGGCTGATTACTGATTATTAAATCTAATATGGCCTTGTTGGTTCTAGGACACTTTGTTGCAGAAAGCTGTCCTGAACATACTCAAGAAATTCACTACCTTTCTGTCATAAGCTCATCTGCTTATCCCAATCTATATGAAAGTTAAAATGCCCAATTAAAACCACTCTGCCTTTGCTACATGCTTGTCTAAACTCTGGATTTATACACTCTGCCACTTCATAGCTGCTACCAAGGAGCCTTTACACAACTCCTACTGCAGTCTTAAATCCTTTTCTATTTCTTAATTTTACTCATAAAGTCTCCACTGCCTGCTTACCTCTCCTTATATCCTCTCTTATCATTGGAATAATTTCACCCTTAATCACTAAGGCTACTCTTCCCCATCTATCAGTTTCCCTATCCTTCCTATAGACCTTATAACCTGTTATATCCAGTTCATAGTCCTGACCATCTTGCAACCATGTTTCAGTAAAGGCTACCATGTCATACCCTCTAAGTTGAATTTGCGTCTGCAAGTCATTCAATTTGTTCCTTATACTCCATGTGTTTGTATAAAGAATGCTTATTTGGGCCACACACCCTAACCTCTCCTTCTACTCTAATATTGTTTTTATTACACATTTCTTATTTCTCTCTCCTAATTTAATTACTTTACATCTTTTAGTTTTCCCTTTACCTGTAGTACCTAAAGCATAAATTCTGACCATTACTCTACTCTCTTCCTTTTCGTTTGTTTTAGAATTATTATTTATACTATCTTTTCCACCTGAGCCCTCCCCCCATTTACTAGTTTAAAGTCCTTGTGACCACCCTATTTATCCTTTCTGCTGGGACCCTGGTCCCAGCCCGGTTCAGGTGGAGCCCGTCCCAATGATACAGTTGCTTCCTGTCCCAGTACTGGTGCCAGTGACCCATGAAATGGAACCCCTCCTTCCCATCCCGCTCCTTCATCCATGTGTTCACCTCCCTAATCTGTTTATCTCTACGCCAATTAGCACGTGGCTCGGGCAATAAACCAGAGTCTATAACATTTGATGTTCTGTTTCTTTAATTTAGCTCCTAGCACCTGGTACTCTCTGAACAAGACCTCTTGCCTACTCTTTCCTATGTTGTTGGTCCCGACATGGACCACAACGACTGGATCCTCCCCCTCCCTCTCCAATATCCTTTAGAGTCAGTTTGAGATGTCCTTCACCTGGCACCAGGTAGGTAACATACCATGTGGGACTCTCGATCCTGCTGACAAAGGATGCTATCTGTCCCTCGAATTATTGAATCCCCTACAACTACCACATCATGCTTCTCCTCTTCCTCCTCCTCTGCCTCCTCCCTTTGGACAGCCTCCTGCTCCAAGATGCCACAGTCAGCATTCTGGCTGTCCTTCCGACAGTCTTTATCCTTATCCTCACAGGTGGCAAGTACATTGTACCTGTTGAATAGGATCAGTTTCTGCGGAACCTCATTATCTCACCTGGGTTCCCTTTACTCTGTACATTATCGGTCACCCCAACCCTGTCATGATCCTGGACCTTGCTACAAGGTGTGACCGAGGTCTGGAGCAAACTGTCCAGATACTCCTCCCCCTCCCTTATGTGTTGGAGTGTCTCCAACTCACACTTCAGCTCAATGACTCTGAGCTAGAGAGATTTGAGGCGGAGACATCTACTGCAGATATGTTCACTTGGGACAGTCTCGCTGTCCACAAGCTCCCACATACTGCAGGCCAGACACACAACCTGCTCTGTCATATCTTAGTCTATATTTATTTTTAGATAATTACTTATTAGTCTGTTTTCTTTTTGCTTTTTTCTTTAATTTAATTTTTTTAAAGTTAGCACCTCCTTCCCCTCTACACCTAATTCCCACTCTCACCAAATCCTCAAGTTTCCATTCAGTTCACAATCCACTCCGTTCGCTGTGCTTCAGTAGATACCTTCTAATTTTGAGAAAACCAGTTACAGCTGCTCAATCAGCTTCCAGCTCACAGTAATTTCCCACTATTCAGGCAATCACATACAGCTGATTGACTGTTAAGAACATAGGAACATAAGAAATAGGAACTGGAGTAGGCCATATGACCCCTCGAGCCTCCTCCGCCATCCAATCAGATCATGGCTGATCTTCAACCTCAACTTCACTTTCCCGCCCGATCCACATATCCCTTGGTTTCCCTAGAATCCAAAAATCTATCTATCTCAGCCTTGTATATACTCAATGACTCAGCATCCACAGCCCTCTGGGGTAGAGAATTCTAAACATTCACAACCTTCTGAGTGAAGAAATGCCTTCTCATCTCAGTCTTATATGGCCGACCCCTTATTCTGCGACTATGCCCTTTAGTTCTAGGCTCTCCAGCCAGGGGAATCAACCTCTCAGCCTCTACCCTGTCAAGCCCCCTCATAATCTTATATGCTTCAATGAGACCACCTCTCATTCTTCTAAACTCCAGAGAGTATACACCTATTCTACTCAAGCTCTCCTCATAGGACAACACTCTCATCCCAGGAATTAATCTAGTGAACCTTTGTTGCACTGCCTCTAAGGCAAGTATATCCTTCCTTAGGTAAGGAGACCAAAACTGTACGCAGTACTCCAGATGAGGTCTCACCAAAGCACTGTACAATTGTAGCAAGACTTCCTTACTCTTGTACTCCAGCCCCCTTGCAATAAAGGCCAACATGCCATTTACTTTCCTGATTGCTTGCTGTACCTGCATGCTAACTTTTGATGTTTCATGTACCAGGACACCCAAGTCTCTCTGGACACCAACATTTAATAGTTTCTCACTATTTAAAAAATATTCTGTTTTTCTATTCTTCCTACCAAAGTGAATAACCTCACATTTCCTCACATTATACTCCATCTGTCACCTTCTTGCCCACTCACTTAACCTGTCAATATCCCTTTGCAGACTGTTTGTGTCCTCCTCACAGTTTACTTTCCCACCTAACTTTGTATCATCAGCAAGCTTGGATACATCACACCCGGTCCCTACATACATGTCTTTAATATAGATTGTAAGTAGCTGAGGCCCAAGCACCGATCCTTGCGGTACCCCACTAGTATAGCCTGCCAACCTGAGAATGAACTGTTTATCCCTACTCTCTGTTTTCTGTCCATTAACCAATCCTCTATCCATGCTAATATGTTACCCCCAACCCCATGTGCCCTTATCCTGTGTAACACCCTTTTATGTGGCACCTTATTGAGTGCTTTTTGAAAATCCAAACATACTGCATTCACTGGTTCCTCTTTATCTACCCTGCTAGTTACATCCTCAAAAAACTCTAATAAATTTATCAAACATGATTTCCCTGTCATAAAACCATGTTGACTCTGCCTAAAACTATTATGATGTGCTAAGTGCCCTGTTGCCCCTTCCTTAATAATGGATTCCAGCATTTTCCCGATGACTGATGTCAGGCTAACTGGCCTGCGTACCCTGCTTACTCTCTCCCTCTTTTCTTGAATAGTGGGGTTATATTTGCTACCTTCCAATCCGCTGGGACCGTTCTATAATCTAGGGAATTTTGGAAAATCATAACCAATGCATCCATTATCTCATTATCTCTGCAGCCACCTCTTTTAGAACCCTACGATGTAGGCAGTCAGGTCCAGGGGATTTTTTGGCTTTTAGTCCCATTCGTTTCTCAGTATTTTTTCTCTACTGATATTAATTACTTTAAGTTCCTCACTCTCATTAGTCCCTTAGTTCCCCACTATTTCTGGCATGTTTTTGGTATGTTAACTGCTACTGACTTGCAGTTTCTGTTAACCATTAATTAACTTGCAGTTTCTTTTAAAGTTTTAAAGTTCTAAGTTAAACTTTAAACTAAATTTTAATTTCAATTTACCCACTACTTTACCACAGAGTCCCACTCTCACCAAATTCTCAAGTTCCCGCTCAGTTCACGATCCACTCCATTCGCAATGCACTCTATGCTTTAGCGCAGCACCTTTATAACACAGTAAACTGTAAGACTGGCAATACAGCACCAATCTGAATTTTGCTTTCAATCCTGTTATGCTGCTGAAATACACAATCTTCAACCAATTGTGCCAATGTGACATTATCGGGATAATGTTATGAATTCATGCTCAAAGTATGGAGCTTGCTCACTGGGAGCACATATGCTCTATGCAAGTGGGTGTTCCCCTTAATATTCCCTCCATTAGTCGTGGGATGTGTGCACCTGAATTCCTGATAATGTGGTTCTGGCAGGAAAGTCCTGCTTCTAGAACCCAAATTCCTAAAATTATCCCTTATGTTATAATCTATCCATTTGATCAAATTTGTGTGCGTGAACTCACTGGTCACAAATGCATAATATTACCCAACTGTTTGAATGGAGCACTCCAAGTAATAAAACTCCTTAAAAATATTCAAGGACATTTTCCTGGGTCTGTGGCCAGATGCATTGGAAAGCCTGGGTGTCGTAAATATTGGCAATGGGGCAGGTTGGAACAGACACTTATATAGGAACCCATTCGATTTTTTGATATTCATTGTACCCAGGCAATTCCTCACCTGGCCACAGACCCAGGAAAATCTCCCCTAAGATTTTTTCTAACCTCCTAAGAGCCTTTTGTTTAAGAGTTATTTAGCTGTGTGAGATTTTAATTGCATTTTTTTGCTATCACAAAAAATACAGCTGGATTTTGGCAGTCGTTCAACAACTGTTATCAACCAGAAGATTTCCCCATGCTTCCACCAATTGGCTGGAGGCACTGCATGTTAAGAGCTGTAATGTGATTGGTTAGAGGCGCTGCCTGTTAAGAGCTCTAATGTGATTGGTTAGAGGCTCTGCCTGTTAAGAGCTGTAATGTGATTGGTTAGAGGCTCTGCATGTTATGAACTGTAATGTGATTGGTTATGCTAAGAGCTGTAACCTGATTGTTGGCCTTCCATTTTTAGGACTCCACTCAGATTATAATTCCCAGCATGCCTAATGGTCTTTAATATAGTTTAACTTTGAAAAGGGCAGCTGCTTGAAAATTATGAGGTAAATTATTATACCATTCTGACACAACACAAAGCTAGCAATTTTACATATATTTCAATTCTTCTGAGATACTTTTTCCTTGACTTTGGATATAATTCACAACAATACAGAACAGTCTGGTTTTCAAAAGTTTTCAAATTTTCAGCAGTTTTGTTCCGTCACTGCTTATCATGTAACAAAGTTAGCTTTCCATAAACTTTAAGATAACTCATAGTAAAATAAACGAGCAGAATCATTGTTAATTAATGAATAGATGTGAATGGATGCAAAACATGAAGATATGCCATACTAAGATATGCCATCATTTTCCACACCGTTCACCTGACGAAGGAGGAAGCCTCCGAAAGCTTGTGGAATTTAAAATAAATTTGTTGGACTGTAACTTGGTGTTGTAAAATTGTTTACAATCCTAAGAAAGATGAGACTATAATGAAAATACTTGGAAAAAGTTTGAGTTAAGGCTTCTGACAGTACATGGGAAATTTCTGAGTAGAGAAGATGGATCTCCTTATCGAGAAGGTTTAGAAGCACTAAGGTGATCTGTTTAAGAACAGCAAAATTACATTAATTTCAAAATTTTAGAAAAGCTCATGATATTAAAAGGAATTGCCTTCTCCAATGACCAAAGGACCATTGGTGAGTTGTAAGATCATTAGTATGAATTCAAAGTTAATCAAAACAAGTTGGCTTAAAAAGCCCAGACATTGAGCTTATGGGTAAGGATATTTCAATCTAGCAGGATCTTTTCAAGCAGGAGTCCAAAGTTCTCAGAGTTTAGGTCCTGAGTCATGAAACTCTCAAAGATAGCTGGATAATTGACTTGAAAGGCAGAATGAGTTGCTCTGTCTTGCTCCCTACTTCAAAAGCTGCCTGGTCTTCATTACATTTTGATTTGGGAGTCTCAAATGCTTTTGAGTCAGAACTCTTTTGAAGAACTTCAAAACATTTCTATTAACTAAATTCTTTCATTCAAATTGAAGTTCAAAACTTAATAAGCATTTCATAATAATATGATAAATAACTTACTCAAGAGTACGCACTACCTATTATCTACCTTGAGTTCATAAAGTATGTTGTTGCTTTCATATCTTTGCACTCTTCCTTTGGAGAATTGTGTGAAGTAGTGGAAGGATTCGCAGGCTGATTGTTAGTCTGACAGGCCGCAATGTGGACATTCCTTCCATGGCCGTAACCATCTACATACCGGCAAATAGGGTGGTTAGTCCTACAGGGCAGAAGGGATTTATGGACTCCCATAACCCATACACACAGGAAGTACATAGTTGCAACACGGAAACGGGCCATTTACTCTCCATCTAAACAAATAGTTCTAATCATATTTATCCACCCTGTTCCCATAGCCCTTCAACCACTTACCTTCATTCACCTATCCAATCTAACCTTGAATGTTGACATAGGCCCAGAATTTCCTCGGAGCTGTCTTGTTCCGTCACCGTAGCTTCGCCAGAAGTGTGGCAGAAATCCTGTTTACACACCAATTTTTAATACAGTTTGCTATCCTCCTCCTAATTCCATACCCTTTAATCTTCTCTAGTAATTTCCCATGTGGTACCTTGTCACCCTCTACCACGCCTCCCTCCATTCCTTTAAGATCTTCCTCATCTACTGTCTCCAGCTTCATGTCTCTAGGCAACTTCCTCAGTAAAATCTCTTCCCTGCTATCCAATCACTGAGTGACTCATCTTATTTGGTGATTTTAATCTTTACCTGAACTCCACAGATTTCCGTGTCTTGCTCACTGCCCTCAACCTCAAAGTCCATGTTGACTCCCCCACAAATGCTTATGGCTATGCCCTTGATCTCACGACCATGTGGCCTCAAAATCTCCAGAGTCTTTATGTTTGACAAGGCTTTCTTTGACCATTCCTCATTTCCATTTTCCTACATATCCCCCTGCCGGCTCCAAACACCTCCACTGTCACTTTCAGTCCCTGGAAGAACCATACTATTCTCAAGCACCTTTTCTAATTCTGACCTCACCCTTCCACTGCCGCTCTGCCAAACTCAAGCATTTCCTCCTGCTCTCCATTTAACCGTACCCTTATCCATCCTATTGATCACTGTTTCTCCACCATCTCATCAGCCTCCTCGTCACATCTATGAAGCATACTATATATGGTCCATCAATCACTTCACGCCACAGCTACTGACCGCCCAACTTGAACTCCCCAACCCAATGCTTGCCGATATCATCAACCTATTTCTTTTCCCTGATGCTGTCCTTACATCGCTCAAGACCACCATTGTAAATCCCCTTCACAAGAAACTCACTTAGCCCCTCCATTCTCTACAACTACTCTCCTATCTCCAATCTTCTTTTTCTTTGCAAAGTCCTGGATCATGTTGTTTGCTTGCGACTGTAAACCTATCTCTTCCCACCATTGCTTATTTAAGACCCTCCAATCTGTCCATAGCACAGAGACTTCACTGGTCAAATTCACAAACAATAATCTGTGTGACCTTCACCATGGTACCCTCTCTCTCCATATTCTTCTTGACCATTTCCACCACCAATGATCACCTCATCCTCTTCTATAACTCTCCTCTGCCATTCACCTCCATGACACTGCTCCCAACTAGTTCCATTCATACTTGTTGCAATGCAAGCACCACATTGCCTCCATTGGCTTCTCCTCTTCTGCCTGGAAGGTCACCTCAGGAGCACCATCCTTGGTCCCTTCCTCTTCATTATTTTCATAGCTCACCTTGGTGATATCATCCACAAGCATAGTTTCAGTTTATGTTGACAACACTCAACTCTACCTCCTCCATCAATCCAAAGGTTGTTGCTACTCTCCAACTGCCTATCTGACATTAAGGCAAGAATGAGGCAAAATTTCTTCCAACTCAATATCAGTAAAACTGTAGACATTCTTTTTCAATGTAGGGGATGTGAAGTCCACATGTGGGCTTATGGAGCGATCACGACAAGAGCCTGAGAGGATATCTCTGAAATTTGTAATATCGTATGATATATTTTGCTCATTTACGCTCTTATGAATGGTGGGTGCCAGAGATGCCTGGATGTCCCAGTGTCCAGCGTTGCTGGGGCATGGACAATTTTAAAGGCTAATTTCAGTGTTCAGTTCCATTCACAACCCCTCAAATAATGAAGCAGTCCGAACCCGCATGCAGCAAGACCTGGACAACATCCAGGCTTGGGCTCATAAGTGGCAAGTAACATTCGCGCCAGACAAGTGCCAGGCAATGACCATCTCCAACAAGAGAGAGTCTAACCACCTCCCCTTGACATTCAACAGATTTACCATCGCCGAATCCCCCACCATCAACATCCTGGGGGTCACCATTGACCAGAAACTTAACTGGACCAGCCATATAAATACTGTGGCTATAAGAGCAGGTCAGATGCTTGGTATTCTGTGGTGAGTGACTCATCTCCTGACTCCCCAAAGCCTTTCAACCATCTCCAAGGCACAAGTCAGGAGTGTGATGGAATACTGTCCACTTGCCTGGATGAGTGCAACTCCAACAACACTCAAAAAGCTCGACACCATCCAGGACAAAGCAGCCTGCTTGATTGGCATCCCATCCATCACCCTAAACATTCACTCCCTTCACCACCGGCGCACAGTGGCTGCAGTGCATACCATACACAGGATGCATTGCAGCAACTCACCAAGGCTTCTTCGACAGCACCTCCCAAACCCATCATCTCTACCACCTAGAAGGACAAGAGCAGCAGGCACATGGGAACAACACCACCTGCACATTCCCCTCCAAGTCACACACCATCCCGACTTGGAAATATATCGCCGTTCCTTCATCGTCGCTGGGTCAAAATCCTGGAACTCCCTACCTAACAGCACTGTGGGAGAACCTTCACCACACGGACTGCAGCGGTTCAAGAAGTCGGCTCACCACCACCTTCTCAAGGGCAATTAGGGATGGGCAATAAATGCCGGCCTCGCCAGCGACGCCCACATCCCATGAACGAATATTGAAATAAAGTAATTGATTCCATTTCCAAAGCAAGTAGAGAATTCAAAACATATTTGTTATGCCTCTCAGATCTCTGCGGGTGTATTAATGCTGCAGCAAGGTGCTACAGTAAAACTCCTCCCCTTGCTCAGGTGGGCACCCCGGTTATGCCAGAAATGACATGAACACCCACTCAAAAAAGTGAAATGACCCTAACCTGAGATTTCAGATAGGATCAGGATCATAGGAAAGGGGTGGGCAGAGTCCTGCTCGATCCTAGATCCCCTGTCTAAGAACTTGCCGAGCAATTCGGAGCCTAGGACACTAGTGAGTATAGGAATAGGAGTGTAGTGCAGATGAATGCATGGCTGGAGAGATGGTGTAGGAGGGAGGGTTTTAGATTCCTGGGACATTGGGAGGTGGGACCTGCCCAGGCCGGATGGGTTGCACAAAAAAAAATGCTGGCCTTGTGAGCGACACCCACATCCCATGAACGAATAAAAAAAAACCTCAACAGGGCCGGGACCAATATCATCACAGGGAGGTTTACCAGTGTGCTGTTGGGTAGGGTTTAAACTAGGTTGGCAGGGAGATGGGAACCTGAGCATAGATTCAGAAGGGAGGGAAGCAGAGCTGGAAATGGAAGGCAGAAAATTAGTAAGCGAGTTTGGAAGGCAGGGGAAACAAAGGCTAGGAAATAGACATCAAAAGAGTTTGGCAGTACCTAATGGTATATAACTCAATGCAAGGAGTATAGTGAATAAGGCAGATGAGTTGAGGGCACAGATAGACATGTGGAAGTATGATATAGCTATTACTGAAACATGGCTTAAAGATTGGCAGGAATGGCAGCTCAACATTCCTGGTTACAGGGTGTTCTGACGAGAGAGGGGGGATAAGAAAGGAGGGGGTGGCAATATTGGTTAAAAAAACAATTACAGCCATGAGGAGGGATGATATGTTAGAAGGATCATCAAATGAGGCCATATAGGTTGAACTGAAGAACAAAAAAGGGGCAATCATACTGCTGGGAGTGTATTATAGACCCCCAAACAGTAAGAGGGAGATAGAAGAGCAAATATGTAGACAAATTTCTGAGAAGTGCAAAAGCAATTGGGCAGTAATAGTAGAAGATTTCAGCTACCCTATTATTAACTGGGATAGAATCAGTGTAAAAGATAAAGAGGGCGCAGAATTCTTAAAATGCATGCAGGAGAACTTTTTTAGCCAACAAGAGAGGGGGCAGTTCTGTACTTAGTTTTAGGGAATGAAGCTGGACAGGTGGAAGGGATATCAATGGGAGAGCATTTTGGTGGTAGTGATCATAATTCAGTTAAATTTAGCGCAGTTATGGAAAAGGACAAAGATAGACCAGGAGTATAAGTTCTCAATTGGGGAAAGGCCAATTTTACTAAGCTGAGATGTGATTTAGTGAAAGTGGACTGGAAATAGCTACTTGAGTGTCAGAGCAGTTGGGAAGCATTCAAGGAGGAGATAGTGAGGGTTCAGAGTAAATATATTCCCACAAAGAAAAAGGGTGGGACTCCCAAATTTAGAGCCCCCTGGATGTCATGAAGCATACAGGGGAGGATAAAACAAAAAAGGGAAGCTTATGTCAGATATTGAGAGCTCCATACTACAGAAAGCTTAGAGGAGTATAGAAAGTGCAGGGGTGAAATTAAAAAGGAAATTAGGAAAGCAAAGTGAGGGCATAAAAAAATACTGACAAGTAAAATCAAGGAAAACCCAAAAATGTTTTATAAATACATAGAGAGCAAAAGATTAACTAAGGAAAGAGTAGGGCCTATTAGAGACCAAAAAGGTAACCAATGTGCGGACACGGTAGATGTGGGTATGGTTCTTAATGAATACTTTGTTTACCTTTATAAAACAATCTTTGGGTTTTCCTTGATTTTACTTGCCAATATTTTTTTTATGCCCTCACCTTGTTTTCCTAATTTCCTTTTTAATTTCACCCCTGCGCTGTCCATACTCCTCTAGGCTTTCTATAGTATGAAGCTCTCGGGATAAACGTAGCAAGAGGAAATATTGAGGGGATTCGCATCTTTAAAAGTAGATAAATCGCCAGGCTCAGATGAAATGTATCCCAGGCTGTTAAGAGAAGCAAGGGAGGAAATAACGAAGGCTCTGACCATCATTTTCTAATCTTCTCTGGCTATAGGCATGGTGCCGAAGGATTGGAGGACAGCTAACGTTGTGCTCTTGTTCAAAAAGGGAGAAAGGGATAGACCGAGTAATTACAGGCCAGTCAGCCTAACTTTTGTGGTGGGCAATTTATTGGAAAAAATTCTGAGGGACAGTATTAATCGTCATTTAGAAAGGCACAGGTTAATCAAGGACAGTCAGCATGGATTTGTTAAGGGATGGTCATGTCTGACTAACTTGATTGAATTTTTGAGGAAGTAACAAGGAGGATCGACGAAGGTGGTGCGTTTGATGTTGTCTACATGGATTTTAGCAAGGCTTTTGACAAGGTCCCACATGGCAGACTGGTCAAAAAAGTACAAGAGCATGGGATCCTAGGGAAAGTGGCAAGTTGGATCCAAAATTGGCTCAGTGGCTGGAAGCAAAGGGTAATGGTCGACAGGTGTTTTTGTGACTGGAAGGCTGTTTCCAGTGGGGTTCCGCAGGGCTCAGTACTAGGTCCTTTGGTTTTTGTGGATATATTAATGATTTGGACTTAAATGTAGGGTGCATGATTAAGGAGTTTGCAGATGATGCAAAAATTGGCCGTGTGGCTGATAGTGAGGAGGAAAGCTGTAGACTGCAGGAAGATATGAATGGACTGATCAGGTGGGCAGAAATTGGCAAATAAAATTCAATCCAGAGAAGTGTGAGGTAATGCATTTGGGCAGGGCAAACAAGGTAAGGGAATACACAATAAATGGGAGGATACTGAGGGGTGTAGAGGAATAGAGGGACCTTGGAGTGCATGTCCACAGATCCCTGAAGGTAGCAGGACAGGTAGATAAGCTGGTTAAGAAGGCATACGGGATACTTTCCTTTATTAGCCGAGGCATAGAATATAAGAGCAGAGAGGTTATGTTAGAACTGTATAAAATACTAGGTAGGCCACAGCTAGAGTACTGCGTTCCGTTCTGGTCACCACATTACACCAGAGAGGGTACAGAGGAGATTTACGAGGATGTTGCCAGGACTGGAGAATTTTAGCTGTGAGGAGGCTGAGGGGAGATTTAATTGAGGTGTACAAAGTTATGAGGGGCCTGCATAGAGTGGATAGGAAGGACCTATTTCCCTTAGCAGATAAGTCAATAACCAGGGGGCATAGATTTAAAGTGATTGGTAGAAGGATTAGAGGGGAGCTGAGGAGAATTTTTTTCACCCAGAGGGTGCTGGGGATCTGGAACTCACTGCCTGGCAGAAACGCTCATCACATTTAAAAAGTACCTGGATATGCACTTGGAGTGCCATAACCTACAAGGTTACGGACCAAGAGCTGGAAAGTGGGATTAGGCTTGGTAGCTCTTTTTCGGCCGGCACAGACACGATGGGCTGAATGGCCTCCTGTTCCGTAAATTTCTGATTCTGTTGCGGTAGGGCCAAACTGCTAAGATGTTATGAGCCATCAATTTCTTCCTGTCATATAATGCACTAGCTCTGGAATATTGCTGCTTCCTGACCCTCCCCAGAACAAAAATTTTCAAAAGATTCCTGCTCATGCATTTACTTCTGTCATTTCTGAAGCTGTAGATGGCCTCCTTAAAGCTGCAGTCTCACAGCATTTTCCTTCTCATCTGGAAAATGGGACAGAGTCAGTCAATGCGGGGTCAGACTGGTGGGTGGAAGTTCTGTCCTGACCCATCTCTGGTGGGAACCCCAACACTGAGGAAAACCCACCCCACCATGTCTGCCTGTGTTCTTTGCTGAATGAAAGATGTAGTTCACACAGAATAGACGAGAATAAAAACTATACATAAAAGGAAATTAATTCCGAGTTTCACATATTATAGGGTGAGAAATCACAAAATTGCAAATAGACTGAACAAAGGCATTTTGCATTTTAATGAAGCTGAATGTTCATCATCTTTTAATTGGTTGAAATCACTTGAAAGCCGAATCTTTTTTGGACTGAAATTAGTAAGAAATTGAGATTTCATTAAAAAAGCAATTTCAGTAGCTTACAAATGCAGTGATGAGCAAACTGGAGAAAAACCTTGTTTAATATTTTTCCTCATGACCTACAAATTCAATACATAGGTTATAAATTGGAAATTCACGGCAATAAATACACCGAATTAAACTCCAATTTCTTAAGGAGTGAAAGGAAGGGGTTTAAAGATTTGTACCATTTCTCCCAATGGAAATTTCCTGAAAGCACATTTACAAATGGTGCCCTTGAGGTGCTGAGCCAAAGGAAGATTGCCTTTACTGGCACTCATGGATACCCTCCCCAGAGAAGAGTTTGAAATGTCTGACAGTAGATAGCTGACAGAATGATTGCTCTCTGCAGTTTCTAGAGGACCTGACTGTAAATGTGGAAGAAGATGGCAGAGTTAAGCAAAGGGGCCAAGGGTAATGGTCCCAGCAGATTCCTACAGCAAGTATTTCTCCAAAATATGCATCCACAAACTATGGCCTCAGAACCTGTTACTTTTTTATTGCTGGCCCCTCCAAAACTTCCGTGCAGCCTTACAGACCTTTGAATGTTTAATATGTATGGCTATACAGTAGCTTGGCATATATACAGGTTACAACACACATCTGAATCTGTTGTCATACTGGAATTATAACAGGGCCTCACAATGAATATTCTTCTCGAAACTTGTTCCTTGCTTGCAGGAAAAGATGAAGCATTTTCTAAGTGTGCATTTCAGGTGGGCACAATCATAAATTCAGGCATGCCCTGTCCATGACTTTCTGATCAAAAACTTGAGCAACACACATCCCAATTTCCAATTTGTGGTGCTGGAGACAAATTTCTAAAATTGTCCCCATAGCAAAAGGGGCCAGACCCAAACTCGAAGAGGGCACAGAAATTACAAGTCCTTAATTCGCTTTGAGGAGGCCGCCCTGGACTTAGTTTCCTATTGAGCATGGAGGGAGTAGGGGAAGGTGAAGCTAGATGCCCCCTTAAATATAAAGCTCGTACTATCCTGCTCTTGTTGGGGGTGATTGTCAACTTCACTGCCTGGGTGGTAACCTGGCAGAGTGGGTAACCCGCCCTTTACGGAACCCGTCTAATTTTCATTCCATCGATTTATGCCTTGTCCCCTGATTCATTCACTCACATACAGGCTTACACACAATCAGAAAACCACCCCACACAATATATGCCAGCTTTGTAACAAATGTTCTTCCTCTGTTACTGCCAGCACAGCCCGTGGCCACGAGCAAGCCAGCATCTCAGAGCAACCTGTGTCACTCTCACCAACATTTCCAAACACAAGCACGACCATATACTTTCCACAGGATGCAGCTAGTGAGTTTGAAGACGCAGCACCTGGTCGGTCACAATGAACAGGAGAGGACGGGCAAGTGGTGGTGACAGAGGAGGAGAAGGAACCTGCTGACTAGATGGTAGCATGGCTGCCATCAAAACTATCCCAGATATTTCCTGTCTGTTGCACGTTGCATAATTTCACAGCACAAAGAGAAATCATCTTGAAGCAGAATAAAGAGGAGACATCAGAGAAAGAGGAGGATGGGGAAGAAGAAGAGGAAGTGGAGGACATTGAATTGGAGCAATGAAGATTGACATAATGGAAGAAAAGAAAGAAAGAACTTGTATTTATGTCATGCCTTTCATGGCCGCAGGACATCCCAAAGAGCTTTACAACCAATTAAGTACTTTTCAAGTGTAGTCACTGTTGTAATATAGGAAACAAAGGGATTCCTATGGTGTAACATTCACCCATTGATAATTGCTTTCAGGAGTTCCCAGCAATCCCAAGCCCAACCTCAAGTTTTAAAGATGAACAAATAAATAATGTAGGAACATAGGACTATTAACAAAAATCCTAATGCTTTCAGGCAGGCGTTCCAGTGCACCAAGCATTTGGTTGTGTACGTCCATCAACCTTTTTCTGTAGACTGGCCCATCAAAGTCATTATCTGAATCCTCGGCAGCAGAACCAGTACGTGACCTCGCCCCCTCCGGTGAGCTGGCACCTGCAGTATCCCTTCTCCCTGTCCTGGTTCCTTCACATTTGTGTCCGATGTCTCACCACATGCAGATCCCTTCTCTATCCTATCCTCCAAAGTACACAACTTACACAAAGTAAGTGTCAATCTCTGAGCTGGTGGCTGCGAGTGTAAGATTGAGTGATGGTGTCTCTTCATCATCACTGTCGTCTTCCTCTGCATCCTGTGACTGGGCAGGATCCAGTTCTTGAGTATCTGAAATAACAAAGGGACACGAGTTGAGTTGTGGTGAGGGGAGAGGAGATAGTAAGAAGTGCGTGCTTACACCATCTGTGGCACGTGAGTCAGAAAAGATTGTGGGATGAGGGAGAAGTGGGAAGAGAGAAGGAGAATTACTTATGCAGAGACCCTCATTCATCGATCCCTCCAGCACCGCCAGTGGCCACGGCCTCAGCGATGCCCCTTCCCATGTTGGCCAGCACTGTCTCCTCCATGGGGGTTAAAACATGTCGGCGCGCTTGTCCTCCTCCAATTGTTTGTTGCTGCCTCCTGTTATGAGCCACCTTCTCCTGCAACAAAGAGAGAAGTGTGTCAGTGAGTGTCCTGCAATATGCTTGGATGATGTGGCTGTCATAATTGAATAGCTGCCAGTGTGTTAGCTGTGAGTTGTGGGTGTGAGACTTGCAACAGTGCTAAGTGTGTGAGGATGAGGTAAAGCATATGAATTGAAGGGTTCAGTACTGATTGATAGGGATTGTTGGTAAGAGGGTGATGGGGGTGTAGTGAATTGAACAGTGGATGAGGCTCGTGGTGCAGTTAGTAGGATATGCCATTTGAAGATTGAACTCACTCACCTTGACAACTCGTGTTAATTCATTGAACTTCTTCCTGCGCTGCATCCATGTTCTTGGAGCTACGCTCCTGGCATTGACCTCCACTGCTACTTCCTCCCACTGCCTCTTGAGCATATGGCTCGAGGGCCTCCTGCTCCCCTGTGGATAAAGGTTGCCCCTCCTTCTATCCATCTCTTGCACCAGGACCTCCAGTGCATCATCAGAGAATCTTGGTGCACGCTCTCTCGCAGGTTGAGCCATCATCACAAAACGTCTTCAAAAGCAATCCACTTCCTGACACCAATTTCATCAGCCACAGTGCACCTCCCCTTTAAAAGATGCCTTTAAGAAGCACGAGCCACTCCCAATATTGGGCCCCCTGCTGATGTGTGCAGTCAATGAACAGCGTGGGTAGCATTGACTGCCGCGTCAATCAGAACAAATTTAATATGCTGCCTGCAGCGCAACAAATGGGTGCAGGTTAATCGCAGACCGTGATCCCCACGTCCGTTTTCAGGGGTTATCCAATTTAACGGTATCTACCCTATCAAATTTAATACCTCAATCAGATGACCCCTCAATCTCCAAACTCAAGGGAATGCAAGCCAAGTTTATGCAAACTGTGCTCATAATTTAACCCTTTAAGTCCTGGTACCATACTTGTAAATCTGCTCTGTACCCGCTCCAAGGCCAATATATCTTTCCTGTGATTTGATGCCCAAAACTGAACACAGTACTCCAGACAGGCTCTGACCAAGGTTCCATACAACTTCCAATGCTTTGTATTCCAGGCCCCTTGAGATAAAGGCCAACATTTCATTAGCCGTTTTGATTACTTTTTCAACCTGGGGGTTTAGGTTGCGATTATAGCCTGGACGTCTGAAGAAAAAATAAGTTTTTAAAAATTATTTAAATGCAACCCAATGCTGCAAAAGGTCTTTTGGGAATGCAGCACCTACCCCAGAATCGGCAAGTTATGCTGCAAATTGCGGCCTGTGGGGCCCGTGTTCCTAGTGACACAGGTGCTTGCCATTCACCTGCTAATAAAAGCAACTCCTCCTGACCCTATAAGCTTTGGCAGGGTCATAAGAACACAAGAAATAGGAGCAGGAGTCGGCCATATGGCCCCTCGAGACTGCTCCACCACTCAATAAGATCATGGCTGATCTTCGACCTCAACTCCACTTTCCCGCCCTATCCTTATATCCCTTGATTCCTTTAGTGTCCAAAAATCTATCGATCTCAGTCTTGAATATACTCAATAGTTGAGCATCCACAGCCCTCTGGGGTAGAGAATTCCAAAGATTCACAACTCCCTGAGTGAAGAAATTTTTCCCATCTCAGTCCTAAATGGATGACCCCTTATCTTGAGACTATGCCCCCTAGTTCTAGATTCTCCAGCCATGGGAAACAGCCTCTCAGCATCCACCCTGTCAAGCCATCTAAGGATTTTATACATTTCAATGAGATCACCTCTCATTCTTCTAAACAACAGAGAATGTAAACCCATTCTACTCAATCTCTTCTCGTAGGATATTCTTCTCATCCCAGGAATCAATCTAGTGAACCTTTGTTGCACTACCTCTAAGGCAAGTACATCCTTCCTTAGGTAAGAAGACCAAAATTGTACACAGTACTCCAGGTGTGTTCTCACCAGAGCTCTATATAATTGCAGTAAGAAGTCCTTATTCTTATACTCCAACCTCTTGCAATAAAGGCTAAAATACCATTTGCCTTCCTAGTTGCTTGCTGTACATGCATATTAACTTTTTGTGATTCGTGTACAAGGACACCCAAATCCCGCTGACTACCAAAATTTCTTAGTCTTTCACCTTTTAAAAAATATTCTGCTTTTCTATGTTTCCTACCAAAGTGGATAATCTCACATTTCCCCACATTATACTCCATTTACCACCTTCTTGCCCACTGACTAAACCTGTCTATATCCCTTTGCAGCCTCTTTGTGTCCTCCTCACAGCTTACTTTCCCACCTAGCTTTGTATCGTCAGCAAACTTGGATACATTACACTTGGTCCCCTCATCTAAGTCATTGACATATATGTTATAAACAGCTGAGGCCCAAGCATTGATCCTTGCGGCACCCCACTAGTTACAACCTGCCATCCCAAAAATTACCCATTTATTCCTACTCTCTGTTTTCTGTCCATTAACCGATCCTCAATCCACGCTAATACATTACCCCTAATCACAGGAGCCCTAATCTAGTGTAACAACCTAGGAAACCAAGAATCTAGAATCTAGGGAATTCTGGAAGATCAAAACCAATGCATCCACTATCTCTGTAGCCACCTCTTTTAAAACCCTAGGAAGTAGGCCATCAGGTCGAGGGGATTTTTCAGCTTTTACTCCCATTAATTTCTCCAGTACTTTTTCTTCACTTATCTTAATTAATTTAAGTTCCTCACTGTCATTAGACCCTTGGTTTCCCATTATTTCCGGTATCTTTTTTCCATTTTCTACTGTGAAGACAGATACAAAATATTTGGTTAACGTCACTGCCATTTCCGTATTCCTCATTATAATTTCTTCTATCTCTGCCTCTACGGGCAATGGCAGAAGTCCGAGGTGGGCACATCCTGACACCTTTGCCAGGATTTTCACCCCCCCCCCCCTCAGAATCCCGTGGATCTTTGGCCCCAATAACATCATCTGAAAAGGTAAAGTATTTGAAAAATAAGGTTATAAAAGGATTTGGAGAAATGGAATTAGAGTAGATAGATCCAGTTCAAGAGGTAGCACTGGCATGATGGGCCGAACAGCCTATTTTTATACTGTAATTTCTATGATTGTATATGCAGAAGTTCTGCGCACTAAGACAGAAGAGAAATAGGGCACACAAGCATAGCTAAGGAAACCTTGCTACTGGCATGAGAAATAACTACTTCACACTTAGATGTAGTTATTTTACAGATCCCAGTCTGTTGCTAAACTCAATTAAGCTGCAGTCATCAGACCTTAATAATACTGCCAACTTTGTGTAATTACAAATCGAGTGTAATGTATCCAAGTTTGCTGACGATACAAAGCTAGGTGGGAAAGTAAGCTGTGAGGAGGACACAAAGAGTCTGCAAAGGGACATAGACAGGTTAAGTGAGTGGGCAAGAAGGTGGCAGATGGAGTATAATGTGGGGAAATGTGAGCTTATTTACTTTGGTAGGAAGATTAGAAAAACAGAATATTTTTTAAATGGTGAGAAACTATTAAGTGTTGGTGTTCAGAGAGACTTGGGTCCTCATACAAAAAACAGACAAAGTTAGCATGCAGGTACAGCAAGCAATTAGGAAAGCAAATGGCATGTTGGCCTTTATTGCAAGGGGGTTGGAGTGCAAGAGTAAGGAGGTTTTACTACAGTTGTACAGGGCTTTGGTGAGACCTCACCTGGAGCACTGCGTACAGTGTTGGTCTTCTTACCTAAGGAAGGATATACTTGCCTTAGAGGCGGTGCAATGAAGGTTCATTAGATTAATTCCTCGGATGAGAGGGTTGTCCTATGAGGAGAGATTGAGTAGAATGGGCCTATACTCTCTGGAGTTTAGAAGAATGAGAGGTGGTCTCATTGAAACATTTAAGATTATGAGGGGGCTTGACAGAGTAGATGCTGAGTGGTTGTTTCCCCTGGCTGGAGAGTCTGGAACCAGCGGGCATTGTCGCAGGATAAGGGGTCGGCCATTTAAGACTGATATGAGGAACAATGTCTTCATAGAATCATAGAAAATTTACGGCACAGAAGGAGGCCATTCAGCCCATCGTGTCTGCACCAGCCAAAAATGAGCCACCCAGCTTCATCCCACTTTCCAGCCCTTGGTACGTAGCCCTGCAGGTCACTGCATTTCAGGTGCACATCCAGGTACTTTTTAAATGAGTTGAGGGTTTCTGCCTCTCCCACCCTCTCAGGCAATGAGTTCCAGACCCCCACCACCCTCTGGGTGAAAAATGTTTTCCTCAGCTCCCCTCTGATCCTTCTACCAATCACTTTAAATCTATGCGCCTGGTTATTGACCTCTCTGCTAAGAGAAATAGGTCCTCCCTATCCCACTCTATCTAGGCCCATCATAATTTTGTACACCTCAATTAAATCACCCCTCAGCCTCCTCTGTTCCAAAGAGAACAACCCCAGCCTATCCAATCTTCCCTCATAGCTAAAATTCTCCAGTCCTGACAACATCCTCGTAAATCTCCTCTGTACCTTCTCTAGTGCAATTACATCCTTCCTGTAATGTGGTGACCAGAACTGTACGTAGCACTCAAGCTGTGGCCTAACCAATGTTTTATACAGTTCTAGCATAATCTCCCTGCTCTTATATTCTATGCCTCGGCTAATAAAGGAAAGTATTCCATATGCCTTCTTAACCACCTTATCTACCTGTCCTGCTACCTTCACGGATCTGTGGGCATGCGTTCCAAGGTCCCTCACTTTCTCTACACCTTTCAGTATCCTCCCATTTATTGTGTACTCCCTTGCCTTGTTTTCTCTCCCCAAATGCATTGCCTTACACTTCTCTGGATTCAATTCCATTTGCCTCTTTTCTGCCCACCTGACCAGCCCATTGATATCTTCCTGCAGTCGACAGCTTTCCTCCTCACTATCAACCACACAGCCAATTTTTATATCATCTACAAACTTCTTAATCATGCCCCCTACATTTAAGTCTAAATCATTGATATATATCTCAAAAAGCAAGGGACCTAGTACTGAGCCCTGTGGAACCCCACTGGAAACAAACTTCCAGTCACAAAAACACCCGTCAACCATTACCCTTTGCTTCCTGCCACTGAGCCAATTTCAGATCCAACTTGCCATTCTCCCTTGAATCCCATGCTCTTGTACTTTTCTGACCAGTCTGCCATATGGGACCTTGTCAAAAGCCTTGCTAAAATCCATGTAGACTACATCAAATGCACTACCCTCATCGACCCTCCTTGTTACCTCCTCAAAAAATTCAATCAAGTTCGTCAGACACAACCATCCCTTAACAAATCCATGCTGACTGTTCTTGATTACTCCGTGCCTTTCTAAGTGACGGTTTATCCTGTCCCTCAGAATTGATTCCAATAATTTGCCCATCACCGAGGTTAGACTGACTGGCCTGTAATTATAATAGTGGGTTGTGAATCTTTGGAATTCTCTACTCTAGAAGGTTGTGGATGCTGAGTCGTTGAATATATTCCAGGCTAAGATAGATAGATTTTTGGATTCTGAGGGAATCAAGAGATATGGGGATCGGACAGCCATGATCTGATTGAATGGCGGAGCAGGCTCGAGGGGCTGTATGGCCTACTCCTGCTCCTATTTCTTATGTTCAGCTCACACGGAGCTCAGCACATTGCTGGATGCATGCACAAAGCTCCCTTCCCTTGCTGGCTAATTTTTAACATTATGAGAGTGTGAATGAGAATATATGAACATAAGAACGTAAGAAATAGGAGAAGGAGTAGGCCATGTGGCCCCTTGGGCCCGCTCCGCCATTCAATCCGATCATGGCTGATCTTCTACCACAACTCCACTTTCCTGTCCAATCCCCATATCCCTTGATTCCACTAGAGTCCTAATATCTATCTATCTTAGCCTTGAATATATTCAATGACTCAGCATCCACAGCCCTCTGGGGTAGAGAATTCCAAAGATTCACAACCCTCTGAGTGAAGAAATTCCTCCTCATCTCAGTCTTAAATGGCCGATCCCTTATCCTGCGTCTTTGCCCTTTAGTTCTCGACTCTCCAGCCAGGGCAACAAACCTCTCAGCCTCTACCCTGTTAAGCCCCCTCAGAATCTTATATGCTTCAATGAGATCACCTCTCATTCTTTCTGGCAACATTAAAAACAATGTGAAATAAATTTATAAAGTTCCATTCTAATTCTGAGGAAGGTGTCCACCCGAAATGTAGCTTATCTTTCCATGTTTCAGATGCTGACAAATATGTTGTGTAATTCCAGCATTTTCTGTGCAAACAGTTTTATATAAACCATAGAAAATTGTATAGTGATGCTAAGTTTTTGACAATTGCCTAAAACTGCTGCTGAAATCCTTTAGGAGTTTTGTTCAATATAGTAATCATTGTAACTTTAATTGGACTGATTAGTTGTTGCATGTTTACTACCAGCTAAGACATATGTTGCTTAAAGTAGAAGAAGCATTCCCAGTATCTAATAGAAGCAGGAATTGTTATAAAATGGATTAATTTACTAGCTGGTACATTGGACATGCTGAATCAGCTGTCAGGGGATGTATATTGTCTGATGAGCTCCCATTATATTCTGAAGGATAGAAGACAAAGAAGGATGAGCTGACAAAAAAAAATCTTTGCACCGCAAACACATAACCAGGGCTCTCCAGAGAGTTCTGCAGTTAAGGATTTAATAGTATAGTTAAACTCATGGTTAACCTATAGAGTTAGAAAATACTACTCCTGCTAGATTCTGAATTGGCAGCAGGATATAAAGCATCAATGGAAAGCAAAGAGGGACTATGAGATTAAATTATCAAGGAATATAAAAAGAAATAGTGAAATATTCTACAGACACATAAATAACAAAAGAAAAATCAGGATAGGGATAGTGCCATTAAGGGATGCACATGATAAACTCACAGGTAATGTCAGCAAAATGGCAGAATATTGAATAGTTACTTTGCCTTCATATTTACCAGGGAGGACATTAGAAGAGATCGGAAAAGATATTAAAACATTTATAGAATCATAGAATGGTTAAAGCACAGAAGGAGGCCTTTTGGCCCATCGAGTCAGTGCCGGCTCTCTGCAAGGGCAATCCAGTTAGTCCCACTCCCCTGCCCTTTCCCCATAGCCCTGCAATTCTTTTCCATTCAAGTACTTAACCAATTCCCTTTTGAAAGCCATGATTGAATCTGCCTCCACCATCCCCTCGGGCAGTGCATTCCAGATCATAACCACTCGCTGGGTAAAAAAGTTTTTCCTCATGTCACCTTTGGTTCTTTTGCCAATCACCTTAAATCAGTGTCCTCTGGTTCTCGACCCTTCTGCCAATGGGAACAGTTTCTCTCTATCTACTGTCTATACCCCTCATGATTTTGAACACCTCTATCAAATCTCCTCTCAACCATCTCTGCTCTAAGGAGAACAACCCCAGCTTTTAAGATAGAAAGAGGGGAGATAATTGATAAACTAATCAAACTTAGGGAGGATAAGATCCCTGGTGCAGATGGATTGCATCTGCAAATATTAAAAGAAGTTGGGAGGAGATAGCAGAGGCACTATTACATATATATAAATATTCATTAGAAAAGGGAATAGTGCCAGAGGACTGGCGGACAGCTAATGTGATTTCTATATTTAAAAAGGGAGATGGAACAAGTCCAAGGAACTATAGACCAGTTAGCTTAATGTTGGTGGTAGGAAAGATAATGGAATCTTTATTCAAATTTGTAATAGAAAGACATCTGGAGAATGAAAATAATATTAAGAATAGTCAGCACAGATTTCAGAAGGGAAAGTCATGCTTGACCAACCTTATTGAATTATTTGAAGAAGTAACAGAAAAAGTAGACAAAGGTAAACTGTAATATATTTGGATTTTCAAAAGGTCTTCGATAAGGTACCGCATTGTAGACTCATGACTGAGATCAGAGCATGTGGAGTCAGGGGACAGGTAGCAGAATGGATAGCAAGTTGGCTACAAAACAGAAAACAGAAAGTAGGGGCTAAGGGTAGCTACTCAGACTGGCAAAAGGTGGGAAGTGGTGTTCCACGGGGATCGGTGCTGGGACCATTGATGTTCACAATTTACATTAACAATTTGGATTCGGGAATCGGAAGTAAAATTTCAAAATTTGAGGACAACACCAAATTGGGGGGTGTAGTTAATACAACAGGAAGAATGTGTCAAAATGGAAGAGGACATTAATAAATTGCAGAATGGGCGTGTAATTGGCAAATGAATTTCAATATAGGTAAGTGTGAGATGATGCATTTTGGTAGGAAGAATAAGGAGGCCACATACTGCTTGGATAATAAGAGTCTAAATGGGATAGAGGAGCAAAGGGATCTAGGTGTACAGATACACAAATCACTAAAAGTAGTGACGCATATGGCCATAAAGAAAGCAAATAAAGCAATAGGGTTCATTTCTACAGGGATAAAATTAAAAAGCAAAGAAGTTATGTTCAACTCGTATAGAACCTCGGTTAGACCACACTTGGAGTATTGTGCACAGTTCTGGTCTCCGCATTGTAGAAAGTATATGATTGCATTGGAGACGGTGCAAAAAAGATTCACAAAGATGTTACCAGAACTGAGAGGATATACTTATCAGGAAAGGCTGAACAGGCTGGGACTCTTTTCTCTAGAAAAGAGAAGGCTGAGGGGTGACCTGACAGAGGTCTTTAAAGTAATGAGAGGATTTGATATGTTAGACGTAGAGAAAATATTTCCACTTGCGGGGGAGTCCAAAACTAGAGGTCATAAATATAAAATAATTGCTAATAATCCAATAGGAAATTCAGGAGAAACTTCTTTACCTAAAGAGTGGTTAGAATGTGGAACACGCTACCACAAGGAATAGATGAGGCAAATATATTTAAGGGGAAGCTAGATAAGCACAAGGGAGAAAGGAATAGAAGAGTATCCTGATAGGGTTAGATGAAGTAGGGAGGAGGCATGTATGGGGCATAAACGCGGGTTAGACCATTTGGGCCGAATGGCCTGTTTCTGTGCTGTAGTTTTGATGTAACTCGATGTAATGGATGGCTTCCCTCTATTACATCTATGGGTGGTCATTGACAAATATGGAAGATGGGTAAGGGATTGTTCATTGAAGGTCAGTGAAGCAACATATGTAAATGGATTCATTCAAAAATAATTTGGAATAGTCATTGGAAAATATGACCAGTGAGAGCTGGATTAAATGCATTGAACATCTGGCACATTTAAAAAATGTTTAGAACTTTTGGTATAGAACTGCATCCCTTGGTTTGTAATAAGGTTAAAGTGATAATATTCATTTCACATATACTGGCGTCAATTGTCACCTTCACTGCTTGGGCGGTAAACTAACGGATCGGATCACCCGTCCGTTATAGAACCTGCCTGATTTTCAGTTCCACAGTCTGCTCTGTACAGGGAATAATTGCCATGCCAGCATGGATAGGCTTGAGGCGCTCGTGATATTAGGCCTCTGGTCTCATTATTATCGTGCCGGGGGCAAGCTTTGTCTGGCATCAGCCCACAAACACTTACCAAGTTGATTGCGGCCTGCATCAGTCCCTTTAAGGACTGGCTGTTAGGCCGCATGTACAGCTGGTGTTCCTGAACGCAGCTGGCAATCCAATATTGTAGAGGGGCTTTCAAACAGGCATTAGGCCCTTTATTTGAATATGCAAATTGGCTAACGCCTATTTCAGACATGGGTCGTGGACACCGATTTTTTTGCCTGCACCAGAAGGATGCACTTCTGGCTCATAATGAGTGTGCCCGCCATATTGGAGGCTCAGGGGGGCCATCTACCCCCTGAAAAACAGGTGCTGCATGGTCCAATTAATTGGCCGTTAAGTGCTAGGAAGATCACATCATACAGAGTAATCTCATTGGCTGTAAGTGTTTCATAAAATGCACATAAACTAACATTTAAATTCTTTGGAGCACCCATTGAGTACAAATAGAACATTTGTCCAGTGCTGAGTGGAAGCAATATATCATTAAGAACACCAATGTCTAATGTTTGAATTACTTATGGCAAAATACACTTACAATTTTTAATGCAGCCACTACGAAATGCAATGAAGCTTGTGTCCACTTGCAATTGTTTTAGTGTCTTGTTAGTGGTCTGTTTTCAAACCATTTCAGAAATAGCAAGGAAAGTGTGCAAGCCACTTTTCAATTTTACACAATTAATATATAAAAAAGAAAAATAACCAATAAAAAGGTGATGATTTGAGTACTACCATTTGCAAACTAATTGAAGACAGCTTCTTTTAGGCATGACCTGCCACAAATGAAAATCATAGTGACAGCAATTGCAGGGAGCTTTTCTTTAATAGGAACATAGGAACAGGAGTTGGTCATAAGGTTACACTAGTGAGTAAGTGTATATTAATGCCCAAAGCAAAGAATAACTTCTTCACAACAACACTCCTGCAACCCCAGGTGTTATAAATCTAAAAACTGTAGTTTTTTATGTTCTTAGATTAAATTTACTTAAAAAACATGAAAGTTTTTCATCTATTTTAGATTGGCTACAGCTAAGTGTTGCAGTAAGTGTAAAAAACTGTGTTCTGTTGGCAGCTTACGCAACACCCCAACACCACTACCATCAGTTATCAGGCAGTAGTGAAACTATTTTCTCAAATCTGATAGTTTTCCTGTCAATCCACTTCAGCATTTTAGTTCGAGGGCATTTAATGTGATGGCCACTGAGAGCAGTGTTTTTCCTTAGGGGAAGGGGGGGAATTGTATTGTGTTGCAGATTAACATGTGGTGCGTTTACTCCTGGGATTTGGTTTTGAATTCAGCCCAGACCAGCAAGATGAAAATTTCTCTCTGTATTCCTTATAATGAGCCTCCATAAAACAAGTTTGTGCAGCATCAACGTAGTTTATAGCTGACCCACAGCCACAGTGCAATTCTCAACAACTTACCATAAATCGGTGCTAACCAAGGAAACTTCATTCAATATGAATGGCTACTAAGGGAAATGGAAAACCTTGTGCTAACAGTGCTCTTCTGAGGACACTGTTAGGAAGAGAAAAAGGAGCATTACATCTGGCAGGGAATGCTTGATGCCGGCACTAGGTGCCCAAAAAAAAGGGAAAAAGTATTAAATTCTCCTGCACTAACTTTCTTTACCTGAGGACAACAAAAAAATCTTTAAAATATATGTATAATTTTTTAATTCAATACCGCTAAATGGCAGTAACCAGCCCATTGGTACTGTGGATTTTTTTGTGCCCTCATAGTGTGTCTCCTTTGATGTAGTTTCTGTGTGATCTTTCTGAAATCGTAACTGTCTGCTATTTATGAGAAAGTAACAGTACTTCTGGCTTAACAAAAACTGAGCAGAGAGGTAATGCAAAAAGCCACATCAAAGAACTTATACTTTTAAGGCATCAGGGATTTCTGAATGGTTTGTTCATGGTTATTAACAACCCACAAAGCCTACCTTTCTTTAATAGTGCAGCCAAGATCATTGTTAGTGCTTTCAAAATTAATAATTCTGAAACATTGAATTTAATTAGTTTATAAACATTACTCAACTTTAACCTCTACAGTTCGCTAACAATTTTTAACATTTAAATAATCGAGAAATTAAAAGGAATGACTGAGGTAATTAATACATAGATAACGCCATTGATTTTTACAACTCAGTGGCTGGTGTACCTTATCAGTATAATGCAGGCGGTCCATAAATATAAAATATTACATACAAATTAATAATTGATTTCCAAACTGTAGCTCAATGAAGCATTGAGAAATGTAATTTAGTCAGGCCGAAAAAGTTGCAAACGAATATGTTTCTTCTTGATGCTTAAGATGGAACTTTTAAATGATGTTAATTTAAGCTAGAAATCAAGCTAGACTAAACCAAATTACATTAGGAATTCCAAAAGAGATTAAATGGTACGTGAAACAGAAATGGCATTTAAAGATATGAACAAAGACTTTGTGCAATGGTTTAGATATGTGAAACCTGCAGTCTAGGATGCAGCTGTAATTAAAAGACGCTAGTGATGATCACTGTACCGGGTGAAATATCACATTGTTTAAATTTGCCTCAGTTTGAAAGAATCTGCATTTTTGGAATGAGTTTGTTGACTTTCTTTCTTTAAAAGAAAGCCTACTGTACATGTGAGGAGCAACATCTGAACATTCTGTGCATGCATAGTTCCAGAGCAGCCAGTATGAAGCAGTACAATTGTTTTCTCTGCGGACTTCATAGCCTGCTGTGGCTAACAGGGATTCAAAGACAAGTGCTTTTGAAAAAAAAGTATTTCCTACGCTATGGATTTTAATCATTTAACTTTTAGAAATTGAATCTGCAAAATTGAACTGCTTATCACAAAACATATAAAACATTCCCTCTGCCTCCTTCCCCCCACACCCACCCCAGCCCAAAAAAAGGGCTTTAAAACTGGTTTTAGTCCATTCCTTTTGAGCAAGAGTCAGCTGAACATTGAAGAAGGTTTGCAATGTTTGGTTTTCCTTTTCTGACAAATCACTGAAGGAAATGGGCAGGTCAGAGCTCATCGTGAACTCACAAACAGCTCACACTGAAAAGGTGAAAAGGTTAAAATCTTCATTTTAATTATGAGCACGTTGAAAGTTTATTGGCCGTACGGGAATTTACCAATTATGATCACTGATGTTCAAACAATGCGCAGCTCAATCTAGGTTCTGACAATGAAGCTGTCTCTAGAGCCCTCTTTTTCTTGGCTAAGTTTCTCCCCTCTCAAGAAGGTCCTAACATAGGAACAGGAGTAGGACATTCAGCCCCTCGTGCCTGCTCTGCCATTTGATAAGATCATGGCTGATCTGTGATCTAAATCCAAATACCTGCCATTGCCCGATATCCTTTAATACCTTTGGTTGCCAAAAAGCTATCTATCTCACATTTAAATTTAGCAATTGAGCTAGTATCAATTGCCGTTTGCGGAAGAGAGTTCCAAACTTCTACAATCCTTTGTGTGTAGAAATGTTTTCTAATCTCGCTCCTGAAAGGTCTGGCTCTAATTTTTAGACTGTGCCCCCTACTCCTAGAATCCCCAACCAGCGGAAATAGTTTCTCTCCATCCATCCTATCTGTTCCCCTTAATATCTCATAAACTTTGATCAGATCACCCCTTAACCTTCTAAACTCTAGAGAATACAACCCCAATTTGTGTAATCTCTCCTCGTAACTTAACCCTTGAAGTCCGGGTATCATTCTAGTAAATCTACGCTGCACTCCCTCCAAGGCCAATATGTCCTTCCGTAGGTGCAGTGCCCAGAATTGCTCACAGTACTCCAGGTGCAGTCTAACCAGGGTTTTGTATAGCTGCAGCATAACTTCTGCCTCCTTGTACTCTAGTCCTCTAGATATAAAGGCCAGCATTCCATTAGCCTTCTTGATTATTTTCTGAACCTGTTCATGACACTTCAATGATCTATGTACCTGAAACCCTAAGTCCCTTTGGACATCCACTGTTTTTAACTTTTTACCATTTAGAAAGTACCCTGTTCTATCCTTTTTTGATCCAAGTGGATGACCTCACATTTGTCTACATTGAATTCCATTTGCCACAGTTTTGCCCATTCACTTAATCTATCAATATCCTTTTGTAATTTTATGTTTTCATCTACTTTGCTTACAATGTCACCAATCTTTGTGTCATCGGCAAACTTAGATATGAGACTTTCTATGCCTTCATCTAAGTTGTTAATAAATATTGTAAATAATTGAGGCCCCAAGACAGATCCCTGCGGGACTCCACTAGTCACATCCTGCCAATGTGAGTACCTTCCCATTATCCCTACTCTCTGTCGCCTTTCGCTCAGCCAACTTCCTAACCAAGTCCGTACTTTTCCCTCGATTCCATGGGCTCCTATCTTAGCTAACACTCTCTTATGTGGGACCTTATCAAATGCCTTCTGGAAGTCCATATAAATAACATCCATTGACATTCCCCTGTCCACTACTTTAGTCACCTCTTCAAAAAATTCAATCAGGTTTGTCAGGCACGACCTACCTTTCACAAATCCATGCTGGCTCTCTCTGATTAACTAAAAATTCTCGAGGTGTTCAGTCACCCTATCCTTAATTATAGACTGCAGCATTTTCCCCAAAACAGATGCTAGGCTAACTGGTCTATAATTCCCTGGTTTCCCTCTCTCTCCATTCTTAAAAAGCGGAGTGACGTGCAAATTTCCAATCTAGAGGGACAGTTCCTGAATCTAGAGAACTTTGAAAGATTATAGTTAGGGCATCTGCAATGTGCTCAACAGCTTCCTTTAAAACCCTGGGACGGAAACCATCTGGTCCTGGGGATTTGTCACTCTTTAGTGCTATTATTTTCTTCATTACTGTTGCTTTACTTATGTTAATTTTATTGAGTCCCTGTCCCCGATTCAATATTAGTTTTCTTGGGATTTCCGGCATGCTATCCTCTTTTTCGACTGTAAATACTGACGCAAAGTAATTGTTCAACATGTCCGCCATTTACCCATTGTCAATGACAATATCCCCACTTTCAGTTTTTAAGGGGCCAACACTGCTCCTGACCACCCTCTTTTTCCTAATATAACTATAAAAGTTCTTCGTATTGGTTTTGATATCCCTTGCAAGTTTCTTTTCATACTCTCTTTTGCTCAGATTCAGTACCGTGGGTGCTGCTAGCCCTGTGAGACCTCACCCAGGAGGCCATTCTTCATGTGTGAACCAAGACAAGAATCCTAGAATCATAGAATGGTTACAACACAGAAGGAGGCCATTCAGCCCATTGAGCCCATGCCGGCTCTTTGTAAAAGCAATCCAGTTAGTCCCATTCCCCCGCTCTTTCCCCGTAGCCCTGCAAATTTTTTCCCTTCAAGTATTTATCCAATTTCTTTTTGAAAGCCATAATTGAATCTGCCTCCACCACCCTTTCAGGCAGTGCATTCTTGATTATAACGACTCACTGCATAAAATTTTTTCCTCATGTTGCCTTTGGTTCTTTTGCCAATCAGCTTAAATCTATGTCCTCTGGTTCTCAACCCTTCCATCAATGGGAACAGTTTCTCTTTATTTACTTTATCTAAATCCTTCATGATTTTGAACACTTCTAACAAATCTCCTCTCAACCTTCTCTGCTCTAAGGAGAACAACCTCACCTTCTCTAGTCTATCCATGTAACTGAAGTCCTTCATCCTGGAACCATTCTAATAATTCTTTTCTGCACCCTCTCTAAGGCCTTCACATCCTTTCTAAAGTGCAGCACCCAGAATTGGACACAATACTCCAGTTGTGGCCGAACCAGTGTTTTATAAAGGTTCATCATAACTTCCCTGCTTTTGTATTCCATGCCTCTATTTATAAAGCCCAGGATCCCGTATGCTGTTTTAACTGCTTTCTCAACCTGTTCTGTCACCTTCAAAGATTTGTGCACATATACCCCCAGGTCTCTCTGTCCCTGTGCCCCGTTTAGAATTGTACCATTTTGTTTATATTGCCTCTCCTTGTTCTTCCTGTCAAAATGACAAGGAACTCCATCAGACTATTCAATCATAGAGGGCATCATAGCTAAGTCCAAACCTTTCCCAACTCAACATCTGCACACATTTAGTTTCCTGTGGAAGTCTCTGGGCAGCAATTTTGGAGCCTTGGCTGATTTTTACTCTTCTTGTCCTAGGGGCACTGAGGCAAAATGTACTGCCCCAGTTCTTGCTAGGTGAGATCAGCTATCAATGCCAACTGAGCAACAAACCTGGGACTTCTGGGCCAGGAATTTCCTTGGAGCTGCAGCTGCTCCACCACCATGACTTGACCAGAAGTGCAGTGGAAAATTTGTTTAGTCATGTAAATAGGATTTCCCCTACACTTCGAGCTTAATACCTTGTTGTTTGGTGTATTTATGAACTAGGCATCAAGTGACCCATTTCCTCTCTTTTTAAGAAGTGATGATGTAGTGGAAGATAGAAAGCTCCTTTTGTAGGCACTTCCAATGGTAACCAGGCCTAGTTTATGAATCACTTGATTAAAGATAAAAATAAAATCAATACCTTTGGTTTTCTCTTTTCGATCACAAGATAATCACAGATGAAGACCATTCAGCCCATCTTAGTTCATCAATCCAGAATGATCTTAAAAAGTCCCCTATTGCAGTATCTGATTGCTTCTTTAATGTTTCCAGAATTTTCAACTCCGTTAGTTTATCCAGGACTTCATTACATGCATTGGTCACTCTTTGTGTGAAGAAGAATTTTTTGTTACCAGTCCTATATTTGCCTTTTGCTAGATTGAACCTGTATCCACTTGTCATGCTCTCATAATTTAATTTAAAGTCATTTTCTGCATTTACCTTTTCCATTTCCTTACTAATCTTATATACGTCAATTCACTTCTGAGATGCCTCCTTATCAGTCTGAAAACCCAAGTTTCTCCAGTAAAACTCAGACCTTTGACCTAGATATTAGTCGCATGATTCTTCCCTACACTGCCTCCAACATTTGAATATCTCTCGTTTCTCAGTGACCGGAACTGGACACAATACTCAAGTTGCAGTCTGATCAGAGTGTTATATCCGAATAAACACTCATTTTGGTGTGCTGATAACTAACTGTTTTTATTTTCAAACCCTCTAGAACATTCCCATCAAGGGATAACAAAGGCAATACAAAAGCAATCTTGGAGCGCAATTGCTATAATTGCTTACTCCCATCAGGGGCCCATCTAGTGTTCAGTTAGCATTATACAAGTACCACACATATTACAGGGAACTGTGCAGCTTTATCATGACTCCTTCTAACTTATAAGAACATAAGAACATAAGAAATAGGAGCAGGAGTAGGCCAATCGGCCCCTCGAGCCTGCTCCGCCATTCAATAAGATCATGGCTGATCTGATCCCAACCACAAATCTAAAGAACACAAGAAGTAGGAGCAGGACCCGGCCACACAGCCCCTGGGCCCTCTCCGCCACCCACAGGGCATTGACCGATCCGAACTCAGCTTCATGTCCAATTTCCTGCCCGCTCCCCATAACCCCTAATTCCCTTTACTTCTAGAAAACTGTCCATTTCTGTTTTAAATTTATCTAATGATGTAGCTTCCACAGCTTCCTGGGGCAGCAAATTCCACAGACCTACTACCCTCTGAGTGAAGAAGTTTCTCCTCATCTCAGTTTTGAAAGAGCCGCCCCTTATTCTAAGATTATGCCCCCTAGTTCTAGTTTCACCCATCTTTGGGAACATCCTTACTGCATCCACCCGATCAAGCCCCTTCACAATCTTATATGTTTCAATAAGATCGCCTCTCATTCTTCTGAACTCCAATGAGTAGAGTCCCAATCTACTCAACCTCTCCTCATATGTCCACCCCCTCATCCCCGGGATTAACCGAGTGAACCTTCTTTGTACTGCCTCGAGAGCAAGTATGTCTTTTCTTAAGTGTGGACACCAAAACTGTATGCATTATTCCAGGTGCGGTCTCACCAATACCTTATATAACTGCAGCAATACCTCCCTGTTTTTATATTCTATCCCCCTAGCAATAAAAGCCAACATTCCGTTGGCTTTCTTGATCACTTGCTGCACCTGCATACCAACTTTTTGATTTTCTTGCACTGGGACCCCCAGATCCCTTTGTACTGCAGTACTTTCCAGTCTCTCGCCATTAAGATAATAACTTGCTCTCTGATTTTTCCTGCCAAAGTGCATAACCTCACATTTTCCAATATTATATTGCATCTGCCAAAGCTCCGCCCACTCACCCAGCCTGTCTATATCCCCTTGCAGGTTTTTTATGTCCTCCTCACTCTCCACTTTCCCTCCCATCTTTGTATCATCTGCAAATTTTGATATGTTGCACTCGGTCCCCTCCTTCAATTCGTTAATATAGATTGTAAAGAGTTGGGGACCCAGCACCGACCCCTGTGGAACACCACTGATTACTGGTTGCCAGTCCGAGAATGAACCATTTATCCCAACTCTCTGCTTCCTGTTCGATAACCAATCCTCCACCCATGCCAGAATATTACCCCCAATCCCGTGATTTTTTATCTTAAGTAATAATCTTTTATGTGGCACCTTGTCGAATGCCTTCTGGAAGTCTAAATACACTACGTCCACTGGTTCCCCTTTATCCACCCTGTACGTTATATCCTCAAAGAACTCAAGCAAATTTGTCAGACATGACTTCCCCTTCGTAAAGCCATGCTGACTTTGTCCTATTAAATTATGCTTATCTAAATGTTCCGTTACTGTCTCCTTAATAATACTCCAAAATTTTACCCACCACAGATGTTAGGCTAACTGGCCTATAATTTCCAGCCTTCTGCCTACTACCCTTTTTAAATAACGGTGTTACATTAGCAGTTTTCCAATCTGCCGGGACCTCTCCTGAGTCCAGGGAATTTTGGAAAACTATCACCAAAGCATCCACAATCCCTACTGCCACTTCCCTCAAGACCCTCGGATGTAAGCCATCAGGTCCAGGGGATTTATCCGCTTTAAGTCCCATTATTTTACTGAGTACCATCTCCTGAGTGATTTTAATCGTATTTAGCTCCTCCCCCCCTAGAGTCCACTGTTTGTCCAGTGTTGGGATATTCTTAGTGTCCTCTACCGTAAAGACTGAAACAAAATATTTGTTCAGCATTTTTGCCATCTCCATGTTTCCCACCATTAATTTCCCGGTCTCATCCTCTAAGGGACCGACGTTTGCCTTAGCCACCCTTTTTCTTTTTATATAACTATAGAAACTCTTGCTATCTGTTTTTATATTTTTTGCTAATTTCTTTTCATAATCTATCTTCCCTTTCTTAATCAATCCTTTAGTTACTTTTTGCTGTCTTTTGAAGACTTCCCAATCTTCTATCCTCCCACTAAGTTTGGCTACCTTATATGTCCTTGTTTTTAGTCGGATACTATCCTTGATTTCTTTACTTAGCCACGGATGGCTGTCATTTCTTTTACACCCTTTTTTCCTCAGTGGAATATATTTATTTTGAAAGTTGTAAAATAACTCCCTAAATGAACACCACTGCTCATGTACCGTCTTACCCTTTAATCTATTTTCCAGTCCACTTTAATCAATTCCGCTCTCATACCATCATAGTCTCCTTTATTCAAGCTCAGTACGCTTGTTTGAGAATCAACCTTCTCACCCTCTAATTGGATATGGAATTCAACCATGTTGTGGTCGCTCGTTCCAAGGGGATCCTTAACTAGGACATTATTAATTAATCCTGACTCATTACACAGGACCAGGTCCAAGGTTGCCTGCCCCCTTGTAGGATCAGTTACATACTGCTCAAGAAATCCATCCCTAATGCACTCAATGAACTCTTCCTCAAGGCTGCTCTGCCCAATTTGATTTGTCCACCACCCTAAACATTCACTCCCTTCACCACCGGCGCACTGTGGCTGCAGTGTGCACCATCCACAGGATGCACTGCATCAACTCGCCAAGGCTTCTTCGACAGCACCTCCCAAACCCGCGACCTCTACCACCTAGAAGGACAAGAGCAGCAGGTACATGGGAACACCACCACCTGCACGTTCCCCTCCAAGTCACACACCATCCCAACTTGGAAATATATCGCCGTTCCTTCATTGTCGCTGGGTCAAAATCCTGGAACTCCCTTCCTAACAGCACAGTGGGAGAACCGTCACCACACGGACTGCAGCGGTTCAAGAAGGCGGCTCACCACCACCTTCTCGAGGGCAATTAGGGATGGCCAATAAATGCCGGCCTTGCCAGCGACGCCCACATCCCGTGAACGAATAAAAAAAAAAGTTAATGATAGTTAAAATCCCCGATAATTATAGCTGTTCCCTTATTACATGCCCCGACTATTTCCTGATTAATACTTCTTCCAGCAGAGTTGCAACTATTAGGAGGCCTAGATACTATGCCCACTAGTGTTTTTTTCCCCTTATTATTCCTTATCTCTACCCAAACTGTTTCATTATCTTGATGTTTTGTCCCAATATCATTTATCTGTATTACAGTGATTCCTTCCTTTATTAACATAGCCACCCCACCTCCCCTTCCTTCCTGCCTGTCCTCCCTGATTGTTAAATACCCTGGTATATTTAATTCCCAGTCGTTGTCACCCTGCAGCCATGTTTCTGTAATGGCCACAAGATCATACCCATACGTAGTTATTTGTGCCGTTAACTCTTCCATTTTGTTACGAATGCTACGTGCATTCAGATAAAGAACTTTCAAATCTGTTTTGTGACGCTTAGTTCCTGCTTTTTCCTTTTTTAACACTTTACCTATTACTCCATACCTTCTGTCCCTTCCTGTTACGCTTTCCTGTCTCCCTGCTCAGGTTCCCAACCCCCTGCCACTTTAGTTTAAACCCTCCCCAACAGCACTAGCAAACACTCCTCCTAGGACAGCGGTCCCAGCCCTGCCCAGGTGCAGACCGTCTGGTTTGTACTGGTCTCACCTCCCCCAGAACCGTTTCCAGTGTCCCAGGAATTTGAATCCCTTCCCCTTGCACCATTCCTCTAGCCACGTATTCATTTGAAATATCCTCCTATTTCTACTCTGACTTGCATGTGGCACTGGCAGCAATCCTGAGATTACTACCTTTGAGGTCCTATTTTTAAATTTACCTCCTAACTCCCTATATTCTGCTTTTAGGACCTCATCCCCTTTTTTACCTATATCGTTGGTGCCTATGTGCACCACGACAGCTGGCTGTTCGCCCTCCCCCTCCAAAATGTTCTGTAGCCTCTCCGAGACGTCCTTGATCCTTGCACCAGGGAGGCAACACACCATCCTGGAGTCTCGGTTGCGGCCGCAGAAACGCCTGTCTATTCCCCTTACAATTGAGTCCCCTATCACTATAGCTCTTCCACTCTTTTTCCTCCCAGCCTGTGCAGCAGAGCCACTTGTGGTGCCAGGAAGTTGGCTGCTGCTGCCTTCCCCTGATAAGTCATCCCCCCCAACAGCATCCAAAGTGGCATATCTGTTTGAGAGGGGGATGGCCACAGGGGACCCCTGCACTACCTGCCTGCACCTCTTACTCTTCCTGGTGGTCACCCATTCACTTCCTGCCTGTATACCCTTTACCTGCGGTGTGACCAACTCGCTAAACGTGCTATCCACAAGTTTTTCTGCATCGCGGATGCTCCACAGTGAGTCCACCCGCAGCTCCAGCTCCGAGATACGATCGGTCAGTAGCAGCAGGTGGACACACTTCCTGCACACATGGTCGGCAGGGACACTGGTAGTGTCCACGACTTCCCACATCTTGCAGGAGGGGCATATCACGGGTGCGAGGTCTGCTGCCATGACTTGCCTCAGCTTAGTTACCCCTTTTAAATTACGTTGAAATTAGAAAATGTTAACTATACTCGGGACCTGGGTTCACTTAAAAAAACACACTATCTGCTATAAAACCTGCAGACCTTCCCTTTCTTATTACTTTACTTACAGTAAAATGGTAGAAATACTCACCTGAACCTACTCACCAATCAGCTGCCTCCCCTGTGCCGCGTCACTTTCTGACTGGTGACGTCACCCCGAACTGCCGCTGGTCTCAGAGTCTCGCTCTCAGAGTGAGCTCTGGTCTCGCTCTCTCCGCGCTGTTTATATCCCCGCTCTGGTCTCGCTCTCTCCGCGCTGTTTATATCCCCGCTCTGGTCTCGCTCTCTCCGCACTGTTTTTATCCCCGCTCTGGTCTCGCTCTCTCCGCGCTGTTTTTATCCCCGCTCTGGTCTCGCTCTCTCCCGCCGCTCACCGACTGAACTCTCGCTCTCTCCGCGCTGTTTTTATCCCCGCTCTGGTCTCGCTCTCTCCGCGCTGTTTATATCCCCGCTCTGGTCTCGCTCTCTCCGCGCTGTTTATATCCCCGCTCTGGTCTCGCTCTCTCTGCGCTGTTTATATCCCCGCTCTGGTCTCGCTCTCTCCGCGCTGTTTATATCCCCGCTCTGGTCTCGCTCTCTCCGCGCTGTTTATATCCGCGCTCTGGTCTCGCTCTCTCCGCGCTGTTTATATCCCCGCTCTGGTCTCGCTCTCTCCGCGCTGTTTTTATCCCCGCTCTGGTCTCGCTCTCTCCCGCCGCTCACCGACTGAACTCTCGCTCTCTCAGCGCTGTTTATATCCCCGCTTTGGTCTCGCTCTCTCCGCGCTGTTTATATCCCCGCTCTGGTCTCGCTCTCTCCGCGCTGTTTTTATCCCCACTCTGGTCTCACTCTCTCCGCACTGTTTTTATCCCCGCTCTGGTCTCGCTCTCTCCCGCCGCTCACCGACTGAACTCTCGCTCTCTCCGTGCTGTTTTTATCCCCGCTCTGGTCTCGCTCTCTCCGCGCTGTTTATATCCGCGCTCTGGTCTCGCTCTCTCCGCGCTGTTTATATCCCCGCTCTGGTCTCGCTCTCTCCGCGCTGTTTTTATCCCCGCTCTGGTCTCGCTCTCTCCCGCCGCTCACCGACTGAACTCTCGCTCTCTCAGCGCTGTTTATATCCCCGCTTTGGTCTCGCTCTCTCCGCGCTGTTTATATCCCCGCTCTGGTCTCGCTCTCTCCGCGCTGTTTATATCCCCGCTCTGGTCTCGCTCTTTCCCGCCGCTCACCGACTGAACTCTCGCTCTCTCCGCGCTGTTTTTATCCCCGCTCTGGTCTCGCTCTCTCCCGCCGCTCACCGACTGAACTCTCGCTCTCTCCGCGCTGTTTATATCCCCGCTCTGGTCTCGCTCTTTCCCGCCGCTCACCGACTGAACTCTCGCTCTCTCCGCGCTGTTTTTATCCCCGCTCTGGTCTCGCTCTCTCCCGCCGCTCACCGACTGAACTCTTGCTCTCTCCGCGCTGTTTTTATCCCCGCTCTGGTCTCGCCCTTTCCCGCCGCTCACCGACTGAACTCTCGCTCTCTCCGCGCTGTTTATATCCCCGCTCTGGTCTCGCTCTTTCCCGCCGCTCACCGACTGAACTCTCGCTCTCTCCGCGCTGTTTTTATCTCCGCTCTGGTCTCGCTCTTTCCCGCCGCTCACCGACTGAACTCTCGCTCTCTCCGCGCTGTTTATATCCCCGCTCTGGTCTCGCTCTTTCCCGCCGCTCACCGACTGAACTCTCGCTCTCTCCGCGCTGTTTTTATCCCCGCTCTGGTCTCGCTCTTTGCCGCCGCTCACCGACTAAACTCTCGCTCTCTCCGCGCTGTTTTTATCCCCGCTCTGGTCTCGCTCTTTGCCGCCGCTCACCGACTGAACTCTCGCTCTCTCCGCGCTGTTTTTATCCCCGCTCTGGTCTCGCTCTTTGCCGCCGCTCACCGACTGAACTCTCGCTCTCTCCGCACTGTTTTTTACCCCGCTCTGGTTTCGCTTATTTGGTTATATGCTTCAACATTGTATTTGTTTTGTTGATTGCTGGTCTGCATTGATTGGACACATTGAGTGTCGAGTCCACTAAGACTCCTAGTTCTCTTTCAACTTCATTCTTAGTTATCTCAACGCCATTTGTGGAATACTTGCGAGACTCATTTTTCCTTCCTATACGCTCTACGTTATATTTATCGGTGTTAAATTTAATCTGCCCTTGTTCTGCTCAATTACATATTTTGCTCAACTCGTTCTGTGATTTTTGTGCTACCTCCTTCGATTCTAATGCCCCTCTTATTTTAGTATCATCTGCAAAAATTTGACCATTTTACATTGAGTTCCTGAGCCCAAGGGCTCAATTTTGAAATGGTGGCAGGTTGGCAACGGTGGGGGGGAGGGGGGAGGGGGGTGAAGGTGCGCGTGGCAAACCCAAATAAACAAACCTTATCGTTTCTGACGGCATCGCATCGTAATTGATGGTGATTAACGTCCTCTCCGGGTTTCGCACCCAGCAGCTAGCCTGATTGACAGCCTGGCTGCCGTCTGGAGCTGAAACGCGAGGTAGGGGGAGAGAAAGAGAGAGCGAGACGCATCCAGTGCTGGAACAGAAGATCGGGGGCGGGGGGGAAGAGTGGAAGATCGGGGGAGGGGGGGGAAGATTGGGGGACATCGGGGGGGGGTGAAGAAGGGGACATCAGGGGAGTGAAGAGGGGAGATCGGGGGGCATTGGGGTGGTGAGGAAGGGGAGATCGGAGAGGGAGACATCGGAGCAGAGTGGAAAGGTAGGTTGATTTTGTGTTTTAACTTCATGCAATGATTTTTTTATGTAATTTATTTTGTTTCTTTTTGCCTGACGTTTTTTACCAGACGTGAATCAGAAGCCGTGGGAAAGCCGCCCAGGTAAGTTAAAAATCGTTTTAACTACGTAATCTGTCACAAGTAAAGTGCCTTAAGTACCTCAGTACATATGGCTCTTTAACTACCATCCCGCTGGCTTTAATTGCCGGCGGGACTTCCCGACTCGGATCTCCCGTGCGCACACAGGTGCATCAATGGGGTACTCGGACGTCGGCAGGTTGGAGCCGGGCTCTGAACCCGGACGGGATTTCCCCGATTTTTGGAGCTCTCCCGCCCCCAATGCACCCGCAATTTCCCAGGAAAATCAAGCCCCAAGTCACTGGCATAAATTAGAAGCATTAGTGATCCCAACACCAATCCTGGGACACCCCACTCAATACTTCCCTCCGCCTCGATGTAATTTCTCCAATGAGTACTCATTGGGGGAGAAATTAGCTTTACATGAGTTGGGCAGCATATCTGCAATGCATGCCCGAAGACAGAGGCCCGAGGCTCACTCCAAATTGGGCATCGGGCCTCATTTCCATAACACCAGTGAGCTGCAGATGCCAATCGGCTTTTGCAGTGTAGCTCGCTGATTGGTTCCTTCCCAAAATCGGCCGGCGAGCCGACCTGCGTGTAAGTCCTGGGTGGGGCGTTGGGGGAGGGTGGTGGAAGAGGCGAATGGTAGTGAGGCCAGCGTTGGCTGGCATCGGCCTGCAGTGTTGCTGTGGAGCTAAAGGAGCAGTCCTGCTCCTCTTTGCTCCACTTTAAAATAAGTGAAAAAAAAAAACCTACCTGTTCTTTGGCTGTGTATGCTTCACCCTATTTTTGCCGAATTTGGTATTTTTTTTATTCGTTTATCGGATGTGGGCATCGCTGGCAAGGCCAGCATTTATTGCCCATCCCTAATTGCCCTTGAGAAGGTGGTGGTGAGCCGCTTTCTTGAACCGCTGCAGTTCTTGTGGTGAAGGTTCTCCCACAGTGCTGTTAGGTAGGGAGCTCCAAGATTTTGACCCAGCAACGATGAAGGAACAGCGATATATTTCCAAGTCGGGGTGGTGTGTGACTTGGAGGGGAACGTGCAGGTGGTGTTGTTCCCATGTGCCTGCTGCCCTTGTCCTTCTAGGTGGTAGAGGTCGCGGGTTTGGGAGGTGCCTTGCCAGCGACGCCCACAACCCATGAACGAATGAAAAAAGAATTCAAGGGCCTAATGCCTGTTTTAGGCGGTCAGCCCAGTTACTCGGAAGTCGCAGGCTGCCAATTTGACAGGCGGCGCTCCTCCAGGGGAGATTGGACGTGGGAGATTGCGCCTGGAAATTAGTCCCCCCAATGTGAATTTTATGCCCAAAAAACAGGCGTGATGGAAACAAATTTCTCTCCCGTTGTTTTCTATCCTTCAGCCAAATACTTATCCACTTGCAAGATTTACGCTGAATCCCCACAGCTTTAAGTTTAACTAAAAGCCTTTCATGTGGAGCTTGTCAAATGCCTTTTGGAAGTTACAACATTGTAGCGTTTTCCACAGTTCACTTGGAATGTCACTTCGTCAAAGCAGTCAGAGAGGTTGGTCAGTGAGGATCTTCTGCTTCTGAATCTATGATGACTGTTGTTCACTAAGTTATTATTGTACAGATCTTCATGTTTACACTTGATAATTAATTCCAATCACAGGATTGAAGTACAACTGATGGCTATGCAGTTATCTATCATTTGTTGCCCTTTTTTGCATTTGGGCACCACATTGGCCTGTTTTAACTGACAGTGACACCCTCGCAGTGATTGACAATGCCTCACAAATCTCATCCCTAGTCTCCTTTAGCACTCGAGGATAACTATCATTTATAATATCAGTTGTTGACTGGGAGGATACTCTGCATGTTGCCACACACAATCTGGACATTGAGGGAGTGGAAGCCCTTCTTGCTGAGGTAATTGAAGAGGTGTCCTGTGGGAGCTAGCAAAGCAACACGGGACCTAGTGGAAGCCAGCAACCCTGTAAAACTGGATAGGCCTATCTCACTACTGCCTTGCTGTGATACCGAAGGTAATGAATTCACCAACTATGCTGTAAAGTACAGCCATCGCCCATGGCTGCCTGAAAGGACCTTGTGCCATAAATGTTGTGTGCGGTGGTCACCTTCGCAGACACAGAGAGAGCAGTGCAGGCAGATTAGTGTGGCTGCAAGTCTTCATGCAGTAGGTGACAGTCCTGTCCTCTTTGGTGAAGCACATTCTTGTTACATACAACTCCTCAATAAGGTCCTCAGAAGATCTCTGTTGACTATATATTCTTTTGCGATGGGGGGTAATATCTGGTGTGCTGCATCCTCCTTGAATGGTGCTTGACTCTCTTCAGCTCCATCCTGTGCTGCTCCCCCTCTTCCTCCTCCTCGATAATAATTGAGTACAAGGATAAGTCTATAGGGAATGCCATATCTGCTCCTGAGGAGCCCTCACAGCAGGTAGTGGGGTTGGGGGAGGGGAGGTTTGGGAGGGTGAAAATCTGACAGTGGTCTGACCCTGTCAGAAACAGAGACAAGCAATATCAGCACTGTGTAGGAAGAATGACAAAAAAAATTGCTGCAAAAAGTGTTTTCCCAGCTGCAGATATTGCTAATAAAATTCTCCTGGCTCAGAAGTTCACTTCAGCCTGGCTCAGCTGATCCAGGCAGCCTCATTCTCAATCTAAGTTACCCAGAGTGCATTTCCATTGTAAAAGCAGGAAACAGAGTTGTGATGTCATTGGCCTTCATTATAATATATTTAAATAAGGGGATTCAGGATTCAGTGAGCAAATTGTGACAAGGCCCGAAAAAAGTGAGGTAACTCGGGGGAAGCGATTTAATGGCGGAAAATGGGCAGAAACGGCTTCTGCTTCAAAATCGCACCAAAAAAAAATTATGCACTGTTTCTACACCACTAATAAGCTGAAAATGGTGTGGAAATTCACTCCCGATGTCTGTTGCTCGGGATCAATTTGGTATCCAGGGTTCAGAATTAATGTCCTCTTTTCCCATATGTAGCTTCAGTTGGTATGTGCAAAACACTTAATAAGTTATTTGCTAGTTGCTGCTTTATATTTGCATTAGGTTCATCATTCAGCAACAGTTTTGACCCCTTGAAACACTCTAACTTACTTGTTCATTACTGTGTTTAGCAAGATTAAAACATTATATGAGAATATTATTGAAATAAAACAGCCAGAACCAAATTTTGGGGCTACCCAAATCAACCTATTCTGGTTGTTTCAAGTTTCTGCCCAATGTTTATCTTTCCAATTATTATCCTTCTCGGGGATTGACAAGACAGCATAAAAAATGGCGACAGCAAGTTTTGAGCTTTACTGTTTCAATCCACTGGGTTTTAGTGTAACACACTTTACAACACATTAATGTAGTAGAAAATATGTGAAGCAGCAAAGGTGCCTCTGGGATATCAGAGCTTTGGGAGCAACTCATTTTAATAAGGTGCAAATAATAAAGGATGCTGACTTTATCTGTTAATAGCATGTTACAGAATCAGTAGAACTGTCAATATTTGGAGATGTACTGTGATCTTAATATTCATCTGCCTAGAAACTTGATCCATGAGGTTTTTAATTTCTTAATTCTTTATTAATTGGCACTTGAGGCAATGAACCATAATACATGGCTTTTTCTGCAGTTAGCATTTAATGAAGTGACTGACTCTTTGCTTTTAAAGTTTTTATATTTTGCTGTCAAATGATCTGTTGTGCATTTAACCCTTTGGTTTCCAGGGTCACACACTTTTCCCTACTGGTTTTTACAAATGCAAAGTGAAAAAAATGTACATATAGACATAGAATCACACAATATTACTGCACAGAAGCAGGACTCGTTATTTCTCTCCATGAGCCACTTATAAAGAAAAGAAAAAACTTGCATTTATATAGTGTCTTTCACATCCTCAGGATGTCCCAAAACACTTTACAGCCAATGAATTACTTTTGAAATGTAGTCACAATTGTTATGTAAGAGTACAGAAATAGAAAGATAAAGCAGGGTAATGCTGACTAGAGACATGGTGCGAGAGGGAGGGCTTCAGATTCTTGGGGCATTGGGACCAGTTCTGGGGCAGGACGGACCTGTTCAAGACGGACAGGTTGCACCTCAACAGAGCTGGGACCAATGTCTGCACTAGTTCACTAGTGATGTGGGGGAGAGTTTAAATCAATTTGGTAGGGGGTGGGCACCAGGATGTAGCATTAGGAAGGAGAAACAAGGTGCACAAAGGATTGGGAGAGAGAGACACCGCTAGAGTAAGAAATAGCACAGTATTAGGTGGGATCAGACTAAGAGAGAATACGAGAAGGTTGAAGGTAGGTTTAGAGTGCATATGTGTAAATGCAGAAAGTGTGGTAAATAAGGTTGGTGAGTTGCAGGTGCAAATAGGCACATGGGAATATGATGTAGTGGTGATAACAGAGCCCTGGCTCAAAAAAGGGCAGGATTGGGTACTAAATATTCCTAGATACAATGGGCCCCGATATCAGCGGGGAGGCGGGATGGCAGCGGGTGGGCGATTGGGCGCATTCGTAACCCGCCCAATAAAATCTGTCCGTTCCCCACGTGATTGCGGGTAAATTGGAGCCACTTAACGTGGTTTCCGGGTTTGGTGTTGGAAACCTGCGCAGTGGGTGATTTGCTCACCCGCATCACAGGCTGTCAGCTGGAGGAGCTCTATTTAAAGGGGCAGTCCTCCAATGGATGCTCCTGGAGCAAACACCGAAATAGAACAATGGAGCAGCCCTGGGAAAAGGCTGTTCCTAGATTCAGTGATGCCTCACTCCAGGTGCTACTGGATGGGGTGAGGAGGAGGAGGGATGTCTTCTACCCAGCGGACGGGAGGAAGTGGCCTGCCTCTGCCACCAAGAAAGCCTGGCTCGAGGTGCCAGAGGAGGTCACCAGCAGCAGCAACATCTCCCATACATGGATCCAGTGCAGAAAGCTCTTCAATGATCTAACTAGGTCAGCCAAAGTGAGCACACTTACTCATTCTCCTACATTCCGTCTTCCATATCGCCGCCCCCACCCCCCAACTCATTCTGCACTGCCAACACTACTCTATCACATCACTCCTCACACCCACTCAAACCTCATCCTCAACTTACCAGCACTTCCTCAGCACTTCCTCAGCACTTCCTCACCTCCCCAGTACTCATCCCACCTCCATCACTCAACCCAATCCTCATACAATGTCATGGCTCTGTCTCATACTCACCCTCTGATGCATCTCTTTTACGGTCAGCCTCACCCAAACCAATGCACTCATCGGTTGGCCACATCACCATCCCTCACTCACGTGTCTCTACTTTCTCCCCTTAAAGGAGAAGAGAGCCCATAATGCATGGGAGAGGGTGAGGACTGGAGGGGGGCTGCAACAGATAGTCGTCCTCACGGACGTGGAGCAGGAGGCGTTGGAGCTGAGCCATACCCTCGAGTGCCTGTCCGTCGGGGACACCAAAATTGGCACCTGACAAACGTCTGGTGACAGAACTTTAACATTCAGCACAAACAATATGAATTGATGTTAACATGCCTTGCCACCTTCAGCACCTCAACATCTGTCATCATGCTTAATATTGCCTTCTGTTCTCTCACAGGGTCTTCAGCGACTGCTATGAAGGCAGAGGGAGATTCCTCAGAGAACCTGCCGGCCTCTGAGGGGGCACCGTCACATCTGAACGAGCCATCCACCAGTGCACATACTCACACCTCGGTGGGTCCCCGTCCGCAGTTAGTTGGGTTGGCACCTAGTGAGTTACCACACACATGTGAGCACGAGCAGACCCTGGTGGCAGGGGTAGCTGTGGAGAGTCCGCGTCGGTGGGTGCACTCCTCTCCAGGCTCTGCTCAGCTGGACACAGGTGCTGAACCCTGGGGGCCATCCATTATAAGGAAAATGATTGAGGGGCAGCAGCACATTTGCGAGGTACTGGAACAGGTGCCACGCACACTCGCCACAATAGCGCAGAGCATGGAGGAGTCCAACTCCTGCATGAGTGGAATGGTGGCACAGGTACAGGAGGGGATCTCTGAGATACTGTCACAGGGACGTGAGGGCACCTCTGAGATAGTGTCGCGGATAAGTGCGGGAATGTCTGCGATGGAGGGAAGGCTAGCCTCCATCGAGCTTCAGATACGGCTCAGCAATGAGTCCAAATGAGGCCCTGACAACGGCCGTTCAGACTCACAGCGAACAACATTCTGCCGCCTTAAACAGGCAGGCAGATACTCTGCACTGGCCTTACAAGGCTTCACACATGTCCTCCAAATTGTCGTCCAGCAGGGTGGCAGGAGTGGTGTGGGCCTGGCCCAGGGGAGGGATGATGGCGAAAGAGGACATGGAAGTGTAGACCCCACTCAAGGTGGTCCCACGTCTCACCTGTTGCCCCCCTCTCAACCAGTACCCACAACGCTGCCTCCTCTCCAGGTGGCCGAGTCTGCCCCTGCACAGGTGCAGGTGGAGCAGTCTTTGGAGGGGCCCTCACGGGCTCCAAAACCCAGAGGGCATAGGCCCAAAACATCTAATTGGTCAGGGCATGAACAAGAGCAACCTACCACTACCTCTGCTGCAGCCACGGGGGATGCACCACATAGAAGTAGTCAGAAGCAAAAGGCAAAGGTTTTGTAAACACAAAGGGAATGCACAAGGGTGTTTGACGGTTGGTCATGTTTTTTATTTATATTTGCTTTTTGTTAAACGCACATTAAATATTATTATTGTCACAACTACTGCCACGTCTTGGCCATCCTTGACTGGCTTCTGTAATAAGGTCCTTTCGTGAGGTTCACCATTAACGCCCACAATTGATGCCATCCATTGGGTCACTCTACAGTGGGCATATGTGTAATTGCAGGACTGTTTTGTTCCGAGTGGGGGTGGGTGGGGGCTGGTGTGACCGTTATTCTATCCAGGTGGTGAGGGCTGGACTCTTCACACTGTCTGATGTTAGGAGAACCGTTCACATATCAGTGACTCCCTGGCCTCATGAACAGCCAGGTGAGCCGCTGTTCTGTCCATGGGTTGCTCCTCCTTCTCCTCCTCCACCTCCACCTCCTCTGCCTCCTCCTCAATGTGGCAGGTCCAGTTAAGTTTCTGAATGGTTACCCCGAAGATGTTGATGGTGGGGGATTCGGCAATGGTAATGCCATTGAATGTCAAGGGGAGGTGGTTGACTCTCTCTTGTTGGAGATGGTCATTGCCTGGCACCTGTCTGGCGCGAATGTTACTTGCCACTTATCAGCCCAAGCCTGGATGTTGTCCAGGTCTTGCTGCATGCAAGATCGGACTGCTTCATTATCTGAGGGGTTGCGAATGGAACTGAACACTGTACAATCATCAGCGAACATCCCCATTTATGACCTTATGATGGAGGGAAGGTCATTGATGAAGCAGCTGAAGATGGTTGGGCCTAGGACACTGCCCTGAGGAACTCCTGCAGCAATGTCCTGGGGCTGAGATGATTGGCCTCCAACAACCACTACCATCTTCCTTTGTGCTAGGTATGACTCCAGCCACTGGAGAGTTCTCCCCCTGATTCCCATTGACTTCAATTTTACTAGGGCTCCTTGGTGCCACACTCAGTCAAATGCAGCCTTGATGTCAAGGGAGTCACTCTCACCTCACCTCTGGAATTTACCTCTTTTGTCCATGTTTGGACAAAGGCTGTAATGAGGTCTGGAGTCCAGTGGTCCTGGCAGAACCCAAACTGAGGATCGGTGAGCAGGTTATTGGTGAGTAAGTGCCACTTGATAGCACTGTCGGTGATACCTTCCATCACTTTGCTGATGAATGAGAGTAGACTGATGGGGCGGTAATTGGCCGGATTGGATTTGTCCTGCTTTTTGTGGACAGGACATACCTGGGCAATTTTCCACATTGTCGGGTAGATGCCAGTGTTGTAGCTGTACTGGAACAATTTGGCTAGAGGCGCGGCTAGTTCTGGAGCATATAAGATTCTGACAGGGCTTGACAGGGTAGATGCTGAGAGGCATCCCCTGGCTGTAGAGTCTAGAACCAGGGGACTTAGTCTCACGATAAGGGATCGGTCATTTAAGACTGAGATGTGGTGAAATTTCTTCACTCAGAAGGTTGTGAATCTTTGGAATTCTCTACCCCAGAGGGCTGTGGATGCTCAGTCATTGAATATATTCAAAGAATGAAAACAATAGATTTTTGGACTCTAACATGAATCGAGTGATATGGGGATCAGACGGGAAAGTAGAGTTGAAGTTGAAGATCAGCCGTGATCTTACTGAATGGTGGAGCAGGCTCGAGGGGCCGTATGGCCTAATCCTGCTCCTTTTTCTTATGTTCTTAAAAGCATGCAGGATCCTGGGCTTTATAAATAGAGGCATAAAGTATAAAAGTAAGGAAGTTATGTTGAACATTTATAAAACACTGGTTCAGTCACAAGTGGAGTATTGTGTCCAATTCTGGGCATCACACTTTAGGAAGGATGTGGAGGCCTTAGAGAGGGTGCAGAAAAGATTTAGTAGTATGGTTCCAGGTATGAGGGTCTTCAGTTATGTTGATTGACTGGAGAAGATGAGGTTAGAGTAGTTATGATCTGGAATGTGCTGCCTTAAAGGGCAATACAGTAATCAGGGGCGACTTTAATTTACATATAGATTGGACAAACCAAATTAGAACTAATACTGTGGAGGACGAATTCCTGGAATGTATACGAGATGGTTTTCTAGATCAGTATGTTGAGGAACCAACTCAGGAACAGGCTATTTTTTGATCTAGTATTGTGCAATGAGAAAGGGTTAATTAATAATCTTGTTGTAAAGGAGCCTTAGGGAAGACTAACCATAACATGATAGGTTTCTTCATTAAGTTTGAAAGTGATATAGTTCAATCTGAAACTAGGATCTTATATCTAAACAAAGGAAATTACAAAGGTATGAGGTTCAAGTTGGCTGTGGTTGATTGGGGAATTACATTCAAAGGTATGACAGTAGACTGGCAATGGCTTGCATTTAAAGAATTAATACATAATTTGCAACAAATATATATTCCTTTAAGGCACAAAAACCCAACAGGTAAAGTGGTCTAACAAGACCACCCAATGGCTAACAAGAGAAATTAAAGATAGTATTAAATCAAAGGAAGAGGCATATAAAGTTGCCAGAAAAAGCAGTAAGCCTGAGGATTGGGAGCATTTTAGAATTCAGCAAAGGAGGGCCAAGAAATTGATAAAGAAAGAGAAATTAGAATATGAGAGTAAACTAGCGAGAAACATAAAAATGGACTGTAAAAGCTTCTGTAGGTATGTAAAAAGGAAAAGACTGGTGAAGCCAAATGTAGGTCCCTTACAGTCAGAGACGGGAGAATTTATAATGGGGATTAAGGAAATGGCAGAGAAATTAAACATATACTTTGGGCTCAATTTTGAAACGGTGGGGGGTTGGCAGCAGGGGGTGGGTGAAGGTGAACATGGCAATCCCAAATAAACAAACGTTACAAACAAACCTGATTGACAGGCTGGCTGCCGTCGGGAGCTGCAACGCGAGGTGGGGGGGAGAGAAAGAGAGAGAGCGAGACGTCATCCGGCGCTGGATTGGAAGATCGGGGGGGGGGGGGGGGGGGGTGGAGAATGGAATATCAGGGGGGGAGGGTGGAAGATCGGGGGACGAGGGGAAGATCGCAGGGGAGAGGGGTAGATCAGGGGGAGAGGGGATGATCAGAGGGACATCGGGAGGAGAAGAGGGGGAGATCGGGGTGTGAAGAGGGGGAGATCGGGGGGGAAGATCAGGGGTGAAGAGGGGGAGATTGGGGGACATCGGGGGGGAAGAGGGGGAGATTGGGGATGAAGAGGGGGAGATCGGAGAGGGAGACATTGGACATCGGAGCAGGGTGGAAAGGTAGGTTGATTTTGTGTTTTAACTTTGTGTAATGGTTTTTTATTTAATTTATTTTGTTTCTTTTTGCCTAAACCGGCCCTTTGGCGTGAATCAGAAGCTGAGGGAAAGCCGCCTAGCTAAGTTCAAAATCATTCTAATTACCTAATATGTCACAAGTAAAGTGCCTTAAGTACCTCAATGTGTTACATTTGGCTCTTTAACTATCACACAGGTGCGTCCATGGGGAACTCGGACATCGGCAGGTTGGAGCCAGGCTCCGAACCCAAACGGGATTTCCCCGATTTTCGGAGCCCCCCCCCCCTCCCCCCCGCCTCCAATGCACCTGCAATTTCCTGGGAAAATCGAGCCCTTTGTGTCTGTCTTCACGGAAGAAGACATAAAAAACCTCCCAGAAATACTAGAGAACCAAGAGTCTGGCGAGAATGAGGAACTGAAAGAAATTAGTATTAGTAAAAAAAATAGTACTAGAGAAATTAATGGGACTGAAAGTCGATAAATCCCAAGGACCTGATGATCTACATCCCAGGGTTTTGAAAGAGGTGACTATAGAGATAGTGGATGCATCTTCCAAAATTCTTGATTCTGGAATGGCTCCCGCAGATTAGAGGGTAGCAAATGTAACCCCACTATTTAAGAAAGGAGGGAGAGAGAAAACAGGGAACTACAGACTGTAGCCTGACATCAGTAGTAGGGAAAATGCAAGAATCTATTGTAAGGGATGTGATAACAGGACAGTTAGAAAATAATAATAGGATTTGGCAGAGTCAACATGGATTTATGAAAGGGAAATCATGTTTGACAAACCTATTGGAGTTCTTTGAGGATGTGACTAGTAGAATAGATAAGGGGGAACCAGTGGATGTGGTGTATTGGATTTTCAGAAGGCTTTCGATAAGGTCCCACACAGGAGGTTAGAGTTAGAGCACATGGAATTGGGGTAATATACTGGCATGGATTGAGAATTGATTAACAGACAGAAAACAGAGAGTAGGAATAAACGGGTCTTTTTCAGGTTGGCAGACTGTGACTAGTGGGGTACCGCAGGGATCGGTGCTTGGGCCCCAGCTATTCACAATCTATATCAATGATTTGGATGAGGGGACCAAATGTAATATTTCCAAGTTTGCTGATGGCATAAAACTAGGTGGGAATGTGAGTTGTGAGGATGCAGCAAAGAGGTTTCAAGGGGATATAGACAGGCTAAGTGAGTGGGCAAGAACATGGCAGATGGAATATTATGTGGAAAAATGTGAAGTTATCCACTTTGGTAAGAAAAACAGAAATGCAGAGTATTTTTTAAATGGTGAGATTGGGAAATGTTGATGTTCAAAGGGACTTGGGTGTCCTTGTACATGAGTCACTGAAAGCTAACACGCAAGTGCAGCAAACAATTAGGAAGGCAAATGGTATGTTGGCCTTTATTACAAGAGGATTTGAGTACAGGAGTATAGGTGTCTTACTGCAATTATGTAGGGCCTTGGTGAGACCGCAGCTGGAGTACTGTGTATAATTTCTGTCCCCTTACCTAAGAAAGGATAGAGTGCAATGAAGGTTCACCAGACTGATTCCTGGGATGGCGGGATTGTCGTATGAGGAGAGATTGAGTAGACTAGGCCTGTATTCTCTAGAGTTTAGAAGAATGAGAAGTGATCTCATTGTAAAATACAAAATTCTTACAGGGCTCGACAGGGTAGATGCAGGGAGGATGTTTCCCCTGGCTGGGGAGTCTAGAACCAGGGGTCACAGTCTCAGAATAAGGGGTAGGCCATTTAGGACTGAGATAAGGAGAAATTTCTTCACTCAGAGGACAGTGAATCTTTGGAATTCTCTACCCCAGAGGGCTGTGGAGGTTAAGTCATTGAGTACATTCAAAACAGAGATCGATAGATTTCTACATATTAAAGGCATCAAGGGATATGTGGATAATGCAGGAAAATGGCGTTGAGGTAGAAGACCAGCCATGATCTTGTTGAATGTGGACCAGGCTCGAGGGGACGGGTGGCCTACTCCTGCTCCTATTTCTTATTTTCTTATGTTCTATGTTCTAAATTGCACACAGCAAGGTTCAACAATCAGCAATGTGATAATGACCAGTTAATCTGTTATGGTGGTGTTGGTTGAGGGATAAATGTTGGCCAGGACACTAGGATCTTTTACATCCACCTAGTCTAATCACACTCTCCTGTTTGTTCCCTAATTCCCTTTAAAAAAAATTCGAGCAATTATCTAATTCTCTTTTAGAATATTTAAGGACTTTGCTTCAACAACAGTTTTTGACAGAGAATTCCACATTCTAACCACACTCTGTGTCATTTTTTTTCTAACCTTTAGGTGATTATTTTAATTTGTGCCATTTTGTTACCATCTCATGACCAGTGGAAACAATATATTGTGATTTACCTTATGAAAACCCTTCCCAATCTTGAAGACTTCTATCGTATTATCCCTTAAGCTTCTCAGCACCAATGAAAAATCCTAACTTCTCAAGCCATCCATCATAACCGTAACTCCTCATCACCAGTAACATCCTATTGAATCTATGAAGCTTTTCTATTGCTTTCATCTCCTCCTTATAATAGGGCCCAATACTCCAACTGCAGCCTAACTAAAGTCTTATACAAGTTCTACATGACCTCATTTTGTACTCAATACTGCTAGATACAAAACCAAGAATTACTTTTTATATGTCCTTATTTACTTATGTTGTCATTTTTAATGACCTATGTACCTACACACCAAAGTTCCTCTGTTCTTCCACCTCATTTGAAATCTAACCATTTCAATTTCTGGTCTCTAATCTTACTTCTAAAAATGTTTTCTACATTAAACTACATCTGCCACCTATTTACCCATCCTCCTAGTCTGTCTGCCTTTCTACAGCAGTCTGTCATGGACCTCATCTCAATTTCCCATACCCCCAATTTGTGTCATCAGCGTATTTCTAGATTTCTCTCTCAGTTCCTAAATTTTGGTCTTTTACGTATATTGTGAGTAAGAGTTGCTATACACATCTCAGTGGAATTCTCCTCCTTAATCCCGAGGCTGCCACATTGAGAATTCTATATGGTGTGTTAAAGCATAACATCTTTTACAAATCCACTTACTGACTGGCCCACTCTAATTACTTCATGTCTCTCCAGGTGATTGGTGATTTCATCCTTTATAATAGGCCTAGTATTTTACCAACAACTGAAATAAGAAATGACTGGCCTAACCTGGCATATCCCGAGTCGGCAGTGGGCTGGAAGATTGTTGTGGGGCCGGGAGAAACACTCCTGTTTTTCCTGGTCCTACAAAAATCTTTTAAAAAAACATACCTTTTCGGAGAGGCCTCCAGTGGTCCTCTTAAGAACGTATTCCGAATTACAATCCTTACGTTAGCTCAGTGAGTTTGGCAGAACTCTGTTTTTAATTTCCTTCTATTTCTTATTTACTGTTGCCTGTTTCTAATAATCTGGTTTGCCTTCTTCCATCTTTAGCCTGCGTATAAGTTCTTTGAAAATCCTTTTGGCAGATTTGACGACATGCAGTGGGTTCTAAAATCTGTTGTCAAAAATCTAAGTGTAAGGAAAAAACAAACTCCGGTTCTTTTAATCTTTAGTATTGTCTACAGTCAGCACTCAAGTTAGAATAGTTCATTCTCCCTGGGAGATCTACAGAGCCACAGTTAAATTGAATTCACATACTTTTCCTGAGGTTTAACAGGCCTATTTGTACATTCTCTTTTCTTTTGCCAGTGAGCCATGTTGTACGACTAGGGCTGAACTTTCATGTAAATAATAATATTATTGATGATATACTTCCGCCCGCAAAAGGAAAGAAATTGCATGCCTGGAAATGTCATGGTTTTGGGGAATGGAAACCTGATGTAGTGAGAGCAGAGTGACAGGAATTTGAGGTGGAGCTCATTTCCATTGAGTTTCTGCCCCAGTCTAGCCAGGATCACGAATTCTGACAATGGGGACTGGGTGCTTCTTCTGCCCGTTTCATCCCCATGATGTTATTTTTGAGGGTGAGACTGGAGGGTTGCCGAGCTCCTTTGGAAATCCGGCTATTTTCACCTACTGTATAGCTGGCTGTAAGTACATAAATTCGGCATACTTACCGTCTTTTGAGTGAGAAGTTAAACCAAGGCCCCGTCCGTGCTCTCAGGTGGACATAAAAGATCCCATGGCACTATTTTGAAGAAGAGCAGGGGAGTTCTCCCTGGTGTCTTGGTCAATATTTATCCCTCAATATTTATCAGATAATCTGTTTAGATATAACAGATTATCTGATCATTATCTCATTGCTGTTTGTGGGATCATCCTGTGCGCAAACTGGCTGCTGCATTTTCCTATATTACAACAATGATTACACTTCAAAAGTACTTTATTGGCTGTAAAGCACTTTGGGACGTCCTGAGGTCATGAAAGACGCTATATAAATGCAAGTCTTTCTTTCTTTTCTTTCTTTAAAAGATACCATTCTCAAATCCCAGCGGGTGCACAGGGCGAGTGCCCCAATAGCATTGATATTGGCGCAAGCCCCACGAATGACCCCCATGCCCGGAATTTGGGATGGGGTCAAGGTGAGGGCAAGCAAAGTCCACCACACTGCACCGCCATAATTTCTGGGCTACAGTTATAGAATCATCCAATCATAGAATCTTACAGCACAGAAGGCGGCCATTTGGCCCGTTGTGGCTGTATCGGCTCTTTGAAAGTGCTGTCCAATTTAGTTCCACTCCCCAACTTTTTCCCCATAACCCTGCAAATTAGTCCTCTTCAAGTACATGTCCAATTGCCTTTTGAAAGTTCCTATTTCAGGTAGTGTGTTCCAGATCTTAAAAACCCTCTGTGTGAAAAAATTTCTCCTCATTTCCTTTCTAGTTCTCGTCTATAAAGTATTTAGCTATTTTCCAATTATGTCATATTGTTTTTTTTCTCATCAACCATCACATTTCAGAGGATGGCTTCCATCAGTTGTATCATGTAAAATGATTTGTCATCTCTCATTTTATTTGATTGCATGGGAAAAAGTTTCCTCTTTTGTACTTGGGTGTAAATAATCACCTGGGCAGAGTGAATAGAGGAAAATTGAGCAGGGAGGATCCCATATCAGAGCCTGCCAGATTTTCTGCCCATTTATATAGATTGTACAACACAGAAACAGGCCATTCGGCCCAACTGGTCCATGCCGGTTTATATGCTCCACATGAGCCTCCTTCCGTCCCACATCATCGAACCCTATCAGCATAACCTTCTCCCTCATGTGTTTATCTAGCTTTTCCTTGGATGCATTTGTTTAAATGGGTAGAAAATTGTGTCCTCTGTATTATTGACGTACGATCCTCCCCCTCCCAATTTTCATCTATGCTTTAGGCCCTGCCGATTATTTGCATCGAAGTGCAAAGTTACGCACCATTCCAACTTGGAAATATATCACCGTTCCTTCATCGTCACTGGGTCAAAATCCTGGAACTCCCTTCCTAACAGCACTGTGGGAGAACCGTCACCACACGGACTGCAGCGGTTCAAGAAGGCGGCTCACCACCACCTTCTCAAGGGCAATTAGGGATGGGCAATAAATGCTGGCCTTGCCAGCGACGCCCACATCCCATGAACAAATAAAAAAAAAAGAGGAAAATCTGCCTCATTCCTTCCATTTAATATTATTATATTTAACTGTTTTACCATCTGATCATTTATCAGCTATCACTGCAGAGCCTGCACTGGTCCTCACTCCCACAACCACAATTCCAGCAGATGCCATTGGAAAGTGATGAGGAGTGGGAACCTTGGCCGAATGTTCCCTCGATGACCCAGGGCCACTGAGGCCAACTACAGAATCTCTGCTGCCACCCGAGCTGAGATCAGCAAACTATCAAAGTCTTGGGACTGAACCAAAGATATGCCTAGTCTGCATAGCCTGGTTATTCACTGCTGTAACTAGCTGAGCTGTGAAGGGTGCCCATTATTTTACGTGAGATAAGTTTTCTCATTAGTCATACATTTAGTTGCATATAAATGGCATAAAGTGAAATTCTATTCCATTATATGTTGAGGTGAATCGTATTAAATAACATATTTTAGCATGTATTGTTTCCTACACAGGCTATGTTCTCTCTTGTTGATGTGTGCAAAAGCATTCTGTGTGAGCATGTACATAAAACACTTGAGCACTTTATGCAACAAAATTGCAATTCTACAGGCAAATGATGAGCTGTGAAGTGCTAATACCCTGCATCACTGTCTACATCACTCTGAAGGGGAATTAAGAATCATGCTCGGTACAAATGATGAGAATTTCTGTGAAATGCTCAAGAGTACATTTGTGGTTCCACCTTAGTTGTGTTGCAGAAAGAAAACCATCCCTCAGGATTTACAGATGTCGCATTAGTTTTATCGATTGGTCTGACACGGACTGTTTTCAGAGATTTAGGTTCAATAAGCAAAATGCTTTATGACCTGCATGAGCAGTTAAAAGAGTATTTGGACTGTCACCTCCTACAAATTACACACTGCCGTTGCCAGGGAAGGTGACCACTTCTCTCACCTTGTATGCTACCGGCACTTTCACACCATCCAAAGTGATTTCTCAAGTCATCACTGTTTCTGTTCAAGAGGCCGGGAGTATATCAATCTGTTATTGTCCAGGCTGCAGCAATTGAGAATCAAACAAGGCCTCTTTGTCATTATTATATTCCTCGCCACTCAGGGAATTATCAGTCATACAGTGCTAAGAATGTACATTTACAGGAAAGATTTCCATTCTGTTTCTCTGCAGGCAAGTTATTTGCTACAAATGCAATACCTTCATCTGCATATACCAGAGGCTCCAATCTGAGTAAAACTTTCTTTGAAGTCACAAGAAAGGATATTCAAGCAATTCTTTTAAGACTGCTGATGGAAATGGGACAGCAACATTATCATGGATGTACATGCTAAGTTCTGTGCCGGTGCCCATGATTAACTTATCTTGTGATGGCTGGCTGCTATCTTGGCGTGTGTTCTCTACATCTGGGTCCATTTTCATAAGAATATAAGAATGGAATGAGAAAAAGTCATTCAGCCATCAAGTCTATTCTTTCTTGAATGTACAATCCAGCCTATGACTCAATCACTTGAGAATAAAAATTACATTGATAATGTTATCGTTTGAACCTTTAACACACTCTTATTAAATTTCTCTCCCTGCAACTTTAACAAGATGTTAACCCATTTAAAATCAGTGGTTAACATCTCCATTAAAATATAAGAGGGAGGAATTTGATACAAGTGCATTAAACATTCATACATTAACATCGACAATAGGAATTTGAAGACATTAATCTTATGATGAAAAAGTCTCTTATCTCCAACATATTCAAGAAAAAACGCTAAATATTCATCCATTCTTGTGCTCCATTATTCAACACTGGCCTATGCCTTCCACAGCTAACATTCCCTTTCTTCTGCCCAGCCTAGAAATTTTACAGGGGTTCTCCTGATCCCCTGCTGTAACTTCGGTGGAAGATGGGGAGAATCCCATGCAAATTCTGGGGCAAAATCTTTGGCCTAAAAATTTGTTGTACTGCACCCGTTTTTCAGGCACGAAACAGGCACCTAAGCGACCAATATGGCAGGCATCACGCATCTGAAACATTATAATGAGGTCCCAGCACCAATTTCACGTGGTCCCTGGGACGTGTAGCGTCCGCCCTGCCCCACGTGTGTCCGTTTTCCAGCACAATTGAATTTCTAGGCATTCATGTCCTCGTGAGTGTATAATTTTCTCGGTCCATATCTATCTCTAAATTCCAATCTGTTCCTAAATATATTTTTATGCGGTTCCTTTTTTGACTAATCCTATTAGTATTTGAACACCTTTGTTGGTGTGCTTTGTTTTATAGTGAATTGTCCTGTAAATATACCCTAGGACTCTATTCGCTTTAGCCAACCTCAGCTGTTCTAGTTTGTACTTTGCAAACAGTAATATTGGGAGAGGACTGGGAACAGACCATCCACCTGCCTTCTGAGCTGAGAATGCCATGTTGCTGCAGACACCCAAGAAAAGGCAGGAGCCTCATGTTGCGATGCAGTGACTCTAGTACTTCACCCAATTGCCCGACTTGCTTGGTGAGTCCAAACAATGAGCAACAGGAGACCATTCAACTATGGAGCATGACACCCCAGCTTTCAATCACTGGATAACAATCTGGAATGGAAATTCAATCTGATTCTCACAGGGCCCTTGCCTGAGATCAATTTCACCACCCTACCTTGTTAAGATCATTTAACAATGGAGATCAAAGGACTGAACCTAGGACCTCTGCTCGGTGCCACACTGGGCAATAAATTAAAAAAAACTGGGCAGACTTTAAGTTCTTTTCTTTCATGTGTGGCAGAACTGGTCTTTTTTTTTGTATCAATGCATTTGCTGATTGTTGTCAAGCCACACAACGAGAGTCTTTTGGGGAAGGCTGGAAAGAATCTATATTTACTGCAGATGGAAAAATGATAGCATCGCCAGCATTAATACTGCCCTCAGTTACCAGCAGCCGGCAAATTGTAGAACAGGTTTCTTAAAAATTTGCTTATTTCTGTATAATGTCATGTCATCTCAAGGATTTCTGAGTAATCGTGTATCAAACTTTATTGAAGAACAGTTCCTGCTTACAAAGTGTAAATTTCCACTGTAATTTTCTTGGCCTTAAAGAGTTTTAAAAAAATTTGTTGCTGGTTCGATTTAGGAAAATCTGAGCTTTATGAATTCAGGTAGAACATCCAGGCTGAGCCCCTTTTACTCATCAATACTCACGGTAATTATTTCAAATTACTTTTCATACCATCAGTTACAGTGCTTTGCATTCCTACTGCCTATTAGAAAGTCCCCATCCTTTCTTTCTGATCTCAGGGTGTTAGGATTTTGTTTTTCCTTTGGTGATATCAGTTTAATTCCAATTATCATAAGTCAACCCTCCAGTGCTTTAAAGTTTTGTAATTCTATTTAATTTGCTTTATTTGAGAAGAATTCTGTTCTTAGACATCATTTTCAGTAGAGGTGGAGGGAATAGTTCATATAGAACAAGATTTAAAAGTAATTAAAAATGAGAGCATGTTTTTCAAGGACAAAATATTGGTAAAAAGGCAAAAACAAAATCAATACAATTTGGGAGCATTTAAAAGGACTGGAGAGTTAATGTTCACTACTGTCTCTGACGCCCTCTGCTGGTCTCCAGGTCAGAAAGGTCAAAAAAATTGTATTAAGTGCAAAATTACAAAACTTGGCTTCATAATCAAACCCTTGTCCATCCTTGAAGCCTTATTTGTAGCTCTCTCGATGGCTCAATGAGCAGTTGAGCCATGTGTACCAGGAGGGTCCTAGGTTCAATCCTGGGTCTGTGCATGAGTTAACTAATCTCTTTCAATTTCACAGCCATGAGAATGGCTCTTAGGAGAGTTTCCATTGCACTAGATGAGCCCAATACTGGTATCATCTGATGTATCCACATCATAGACACCCATGAGCATAACTTGTGCACATAGGTGCTCAATCTCCAGTGAGCTATGGAGTAGAAATCCATAGCTCAGTACAACAGAACTCAATGTATTTACCAACTCAGCCACTGAGTGAGCCCCTAGGACACATGTATTCGAGGTGCTACTCAGTTAAGTAATTCTAATGCCAATAAAATGGCAGAGCATTGTTTTACTGTCTGCATTTAATTTTTGTAACCCAGCTAAGAGTTTATTGCTCATTTTGATAAATTTCAGATTGTGATATATGTAGCTGTCTCCTGCCATGTAAACATTTAGGGGGTGAAATTGGGTCGTGTAGCACCTATTTTTTAGGCGCTACGCAGACACCTAAGTCCCAAAAATGGGGTCCAAGATGCACGCGTGCACTTCCAACGGGAAGTGCGCAGGACGCCATCTTGATAAAGGGGTTTGTGTGCACGCGAGCCTAACGACCGCCGGCAGCATGCAGAGTAGGGAGATCAAGACGCAAATCAATGTGCAACGCTGATTTGAAGGCAATGCTGCTATTTTAGAACTCCACCCTCCATCCAATGCAGTGTCTTAACTTCACACAGCTGAAGGACCCCCCCCACCAATGCTATTTAAAGGAATGATGAAGTACTTATGGATTAGGTGCTGGATTATTTCTTCTGGCTGCTGGTGCAATTGTACCTGTTTTTGGAGGTTTCCTCTACTTGGATAAAGTTTCATTACTCTGCAGGGAGAGTGGTTTGGCTAGTTTTGCTGTACTCATTGTGTCATTTAAAGTATTGGGCCAAAAAAAAAGTGCTTCCAGACATGGGTGGCCTGGTTGGGCTTTTTCTGAGAATTGAACATGACTGGGAGAATGAAGAGAGGCTGCGCAGAGCAGGACAACTGCTAGAAGAGGGGGGAGGAAGAGGAGGAGGACTCAGCAGGAGGCCATATCCAAGGAGGGCCTTCAGGGATCAATTCTCTTACCTCAACTTCAGCGACAACCAGTGCATCCGATGTCATCGGTTCACTAAAGACGTTGTGACTGAAATCTGTCAACTGCTGCAGCCACAACTGCAGCCTCACAGCAGGGCAAGGACAGCATTGCCTGTGGCTGTCAAGGTGACCGTGGCTCTTAATTTTTATGGCTCTGGCTCCTTTCAGGCTGCCGCTGGAGATATAAGCAACATCTCGCAGTTTGTAGTGCACTGCTGTATAAGGGAGGTCACTGGGGCTTTCTATACAATGAGAAACACATTGATCTCATTTCCTCTTGCCAGAGACAAGCAGGAGGAGCAAGCATGAGGTTTTGCAAGGATGGCAGGCTTCCCCTTGGTGCAGATACCAGTGACTGCGCGCACATTGCCATGCATGCTTCTCATCTAAACTTGGACATGTTCATCAACAGAAAGGGATTCCACTCCCTCAATATGCAGCTGGTGTGCGCCCACAGGCAGTGCATCATGCAGGTCAATTCCCGCTACCCTGGCAGCAGCCATGATTCGCTCATTCTGCGGCAGTCCCCTTTTGTGTGCTGCATGCTGCACAACCTGGCCATTATCAGGGAACAGCCCCTTGCCACCACCTATCAGGCAAGAAGCTGAGGAGCAGGAGCATGAGGAAGAGGAGGAGGAGGAGGAGGAGGAAATAGTGGAGGAGGAGGAAGAAGTGCAAAAGGAAGTGGAGGAAGAGGATGAAAAAGGGAGGCTACACCTCCCCATTCACCAAGAGCCCCACACTCCTTAACTTCCTTTCTAACATGACCATCAAATCATCCTCCCTCAGCTCAAAGCAGAAATAAAAACCACCACCAAATGCAAATTCAAATCCCCATTTATAAAGTAACTCATGAAATTATGCAAACAAAATGAAACTATTCACCTTTGTGCATTCCCATATGCCTTTTCCTTTCCCAGTGCTCCTTCGAGGTGCTTTCTCAGTGGCTGGAGCACGGGTGGTGGAAGGCTGCTGACCTTCAATCGAAGAGAGTGCAGATGGCCTTGGAGGACGACCTTGACCAGCTCCGGGCCGAGAGGGCCCGGCTTCAGATTATACCCTCCCTGCCTGGGCTGCAGCAGTCTGGGCTGACAGGCAACAGCAAGGGCATTGGCGGAGTGGCAGAGGTGAGAGCAGGAATGCTGTCATCTTGAGAGAGGACAGCAGATTCGTCTTCCATGGTACCACTGCCACTCTCCCAGGGCAGCGTCTTAGCACTCCCAGTGATCTTTTAGAGAATAGATTGCTGCACGGCTGTGGTGCGCTAAAAGCCCCTTTCAACAGTGGTACCCAGAACCACGATGGCAGCAGTCAGACCTTTGATGGAAGCTGTTACATCAGTCATCAGACACTGCATCATGGTGGGTTCCACAGGTGTGCTGATGGAGGTGACCACCCGTTCCATGTGGGAAATGATGGGCTCCACACTCTGCGCAAAACCCTGTGCCAAGTTGGAGCTGGACTCCTCCATGCCCCTTGACATCGTGTGCAGGCTTTCTGGCAAACTTTCCAGTGTACCAAGCATTTGGTGTGTACACCCATCAGCCTTCTTCTGTAGCCTGGCCCATCGAATTCCTCATCTGAATCCTCTGCAAAGGAACTAGTGAGCGACCTCGCCTTCCAGTGAGCAGGCACCTGCGGTATCCGTTCCCCCCCTCGGAAAAGATTGTGGGATGAGGGAGAAGTGGGAAGAGAGAAGGAGGATTAGGTACGCAGAGACCCTCATCATCGATCCCTCCAGCACCGGCAGTGGCCACAGTCTCAGCGATGCCCCTTCCCATGATGGCCAGCATTGTCTCCTGATGTGGCTGTCATGGTTGAATAGCTGCCAGTGTATGTGAACTGTGAGTTGTGGGTGTGAGGCTTGCAATAGTGCTAAGTGTGTGAGGGGGAAATAAAGCTTATGATTTGAACAGTTGAGTACTGATTGAAAGAGATTGTTGGTAGGTGGGTGAATTGAGCAGTGGATGAGGCTAGTGGTGCAGTTGGTACGATATGCCACTTGAAGCTTGAACTCACTCACCTTGACAACTCGTGCTAAATCATTGAACTTTATCCTGCACTTTATCCATTTTCTTGGAGCTCTGCTCCTGGCATTTATCTTCTCCATTACTTCTTCCCACTGCCTCTTGAGTATATGTCTGGAGGACCTCCGCCCCTCTGCGATACAGGATGCCCCTCCTTCTGCTCACTTCTTGCACCAATGCCTCCAGTGCATTATCAGAGAGCCTTGATACATGCTCTCTCCCAGGTGCAGCCACTCTTCAAAGTATTGGAGCACTGAATCACTTCACAAATGACTCCCACCACTTGCAGCCACAATGCACCAGCCCTTTAAGAATTGCAGGGTGTCTTTAAGAAGCACAAGCCACTCGCAATATCGGGGCCCCCTGCTGTTGCATGCAGCCAATCAACTGCACAGGTAGTGCTGGCTGCCGCAGCAATCATTTAAAACAGCAGGCAGCATGAATGTAATGTGCTGCCTGCATCACAATGACCAGGCATGGGTTAATCACGTACTGCGATCCCCGCGCCCGTTTTCTGTGATTATCTAGTTTAACCGTCATATTTTCTGAATAATTTAACATTATATGAAAAATAACTGGGATTAAATATTTTGTGACAGTCTTCTTCAGGATTAAAATTCCCACAGTTTCCACATTGAAGATCACTTGTTTGCAACTGATGTGTACAAATTTCTCCTGCGTGTAAGTTTTCCCGACATCCCGATCCCCGAAAGCAATGGTACATCTTTCTCTGGGTTTATAAAACTGCTTTGCCTACTGCATATAAGAAGGCTCCATTGCACTTAAAATCAGTGCATGCTAAATAAAACAGCAAATTTTAACCCTGGGTCACCCCCTGGTAAATCTGTTCCCTTGGCGTACCATTTCCTTTGGGCTATCGGCAAGTTATCTTGACAGGTGCTTTGGGCTTCTGAATGTTGGGTCAAAAAGCACGTCGAAGCTTGAAATTATTGTTGACACAGCCAAGTCAAATTTTAATGTTCTGTCTCTCGATTGTGTAGGAAAAATAACCACTGGAACTGGGTTTCACCCAATCAGGGACCAAATTTTATTTATGTAGGTCCCAGTTCCAGAAGACACAGTGGGACAATAGAGGCAAGGAAATTAGGTAATATTTTTGTATTTAAATAACAAAAGTGCAAATTTTTAAATATATATTATATTAGTATTACAGTACTACAGTATTAAGCTACATCTAAGTAGCATTATTACTATAATGGTGGGATTTTTCAGCTTCGAAATAGAGAGCTGAAAACTTAAAAGAAAATGGCCCAATGAGGCAGGACAGCATTCCATGGAGCTGATAGAAGTCTGAAGGTTAATTTAGAAGAAGGTATGTTGAGCTTTACCATGTAAGACTGCCTGAATTTATGACTCAATTTAAGAGTCACTAACACCACTGTATCTCTTCTTATGAAATTGTTTTGTAAGTGAATTATCTACCCACAATGCATTTCCTTCTTAATTAATACAGACTTTAAAGATTATTATTAATAGGATATTATAATTGAATTAGCAATTATAAAAAAAGTTACAATTTTTTTTAACATTACTCAACTTTAACCTGCATTGCCGTTAACATTTACATGGCTGAGAAATACCTGTAGTGATTAACGACACCCATTTTTACAGCTTGGTTGTGTAGCATACCTTATCAGTCTGCTGCAGATGGCCCATAAATATAAAATAATACATACAAAGTTGATAATTGTATTTGAAAATGTGGCTCAATGATGCATATAGAAATATAATTTAGTCAAGAAAAAACATGAAAAATTAATGCAGTTCTTTTGAATTTTTAAAATGCTGTTTTCAAATGATGTTCATCTCAGCCAGACAGAGAGCATCTCTGAACAGTTACATTTTGAATTGCAAAAAAAAAAGATTAAAATGTTTGCAAAACAAAATTATTTTTTCCATAACGAGACACACCAAAAACTTGATTGCTTCTGGTGACGTGCCATTTTAAATCCTCTTAGACCATACTTACTGCTATCCCTGTAAGTGATGGTTGATTAAAATTTTGGATTATCTGTGAGCTCATCCATCGATTATCAGGCATAATCTTCTTAAATAAGATGTTCTGTGTATTACCTTGGGAGATGATGTTTAAAGAAACAAGATCAGATTTTTGATTGTTTTACAATAATCTGTAATAATCGGTGGAACTGTAATTGCTATAAAATCAAAATAAAGGCTTGTGATGTTTGAGTTAACTCTCTGTCAGGTTTTGGGGTTGGGTTTTCAAATCAATTCCAACAGATTTCGGACTAATTTTCTTCATAGCCTTTGAGAGTCTCAGTTGTATCATATTTCCTGTTGGGATATTGCAAAGTTCAGAGTTTTTTGTAAATTTGTTATTTTTTTACCAATTTTCACATCTCTTTTGAAGTCATGAACTCCTGCTGGGGTATGATTCTATAAGTGCCAAGTGCCCTCTAGTATCTCACCCAAGTAGACATTCCTTATGTGTGAGACTGAACCATGAGGTATGCATAGGCTATTTTACTGTAGGGGACATCACAGCTGATCCTGATCCTGTCTTTGCGTGCTGTGCACGCATGCACACCTTCCAGCAGGGGTCACTGGACAGCGGCCAGGAGTAGGAATCCTTGCTGATTTTCCCCATCTCTAGCCCAAGAACACTGAGGGCAACTGTAGTGCCCCTACGCCATTCCAGCTGAGATCAAATCGTCAGCACCGAATTGAACCCGGGATGTTCTGCTCTGTGTAGTTTAGCTACAAGCTGCCTTTACTGAGCAGTCGGAGGAGCTAAATCTTTTATTTTAACAAGCTTGCAATGTGATTTTGGCAGTTGTGTCTCTTGTGACAGATTAACATGCATCTCGCACCTGGAGCAATGACTGAAATGCTGCAGCATCAATGCTGCAAACAGACACAGGTGAGTTGCAGAACTCGCAATTCTTGGATTGCAACTAATTCAAATTTTTAAAAATCTGGCCCTTAAAAGTTGTAATTGAATGAAAACGGAGTTTCAAATGTTGCTGTTCCAATCCACTTATGTAAGGATTTCCTTACAACCTCATATTCCTTCCACTAAAAACAGACATCAGACTTAATTGTGCCATAGGATCATTTTTGACTTATCTAACAAATTACAAGCAGCCTCACAAAATGTTTGAAATTTGCCTTCTTGTTTATGAATCCCAAGTTCACACCACTTTATCTCATGTTTTTTACAAAGCAACAAACCAGTTTCATTAGTCCCAAGCAGCTGTGTTAATATTTGTTAATGACAAAGTCTGTTTATTTAAATTCTTCTCATATTGTCTAGACAAGTACATTTCTGTTCAGCTAATATTTCAACTGAAGCAGCTCAGGATACGAATTCTCCAAGTAGAATGTAAAGTAAGGGCAAGAATTCATTTTCTTCTAATCTGAGGAATTGCAACTGAATCTGAGGGTCTGATGCTGATCCCAATGGCCAACAAGCGATTCTCCCTAGATTGTTAGAGAGCACAGCTGTATTCATAAAAGAAACCACTATGGGAATTAGGTACATGCTGACCACAACACAGTCAAAAACATACCATCTGAGTGATGTGTCTACAAGAAAATCACTAGGGACAGAGACATCTACAAGATTATAATTGAAATCAGAACATACCTCTCAATGTGCTACATATTTCTAAACACGTATCTATATATAGTTTTTGAAAATGAGTTATATTTTAATCTACCCTTGTTCTCACTGTAGCTATTATCAAATTAGTCTTAATATATCTGTTGTTTTAAACATTATAGAAAATATATGACAGATTCCCTATGTTGTTACCGAATTGGACTTTGGTTTGCTGCAGTGTGTTTTTTGGCTTACCTTTGCAGTAAATACTGTATTGACAGAAACTTTCAGGGTCTATTCCTTCAAAAGCTGCTGAAAGTATGAGCAAGCCCACAAGAACAAAATACACACAATGTTGAGTTCCAGTTTTGTTATGCCGTTTGCAAAAAGCAGAGTGACAGAATGAATGAACTAGGTCAGGATTTGTCCATCTGAATGTAGAACAAGTAAGCTGTGCAGAAAAGACAGGAGGTATTGATTTCGAGCAGGAACAATTGGACAGATGCAGGATCCAGTGTATAATATAGTGCTAACCGAGAATAGGGAACACTACCCCTATTCTCCTTTGGTCCACAATACCCAAGTTACACCAAGTTTTTGCTTATCTCATATATTTTTCAAATTAATTTTGTGATCTGTGTAAGTAAAGACAGTCTGAAGAAGAATAATATATAAGCATGAAAGAAAAATAATAGTGTTTGGAGAACATTCATTTTGACTGTGTTTATCCTTCTGATAGAAATATATGTATATGTGTAATCACTATAAATCTTGATCAATCAATGTTAGTTTTGTGGAATTAAGTTTAAAGGTCATCAAGGGAGTGTGTAACAAAAATGTCTTGCAATTTAAAACTTTTGTTATCTTGTCTCAAAGGTTAAAGATTCTTAACTCCTCTGAAAAGATATTAAGGGCATGACCTCATATTAATCTAGATTAATGTGATATACATAGATCTCCTCATATTGATGAATGATTTGTAGTAATTTTGGGATAGATTGCTGGGGTTTAATAATAAAAAGTAATAATCACCAGAACAAAGTGATTATAATATGGTGACATCTGGATGGATGATCTCTTGTTATCTAGTTTAATGGCTCTATTTCTATAGCAAACAAAGTGGAGGCTAGGAATAATCTTACCTGGTATTTGAACAAACAAAATCCTACTGTGGTCTGGTCAGTCTTATACCTTGGAGAGTATATTCAGTGGACTGATCCATCTCCTAACATTGCTTTCTAATCTAAATAATTCTATTGCTGGAAGAACTCAGCAAATGAGTCAGCATCTGAAAAGAGAAATCAGGTTATGTTAAGACCCTTCATCGGAACTCTTAAAGGAAACCAAGAAAGTCCGTTTATAGGACTGACCGAGACAAAGAGGGGAGGGGAGAACAACGGGTAAAGGTCAAGGGTACAGATATGCTAATTACTACTAAAAAGAGTCAGCTGCTGGCTATTAAAACAGGATATATGTTAACATTATTTTTATTCTAGAACTATGTATATACTATTTATAGATTCCACAAAGGACTCATGGCCAAGCTTTGAAAGAGCCCTTCACTGGAGGAATCCTCCACAAAGTCACACCTTGAATTTGCTGGCACATCAATCACAGAAGAACTAGATACAGAAGCCATAAATCCCCATAGACCAGCCTTCAGAGGACTTAAGAGAGCTCTGAATAGCCACATCCAGTGTGGTAAGCATATTAACTGGATAAACAATGTGCTCCACCAACAATGCCCAGTTAACAATATATAATATGATCAAAAATTAAAAACAGAAAATGCTGGAAAAGCTCAGCAAGTGAGGCAGCATCTGTGGAGAAAGAAAGAGAGTTAACGTTTCAGGTCAAAGACCTTTTGTCAGAACTTTTCAGATGTTGACTCATTTGCTGAGTATTTCCAGCAATAGAATTATTTAGATTAGAAAGCAATGTTAGAAGATGGATCAGTCCACTGAATATACTCTCAAGGTATAAGACTGACTTTCATCAGACTATAATATGATCATGTCACTAGACATCTGGGTATTATCAGTGTCATTGATATTTTGAATAACTTGATAAAGCAGGTGTATGTCCTCCTCCAGTATGCTCCAAAGTGTGTGGTGAGGGTTTGAGGAGCCACAGTCGATCAATTGTGATGCCTGAACTGCTTTGGTGGGTCCTCCAAATTGTACAACTTGCAATCCAGAGTTGGCCCAACAGAGAATTTTGCCACCTGAGGAGCTGTCTTGCCACTTGACAGCACAGTGTAATGTATGGATCCTGTACCCTCTGTCTCTGGGTCTAATGAGAGTGAGGAACTTAAAGTATTTAATATTAGTAAAGAAAAAATACTGGAGAAATTAATGGAACTAAAAGCCAACAAATCCCTTGGACCTGATGGCCTGCATCCTAGGGTTCTAAAAGAGATGGCTGCAGAGATAGTTGATGCATTGGTTGTGATCTTCCAAAATTCCCTAGATTCTAGAATGGTCCCTGTGGTTTGGAAGGTAGCAAATGTAACACCGCTATTCAAGAAAGGAGGGCGGGAGAAAACAGGGAACCACAGGCCAGTTAGCCTGACTTCAGTTGTCAGGAAAATGCTAGAATCCATTGTAAAGGAAGTAGTAACAGGTCACTTAGGAAATCATATGATTAGGCAGAGTTAACATGATTTTATGAAAGGGAAATCGTGTTTGATAAATCTATTAGTGTTTCTTGAGGATGTGACTAGTATGGTAGATAAAGGGGAACCAGTGGATGTAGTATATTTGGATTGTCAAAAGGCATTTGATAAAGTGCCATAAAGTTGCTACACAAAATAAGGGCTCATGGGGTTGGGGGTAATATATTTGCATGGATACAGGATTGGTTAACGGACAGAAAACAGAGAGTAGGAATAAACCGGATATTTTCAGGTTGGCAGGCTGTTACTAGTGGAGAGCCACAAGGATCAGTGCTGGGGCCTCAGCTAGTTACAATCTATATTAATGACTTGATGAGGGGACTGAGTGTAATGTATCCGATTTTGTTGACGATATAAAGCTAGGTGGGAAAGTAAGCTGTGAGGAGGACACAAAGAGTCTGCAAAGGGATATAGACAGGTTAAGTGAATGGGCAAGAAGGTGGCAGATGGAGTATAATGTGGGGAAATGTGAGGTTATTTACTTTGGTAGGAAGAATAGAAAAACAGAATATTTTTTAAATGGTGAAAGACTATTAAATGTTGGTGTTCAGAGGGACCTGGGTGTCCTTGTATACAAAACACAGTAAGTTAATATGCAGGTACATCAAGCAATTAGGAAGGCAAATGGTATGTTAGCTGTTATTGCAAGGGGGTTGGAGTACAAGAGTAGGGAGGTCTTGCTGCAATTGTATAGGGTTTTAGTGAGACCACACCTGGAGTACCGTGTACAGTTTTGTTCTCCTTATCTAAGGAAGGATATACTTGCCTTAGAGGCGGTGCAACAAAGGTTCACTAGATTGATTCCTGGGATGAGAGGATTGTCTTAGAACCATAGAACCATAGAAAAGATACAGCACAGAAGGGGGCTCGAAGAACAACCAGGTGCCCATTCTAATCCCACCTTCCAGCACCCAGTCCATAGCCCTGCAGCTTACAGCACTTTAGGTGCAGGTCCAGGTACTTTTTATAAGAGTTGAGGGTCCCTGCCTCTACCACCAATTCGGGCAGCGAATTCCATACACCCACCACCCTCTGGGTAAAAAAGTTTTTCCTCATGTCCCCTCTTATCCTTCTGCCAATCAGCTTAAATCTATGTTCTCTAGTTCTTGAACTCCCTGCTAGGGGAAACAGGTACTCCCTGTCTACTCTATCTGAGCCCCTCATAATTTTGTACACCTCAATCAAGTCTCCCCTCAGCCTCTTATGAGGAGAGATTGAGTAGAATGGGTTTATACTTTCTGGAGTTTAGAAAAGTGAGAAGTGATCTCATTGAAACATATAAGATTTTGAGAGGGCTTCACAGGATAGATGCTGAGAGGCTGTTTCCCCTGGCTGGAGAGTATAGAACTAAGGGGCATATTCTCAGGATAAGGGATTGGCCATTTAGGACTGAGATGAGGAGAATTTTTTTCATTCAGAGGGTTGTAAATCTTCGGAATTCTCTACCCCAGAGGGCTGTAGATGCTGAGTCGTTGAATATATTCAAAACTAAGATCAATAGATTTTGGACTCAAAGAGAATCAAGGAATATGGGGATTGGGCGGGAAAGTGGAGTTTTGGTTGAAGATCAGCCATGATCTTATTGAAAGGTGGAGCAGGTTTGAGGGGCCTTAAGGCCTAGTCCCGCTCCTATTTCTTACGTTCTTATGTTCTTTATTATACATCTCTCTTCTTGCCAGACGTTTAATTCTTTTACTCATTATCCTTCTTTTCTTCTTTTGAGATAGAGATGGCCTTTGGGTATGACCCATAAAAATCATCTGTAGCCATATTAAAGAATATGCTGAAGAATTGACTTTGAACTACATATGAACTATAGAAGTATTCACAATAACATTATTCCAGAAGACAAGGAATAAAATATTATTTAACTTACATCAAGCACACCAGAAGATACAAAGATTTTTTTCTCAAAATTCCTATTACTTTGTTTTTAATGTTAAATAAGGAGATTGCTGTAATGCTGTCCAGAATGGGAAGCCTTTGAGGAGGCTTGTTAATCATTTTCTCTAGCCAGCTATCATCTTGGGATCCTTGTGGCTGTGTTTATCTTAGCATTATTGTGTGTGATTTTACACTGGGATGCACTTTTTAAGTCACTAATACATTTTCTGTTGCTCTATTCATTTCTTAGCACCTTGAAAACTTTGTTTATTTACATAAATAATAAACCACACATTTCATGGGCCTTTTGTTGTATCCATGAATAATATTTTGTTTTCAACAGTTCTTGAATAATTTCTCTTGGCCTGGAATTTCCTGGAACTTTTCAGCCTAACTATGGTGTGAGAGTGGCGCTGCACTGTTTTTTCCGGAGAAATTCGCACACAACTGATTTATGCCGATACATCGGAATGAGCGAATTTCCTCAATTGTTTTTGTCGCTTCTGAGATACATCCGCCAAAACCGTCTGCCGCTCATTTTCATAGCTCCGCCCTCACGCAAAGGACCAGCCCCTGCGACTTTTCTGCATTTACGACAATAATGTACCGGGGTAGATTTACGCCCAAACATTTAGGAGCAGCGCGGCCCCAAAGTCACCTGATATAAGTGTCAGTGAAATTTCAGGAGGGACCCGAAAATTGGTGCGCAGTGGGTGCAGGGCACGTTCCCCATGTCTGAATGGATATGCCTGAGTTTCATCTAATATTGGGCCTCCGGCCTCATTATCATCAAACCAACAAGCTGCGGACACCTAATGAACATCCCCAGGCAGCTCGCCGGAGAAGAGGCCTGAAAGATCAGGCTGCTGCATTGCTGGTAGTGGCCCTCAGGTAAGTCCTTAAAGGGGACCGGGAGAGGAGAAGGCCAGGAGGGGGCGATCCAGGAGGGTTGTTGTGGCCGGAAGAGAAGGGATTGGGGAGGGTAGTGGCAGCTGAGATCCGGGGTAGGTCCACCAGATGAAAATTCATACTGACCCCCCATGCAGTGAAAGTTTATGTGCACTGCAGAAGTGCTGGGATACAGTCAGATATTGGTGTTCAGCCTATCCTGCTTTCCTATTACAATTGTACTTTTATCCTATGATCTTAGCTCAGCATACTTAAATCTCAATACTGACAACACAATTAACTATGTGTTTAGCTCATGATATCATGTTTACCGAATAAACCTATTCCTATAAGTATTCACGAAATAGTTAAAGTCTTACCCAATATGTCTAATTGTTCTAAGCATTCTGCATGTAGGAGACAGACTTCATAAAAAATGCATAAACATTTCTAAAAATTACACCATAAAAAATCTATCTGACTTATCAAGATACTCAAGACAAGAATAAAAGATAAGAGATGTGCATTAGATGAAACAAAAGTGTATCTGTCCCACTCCTCATTCATTTTTGCATGGCTTTTTAACTCAATTCACCACCAAACCATTCTGTATTCAACTAAGTCTTTGCTGAGAAAGGCTTTGCTGTATAACAGTTTTGTGCAAGATCTTCAACTACTAACAGGAGATCTCCCATGACGTTCCTCATGGTGAATCAGAGGATGTGCTGTTTTATAACAACAGGGCTCTTATGCCATGCAGCATGGAGTTTATGATTTAGGGCCATTGATTTATGATAATTGGAGTTGCAGTGGTTGGGCTCCCAGATAAAAGTATGCCCCAAGAAGCTGACGGAGACCTTGCACCGAGAATGGAAGTCAGTGCATTTCAATGTGATAGAAACAGAGCAGGTGTGCTGCACAATATCCACCACTCATCCTTACCTGTTATTAATAGAATGGTACCAACCAGAACATACACATAATAATAGGAACTTATCCTTCCCCCTGTCAATGGACTTGAGGGATTCGCAAATGATCCCAACCTGAATGAGTGTTATTCCTTGTACCAATCATTGTCCCAGTGGTCAGCCTAAACATTGCACAGCTTTCAATCCGTCAAGTTGATCTATCTGATGGCATGAACTAAAGCCTTCAAAATAAAATTTCACAATATAATAGTTGCAAAATGTAAGTGGCTTCAGATGGCAAAACATCTGTATCAAATACTTATGCACAATAGTACAGCACTTGCAAGATTTTCAAGTGAGTGAATAGTTGAATTAACTAAGAGGCTTCAAAGCCTGACAAACTTTCCTGATAGGCTTTGATGCATAAAAATAAGAACATATAATCAGTTCCATTAAAAAAAGGTTGCAGCGCTTCTAATGTTCATTTTTAACTCATGGCAATCCTGAATCATGTTTATTTATTGTACTATCTGTTCAGATACAAAAAAGCACCCAAACAAAATAATACTTTCTGGGTAAAAGACAGCAATGTGACATTAAATCAATCAATGCAGAGAAAGGGCCACAGCATTTTTATTGATATTTTAATTGGCAGCACGACAAAAACAAATGTGAAATTAGGAACATAGGAGCACTAGGAACAGGAGTAGGCCATTCAGTCCCTTGAGCCTGCTTCGCCATTCAATTAGATCATGGCTGATCTGTATGTCAAGTCCATTTACTCGCCTTTGCTCCATATCCCTTGATACCCTTGTCTAACAAAAATAATTGAATGAATATTTAAAGATTAACAATCAAAGATTCAGGTAAACCCATTTTTTTCTGCTTTGTTATGGCACAAAACAGAAATGGTTATAAAACACCTCCAATAATATTTCCCGCTAGATGTTATGTTTGGCACCAGTAAGCAAAGCCCAGTCTGATACTGAGAAAAAAAACATTAAAGTGCCATTGAAACATTGTGGTGCTAATGCAGTTTAACTGTACTGACAAGTAAATCATAGTCTATTGATCATTCTTTTTTTCTGTAGTGCTTTCCATTTCATTTTCATTCTTTACTAGAAGAAATCATTTAGGTTGTAAAACTACATAGATGAAAATTGTGAAATATAAAAACCACGGAATTCTCTTTATCATTCTGCTAGTATTTGACATTTTTTTCAGTTGAATACTTGATCACTCTGATGGCTTTAACAATAGTGTTAAGGAGATTGATACATTTAAAGGAAATCTGGGCAAATTAAATGGATGGGCGAAGCAATGACAGATGGATTTTAATGTGGATAAATGTAAAGTAATGCACTTTGGAACAGGAAACATGAAATGTGTGTACACACTGATTGGGACCTCATTAGCACAGAGCACAAAAGGAAAAGAATTTGGGTGGAATTATTGGCCATTCACTGAAGTATCTAGTCACTGTGAAGCTTTTACCAACAAGGCTATTCAAGAACTAGGATTCAACTTGAAGGCATTTGATTGTGAGTTTAAAATGTTATTTTATCCTTGAATAACACAGTGGTCAAACTATATGTGTGCAGTTTTGGGCAGTTTTATACCTTCAATTGGATGGTGATGCATTAGAGAGAATTCAGAGAAGAACAATTTGGATGATTCAATGGCATAGTTGAGTAATGAAGAGCGTTCACAGAACTGAACTAGTTTTCAGTGGAGAAAAGAAGATGGATAGATGACATAACCCAAGTCTTTGAAATGATGAGAGCCATTGATAACATAAGTTAGAAGCAGACTATTTAAGTTAAACTGTGATTACCGAATTGCAAGTGCAGAAGTAGAAAATATTTAAACTCAGGTGAGACTAAAGATGACTTTTGCACATTTTTAGATAGACACCAGCAAAAGCAGTAAATATAATGTTGATTAATTCCCTTGAAAAAGAGCTAAGAATGGGATTGAATGTTATTATAAAGATACAGCATTGGATCAAATACTCTGTGATGCGATGGTTTCCGTGCCACTGAAACTGTGACTGTATCTTGGAGGTGAAATGTTACAATAAACATAGTGGGAAAGCAAAGAACCTGCACTGTCACAGTTAACATCATTGCAGTTTCAAAAGTTAAAATACAGCAAACTTTTAATTTTTTTTCTTTGAAAATAGTAACGTTAATGAATGTAAAGCCTGAGATTAAAAAAAAGGGGATTTTAAATCCAAAGTACATTAAGAGGCGATAGATTTTACACATGGGCTGAAATAATTATTTTAAAATTGCATACTTTAGCAAAGAAATGCTCCTTACCATAATGAACAGGTCAATGAACAACAAGGGTTTTAATTAGTTTGATAAGCTTCATACATAAATCACTCTGATACCGACGGTAAAAATGTTTTTGGCACTGGTATTGCTTTTGTTTATTTATACTCTTTGCCTCCTATTTTGTTCAACAGCTATTAAACAACCAGTGGAAAGAAACCTGATCAGATTTGCTCTTAAAGTAATAACTTGGCTGCAAACTCTTTATGAAGCTCAACACTTCTGTTAATTTATTTAGGAATGTTTCATTAGTAATGAAAGAGATCTTTAAATGCTTGCTTCAAATATATGATCCATGATAAATCATAACACGACATACTTTTCCAGTTTCATTGTATAAAAAGACTTATAGACCAAAATTCTTATGGCATTCACACCAAATAAAGAACATGGTAGCCATACATCTTATTAATTTACATGAAATATTTATTTAAAGCTATTTGATTCTATAATATTTTGGCTAAAATAAATATTACAAAATTGAAAAAATTAAAGTATAAGCCAAATTAATCTAAGATAATTGATAGCACAAGGCTATTTATTTTCTCTAATTCCTTGCAGTCATCCACAGCAATCACAGAAAATAATCTAAACTGTATCCAATACTCACTTCAATAAAACTGGATGTTAGGGTCCTGCATGGAGCAATGGATTAGTGCACTGTCCTCTCACGTCTGGGCCAACTCAAGGGTTCAGATCCAGAACAAATGGATGGAACGAGATGGGATTGAATTCTCTCCTCTCCATCATTTGTAAAAGTGTCAATGCTGCACAGTTGGAGGTGCCATCTTTTGGATGAGATATTAAACCGAGGCCTCGTCTGCCCTCTCAGATGGACGTAAAAGATCCCATGACACTATTTGAGGAAGAACAGGGAATTTCTCCCTGATGTCCTGGCCAATATTTATCTCTCAACCAACATCACTAATACAGATTATCTGGTCATTATCACATTGCTGTTTGTGGGATCTTGCTCTGCGCAAATTGGCTGCTGTGTTTCCTACATGACAACAGTACACTTCTGTTAGAATTTGCTTTGAGTCTCATCAAAGTTAATCATATCTTGACGTGGTTATCAGATCAGGATATATGTTAATATCAGAGGTTAGCTGGAACAATGGAGGCCAGCCAGTCATCACATTATCTATCTGGGATGCCCAGGGCATCTCCTGTCCCTTTGCATTGCCAGGCAGGAGACATCAGGTTAAACTGATTATAGCAATTAAACTATCAACATAGCTATTATGTCGAGGTCTGGAGGAACCTTCAATATACATTTTTGGCATCATTGTGAGATGACTAACATTAAAGGGAAAGGTTTTGGACATGTAAGGGGAAGATATAAGGGGAAGATATAAGGACAAGTAGCGGGCTTTTTGGAATTAAGCCGACAGGACAGTCGGAAGTCCAACCTACAGAAGCCAAGCCTGATCACCTTGGATCTGCAGGAAACCAGCTTGTATGAGTTTATTGTATAACCATAATAGTTATTATACGATTGGTGTCTGAGTAATAAGCTTGCATTTGGACAATACACTCGAGCCTGAACCATGAGGAATCATTTACTTGAGTTTAAGAGGTTTCCTTACAACTTCAAAAGTACTTCATTGGCTGTAAAGCGTTTTGGGATGCCCTGAGGTCATGAAAGGCACTATCTAAATGCAAGCTTTTTCTTTTGTTTCTTTCATGGGAAATTAGTTTGGGCGATGTCAATTTATCTCTTAGTCGGCTTAGCCATACAAGCACAATGCTGCCCATAGTTTAGCACTAATTGATAGTCTTATACAGAAAGGATATGACGCTGCCTAAAGACACATTGGCTGGGAATTTCCTCAGAGCTGCTCCCGGTCCTCCACAATAACTTTGCTGAAAGTGTGTCAAAACCCCCTTTACCCACTCTGTTTCTGACCTAGTATTTGTCACTGTTATTGGGTGCCTGAAATGGAATTTTTTGTTCCCACGCACTGACATTGTTCACTTTGATGAGTTCAAAAATTAAATTTAAAACTTGGTTATTGGTTCTGGTCCGATATGAATTGCAATAGTGTGTAACAGATGATTGGGAGGTGTTAGCTTCACAGAAATATGAAGGTAAATTCAGCAACCCTATATTACTACTAATGAAGCTGTGTTTGAAGAGAGTGCAGGTCAGATACAGGATTCTTTGACCAATGCTTCCTTTGGGTGTGGCTCCGAAATAGGATTGCGGAATTTACCTATAAGGTGATCACTTCAAGTACAATTCAGCAAACTTTTCATTTTAATACCTTAAGCGCAGAATGATTTAAATTACAATCTTTTGAACAACTATTATTTATTTTGACCAAATAAATTGTGTGGGTCAGTGCTAACAGAAATTTATTTCATAGTATTAGTGTGCTGTGCAAAAATAATTTTGAAATATGTCCCGTAAAGTTTTAAAAATAGGGGTTTTGTCCTGTGTAAGTTTAAACGCACTGGCTTTTTTCAGTGTAAAATGTCATGCATTCTAACACAAGAAACACATAAGGAAGAGGTCGCTGTGTGCTGTTTAGGTTTCAAATGCATTCACAGGGGGGAATTTCATTGGCTGTAGATAGAAAATGGTTTTGACTTTTCAGTTACCATTTACTCATCATTCGTTTGTCAGTTATTCACTTTGGAAGAAGTGAAACTGCAAAGAGATGGCTTAATAATAGTACTCCCGCATGCTTGGGTTCTTCAGTCAGATTTAGAAAGGGTAATGGTTTTGAATAATGGGCTTGAGTGAGGCATAAGTACACAATAAAAGATCATTGAATTTAATTGAGACCAAGGGTGCATTCTGGGATATTGACAGAGCTCAGCTATGACATTCCTGATGACCCTTAAATATACAGTACTGACAAACAGTTTTATGATTCAAATTGCTAAAGGAATAAATCATCAAACAGTTATATTTTAATTGTATTTCATGTACTTTTTGTTGTTGCTTTGCTGTCGACAATAGACCCACACCCGAAGAGGGAAGAGAAGTAATTTGTTTTATCGACATTCCTATTGATGTATTAATGGGGAAAAAAATCAGAGGGCCAGCCCTATCACATGCTGGGAACACTGAGAAAAGTGCAACAGGAGGTTTGGTATTAAACGGGATGATGGGAAACTCTAAATGATGTGTCTATGGCTTTAAAGGATGAGCCTTGGCTCAGTTGCAGCACTTTCGCCTCTGAGTCAGACGATCATGGGTTTAAGCCCCACTGCAGACATGAGCACATAATCTAACCTAACCCATCAGTGCAGTACTGAAGGAGTGATGCATTGTTGAAGGTGCCGTCTCTTGGAGGAGACGTTAAACCAAGACCTCATCTGCCCTTTCAGATGAACAGATACGATCCTAAGGTGCTATTCGAAGAAGAGCAGGGGAATTCTCCCAGTGGGCTGGACAATATTTATCCCTCAACTAGGACCATTAAAAACAGATTATCTGATCATTTGTCTCATTGTTGTTTGTTGAACCTTGCTGTTTGCAAAATGATTGCCTACAAAACAACAGTGACTACACTTCAAAAGTGCTTCATTGGCTGTGAAGTGTTTTGGGATGTCCTGAGGACATGAACAGCAATATAAAAATACAAGTTATTTCTTATTTAAATAGTATTGGCTGCATATGTATGCAGAAATTATTCTAGCCTTTAAAAGGGCAAATATCGGTAATTTATTGTTCCAGCCATAGGGGGTTCAATTTGATAACCCTGAATCCGGGCGCGAGGGTCACGATTAACCTGCGCCCGGTGCTACCGATGCAGGCAGCACGTGAGATTCATGCTGCCTGCTCATTTACCTGATTCTAGCGTGAGCAACCAGGCCTAGCTGTGTTGTTCAGTGACTTCTCACTAACAGGGGGGGCCTGATATCATGTAAGTGGCTCGCACCTCTGAAAGGCAGCCTGCACCTCTTAAAGGCAGCCTGCACCGCTTATGTACAAAATATAAGATACGGGTCCACACAGAATCTGAACGGAGATCAGACATCGCACATGTAAAACACAGATGCAGGTCCCGTCCCTTTGTTCACAAACTGTTGACTTATGTTGCAACATTCAATAAAGGTTGTGCACTATTAAATCCCACATCCTCCAATCTGCATACCAGACCTCACCAATCTGTCGATCTGAGTTTGTACCAGGCCTGCGAGAGTGTGTGCACCAAGGTTCTCCGATGATGCAATAGAGACCTCGGTGCAAGAGGTGGATAGAATGAGGGGCATCCTATTTCCGCAGGGGGGCAATAGGCCCTCCAGACATATGCTCCTGAGGCAGTGGGAGGCAGTAGGGGACAAAGTCAATGCAGGCGCATAGCACCACGAACATGGATGCAGTGCAGGAAGAAGTTCAATGCTTTGACACGAGTGGTCAAGGTGAGTGAAGTCAACTGTCAAGTGGCCTCTCCTACCAACTGCACCACTAGTCGCATCCACTGCTCCACGCACTACACCCCCATCACCTACATACCAACAAACTCTTTCAATCAGTACTCAACTCTTCCAATCAAATGCTTTCTCTCAACCTCACACATTACCACTGTTGCAAGCCGCATACCCACAACTCACACGCACACGCGTGTGGTCACAAGCACTGGCAGCTATTCAACTGTGACTGGCACATCACCCAATCATTCTGCAGGACACTCACCGACACACGTTCCGTTTTCTTGCAGGAGAAGGTGGCACATAACAGGAGGCAGCAAGTGGCAGTGGCATTTAGCTCCTCGTGCCTGTTCCACCATTCAATGAGATCATGGTTGATCTGTAACCTAACTCCATATACCTGCCTTAGCCCCATATCCCTTAATACCTTTGGTTAACAAAAATCTATCAATCTCAAATTTAAAATTAACAATTGAGCTAGCATCAACTGCTATTTTCAGAAGAGCATTTCAAACTTCTACCACCCTTTGCGTGTAAAAGCATTTCTTAACTTCAATCCTGCAAGTCCTGGCTCTAATTTTTAAGTTATGTCTCCTAGTCCTAGTATTCAAGTATAGGAGACCTCCAAAAACAGGTACAAATGCATCAGAAGCCAGAAGCAATAATCCAGCATAATCTGTAAATCCTGCATGGTCCCTTTAAATAGTACTGGTGGGGGGATCCTCCAGGCCATGTGTGACATGTTCAGCTGTTCGGGGTTAAGACAGTGCATTGGCTGGAACGTTGAGTGCCAAAATGATATCTATCCCTTTAAATCACACTGATCTAAAGCATATTCTCCTTACTTTACATGGTACCAGCGTTCGTTATCTACACATGTGCAAATGCCTTTACCAAGATGTCGTCCGGCTAGAAGCATGCGCACACATTCCAGGCTCCATTTTGGGTCCTTAGGAGGCCGCGTAGCACCTAAAAAACAGGTGCTACACGACCTAAATTGCAGTCCATAGTTTGGGACAAAAATGTGGCTGCCACAATAAATGTTTAAGCAAGCAACAGAGACCATAAGCTCGTGTTGGATTGGTGCTGCATTTGCACCCTCTTTCGATGACTGTCAAAGTGGAGGTGCTGCTGCATGAGGTGGATTGGTCTATTTGTCGCTCCAAGGCACCTTTTCCAAGGACAGCAGAGCAGCATGCTTGACAGGAGGTGGTAACCAAGGGCTTACCATTATGTGCACTATCCATAAGATCTGGGAACAGAAGTGGAAGAAGGTTGGTTACTGCTAGCTGCTACTGACACTGAAGATAATATACATCTCAGAATGACTGACACATACACACCACAGGATATGGCCTTGATATGCATGGGTCAATTGCTGCTATTGTCCTTGAAATGTGACCCCTTTCATAGGTCATTCGAAGCATTTGGAACTGATCAATGGCTCAACCATTCCATTCAATTAGAAGTATCTTGGAGAATCCTTCATTGTACATTTATTTGGCAGCTGTATTGTGTAGGCTATTAGATTTTTGAATCCTTTGTATATCTGAACACCTAAATGTAATTATGAGTAAGTTTAATGTATTTTATTCTTGGATATCATCAAAGAAATGTGGGGCGACATCTTGGGCGACATTGTGTGAAGACAGCAGTCAGAGTGGAACCTTTAGCATTACTAAGATAATGGACTCTGTAGTAATGGAAAACCATGTAAGAGCTAAGTGCTCACATTTCAAGGTTTATTTCAAAGCTGCAGGTTAGTGCAAGAAAGCATCTTTGAGTGTTTTTGAGATTTCAAGAAGATTAATGGTTTGTAATTACTGTAAATATACCATTTGTACTGAGTGCTTTTCATTTGCCTTTTTAATGTTCAATATATTTGAATAGCGATTTCTGACTTGTGTTGATAAATGTGTGTATTTTCCATTCATCCAAGATGAGGGGAGGTGAAATTCTGCAATATTTCTTTTGATCGCCTTCTCTTCTGCTCTTCTTCCCCTTAATGCTCTTTTAGGCAAAGTGAGTCGGCGGCTGGTAATTTCTGATCCTTCCTCCCGTTCTTGTCTGTTCGCCTGCATTTGTTGTGCGAGCAGAGACGTAAGCCGTGATTTTCCACCTTTGCAGCAAAAGGCAGTGCCCTGTAACTGGCTCCCTTATCCTCGGTGGGCAGTCGTCCTTGGACACAGACAGGTAGATGTGCCAAGGCAGGTACACCCAGAGCAGCAAAGGTGACTCCTTTGATCTCCCTCGTTCTTTCATCTTGTGTCACTGAAATTTCAAACATGTAATTACATTACATAGAATTTCATGGAATGTACAGCACAGAAACAGGCCATTCGGTCCAACTGGTCCATGCCGGTGTTTATGCTCCACATGAGCCTCCTCCCACCTTACTTCATCTAACCCTATTAACATATACTTCTTTTCCAATCTCCCTCATGTGTTTATCTAGCTTCCCCTTGAATGCTATTTACCTCAAATACTGTATTTAGGCTCTATCCAATTCAATCCCTATCAGAAATTTAACCTTGACTTGCTGCCTGCAACAGGACTTTGCAGCTTGACTCAGATGTTTTGTGGCTACTTGAGCTACTCGTGAAAGTTGTTATTAGAAGAACTGCATTTCATGTGCACGCTTTGCACCTGTTATTGTTCTCTCCTCTTGGTTACTTTGCCTCCCCTGATCCCTACCTAAATCTGTCATTACTGCTCTGATTTCCTACTCTCTTGCTGCTGTTCCAGGATTGAATCTTCCTTGGATAAGCCCACAGCTACCCTCTGTGCGCCTCTCGGCATTCTCCGAAAGGCCCATTGAGGCACCTGTTATTCTCTCCTTACGGGCTGCAAACCCTCCTCCTTCGCTGACCTTCTTAACCAGCATGCCCGCTCGAGGTTAAACTTGCCAACCTCCTTCCTGTCCTGCTCATGCAACCTCCTGCTGCATCTTTGGACTTTGCCAGTGAATCAACAATCACAGCCCCTCTCTGCATTTCCGTCCAGAATGTCTGTTCACTTGCGAAGAAGGTCCCTTCTTTCCACACCTTATTGTGGATGATTGTATTGACATCCTGGCTTTGACAGAAACTTGGTCATGGACAAACTTTCCACCACCTGCCCCACCCATACCACTATATCTTGATTCTCTACCGTTCACCCAAGCCCCACCCTGAGTTTCTCACTGAGTTATCCTCCCTCCTTTCCTTATTCAGCCTTCTGCACTGAGCGACTTCTCATCCTTGATGATTTCAATCTCCACCTTTACTCACCTTGCCCCCTTTCCTCTGGGTTGACTCCAATCCTGTCCTCCCTTAATCTCTCCCTCCATATAAACTCTCCTACCCATATTCATGGCCACTCCCTCAACTTTGTCATCTCCCGTGGCCTCTCCAATCCCATCATCTCAATCACAGACAAGGCCATCTCCGATCACTCCCTTGTATTCCTCACCACCCATATCCTCCGACCATCTTCCAACCCCACTTCTTTCAGCATCCACCCCTGGAAAAAAAATTCTCCCCTAGGTCACTTATAACTGTTCTTTCAAACTCCCAGTTTCTAGCCTTTGGCCCTCCATTTGCCACGATACTTTTGCAGCTGTTTGTTCTGCACAACCACTCCCTCTCCTCCACCTTCGATGACATTGTCCTCAGTAAAACATTTACTCTCTCCGAACCTGCTTGTTCCCCCTGATATGGCCTCAATTTTGCTCCCTCAAGTCTAAGGATTCAGATTTGATCATATCTGGTGCACAACTGGTTTAACCATCCATTTCCAGATCTGGCTGGACCACATCATGCAATATTGGGCCTTGCTCTCCTCTGCCAAACTGTTTCAACCTGGATAGAATCATCCTGGAAAGCAAAGATAATATCTGGATCTTTTTCTCAACTAACAACCATTTTCTTAAACTTCTCTCCACTGCTTCTTCTACCCTCACCTCCAGCATGTGCGAGGTGCTCATGGACTTCTTTGTCACTAAGATTGAGACCATCCGTTCAACATAGGAACATAAGAACATAGGAAATAGGAGCAGGAATGGCCATACAGCCCCTCGAGCCTGCTCCGCCATTCAGTAAGATCATGGCTGATCTTCGACCTTAACTCCACTTTCCCGCCCGATCCCCATATCCCTTGATTCCCCTAGAGTCCAAAAATCTATCGATCTCAGCCTTGAATTTATTCAACAACTCAGCATCCACAGCCCTCTGGGGTAGAGAATTCCAAAGATTCACAACCCTCTGAGTGAAAAAATTCCTTTTCATCTCAGTCTTAAATGGCCGACCCCTTATCCTGAGATCATGCCCCCTAGTTCTAGACTCTCCAGCCAAGGGAAACAACCTCTCAGCATCTACCCTGTCAAGACCCCTCAGAATCTTATATGTTTCAATGAGATCACCTCCCATTCTTCTAAACTCCAGAGAATATCGGCCCATTCTACTCAATCTTTCCTCATAGGACAACCCTCTCATCCCAGGAATCAATCTAGTGAACCTTCGTTGCACCGCATCTGAGGCAAGTATATCCTTCCTTAGGTAAGGAGACAAAACTGTACACAGTACTCCAGGTGCGGTCTCACCAAAGCCCTGCACAACTGTACCAAGATTTCCCTACTCTTGTACTCCAACCCCCTTGCAATAAAGGCCAACATACTATCTGTCTTTACCAAGGAAGAAGATGCTGCCATAATCACAGTAGGTTTAGAGGCAATTGAGATACTGGATTGGCTAAAAATTGATAAAGAGGAGGTACTAGAAAGGCTAGCTGTACTTAAAGTAGATAAGTCACTAGGTCCAGATTGGATGCATCCTAGGTTGCTGAGGGAAGTAAGGGTGGGAATTGCGGAGGTTCGAGCCATAATCTTTCAATCATCCTTAGTAACGGGGGTGATGCCAGAGGACTGGAGAATTGCAAATGTTATACCCTTGTTCCAAAAAGGGTGTAAGGATAAACCCAACAATTACAGGCCAGTCAGTTTAACCATGATAGTGGGGAAACTTTTAGAAACGTTAATCTGGGACAAAATTAATAGTCACTTGGACAAGTGTGGATTAATTAAGGAAAGCCAGCATGGATTTGTTAAAGGCAAATCGTGTCTAACCAACTTGATTGAGTTTTTTGATGAGGTAACAGAGAGGGTCGATGAGGGCAATGCGGTTGATGTGGTGTATTTGGACTTCCAAAAGGCGTTTGATAAAGTGCCGCATAATAGGCTTGTCATTAAAGTTGAAGCCCATGGAATAAAGGGGACAGTGGCAGCATGGATACGAAATTGGCTAAGTAATAGGAAACAGAGAGTAGTGGTGAATGGTTGTTTTTAGGGCTGGAGGAAGGTATACAGTGGTGTTCCCCAGGGGTCGGTACTAGGACCCATTGCTTTTTTTTGATATATTTTAATGACTTGGACTTGGATGCATAGGGCACAATTTCCAAATTTGCAGATGAAACAAAAGTTGGAAGGGTAGTGAACAGTGATAGATTTCCAGAGGACATAGACAGGCTGGTAGAATGGGCGGACATGTGGCAGATTAAATTCAACGCAAAAAAGTGTGAATTGATATATTTTGGTAGAAAGAACGAGGAGAGGCAATATAAACTAAAGGGTACGATTCTAAAAGGGGTGCAGGAACAGAGAGATCTGGGGGTATATGTGCATAAATCATTGAAGGTGGCAGGGCAGATTGAGAAAGCAGTTAAGAAAGCATACGGGATTCTGGGCTCTATAAATAGAGACATAGATTACAAAAGCAAGGAGGCTATGATGAACCTTTATAAAACATTGGTTCGGCCACAACTGGAGTATTGTGTTCATTTCTGGGCACTGCACTTTCGGAAGGATGTGAAGGACATAGAGAGGGTGCAGAAGAGATTTACTAAAATGATTCCAGGGATGAGGGACTTCAGTTACGTGCATAGACTGAAGAAGCTGGGGTTGTTCTCCTAGAGCAGAGAAGGTTGAGAGGAGATTTGATAGAGGTATTCAAAATCATGAATGGTCTGGACTGAGTAGATAGAGAGAAACTGTTTCCATTGGCAGAGGGGTCAAGAACCAGAGGACGTGGATTTAAGGTGATTGGCAAAAGAACCAAAGGCGACATGAGAAAACATCTTTTTACACAGCGAGTGGCTGTGATCTGGAATGCACTGCCCAAGTGGGTGGTGGAGGCAGATTCAATCGTGGTTTTCAAAAGGGAATTGGATAAGTACTTGAAGAGAAAAAGATTGCAGAGCTATGGGGATAGGGCGGGTGAGTGGAACCAGCTGGATTTCTCTTGCAGAGAGCCGGCATGGACTCAACGGGCCGAATGGTCTCCTTCCGTGCTGTAACCGTTCTGATTTGTTGATTCGTCTCCCAAATTGCTTGCTGTACCTGCATGCTAACTTTCTGTGTTTCTTGTATGAGAATACCCAAATCTCCCTGAATACCAACATTTAATAGTTTCTCACCATTTAAAAAATATTCTGTTTTTCTATTCTTCCTACCAAAATGAATAACCTCACATTTCCTCACATTATACTCCATCTGCCACCTTCTTGCCCATTCACTTAACCTGTCTATATCCCTTTGCAGACTCTTTGGGCTCGATTTTGGCGTCAGGTTTCCGGCGGGTTTCCAGCGGGGGGGCCCCGAAAATCCCGATGTCCGGTCACGTGACCGGATCGCGACGAAATCCCGGCCACTTCCGGGTACCGCGCTGACGTGCGGGGCTGCGCGCTCAAGCCCCGCTGGTGGGAATCCCGCAGGCAATTAAAGCCAGCGGGGTTCCACTTGAGAGTACTTACCTTGCTTGTTGAGGTCAGTTAATGAGCTGAATCAGCTGTCAAAAGAGGAAGTGTGGGATTTTAGTTTCAAGGCAGTGAGTTTCCCACACTGGGTGAAACAGTCTCTCTCCAACCAGGCGTGTTGCAGCCAGCAGCCTGTGGCAGGTGCCAAGGTGCACTCCACGGGGGAGAGCCCTCACCCACGCAGGAGGCCACCGCGTCACACAGGGCAACCCCTGCCCCCCACCACCCCCCGCCAAGCCAGAGGACAGACCGACACGAAACCGCAGCCCCAGTCCGAGGAACCACCCACCTACCCTGCACAACCCCTCAGACCAACACCTGCCAGATGGGTGGTGTGTGGACACCCTCGGAGGACGAACAAAATGACCAGCCCCAGCAGCCTCGCAGTCCACGCCGTCCGCCGCAGAGACGTGGAGCCCCCCAACACGGTGTTGTTGCACGCCCACCTGCACAGCAGGAGGGAGGGCTACCGCAGAGAGAGACGCATCGCAGAGGGCACTACCCTCGCCACAGGGTCCACAGACCGAGGCGCAGCTCCCCGGACCTCTCCGAGCAGCAGTGCACAGGGAGGCGCAGATTCGCTCGACATGTAGTCGTGGAGATCTGCAGCCTCTTTCATGCCGAGCTGCTCCTGGCTGGCCCCAGCACCAACTGCTTACCTGTCGCTGTCAAAGTCACCACTGCCCTCCACACCTTCTCCTCCGCATCCTTCCAGGGTGCAGCCGGCTACACCGCCGATGTCTCTCAGTCGTCTGCGCGGACGAGCCCTGCAAATACACCTGCACCTACTCTGCAGTAGCACGATGGGTGGCATCAGTGGTGGGTCCTCATAGTGATACCCAGGAGCGGGCATTATTGGACACAGCGGACAGGATTCGCGGAGAAGTGGCAGTGGTGGTGTCAATATAATGTGTGCTGTTTGTTGCTCTGAAATTCAATATAGGTAACACCCATGACAAACCCTCAGACACTCTTGTGCACCCCCTTCATGCTCACGACACGTTTGCCTTACGCTGCCTACTGCACATATGTGATGCATGCCCTGTGGCTGCAGCACAGGTGGTGGCAGGTTGAGTGAGGCTGGCCGTGAGGGAGATGCACGAGAGGGTGAGTATGGGATGGAGCAATGAGATTGTATGAGGATTGGGTTGCGTGTTAGTGGCAGGATGAGTACTGGCGAGGTGAGTAGGTGGAGGTAAGATGAGGATGGGGTGTGAGTGGGTATGAAGGGTGATGTGACAGAATAGTGTTGGCGGTGCCGAAGGAGATGTGGGGTGGGGGCAGTGATGTGGCAGACGGAGTGTAGGGGAAAGACTTTGTGTTATCACTGTGGCTGATCTACTGCGGTCATTGCAGCGCCTCCTGCACTGTATGCAGGTGGGCCATATGTTGGTGGCGCAGGTGACCCCCTCTGCCACCTCGAGCCAGGCCTTCTTGGTGGCAGAGGCAGGCCGCTTCCTCCCGACCGCCGGGTGGAAGATCTGTGTCCTCCCCCTCCTCCTCACCCCATCTGATGATACCTGGGGTGAGGCATCATTAAACTGGGAGCAGCCTTCCCCCTGGGCTGCTCCATGCTGCAATTTGTTCCATTGGTTGCAGCATCTGTCAGTGGAGGACTGCCCCTTTAACTAGAGAGCCTCCAGCTGACAGATCGTACTGCGCATGCGCAGCCCGCCCGACGCGCAGACCAGCGCCGCGGACCCCGGAGGAGCAGGTAATTGATTCCTATTAGTGTGTTGCCTGCTACGATCGCGCGGGCAACCCACTAATTTCTCCGAGCGTGTTGACCACGCTCCCGAAACCCAACCCGCCGGAAACCCGCAGGCCTGCTAAAATCAGGCCCTTTGTGTCCACCTCACAGCTTACTTTCCCACCTAGCTTTGTATTGTCAGCAAACTTGGATACATTACACTCGGTCCCTTCATCTAAGCCATTAATATAAATTGTAAATAGCTGAGGCCCAAGCATCGATCCTTGCGGCACCCCACTAGTTACACCCTGCCAACCTGAAAATGACCTGATTATCCCTACTCTCTGTTTTCTGTACACTAACCAATCCTCTATCCGTGCTAATATATTACCCCCAGCATCATGAGCCCTTATCACATGTGTAAAAACCTTTTATGTGGCATCTTATCGAATGTCTTTTGGAAATCCAAATGATTACATCCACTGGTTTCCCTTTATCTACCCTGCTAATTACATCCTGAAGAAACTCTAATAAATTTGTCAAACACAATTTCCCTTTCATAGCACCATGTTGACTCTGCCTAATCATATTATGGTTTTCTAAGTGCCCAGTTACCACTTCCTTAATAATGGATTCCAGCATTTTCCCGACGACTGATGTCAGGCTAACTGGCCTGTTTTCTCTCTCCCTCCTTTATTGAAAAGTGGTGTTACATTTATTACCTTCCAATCCGCTGGGACCATTCTAGAATCTAAGGATTTTTGGAAGATCATAATCAATGCACCCACTATCTCTGCAACCACTTCTTTTAGAACCCTCTGATGTAGGCCATCAGGTCCAGGGGATTTGTCGGCTTTTAGTCCCATTAGTTTCTCTAGTACTTTTTCTCTACTGATATTAATTACTTTAAGTTCGTCGCTCTCATTAGTCCCTTGGTTCCCCATTATTTTTGGTATGCTTTTTGCGTCTTCTACTGTGAAGACAGATGCAAAATATTTGTTTAACGTCTCTGCCACTTCTTTAGGCCCCATTATTATTTCTCCTGTCTCAGCCCCTAAGGAACCAATGTTTACTTTCAATACTCTCTTTCTTTTTGCATACTTGTAGAAGCTCTTACAATCTGTTTTTATATTTCTTGCTAGTTTACTCTCATATTCTATTTTTTCCCTCTTTATCAATTTTTTGGTCATCTGTTGCAGGTTTCTAACACTCTCCCAATCCTTAGGTTTACTGCTATCCTTCGCAACATTATAACTCTATTCTTTTAATTTAATACTATCCTTAACTTCTTTAGTTAGCCACAGAAGGATCACTTTTGCCGTGGAGTTTTTATTTCTCAATGGAATATATATTCATTGAAAACTTTGAAATATTTCTTTAAATGTTTGCCATTGCTTATCTACCTTTTAATCTAATTTCCCAATCTACCTTAGGTAATTCACCCCTCACACCAATGTAATTGGCTTTATTTAAGTTTAAGACGCTAGTTTCATACTTAAGTATGTCACTCTCAGACTCAATGTGAAATTCTATCAAATTATGATCACTCTTCCCCAGAGGATTATTTACTATGAGATTATTAATTAACCCTGTCTCATTACACAATACTAGATCTAAAATAGCCTATTCCCTGATTGGTTCCACAACGTATTGTTCCAGAAAACTATCTCAAATGCATGCCATGAATTCGTCCTCCAGACTACCTTTGCTAATTTGATTTGCCCAGTCTACATGAAGATTAAAGTCCCCCATGATTATTGCATTACCTCTGTTACAAACTCTTATTATTTCTTGATCAATACTCTGTCCAATGGCATAGCTACTGTAAGGGGGCATATAAGCTACTCCCACCAGTGTTTTCTGCCCCTTGTTATTTCAAAACATCAAGTACCCAGGAATATTTAGTTCCCAACCTTGGTCACCTTGCAACCATGCCTCTGTAATGGCTTTTAGATCAAACCCATTTATCTCTATTTGTGCCACTAATTCACCTATCTTGTTACGAATGCTTCATGCATTCAGATAAAAAGCCTTTAATTTTAACTTTTTATTGTTATTCCCTGCTTTGACCTTTTTCATTGATGCACTAGTCCCGTTAAATTCTATGTCCCTTCCTGTCACACTCTGCTTGTTTCGACCCAACTCGCTACACTGCTCTATTGCTTTGTCTTTTCTCTTTAGATCTCTAAATTTCCCCTCACCTGACCCCTCCTCCCTCCTTTTTAGTTTAAAGCCCTATCTATAGCCCTAGTCATTCAATTCGCCAGGACACTGGTCCCAGCTCAGTTTAAGTCGAGCCCATCCCAACAGAACAGCTCTCTCTTTCCCCTAGTACTGGTACCAGTGCCCCATTGAATCGAAACCCCTGTCCCCCACACCACTCTTTGAGCCACGCATTTAACCCTCTGATCTGCTTGACCCTATGCCAATTTGCGCCTCTTCCCCACCAAGCCAAATCTCCCTCAAGGTCGGCCTCTGCCCTAGCCCTCAACCCATGTCATTTGCTAATTGCTCTCCTATCTCCTATGCTTGGTTTCATTGGTCAGAACATTGAATATAGGAGTTGGGATGTCTTGTTGAAGTTGTACAAGACATTAGTAAGGCCACACTTGGAATACTGTGTACAGTTCTGGTCACCCTATTATAGAAAGGATATTATTAAACTAGAAAGAGTGCAGAAAAGATTTACTAGGATGCTACCGGGACTTGATGGTTTGACTTATGGGGAGAGGTTGGATAGACTGAGACTTTTTTCCCTGGAGAGTAGGAGGTTTAGGGGTGATCTTATAGAAGTCTATAAAATAATGAGGGGCATAGATAAGGTAGATAGTCAAAATCTTTTCCCAAAGGTAGGGGAGTCTATAACGAGGGGGCATAGATTTAAGGTGAGAGGGGAGAGATAAAAAAGGGTCCAGAGGGGCAATTTTTTCACTCAAAGGGTGGTGAGCATCTGGAACGAGCTGCCAGAGGCAGTAGTAGAGGCGGGTACAATTTTGTCTTTTAAAAAGCATTTGGACAGTTACATGGGTAAGATGGGTATAGAGGGATATGGGCCAAGTGCAGGCAATTGGGACTAGCTTAGTGGTATAAACTGGGCGACATGGACATGTTGGGCCGAAGGGCCTGTTTCCATGTTGTAAACTTCTATGATTCTATGATTCTCTCCCCATTCTCTTCCTGAACTCAGCTTTCCCATAAGACCCACCTCCTGCTCTCTTGACCCCGATTCCCTCTAAACTGCTGACCACCCAACTTCCTTTCTTGGTCCCCATGCTAGATGACATCGTAAACACTTCCTTCTCCTCAGGTATTGCCCCCTTCCCTTTCAAAACCCTTGTCATCACTCCCTCGATACCTCTGCCCTTGCAAACTATCACCCATCTCCAAGCTACTTCCTCTCACCAAAGTTCTTGAATGTGTTGTCGCCTCCCAAATTTATGCCCATGTTTCATGTTTGGATCTCTTCAATCAAGTTTCTGCCCCAGGCACACTGAAATAGTCCTAATCCAAGTCACAAATGACATCCTCTGTGACTGTGACCATGGTGCACTATCCCTCCTGATCCTTCTCGAACTCTCTGCATCCTTTGACATGGTCAACCATACCAAGCTCCACCAATGCTTCTCCTCCACTGTCCAGCTCAATAGGACAGCTCTCACTTGGTTCCACTCTCATCTATCCTATGCTGCCAAAGCATCTCCTGCAATGGTTTCATTTCCTGCCCCCACAGGGTTACTTCTGGAGTCCCCCAAGGATCTATCCGTGACCCACTCCTCTTCCTCATTTACATGCTGCCCCTTAGTGCCGTCATCCTAACACATGGGGTCAGATTCCACATGTATGTTGATAACTCCCAGCTCTACCTCTCCATCACCTCTCTCGACCCCTCCACTGCCTATGTGTTGTTATGATGTGGAGATGCCGGTGATGGACTGGGGTTGACAATTGTGAACAATTTTACAACACCAAGTTATAGTCCAGCAATTTTATTTTAAATTCACAAGCTTTCGGAGGCTTCCTCCTTCCTCAGGTGAACGAGGAATATGTGTTGTTAGACTGCTTGTCCAACATCCAGTCCTGAATGAACTGCAATTTCCTCAAGTTAAAAATTAGGAAGACTGAAGCGACCATCTTCAACCGCTGACACAAACTCCATACTCTTACCACTAATTCCATCCTCCTACCCAGCCACTGCCTCAGCTTGAACCAGACTTTTCACAACCTTGGCATCCTATTTGACCCTGAGCTGAGTTTCCAACACCATATCCTCTCCATCATAAAGACTGCCTACTTTCACCTCTGTAACATCGCCCGTCTCCATCCCTGCTCTGTCCATCTGCTGCTGGAACCTCGTCTACGTCTTTGCTACATCTGTAGTCCACTATTACATTGCTCTCCTGGCCGGTCTCCCATCCTCCACCCTCCATAAACTTCAGCTCATCCAAAATTCTGCTGCCCTTACTCTATCCCACACCAAGTCCCATTCACCCATCTCCCCTGTGCTCGCTGATCTATACTGGCTTCCAGTTCCCCAACACCTCAAATTTGAAATTCTCATCCATGTGTTCAAATCCCTCCATGACCTCACCCCTCCCTATCTCTATAACCTCCTTCAACCATACAAACCTCCGAGAACCCTGCGATCCTCCAACTCTGGACTCTTGTGCATCTTCCATTTCCTTCGCTCCACCATTGGCGGCCGTGCCTTCAGCTGTCTAGGCCCTAAGTTCTGAAATTCCCCGCCTTAACCTCTCCACCTCACCACCTTCCTCTCCTCCATTAAGACACTGATTAAAACTGAAACGTTTTGATGAAGATTTTAGTCACCCTTCCTAACGTCTCCTTTTGCTCGGTGTTGATTTTTGTCACTTCTGTAATTACGCTCTGTGAAACACCTTGGGACCTTTTTCTATGTTAAATATGTAGGTTGCTGTTGTCATCATTGCCGTTGTCATCATCCTGTATATAATGTACTTAAAGTTTGCATTCCGGTGATTTAACAGGCAATAATGATCCTTTTTGGGATGTTTAATATCACACTTACAGTAATAAGTAAATAAATATTGCTCCAAAAATGTCCATGAATTCATATAAATATAAATTTTAAAAATATTGTAAAACACAGCACTAAAAAGATACTGTGAACATTGAAAAGAAATTTAAAAACCCAAATGCCTTTTCCCCTTTAGGAGCTCCATTACACACAAGGGCATATTGTTATCTTCAGCATTCCTGATTCAGAGCTTTGTGTACCTGGAATGCATATTGGAAATTTGGGCATGCACCTCATTCATGTGTCCATCCGTTCATGTTAATAGATAGACTATGAACACGAGGCCCATGAATCACACATGACTTACGGTGGCAGCAGCTAAAGCTCTAAAATGTGTGCATTGTACAAAATGCAGCTGGACAGAAAATCACGGGCTGAAGGAATCGGATACATTGCCTGTCCAAGGCCTACTCCCCAATTTTCTGATCCCCCTGCACCCATCCCGTATGTTCAGCACTGCTGCAGTTGAGTTAATCTATGCACATTGTAGAAGCTATTGTATACAATTTGTATACAATGCGAAGATTTACTTGTTCTGCCAGATGCCCTTCTATAGTGATTCATCTTGAGTTAAGGGTTATCCATTTAATCAAAATACAGATAGAGTTACTGTGAAATGAAATGAATTGTGGTTGGCAGCTCTTTAACCTTGACCCATACAGGCACAAGAAAAGTGCTGCAATATGCCATAACTCATTAATGTCCTCATAGCAATTGACTCCTTCAGTGAGTGGTATTACCATCCGGTGCAGCGCTACTTAGAATAGTTAAATTCATGGATCCAGTTGAAATCTGAAGATGAAATATAAGAGGCTTAGACCAGATAGTTCATCATGGATTCTATCACATACTGTTTACCAACAAAAAATGATTCTATCCTGAATTTAATGCATTAGGGCTAATGTTATGAATTCCTGCTTCCAATGTGGGGCTTCGTCTGCCAGGAATGCATATCAGGAATTGGGTCATAACGGATTGAAAATTGTGAGAGGCACAAAACTGAATTCCCAAAATATGTTCCCACTGGGCAAAAATCCATGCTGGAAGTGCAAATTCATAAAATTACTATTATCTATAAATTGTACTTTTTAACATGAGATATTTTAGCCAACCTGTTGTAGAACTTGGAGTTTGATAAAGTACCATATAATAGACTAGTTAGCAAAGTTGAAGGCCATGGGAGTAAAGGGGCAGTGGCTGCTTGTATATGAAATTGGCTAAGAGACAGAAGCAGAGAGTAGTGGTGAACGGATGTTTTTCAGCCTGGAAGGAAGTAACTAAAGGATTGATTAAGAAAGGGAAGATGGATTATGAAAATAAACTAGCAAAAAATATAAAAACAGATAGCAAGAGTTTCTACAGTTATATAAAAAGAAAAAGGGTGGCTAAGGCAAACATAGGTCCCTTAGAGGATGAGACCGGGAAATTAATGGTGGGAAACATGGAGATGGCAAAAATGCTGAACAAATATTTTGTTTCAGTCTTTACGGTAGAGGACACTAAGAATATCCCAACACTGGACAAACAGGGGTCTCAAGGGGGGGAGGAGCTAAATACGATTAAAATCACTAAGGAATTGGTACTCAGTAAATTAATGGGACTCAAGGCGGATAAATCCCCTGGACCTGATGGCTGACATCCCAGGGTCTTGAGGGAAGTGGCAGTAGGGATTGTGGATGCTTTGGTAATAATTTTCCAAAATTCTCTGGACTCGGCAAAGGTCCCGGCAGATTGGAAAACTGCTAATGTAACACCCTTATTTAAAAAGGGTAGTAGGCAGAAGGCTGGAAATTATAGACCAGTTAGCCTAACATCTGTGGTGGGTAAAATTTTGGAGTCTATTATTAAGGAGACAGTAGCAGAACATTTGGATAAACATAATTTAATAGGACAAAGTCAGCATGGCTTTACGAAGGGGAAGTCATGTCTGACAAATTTGCTTGAGTTCTTTGAGGACATAACGTACAGGGTGGATAAAGGGGAACCAGTGGACTTCCAGAAGGCATTCGACAAGGTGCCACATAAAAGATAATTGCTCAAGATAAAGAATCACTGGATTGGGGGTAATATTCTGGCATGGGTGGAGGATTGGTTATCTAACAGGAAGCAGAGAGTAGGGATAAATGGTACATTCTCGGACTGGCAACCAGTAGCCAGTGGTGTTCCGCAGGGGTCGGTGCTGGGTCCCCAACTCTTTACAAGCTATATTAACGATTTGGAGGAGGGGACCGAGTGTAACATATCAAAGTTTGCAGATGATACAAAGATGGGAGGGAAAGTGGAGAGTGAGGAGGACATAAAAAACCTACAGGGGGATATAGACAGGCTGGGTGAGTGGGTGGAGATTTGGCAGATGCAATACAATATTGGAAATTGTGAGGTTATGCACTTTGGCAGGAAAAATCAGAGGGCAAGTTATTATCTTAATGGCGAGAAACTGGAAAGTACTGCAGTACAAAGGGATCTGGGGGTCCTAGTGCAGCAGGTGATCAAGAAGGCCAACGGAATGTTGGCTTTTATTGCTTGGGGGATAGAATATAAAAACAGGGAGGTATTGCTGCAGTTATATAAGGTATTGGTGAGACCGCACCTGGAATACTGCATACAGTTTTGGTCTCCATACTTAAGAAAAGACATACTTGCTCTCGAGGCAGTACAAAGAAGGTTCGCTCGGTTAATCCTGGGGATGAGGGGGCGGACATATGAGGAGAGGTTGAGTAGATTGGGACTCTACTCATTGGAGTTCAGAAGAATGAGAGGCGATCTTATTGAAACATATAAGATTGTGAAAGGGCTTGATCGGGTGGATGCGGTAAGGATGTTCCCAAGGATGGGTGAAACTAGAACTAGGGGGCATAAACTTAGAATAAGGGGCTGCTCTTTCAAAACTGAGATGAGGAGAAACTTCTTCACTCAGAGGGTAGTAGGTCTGTGGAATTTGCTGCCCCAGGAAGCTGTGGAAGCTACATCATTAAATAAATTTAAAACAGAAATAGACAGTTTTCTAGAAGTAAAGGGAATTAGGGGTTATGGGGAGCAGGCCGGAAATTGGACATGAATTTAGATTTGAGGTTAGGATCAGATCAGCCGTGATCTTATTGAATGGCGGAGCAGGCTCGAGGGGCCGATTGGCCTACTCCTGCTCCTATTTCTTATGTTCTTATGTTCTTATGAAGTATACAGTGGTGTTCCCCAGGGGTCAGTATTAGGACCACAGCTCTTTTTGATATATATTAATGACCAGGACTTGGATATAAAAGGCATAATTTCAAATTTGCAGATGACACAAAACTCAGAAACGTAGCAAACAGTGAGGAGGATAGTAACAGACTTCAGGAGGACATAAACAAACTGGTGAAATGGGCAGACACATGGCAGATGAAATTTAATGCAGTGATATGTGAAGTGCTGCATTTTGGTAGGAAGAATCAGGAGAGGCAATATAAACTAAATGGTACAATTTTAAGGTGAGTGCAGGAATAGAAAGACCTGGGGGTGTAAGTACACAAATCTTTGAAGGTGGCACAACAAGTTGAGAAGGCTGTTAAAAATGCATACGGGATCGTTGGCTTTATAAACAGCGGCATAGAGTAAAAAAGCAAATAAGTTATGCTGAACCTTTATAAATCATTGGTCCAATTGAAGTATTGTGTCCAATTCTGGGTACCACACTTTAGGAAGGATGTCAAGGCCTTAGAGAAGGTGCAGAAGAGATTTACTAGAATGAGGGACTTCAGTTACGTGAAGAAATTAGAGAAGCTGGGGCCATTCTCCTTAGAGTAGAAAAGGTAAAGGGAAGATTTAATAGAGGTATTCAAAATCATGATGGGTTTTGATAGAGTAAATAAGGAGGAACTGTTTCCGGTGACAGAAGGGTCAGTAACCAGAGGACACCGATTTAAGGTAATTGGCAAAAGAACCAGAGGCGACATGAGGAAACATTTTTTTATGCAGTGAGTTGTTATGATCTGAAATGCACTGTCTGAAAGGGTGGTGGAAGCAGATTCAATAATAACTTTCAAAGGGAATTGGATAAATACTTGAAGGGGAGAAAATTGCAAGGCTATAAGAAAAGATCAGGGGAATGGGACTAATTGAATAGCTCTTTCAAAGAGCTGGCACATGCACGATGGGCCGAATGAGCTCCTTCTGTGCTGTATCATTCTATGATTCTATAAGAACTCAGGATGAAACTCAGGCGGGTTCTAGAACAGGTGGGCAATCTGCCCGGCCAATCTGCTGCCCGGGCGATGAAGTTAAAAATTACCCCCAAAGGATTTTGATTGCACTATATCAAAAATATTAATCAGTACAGGACATTTCAAAGATGGTGTGAAATACGTAATCAGGATCTTTATTTCATTTCGTATCTCGTTGCATTCACTTAGGCCATTAATATCATAAAGAGCTTTTAAGGGGTAATTTTCTGACTCTGGTGGGGAACCATGGCTTCAAAGGTCATATTTTGGAAATTTAGGCACACACAGAGCTCAATTTTCCAACCATTTAAAACAATGAGCAGAAAATTGTGGACTGTGAACATCAGAATCTCTGACAGTGCAAAGTCAGAAAATTACTCCATGATGTTAATTTACTTTCCAATTAAGGAATTAAAATGCAGAATTTAAAGAAATTAAATAAAAAATAAACACAAAATCTGAGTTTGGCTAGTCTTCATTTAGTTCCCAGTATATGTGTGGGTAGATTACAAAAATGCATATAATTACACACTTATTGATATTAATTGGACAATCTCTCTCATAAAAGAGGTCATAAGGATAGGTAACATGGAGATGTCATACTGGGTCAGGAGAGGATGCTTTTCTGAAATTAAAGTTACAATGTATTGTTAGACCTTATGCAAGAACAACATGCATGCTAAACATGAGCCAGTCGTATTTTTTATGGTCAAGTAGGTGTCTGAAATACGCAGTAAACCATCACTATGTTTAAGAGTCTCCAAACCAAGTTATTGAGATAACTGAACATGCACAATTTCTGTTTACCTGATATAAAATGCACATGCCTGGAATTCGGGCCGTCACCATTTTTGGATGCTTGGAGGCGGGGCGTAGTTCGTGCTACCACCACCTCCCCCACCCCCCTCCCCCCACTCGCTTATGAATGGTGAGGCCCGAGGTGCTCCAGAAATTGAGCCTCGGGTCTCATTTCAATGTTGCTGGAAAAGCGGGAAGAATCATCTAAGTTTGAGCTACTGCTAGCGTCACAACGGCCCTCAGGTAAGTGTTGTTGGGGATTGGGGCCAGGGTCATGGATTGGGGCCTGCATCGAGGATCATGGATCAGGGATTGGGGCCTGGGTCAGGGATTGGGGCCTGCATCGAGGATCATGGATCAGGGATTGGGGCCAGGGTCAGGGATTGGGGCCTGCATCGAGGATCATGGATCAGAGATTGGGGCCAGGGTCAGGGATTGGGGCCTGGGTCGAGGATCATGGATCAGGGATTGGGGCCTGGATCAGGGATTGGGGCCTGGGTCGAGGATCATGGATCAGGGATTGGGGCCTGGGTCAGGGATTGGGGCCTGCATCGAGGATCATGGATCAGGGATTGGGGCCTGGGTGAGGGATTGGGGCCTGCATCGAGGATCATGGATCAGGGATTGGGGCCTGGGTCGGGGATTGGGGCCTGCATCGAGGATCATGGATCAGGGATTGGGGCCTGGGTCAGGGATTGGGGCTTGCATCGAGGATCATGGATCAGAGATTGGGGCCAGGGTCAGGGATTGGGGCCTGGGTCGAGGATCATGGATCAGGGATTGGGGCCTGGGTCAGGGATTGGGGCCTGCATCGAGGATCATGGATCAGGGATTGGGGCCTGGGTCAGGGATTGGGGCCTGCATCGAGGATCATGGATCAGGGATTGGGGCCTGGGTCAGGGATTGGGGCCTGCATCGAGGATCATGGATCAGGGATTGGGGCCTGGGTCGGGCGCTGGGCGGACCAATTTCTAGGCCACATTCTCTTCCAATAGGGAAACATCCCACGTACTTAAATGCAGAAAGTTTAATTACAGATAGAATCAAATCTGATGGACCTTCAAGTGTACACAGGTAAACTGCAGCTGAGTACTGATAAGCTTTCCACTAGGACACCCTGGTCAATTATGAATAGTGCTTAGAAGTACTGTAGACCTGCCTGGTTCATGCATCAGATTACTAAGTCTGCCACAGATGGCTGACTTGGGTCCTAATTTCTATCACCAATTCTATAGATTATGGAACAGTTCCTGCAGATTGGAGGGTGGCAAATGTAACCCCACTATTTAAAAAAGGAGGGAGAGAGAAAATAGGGAACTACAGATCAGTTAGCCTAACATCAGTAGTAGGAAAAATGTTAGAGTCTATTATAAAGGATGTGATAACAGGACACTTAGAAAATATCAACTGGATTGGACAAAGTCAACATGGATTTATGAAAGGGAAATCATGTTTGACAAACCTCACGACTCATGATCCCACCGAGTTTTGTGTCGTCAGCAAACTTGGAAATATTACATTTGGTTCCCACATCCAAATCATTGATATATATTGTGAATAGCTGGAGTTTTTTGAGGATGTAACTGGTAGAATAGATAAGGGAGAACCAGTGGATGTGGTTTATTTGGATTTTTAGAAGGCCTTTGATAAAATCCCACATAAGAGGTTAGTGTGCAAAATTAAAGCACATGGTTTTGGGGGTAATATACTGCCATGGATTGAAAATTGGTTAACAGACAGGAAACAGAGAGTAGGAATAAATGGTTCTTTCTCGGGGTGGCAGGCAGTGACTACTGGGGTACTGCAAGGATCAGTGCTTGGGCCCCAGCTATTCACAATATATATCAATGATATGGATGAGAGAACCAAATGTAATATTTCCAAGTTTGCTGACGACACAAAACCAGGTGGGATCGTGAGTTGTGAGGAGGATGCAAAGAGGCTTCAAGGCGATTTAGACAAGGTGAGTGAGTGGGCAAATACATGGCCGATGCAGTATAATGTGGATAAATGTAAAGTTATCCACTTCGGAAGGAAAAACAGAAAGGCAGAGTATTATTTAAATGGTGATAGATTGGGAAATATTGATGTACAAAGGGACCTGGGTGTCCTTGTACACCAGTCACTGAAAGTAAACATGCAGGTGCAGCAAGCAGTTAGGAAGGCAAATGGTATGTTGGCCTTCATTGCAAGAGGATTTGAGTACAGGAGCAACGATGTCTTACTGCAGTTATACAGGGCCTTGGTGAGACCACACCTGGAGTATTGTGTGCAGTTTTGGTCTCCTTACCTAAGAAAAGATATACTTGCCATAGAGGGAGTGCAGCGAAGGTTCACCAGACTGATTCCTGGGATGGCAGGACTGTCGTATGAGGAGAGATTGGGTCGACTCGGCCTGTATTCACTCGAGTTTAGAAGAATGAGAGGGGATCTCTTTGAAACATATAAAATTCTGACAGGGCTAGACAGACTGGATGCAGCGAGGATGTTTCCCCTGGCTGGGGGGTCCAGAACGAGGGGCCACAGTCTCAGGATACGGGGTAGGACATTTAGGACTGAAATGAGGAGAAATTTCTTCACTCAGAGGGTAGTGAACCTGTGGAATTCTCTACCACAGAAGGCTGTGGAGGCCAAGTCACTGAAAAGATTTAAGATGGAGCTAGATAGATTTCTAGACACAAAAGGCATCAAGGGATATGGGGAGAAAGCCGGAATATGGTATTGAGATAGAGGATCAGCCATGATCATATTGAATGGCGGACCAGGCTCGAAGGGCTAAATGGCCTACTCTTGCTCCTATTTTCTATGTTACCAGACATGTTCATACCAGGGTTCACATCAGGGTCACTCTCAAGGATATCCATAATCAGGTACCTTATCTTTGATCTAATTGCTGACATGTGACTATTCAGGGAGATCCTTGACAGCCCAACCCTGCCTTCCACCAAGACTTCACACTGTCTGGAATAATTCTGCTCGACATTTTCTGCTGCTTGTGAGACAGTGCAATCACTGACAGGATGATTTATCCATGTCAGTTAGTCCCTTTTCCCAAGGGTAGGGATGTACCTTTGTAAGAAGGAACTGCCTGCAGCCAGTGTATTTTTTGAATAGAGTTGGTTATTGCCATCGCCCAACTGTAGCACAAGTATCGACTCACTACATACTGAATTTGACACAAGAAGTATACTTTTGCCCTTGATTCAATTATTGCCTACACAAGGTGGGCCCACCTCTTATATAGGTATATATCTTCTTGGTTCTATATTTCCAAATTGGGTGGGTAGAAACATCCAAAGGATGGCTGGGAGGAATGGTGACCCAGGGCATGATTTTAGCCTGGGGGCAAGGGTGGAGGGGGGGTTGGAATTCCTGACAGGAAACCCGGAAGTACGGGTTTCCCGAACGTCCTTATGATTTTGATGTAAGGACGCATTTTTTTTCTTTTTTGCTGGTTTCCCGCCTGACAGGCCAGCCTGATTGACAGGCTGGCACTCAGTCAGACGGGTGAAGAGCCAGGAAGAGGACGTGATCAGGTAAATGTTAGATTGGAGGGCGGTCATTTGCGGGGGGGCGGGGGGTTTCAGGGCTCACCGGCGGGGGGCTCAGTCATGGGGGGGGGGGGTCAGTCATGTGGGGGTCAGTCATCGGGGAGGTCGGAGATCGTTGGGGGAGGGTCGGAAATCATGGGGTGGCGATCGGAGATCGTGGGGGTGGGTTCGGAGATCGTGGGAGGGGAGTCGGAGATCATGGAGGGCGTCACTGTAGGTAGGCTTGTTGGGCCTCGGGGTAGTACTCCTGCTCCTTCGGGCTCACAAGCTGTGCTAGAAAGGCACTTACCTGCAGTTTCGGGCCTTCTCGCCTCCTCTCAATTGACGTGAAGGAGAAGGCCTGGGAATCCTGGCCCCTAGGGGCTAAAATCGAAACAGCTTTGATAATGGAAGCCCACAGCCTCCTTAGAAGCTTTTACTGACTGCCCCACGTCCTGAGAGTGGGTTGATCACCCGCCCCTCGTCCTGCCCCCATAAAAAACGGAAATGGGTGGGTTGAAGGCAGGTTGGGGAAAGGTTTTAGATTTTCGCAATTGTTACTGCCCCCCCTGCCCCCAACCCACCCATTTTACCAGGCTAAAATCATGCCCCCAATGTCTGAGACTGGGGCACCAGTAAGTCGCAATAAGCTCCTAGGTTATGCACTGGCCAGGTCATTGGGGGATACAAAATTAAATAAAACAGAAACAGGGCAAGAAAGAGTGACACAAATTGAGTGAGAGAGAGAGGACAAAGTGCTCCATCTTCTATCTTAAGCAAGCAGACAGCATCTCATCTAAACTCAACTGGTAAGGAATTGCTATCTTCCCAGGATTATCTAACCCTGGAATAATCACATTCTGTTCTTGGTGGTTGTGGAGTCTCCAGAGTTTGATAAAGTGGATTTCCCTTCTCTAGGCAGGCAGGGTCTTGGTATCAGTGACAAACCTGGAGCAGCCTGGCAGGTGGTCCAGAGTCTACTAGGCACCTCAGTAAAGTTGCTGTTGCTTATTGCGGAAACTGAATGTCCATTTTGAGGCTGCTGGAGACCAGGAACTGGGTGGTATTGACGTGGCCGCAGATGTGCATGGGGATCAGTCCAGAATCACTGGATATTTACCACCCCATGAGTCAGGTAGTGTTTGATGTTGCAACTAGGTGCAAATTAAAAGCATATTCTACTTCCTAAACTGTCACCAATACATTTAAGTATAGCAGCAGGCGATGTTTTTTTCACAAAGATAAAACAATTTAAAAGTGAGACACAGGCCAGCATTATTGCTGATAATTCTCCTAATTTTGGCAGTACAGACTGCTTAATAAATATTTCAGTTAAGGCCTGTCAACTCTCACTCATTTTTGTTTAAAAATATAACCTATTTTGATATATTTCAATCTAACAAATAAACACCACACCATGTGTAAATTCAATGTAAATGTGCAAATCCGTTTACAGTTTGTATTACCCTTTTTGATCATAAATTCCACTCCTACTATTTCCCTGATGTTGACAGCACTACAAAATAGCTCATTTGCATAATATATTCAGCATTTCCTTTGCATTACCTTATTTCACAAAACATGTAATTCATAAACATTTTACTCATTTGGGAACTACAAATACAGAAGTTTTATTGCACTCAGGAGTTCAGTTGCTCATAAATTAGCAGGTCTTCCTTATTCACAGAATAAATTCTGTGTTCTTGCTTCCCACCAAGTATCCTCTATAATATATGTAACAAAAAAAAATAAAAAGGTGATATGTTAGAATTTTAAAAATACAATTTTGATTTATTTGCTTTTTTAATGTTGCTAAGATTTTCTGTACATACAACATATGTGCAGAGATTAATGATGTTCAAACTTGTAGAGTTACAAGTTATGCAGTGATTATATACTGAATATATGCTGTGGTTTTTTTCCAAATTGAAAGCTGCTGTATAACCTACCTCGAAAGATATTGAATAATAAATTATTATGTCGAAAAAGCAAATGTCCCCTTATTAAAAGTATCAGGTGTCAACATTCCCAGTGGCAACAAAGAAAATATCAGCTAATCATGAAGCACCTGGAATAATGATGTTTTACTTCTTCTGAAGCAGCTAACGAGCTGCTATGAAGTGTGAAATGTCCAAGAATCCAATTGTGGCATGCATAATTGTGGTCATAAATTGCTCACTGGTAACAACACAAGGCTTATTTTAGCAATAAGGCATTGCAGTTGCCGATAAACAGTCATGGAACGAGTGCTGCGGAGGGCGGGGGAGATAAATTCCTCTGAATGTAATGTAACAAAGTGGCAAAAAATGGCATTACATCACAGACAACATAAAGATTGCCTGTGACTTGGAGAACATGGCAGGAGTTCTTAACACACATTTACATTGTTTTTCAGGCTATGTTCAGTGTAGCAGTCCAATATACATTCAAAAATGAAACTATCCTAAACCTATCTTAGTGAACAGCATGGAAGTCCAACAATAGCATTGTTTAACAGAAAATGGAAAAACTGGGAGGAAATCACTTTGTCTCTAAACCAACGACAGGCAGCATTATGGAGATCCCAGTATTCTCCATAATTTCTTCACATATGTAAGGTGTAAATCAAAAGATGTAACTGTGGACCAAAATAATATATATTTTTTGTGTTGCCTAAAATAACCAAAAAAAATGAAGACAATAAATTATATTCATGAAATACAGAAAAGGAAATGGACATATATTAATACAATTATAATCTTACATGGCTTTTGGCAGGGATTCTTTGAATTTTATTAGAATAATGTTCCATTAAATATCACCATATGATATCTAATGTGGTGGCTCCAAACATGTTTCTTCCATCAATATTACAATGCAGTTGAGGTGGACAAAAAGTAGGCTTACCTCTAGCAGTAATGACTTCTATTATAACACTATCATTATACTATTACTGTTTAAGTGAAGAGCATTTGAGACTTGGTAAAGATTTGTTTTAGTCATAAATTTGCAAATAATTTGCTAAAATCAGATCTACCTATAATTGGGTTTGACAGTTCTTTCCTTATTAAACCTCAACTCACAAGAAGGATTTTTTGTTTTATATTATATATATATATATATATATAACTTTAAGAACAATTGTTCTCAGATCTATCAGCTTGACAGACTGAATTTCATCAAAAAAACAGTAAGACATAGCAGTTTCAGTAGTGTCCAAATGTTCTCATTTTAGACTGATGCATGGCTGGAAACAAAGATGATTTAATTTGTATCCTTGACACTGAAACCTATTAACTCAATGACAAGATGCATTCACTTGAAAAAAGGCGAATATGATTTAGAAAGACATGAATGACAGCGGGAATGAGACAAGTGAAAAAGAATAGTCAAAGGTAATGATTTTTTTCAATTAAAAAATGTTAGAAGGCAAAATGTGCCTTTCTGTATTGCTTTGTTTATCCTAAAATTCATTTTGAGCCCATGTTCACCAGTAATTCATGATATTATACCTGAACTTTCCAGAATGAACATACATTCAATATGGCTAGTCTAGTTCTCCCTCATTAAGGTTCCAGGAGGTCATGAGTATGTGAGTATGGTTTATGGAAGTCCATTTCAAGTGAATTTTATGTTCACTGCACAGAAGTTACATTAAACATTACTGTGTGAATCACATTTATGCAGTCCCACTCCCACTTGGACAATCTCCATTCTGCTGAACGGTCACACCCAAATCATTAACATTTTCCCCCAGGTCGGTCGGTGGGTGAAGCGATTGTTCTGGTCACCTGATCATGTGGATGGAAGACCTGGCCAATTTTGACAGTTGGGCCTCGTTTGCATTTCATTGTTGGACTGCTCAAGCATCGGGACTGCTGATGGGCAGCCTGCCCAATTGGGGAGTAGGATTTGCACCTGAGTTCGACAGTATTTAAAGGGTGAATGCACCTCTTAAAAAGAGGTGTACAATCACCCTCAGAATAGTTTGTTCTGCTATTTTTTTTCTCAGCAATTGCTATTTGTTCAGTACCCCTGAGAAGAGTAAGTTCTGCTCATTCTCCACTTGCTTGCAACATTTGCAGAATGTCGAAGGCCAGAGCTCCGAGGTTCAGTGACGAGGTGGTCTTGGTGGAGCAAGTGCGGGATCAGAGGCAGGTCCTCTTCTCCAGAGATGGCACCAGAATCCCAAAACAGACACAGCAGCAATTCTGGAAGGAGGTTGCTGAGGCCGTCAATGCCTGCAGTATCAGCCCGAGGACATGGCTTCAGTGCAGGAAGAGGTTTAGTGACCTGACCTGGACAGCAAGGGTGAGATGCAGATCTTCCGATCTCCATTTATATAAGTCACTTTTCCATTGCAGCTCTTCTCCCCCAACACACTCTCCACGCTTCTTCTCCACTGGCAGCAGGTTAGAGCAGCAGCTCTCTTCATTACAAACACTCACCTGCTGCTCCTACCTTCACAACTTTCACAAACAGCAGTCTGGCTTCACCTGGCCACAACTGGAAGGCCTTTCAAACATTTTGACGTACAATCCAAGGTAAAGGGCTAAGGCCTATAGTGTAGATAATATCAAGTTTGAAGAGGAGGTAAATCAAGAAGTAGAAGTTAGCTATTATGCCACCTAAGTCCACACTTCTAATTCAATGTCATAAATATTCGGACCACGGAGACAGGTAGCACTCAACAAAATGGAAAAAAAGGAAATAATTTTTTTTTTATTTGTTTATGGGATGTGGGCGTCGCTGGCAAGGCCAGCATTTATCGCCCATCCCTAATTGCTCTTGAGAAGGTGGTGGTGAGCCGCCTTCTTGAACCGCTGCAGTCCGTGTGGTGAAGGTTCTCCCACAGTGCTGTTAGGAAGGGAGTTCCAGGATTTTGACCCAGCAACGATGAAGGAACGGTGATATATTTCCAAGTCGGGATGGTGTGTGACTTGGAGGGGAACGTGCAGGTGGTGTTGTTCCCATGTGCCTGCTGCCCTTGTCCTTCTAGGTGGTAGAGGTCGCAGGTTTGGGAGGAGCTGTTGAAGGAGCCTTGGCGAGTTGCTGCAGTGCATCCTGTGGATGGTACACACTGCAGCCACAGTGCACCGGTGGTGAAGGGAGTGAATGTTTAGGGTGGTGGATGGGGTGCCAATTAAGCAGGCTGCTTTGTCCTGGATGGTGTCGAGCTTCTTGAGTGTTGTTGGAGCTGCACTCATTCAAGCAAGTGGAGAGTGTTCCATCACACTCCTGACTGTTGCCTTGTAGATGGTGGAAAGGCTTTGGGGAGTCAGAAGGTGAGTCACTCACCACAGAATACCCAGCCTCTGACCTGCTCTTGTAGCCACAGTATTTATATGGCTGGTCCAGTTAAGTTTCTGGTCAACGGTGACCCCCAGGATATTGATGGTGGGGGATTCAACGATGGTAAGGCTGTTGAATGTCAAGGGGAGGTGGTTAGACACTCTATTGTTGGAGATGGTCATTGCCTGGCACTTGTCTGGCACGAATGTTACTTGCCACTTATGAGCCCAAGCCTGGATGTTGTCCAGGTATCTGCATGCGGGCTCAGACTGCTTCATTATCTGAGGGGTTGCAAATGGAACTGAACACTGTGCAATCATAATTTCTGACCTTATGATGGAGGGAAGGTCATTGATGAAGTAGCTGAAGATGGTTGGGCCTAGGACACTGCTCTGAGGAACTCCTGCGGCAATGTCCTAGGGCTGAGATGATTGGCCACCAACAACCACTACCATCTTCCTTTGTGCTAGGTATGACTCCAGCCACTGGAGAGTTTTCCCCCTGATTCCCATTGACTTCAATTTTACGAGGGCTCCTTGGTGCCACACTTGGTCAAATGCTGCCTTGATGTCAAGGGCAGTCACTCTCACCTCACTTCTGGAATTCAGCTCTTTTGTCCATGGTTGGACCAAGGCTGTAATGAGGTCTGGAGCCCAGTGTCCTGACGGAACCCAAACTGAGCATCGGTGAGCAGGTTATTGGTGAGTAAGTGCCGCTTGATAGCACTGACGACGACACCTTCCATCACTTTGATGATTGAGAGTAGACTGATGGGGCGGTAATTGGCTGGATTGGATTTGTCCTGCTTTTTGTGGACAGGACATACCTGGGCAATTTTCCACATTGTCGGGTAGATGCTAGTGTTGCGGCTATACTGGAAAAGCTTGGCTAGAGGCACAGCTAGTTCTGAAGCACAAGCCTTCAGCACTACAGCCGGGATGTTGTCGGGGCCCATAGCCTTTGCTGTATCCAGTGCACTCAGCCGTTTCTTGATATCACATGGAGTGAATCGAATTGGCTGAAGACTGGCTTCTGTGATGGTGGGGATATTGGGAGGGGGCTGAGATGGATCATCCACTCGGCACTTCTGGCTGAAGATGGTTGCAAAAGCTTCAGCCTTGTCTTTTACACTCGTGCTGGACTCTGCCATCATTGAGGATGGGAATGTTTGCAGAGCCTCCTCCTCCCGTTAGTTGTTTCATTGTCCACCACCATTCACGACTGGATGTAGCAGGACTGCAGAGCTTTGATCTGATCCGTTGGTTGTGGAATCGCTTAGCTCTGACTATAACATGTTGCTTCCGTTGTTTAGCATGCATGTAGTCCTGAGTTGTCGCTTCACCAGGCTGGCACCTCATTTTTAGGTATGCCTGGCGCTACTCCTGGCATGCTCTTCTACAATCCTCATTGAACCAGGGTTGATCCCCTGGCTTGTTGGTAATGGTAGAGTGAGGAATATGCCGGGCCATGAGGTTACAGATTGTGCTGGAATACAATTCTGCAGCTGCTGATGGCCCACAGCACCTCATGGATGCCTAGTTTTGAGCTGCTAGATCAGTTCCGAATCTATCCCATTTAGCATGGTGATTGTGCCACAGAACACGTTGGATGGTGTCTCTCAGTGCGAAGACGGGACTTCATCTCCACGAGGACTGTGCGGTGGTCACTCCTACCAATACTGTCATGGACAGATGCATCTGTGACAAGTAGATTGGTGAGAAAAAGGTCAAGTAAGTTTTTCCCTCGTGTTGGTTCACTCACCACCTGCCGCAGGCCCAGTCTAGCAGCTATGTCCTTCAGGATTCGGCCAGCTCGGTTTGTGGTGATGCTACTGAGCCACTCTTGGTGATGGACATTGAAGTCCCCCACCCAGAGTACATTCTGTGCCCTTGCTACCCTCAGTACTTCCTCCAAGTGGTGTTCAACATGGAGGAGGACGGTAGGTGGTAATCAGCAGGAGGTTTCCTTGCCCATGTTTGACCTGATGCCATGAGATTTCATGGGGTCCAGAGTCAATGTTGAGGACTCCCAGGGCCACTCCCTCCTGACTGTATGTCACTGTACTGCCATCTCTGGTGGGTCTGTCCTGCCGGTGGGACAGGACATACCCAGGGATGGTGATGGAAGAGTCTGGGACGTTGGCTGAAAGGTATGATTCTGTGAGTATAGCTATGTCTGGCTGTTGCTTGACTAGTCTGTGGGACAGCTCTCCCAATTTTGGCACAAGTCCCCAGCTGTTCATGAGGAGGACTTTGCAGGGTCGACTGGGCTTGGTTTGCCGTTGTCGTGTCCGGTGCCGGGTGGTCTGATGCCGGGTGGTCCGTCCGGTTTTCTTCTTATTATGACTTTTTTTTAGCGAGATTGTACAACTGAGCGGCTTGCTAGGCCATTTCAGAGGGCAATTAAGAATCAACCACATTGCTGTGGGTCTGGAGTCACATATAGGCCAGACCGGGCAAGGACGGCAGGTTTCCTTCCCTAAAGGGCATTCGTGAACCAGATGGGTTTTTACGACAATCATGGCCACCATTACTGATACTAGTTTTTTCATTCCAGATTTTATTTAATTAATTGAATTTAATTCCCCAGCTGCTGTGGCGGGATTTGAAGTCATGACTCTGGATTATTAGTCCGGGCCTCTGGATTACTAGTCCAATAACATAACCACTATGCTACCATACCCTTACCCGTTCATGTGCTGATTTAATGAAAAAAATACAAATATCAAACAAGTAAATGAAATATGACTACCTCTCCCCCATTTGTCCTCCTCTGCATGGCTATTTCAAAGCTTTCTATTTTAACATTGATGGCTGTTATAACTGGGTAAGGGATGCTCATGTTCAGGTATTATATGTTCTTGGATTCATAGCCCTAATGTAAGTAATGTATGAGACACTGTTATCCCTCAGGGAAATAAGTCCACTCATTCTGTTTTTCCCTCATGGTAAAACTAATAATACAGCCAAAGATAGCACGAGATATTCTTAAAGTAGCATTTAATAAGTGTAATATTTCAGAACAAACTACACCATTAAAATATTTCATGCAAAATCACAAAATTTGAGGCATGTACTGACATCATCCTATTCCTAAGCAAGACAAGGACAGGAAGCTCTTAATTGCAGGGCTGTCACTCCAAGTCAAAGCCTGTAGTTTAGAAAAAATTACACCCCCTGCAGTTTCCAGCTAACACTATATTCATCTAGCTTTTAAGAGAGGGACTTTACGGGTTTGTGCCATTTTAGTTAACTTCCTAAGGAACAGAGTGCATAATGTTATCCGTGCTCAGAAAGCATATTGGCCTGGAATTTTTCATTTGAACTTTCAGTAACAGACAAATAATGGGGGATAATTTTTCATTCTGTCTTTAAATGAGAGGAAGCAGTGAAAATGTTCATAATTGATTACCGAGGGAGGACTCAGTGACATTTTCTTATAGATGGCTGCAGTGAAACTGTTCATGGTTGAATGTCACTCTGGTACATGGCAGACTGCCTTTCATGAAAAAGAGAGATAGTTATTTCATTCCCCACCCCCACAAAAGAATTAGATATAAATGTGTGCTTTAGCTCAGGAAAAGCTTCAGAAATCCCTTAATGTTCGCGACTTTTTTTTTAAAGCACAACTATATATATTCCATCAATTTGTGGCTTCAGTGAAGATAACAGAAGGTGAGGAAAAATGAAAGTTTAGTTTAAAATGCAGACAAGTATGTCTTTCTGCTTGACAGCCTGTAACATTTCCATGTACTGCACTTTGCATGGCAGAATAGCTGCTAGTAATAGAAATCTCTCACAGTGGAGGTTAATTACATTTCAGCTACAGCAAAATAAATTTCCTGTCAGGCAAAGTGATAGGAATGTGCCTCTGTTACTATATTCACCTGGACTTTTAATTCGCTGTTAATTTCTGACACATTTAAGTTGTACATTTAGTATCTGTTATACTGTACAGCAAAGGCCTTCCAGGTATCGTCATGGTATATGCTAATGTAGCAGTGTGTTCACTTTTCCCCAGTGCATTGTAGGGAAGATTAACTGACCTGTCTTCCGCTTTAAAGAGCAAACTAAAACCTCGCAGGAGAGAGAAAGATTGTCTGCAGAAGGGCAAAATGTGGCAATGCAGCATATGATAATTAAAATGTATGATGCAAAAAGCTATTGCCCATTGTAAATACAATTCAGTATAGCACAGGTCACATCTAATACTGTATCTGCCACCTGTCACAATATAAACAGACTACATATTTGATGTTCAACATAGTTTATATACTGTCACATGGGCCATAGAATTAAATGCTTTACCTATAAAGTCACAACTTAAATATGCAAGTAAACCAGGATTTATTCAGGTGACCATGGAAATAAAAGAGGCAAAGAATCAGATGTGGCACTTGCTATATAGCTTGGGGACGATGGAGTACCAGAGGTGGGAAAAGGAATTACCAGCCCAGACAAGGTCTGTCAAAGCCAATAGTGGCTGCTTTATGATTTCTTACAAGCTCTGATTCTACACATCAAACGCAGTAGGCTGCAAAAAACATTCTGTACATATAACATCATTAGAATTTCAGTGAACATTGGGACGATTGATTCCTCAGATGTGATTTTCAGAAAATAAGGTTTGCAAGAGCATGGCTGAGTTTCAGGTGAAATGTTATCACCTGTATAAACTAATCAAGGATCTTGTTATAATCTAATGTGGAAATATAAAGTTGGCTGATTATTTTGTTTTTAAGCCCAACCAGCTCATTCCATCATGTGTCATCTTCCATCACTGCTTCGCACTTCCTAGAACCAGGTTCCTGGCACAAGTAGAGCAATACCACAGTCACATTAATATAATCCTTAAACCTGAATGACCTGTGCCCAAATCTCTCTGAAAAAAAAATCAAAGTCATGAAAAAGGAGACTTTATCTTAATCTAGTGTCATGAATAGTTTTACTTCTAGGCCACTGCTGGCAAGCAGAAGCTCGAAAGCAGCACCTCCTTTGTAATTCTGTACATAATACTAAAAATAAACGTCAGATGCAATTCTTATTAGTTAGTCTTAGGTTCATTTTTAGCGTTGGACAACATTAAAAAGTTGCTTCAAAATAGTTATGACCCATTGAGGACAATAACAGCCTCAGGTCAGATGTCATTACTACTTGTGATTACTAGAATTTAATTCTTAAAAATGATAACTATGTTATTGTTGAATTGTAAGATAACCCTCAAGTGCCTGTGTTTACCAGCAAGAATTCAGGCAGGGATCACATAGGTTGGATCTCATATATTGGTGCCAGGATGCAGCTACCTTGGAATCTGACTATTGTGGTGTGGTTTACAAAAGCTTTTTTCAAATTCAAGCTTTGCCAGTTAAAATAACATAAGAAGTGAACATTTTGTAATAAAAGCTCTTCCCATGCAAAACTAGTTGATGTACAATTCAATCAAACAATGAGAATAATAACAGGGATTATGAGACCAACAAACACAGAATGGCTGCCAATCCTCTCAAATCTTTGGCTTCCTATGATCAGGCTTCATATTGCAGCAAAGAATCTCCTTGAGAAAATCCAGGAGATGCCATAACTTCCACTTTTCAAAGATATATGGAAGGTTCCTCTCCACTGACTCATCAGCAGAAGACCAATCTGGACCATGCTACCAACCATCTTCACGGTTCACCATGGCGAACAGAACAAGGATAAACTGCTCCCTCTGTAAGAAACCCTTCCTCACCACCCAGTCCGATGAGTGGTTGCCTGACTTTGAACTGCCATGCCATCTCTGGTGCAAACTCAAACGCTTTAGATGTGGGGTGCTAAGCTGCGTGGAAAATGGCCACACCTGGGGACTCAGGAACAGCCCCATGTGTAGTCGTGGTTCAGTTGAGGACGCCACACATCTACAGACTGGCTGCTTATTACTTGTTGGTCTACCAGGAGGACTTTCCAGACTCCACAGTCCTGATCCTAAGGCTACTGAATGACTAAAACATGTATGATTTCTGCCTAAGGCTCTTGAGATTTTTGACTTATAGTTTCTCTCCCTATTTTATAGTTTGTATTTTGATGTTTTTTCCAATCTTTATTTTACCACTTGTGCATTCACAAATAATAATATTTCCATTTCCTGTACTGTCATATCTGCCTGAAAAAACCTGGAGCCCATTTATAGGTAGATCTGTTCAGGAGAGGAGAAGAAGTGAAACTGTCCTTTCCACCAGAACTTACTGGATAATGAAGGCCAATTGACAGCCCTGCAGCTTTCAGCTCTTTCTTCAGTTGCTCATGTTCTTTGTACATCTTTGGATCTAAGATGAGAAGTCAGGATTCACCCAGATTTTGCCTTTTTGGAAGATTAGTATTCTTGTCCTTGCAAACCTAACAATTAATTTTTTCCCCAGATCTAAGGAATCCTACTACTTATACACAAGGGTCAGGTCAGATAATTCTCCTGGCACCCTGCTTTGAGATGCAGTTGGTGAAAGTTACCTCTGGACGTCTCACGGACTTGTCAGTACCTACCAGCAGCATGGAAATTTTGAAGAAAGGTGCAAATTTTAGGGCCTGCTATTCCCTCAGGAAGTCCATCCTGTCTTCGTTTGTTTCTTCAAGAGCAATATTTGTCATAATTCTTTCTGGGTTCTAATCATTTTACTTGAAGCTCCAGCTTCGCCACTTTTTGTTTGAGAATGGACATTTAATGCCTGCTCCTTTTGACACAATTTTAACTGTCAAAAGTCTATCGTGCTAAATTGAATTGTGTCCACCTCGGCTGTAAGAGTTTGAATGCTCTCTGCTATAGTAGTCAACCGCTGCAGATATAGGTTGTCAATTTCAATGCCATTTTGTGTTAGAGAGGTGGATTAAGGTATTTAACACCTGAAGATGCAGTCCTGCTGATTGAGGTGATATCAAAGTTGTCAGACCAGTCATTATTAACAATCTGATGTGTCATTTTCTGTAAGTAGCATCACTTTTTATATTAGTTTTCAAGGGAAAATAACTAAGGAAAGGAATGTTCAACACTCACACTGTATCCTAAAAAGCATGACTGGCTGATTCCCAGCAATTCTGATCTTTTCATCGAATCATTACATATTGTTTGATCTCCCTGGGCAGTGTACATGGTGAGTCAAGACCAAGTATAGTCTTCAGGTGAAGCAGGGATGGAGGGCAGGGGGTAATTTGAACCAGGAATAGACATAATGTGGACCCCATTTTAAGGTCATACATCCTATTCTTATTTTTATGTACTTTGGTTTTATATTATTATTTATAATTAAATAGCAAAACTGACAGCACTTTGGGAAGCTGAGAAGTAGAGTTGGTTGGATCATAGAATTTCCTCTGCAGTACAGGGTGAGGAGCTGAGGAAGTGGAAGGTTTAAAACTGAGAAGGTACAGTGCCAGCATGAGTGGGAGAGTGTAATTACAGTGGGACAGGTTTTCATGGACAGTTTCCATTACAAATGTGGACAAAGGAATTTATAATGGCAAAAAGTTAACACAAAATTATGACAAAAATGTGCCAATAGGAAGTAAGATTTTTTAAACAGGAAGTGCATGTAGCTGTAAGCTTTTTAAATAGATAACAGATGCAATTAAATATTTTTGAAAAAGAGCAATATAGGAATCAAGGGATTATAGAAAGTTAGTTTAACACTGGTAGTGAGAAACAGTCTTCAGAGCATTTTATAGGTTATCATGTTTACCTAAAGAGCACATTGGCCATAAGTCAGCATGGTATTAGAAGCAGTATGTCATACCTCATGAATCTACTGGAACTCTTTGAGAAGGTGACTACATTAGTGGACAAGTGATATTCAGTAGATATGATATTATTGGATTTATGGAAAGCATTTCACAAACTTCTGCATCAGACCTATCTTGTGAAATGATGGGGCATGCAATTCACGGTAAATTAGACAACTAATTTGACAATTGGCTGGCAAAAGCATGGAGAAGGTAATAATAATTGGACCAGGTTCTGTCTTGAAAGCAGTAACAGTACAGCTCCAAACTGGTTTGTTCTGGATCTTCTACTATTTACACTATTCATAGATGATATATAAAATTATTAAACTTACTGTTTGTACTGAATTATGCTTGCGAGTGGAGGGAGATTGATAATGTTTAAAATCATCTAGAAAATCTAGATGGAATAAGGACTAACTGTTGCCATATAATGTGGGAAAATGTAAGGTGATGTAAGATGGAACAGGAAATGAGAAACATCAATGCACATAAGCAGACCTTCACTACTGAAGACGTTAAAAGGAAAAGTTTTGGATGTGATTTTTTTAATTGAGAAACCGAGGTGGAAGATAATTCAAGACACTATTACAGTTGAAAATATGAAATGAATCTAGAAGTAAAGATCAGGGGGTAAATTTTAACCCCCAAGAACGGGTATGTTGGGGATGAGTGGGGAGTAAAAAATCCTCTGTTTTCAGAGCGGTACTGCATCCCGGCTCCAACACTCCTACTTTCAGGTTTAACCCAGGCAGGTTTGTGAGACGAGCAGACACCAGGAAGTCCCATCCTCACTTAAAGTCGGCGGGCCGATACTTAAAAGGGAGTTTAGAAGAATGAGAGGTGATCTCATTGAAACGTATAAAATCCTTAGAGGGCTTGACAGGGTAAACGCTGAGAGCCTATTTCTCCTGGCTGGAGAGTCTAGAACTAGGGGTCATAGTCTCAAGATAAGGAGTCATAAGAACATAAGAAATAGGAGCAGGAGTAGGCTATACGGCCCCTCGTGCCTGCTCCGCCATTCCATAAGATCATGGCTAATCTTTGACCTTCCCAACCCCCATATCCCTTGACTCCCTTAGAGTACAAAAATCTATCGATCTCAGTCTACAACATACTCAATGACTGAACATCCACAGCCCTCTGGGGTAGAGAATTCCAAAGATTCACCACCTTCTGAGTGAAGAAATTCCACCTCATCTCAGTCCTAAATCGCCCACTCCTTATCCTGAGACTATGCTCCCTAGCTCTAAACTCCAGAGAGTATAGACCCATTCTACCCAATCTCTCCTCATAGGACAACCCTCTCATCTCACGAATCAATCTAGTGAATCTTCGTTGCACTGCCTCTAAAGCAACTGTTTCTTTCCTTAGGGAAGGAGACCAAAACTGTACACAGTACTCCGAGTGAGGTCTCACAAAAACCCTGCACAATTGTTGCAAGGCTCCCTTACTCTTATACTCCAACCCCCTTGCAATAAAGGCCAACATACGATTTGCCTTCCTAATTGCTTGCTGTACCTGCATGTTAAATTTCTGTGCTTCGTGTACAAGGACACCCAAATCTCTCTGAACACCAACATTTAATAGTTTCTCACCATTTAAAAAATATTCTGTTTTTCTATTCTTCCTACCAAAGTGAATAACCTCACATTTCCCCACATTATACTCCATCTACCACCTTCTTGCCCACTCACTTAACCTGTCGATATCCCTTTGCAGACTCTTTGAGGGTTAAATTGGTTAACCCCCGAATCTGGGCGCAGGTATCACGATCTGCATTTAACCCATGCTCGGTGCTTCCGTCGCAGGCGGGACGGCATTCGTCCTGCCTCAGCAACTACCTCAGAAAAGCGTTAAAAACCTGCATTGACACGAGGATTGAATGACATTCAAACTTTCCACCAGCAGGGGGAGCCCGAATCTTTTAAAGGCAGGCTGTCTCTATGACAGCCAGCCAAAATCTCTTAAAGGTAGACGGTACCTGTAATTTGCTAAAAAAATAACAGTCCGCTGTCTGCATGGAGTCTGAACAGAGATCGGACATCGCACATGTAAAACACAGATGCAGGTCTCGTCCCTATGTTTACGAAATGTTGAGTTATTTTAAAACATTGAATAAAGGTTGCGCACCAATAGATCCCACATCCGCCAATCTGCATGCCACACCTCACCAATCTGCCTATCTGAGTTCATACCGGGTCTGATAGAGTACGTGCACCAAGGTTCTCTGCTGATGCACTGGCGACCTTGGTGCAAGAGGTGAACAGAGGGAAGGGTATCCTACATCCACGGGGGGGGGGGGGGGGGGGGATGTGCGAGGGGGGGACAGGGGTGGGGGTAAGAGGCCCTTCAGACATATGCTCAAAAGGCTGTGGGCGGCAGTAGGAAACGCAGTCAATGCCAGATGCATAGTACCATGAATATGGATGCAGTGCAGGAAGAAGTTCAATGCTTTAACACAAGTGGTCAAGGTGAGTGAGGTCAACCGTCAAGTGGCCTCTCCTACCAACTGCACACTAGCCGCATCCACTGCACCACGCACTACACCCCTCATCACCCACATACCAACAAACTCTTTCCATCAGTACGCAACTCTTCCAATCAGATGCTTCCTCTCACCCATACACTTTATCACTGTTGCAAGCCACCCACCCACAACTCACAGGCAACACACACTGGCAGCTATTCAACCATGACCGGCACATCACCCAGGCATACGTCCGGCTTTCTTGCAGGAGAAGGTGGCGCATATCAGGAGGCAGCATGTGGCATTTAGCCCCTCGAGCCTGTTCCACCATTCAATGAGATTGTGGTTGACCTGTGATCTAACTCCATATACCCGCCTTACCCCCATATCCCTTAATACCCTTGGTTCACAGAAATCTATCAATCTCAGATTTAAAATTCAAAGAGAGCTAGCATCAACTGCCATCTGCAGAAGAGCGTTCCAAACATCTCCCACCCTTTGCGTGTAGAAGCATTTCCTCGTCCTAGTATTCAAGCATAGGAGACTTCCAAAAACAGTTACAAATGCATCAGCAGCCAGAAACAATAATCTAGCAACTAACCTGTAAATCCTGCATGGTCCCTTTAAATAGCACTGGAGTCCTTGTGGCGCTCTAAGACATGTTTAGATGGTCGCGGGTAAGACTGTGCGTTGAATGGAGCGTTAAATGCCAAAATGGTGTGTATCACTTTAAATCAGCGTTGCACACTGATCAAACGCATATTCTCCTTGCTTTACACGCTACCAGCGTTCGTTATTTGCGCATGTGCTAAACCATTTACCAAGATGGCATCTGTCACACGTGATGCTAGAAGTGCGCATCCAAGGCGCTATTTTGGATCTCCGGGAGGCCACGTAAAGTCGAAACAACGGGCACTATACAGCCCAATTTAGCACCCTTTGTGTCCCTCTCACAGCTTACTTTCCCATCTAGCTTTCTATCGTCAGCAAACTTGGATACATTACACTCAGTCCCTTCATCCAAGTCTTAATATAGATTGTAAATTGCTGAGGCCCAAGCACTGATCCTTACGGCACCCCACTAATTACAACCTGCCAACCTGAAAATGACCCGTTTATTCCTACTCTCTATTTTCTGTCCGTTAACCAATCCTCTGTCCATGCTAATATATTACCCTCAACCCCATGGGCCTTTATCTCATGTAACAACCTTTTGTGTGGCACCTTATCGAATGCCTTTTGAAAATCCAAATATACAACATCCACTAGTTCCCTTTTATCTATCCTGCTTGTTACATCCTCAAAAAACTCTAATAAATTTGTCAAACATGATTTCCCTTTTATAAAACCATGTTGACTCTGCCTAATCATATTATGGTTTTCTAAGTGCCCTGTTACCACTTCATTAATAATGGATTCCAGCATTTTCCCGATGACTGGCCTGTAGTTCCCTGTTTTCTCTCCCTCCTTTTTTGAAAAACGGTGTTAAATTTGACACCTTTCAAGAATCTAGGGAATTTTGGAAGATCACAACCGATGCATCCACTATCTCTGCAGCCATCTCTTTTAGAACCCTAGGGTGTAGCCCATCAGGTCCAGGGGATTTGCTGGCTTTTAGTCCCACTAATTTCTCCAGTACCTTTTCTTTACTAATATTAATTACTTTAAGTTCCTCACTCTCATTAGACCCTTGGTTCCCCATTATTTCTGGTATGCTTTTTGTGTCTTCTACTGTGAAGACAGATACAAAATATTTGTTTAACGTCTCTGCCATTTCCTTATTCCCCAATATAATTTCTCCTGTCTCAGCCTCTAAGGGACCCAAGTTTACTTTCACTACTCTCTTCCTTTTCACATACTTGTAGAAGCTCTTACAATCTGTTTTTATATTTCTTGTTAGTTTACTCCCATAGTCTAGTTTTTCCCTCTTTATCAATTTTTTGGTCATCCGTTGCTGGTTTCTAAAACTCACTCAATCCTTAGGCTTACTATTCTTCTTGGCAATATTATAGGCCTCTTCTTTTAATCTAATACTTGCCTTAAGTTCTTTGGTTAGCCACAGATGGATCACTTTTCCCCTGGAGTTTTTATTTCTCAATGGAATGTATGTTTGTTGAGAATTATGAAATATTTCTTTAAATGTTTGCCATTGCTTATCTACAGACATACCTTTTAATCTAATTTCCCAATCTACTTAGACAACTCACCCATACCTATGTAATTGGCTTTATTTAAATATAAGACTCTAGTTTTTGACTTAAGTACATCACTCTAGAATTCAACGTGAAATTCTATCTTATTATGATCACTCTTCCCCAGAGGATCCATTATTAATTAACCCTATTTTATTTCACAAAACAAGATCTAAAATAGCCTGTTCCTGGTTGATACCATGATGTATTGTTCTAGGAAATTATCTTGAATGCATTCCATGAACTCGTCCTCCAACCTAATTTTGCCAATTTGATTTGTTCAGTCTATATGAAGATTAAAGAACCCCATGATTATTGCATTACCTTTGTTACAAGCTCCTCATTTCTTGATTAATACTCTGTCCAACAGTATAGCTACTGTTAAAGGGCCTATAAATTACTCCCACCAATGTTTTCTGCCCGTTGTTTCTTATCGCCACCCATACTGATTCCACATCCTGATCTTCCGAGTCAAGATCCTTCCTCCCTACTGTCCTTATGTCATCCTTTATTATCAGGGCTAATCCCCCTCCTTTTCCATTTTGTCTGTCTTTTTGAAATGTCAAATACCCTGGAATATTTAGTTCCCAACCTTGGTCACCTTCCAACCACATTGCTGTGATGGCTATTAGATCAAACGCATTTATTTCTATTTTTGCCATTAATTCATCTATCTTGTTATGAATGCTTCGTGCATTCAGATAAAACGACTTTAATTTGAACTTTTCAACATATTTCCCTGATTTGACCTTATTCGCTGATGCACTATTATCATTAAACTCTCTGCCCCTTCCTATCACATTCTGCTTACCTTTACTCGAATCGATACACTGCTCTAATGCCTTGACTTTTCTCTCTAGATTTATAAATTTCCCCTCACCTTTTTTTTTATTCGTTCATGGGATGTGGGCGTCGCTGCGAGGCCAGCATTTATTGCCCATCCCTAATTGCCCTTGAGAAAGTGGTGGTGAGCCGCCTTCTTGAACCGCTGCAGTCCGTGAGGTAGGGAGTTCCAGGATTTTGACCCAGTGACGATGAAGGAACAGCGGTATATTTCCAAGTCAGGGTGGTGTGTGACTTGGAGGGGAACGTGCAGGTGGTGTTGTTCCCATGTGCCTGCTGCTCTAGGTGGGAGAGGTCATGGGTTTGGGAGGTGCTGTCGAAGAAGCCTTGGCGAGTTGCTGCAGTGCATCCTGTGGATGGTACACACTGCAGCCATGGTGCGCCGGTGGTGAAGGGAGTGAATGTTTAGGGTGGTGAATGGGGTGCCAATCAAACGGGCTGCTTTGACCCACTTAGTTAAGTGCCCTAGCTTAGAGAGCAAAAAAAACCAGTAATACTCACCAAACAATCACTGACCTGCTGACCTGTGACCTCACTCCTTTTTTGTTTCTCTCCGCTCTCCTTTATATCCCGGTCACTGAGGGGGATTCCCATGCTGTCTCTCCGCTCTCCTTTATATCCCGGTCACTGGGGGGGATTCCCGCGCTATCTCTCCTTTATATCCCAGTCACTGGGGGATTCCCGTGCTTTTGGCCATTTAGGACCGAGATGAGGAAAATTTTCTTCACTCGGGGTTGTGAACCTTTGGAAATCTCTACCCCAGATAATGCGGGAAAGTGGAGTTGATGTATAAGATCAGCTATGAACTTATTGAATGGCGGAGCAGGCTCAAGTGGGCATATGGCCTACTCCTGCTCCTATTTCTTATGTTCTTATGGGATCTTTTATATCCACCTGAGAAGGCAGACAGGGACTCATCTGGAAGACAGCACATCCAACAGTTCAGAACTCCCTCGGTCCTGCAGCGAAGTGCCCATCTAGATTATGTGCTCAAGCTTCTGTAGTGGAACTTGAACACTTGACTATCTGAGTTGGCAGTGACTGTGATACCACTTAGCCAATGCTAACACTCAGTGTAGAAAATGAGAAATTTGCAGGGCTATGGGGAAAGAGCAGGAAAATGGGACTAATTGGATAGCTCTTTCAAAGAGCCGGCACAGGCACGACGGGCCAAATGGCCTCCTTCTGTGGTGTATCATTCCATGATTCTATGGTTCTATGTCATCTTTATTAACGCTATTTCTACTCACTTAAGTACAATACTGATTAATCAAATTAAAATGTTATCCTCCATAAACTTGAACCCATCCAAAACTCTGCTAGGACCCATGTCCTAACTCACACCAAGTCCCATTCACTCATCATCCCTGTGCTCACTGACCTACAATGACTCCCAGTCTGGGAATGCCTCGATTTTAAAATTCTCATTCTGGTTTTCTAATCCCTCCATAACCTCGCTGCTACCTATCTCTGTAACCTCCTCCAGCCCTATAACCCTCTGAGATCTCTGCACTCCTCTAATTCTTGCCTTTTGCGCATCCCTGATTTTGGTGACCATGCCTTCAGCTGCCTAGGTCCTAAGCTCTGGAATTCCCTCCCTAAACTTCTCCACCTCTCTCTCCTACTTTAAGATGCTCCTTATGACCTACCTCTTTGACCAAGCTTTTGGTCACCTGTCCTAATATCTCCATATGTGGCTCAGTGTCAAATTTTCTTTGATAATGCTCCTGTGAAGCGCCTTGGGATGTTTTACTACATTAAAGGCACTATATAAATGCAAGTTGTTGTAATTTAGTACTGCAGACTAGTATTGTGAGGGAAAGGAATGACTGGGGTTCTTGTTTTTTACGAACAAAACAAGAATAGTTTTGCATCTATGCAATGCAATGTCCCTATAGACGTGGAATTTGACCTCTCAATTTGCGAAGAGATCGAAGATGATAAAATGTACAGAGCATAGGGCAGATAGTGGGTAATGAATGAAGGGAAGGTGCCAGTAGTACTGTAATGATTGCTTGTGATGCTAATGGCAAGATGTTGATAACAGCTGCCAGCTGGCCATACAACAGCCGTAAGTGTTACATGTGGTTTACTATCACCTAATGATGAGAATGGTTCATTTGACCCCAAGTACTTATTCCAAACATAAAAACTGCTGCCTCCTGTTTCATTAGCTTCTATTGGCTGAAAGTGCACTCATTACAAATCCGTTTCATATCAGGAAAAACATATATAGATAGTAGTAGACATCATTGAAATTACCAGGTGGTGTTATTCAACCTCAGAAACATTTCTCATACATTACATTTCTAGAAGGCAATTTGCAGAAACATATTTCAAAATAATAATTTAGCTAAAGTTTTCAAAGCGTAGTCAGCTAAAACACATTATAAGACAGTTATGACGATAATAAACAGCAGGTTGTGTGTTTATTGTGGGTTGTATTACAAGAGTTTGACTTGTTCATAAGCTGAAACCGAAGTACTGAAACAGTGGTGGCCTGAAACCATGAATATGGATTATTTTGGTCAAAAGTTATGCGCAAAACATTTTTTCTCTGCTGCGTATTTCCAGCATTTTATGTTTTTGTTTCAGATTTCCAACATTTACTGTTCTTTCATTTTTATTAATATTGATTATTGTTGCTCTTAAATTACAAATATAATATTTATGTATTTAAGACAATTTCACCGCTTTAATTGGTTGTAACTCTGAGGCTGAGAATTTCCTTGGATACTTTTTGGTGAAGTTACGGCAATGGAGCGGAAGCAGCTCCGAGGAGATCCCAGGCCTGAACCTTTATTTTGAATTTCACCAGTACATTTCTCATGGCGTTGCTCACCAGTAGCAGTAGTCAGGGAATTCAGCGTATTGGGCCTCTGCCCTGTGACAGCTCGCTCCTCATCAACCACCACCATTGAAAACCCCTGTTCACTGGGACTCAATAAAGTACCCAGTGCATCCTCAGCTACATTGCTATTCTTATCCCAGAGAAATTTACTACTAATGCTCAAAGATTTGTATGATTTAATACAAATGCACTAAGGTTTGTATAATATCATTCGCGATCATTTCCAGAGTTAGGTCTCCAGAAGATATTACTGACATAACTTTTAAAATTTATCTGTTTGTGGAAAAAGGAAGTGTAAGGGGACTCCATCAAGATAGAAATCAATACGACTGGTACAGTATTTGCCTTAACAAGGTTTGACTCATCTGAATAAACACATCTTGAAAGCTTTAACAAACAATCTTGTTCAAATTCTTAGTTGACACTTATCCTTGTGATATAAAGTTGATGATCTTTCACTTTAATTTAATCTGCTGGAAATCCGAATATCACAGTTGATACTCAGAAACGTCATCTCACAGCTGCTCAGGAGGTCCAAGGCTGTGATTTGGTTTAACTTACCAGTACAGTACATAACTTCAGTAAATTGTTTGCTTACACTTGAAGCTTTTGAGTGCTAAATGTTCAAAAATTTAAAAATGGGTAAATTCAAAACTAATCTGCGGATTATTTTGGTGAATGAGTGGTAAATCTATGGAATAGGCTCCCTGGTGGACCTGCTGGAATGGTCCCCTGCACAAGGTAAGTCCTTCGGAGGGCTCTGGGAAAGGATTCCCCATCAAGGGACGGGGCAGTGGTGGTGGGGGGGCGGTGGTGGGGGAAGCTCCTCTTGGCCCATAGGGAAACGAAAAAAACATTTTAAAACTTACTTTACTGGGCCTCTTCTTGCCCTGTCGACTGTTCCCAGCAGGTTTGGCCTAGCGGGTAAGCCACCACTGCTTCCCTACTCAGGCCTCAGGTTAAAATGCAGATCGGTCCCTGATGATACCATTGGAGCCCGACCTGCATATTTAAAGAGGCCCCCCCCACTGGCCCCCACTGTCGTTCCGCCTGCAATTTAAAATTGGAGTTGTCCAGTTTCGGGGCAGGAAAAAAGTGGGCAAGACCCACATTCCATTTTAACTGCACCCCCCCAGCCCCCCAACCTGTTTTCCGCCAGGCAGCGGGAGTTAAAATCAAGGCCCCTGTGTCAGGATCAACCACTTCCAGGTGAGAAAGAGTATAGACAATGGGGCCAATGTTTGTCTCTTTACTACCCCGTTTGCAGTCAAAAACAAAGTGGTAACAGAAAGAAATGTCTGTTCCTCCCACCTACTTACCGTTGCTGTACCAGCTAGTCAGATTTTCCAGGGGACATTAATGCTGGCAGCAAGAGCTCCCAAATGAAACAGGGGAGAAGTTTATGAATAAATTCAAATTGTGGTGGTGACATCATTATGATGCCATTTTCTGACCTCACTGCCTGACTAAAGCCACTTCCTGCTCCTACACATGGGTGGTACAAGACTTGAGGTGGCCATTTCAAATTCTATTTAAAGTGGCTTTCAACTGCTTTCAGGTAAAGCTGTGGAGAGCTTTTGGAGACATTTTCCTTGCAGTAGCTTGTGGGTTTACTGACCCTAATAGATTAGAAAGTGCATGTAGTTGCTAATGTAGATTCTTAACTGTTAAGGGGCGTCTTGCATTGCAGTTGTTTCTTGATGGAGGTCCTTTTAGGAATCGCACTCTGGCAGGAGCAGGAAGGTGCAGAAAGAAGGAGAAAACAGAACTGCAGCTGGAGGAACAGCAAATAGAAGGAGATGTGCTCGGAGGAATCCTCACCCTCCCAACAGAGCTTATTGACCCAGGTCAACACACCTGCAGTTCACCAAGGAGCGGTGCATAAAAAGGCTTCAATTCTCTAGGGAGGCAGTGACAGAGCTGTGTCACATCCTGCAAGGAGACCTGCAGCTAACTGCTGCAGCAAACCCAGCATTGCTTGCTGCAGTCAAGGTCCCTGCAGCCCTGAATTTCTTTGCCTCCATCCAGAATGCCACAGGGGATATTAGCAACATTGGTCGATCTGACGTCCATGCTTACATTAAACAGGTGCCTGATACATTGCTTGCTAGAGCCAACACATTCATCAGTTTCACCTTGGACATTGGGCAACAGCAACATAGAGCTCTGGGGTTTGCTCAGATTGCAGGTTTCTCCCAAGTCCAGGGTGTCACTGAATGCACCCATGGTGCCTTGTGGGCTCCTTCACATGGCAGGACTGCCTTCATGAATCACAACAGCTTCAATTCTATTAATTTGCAACTGGTGTGGTCTATGGCTACTTTTCCGGCCACTGCAATGAAGCTTTCGTATTGCATCATTTTTCCATTCCCCCTTCCCCACCCCCGCAACAAGTTAAGGGCTGACTGAGGTTAACCCCAGAACACTTAGTTTGTGACTCCTCTTAGAACCTACACTTGGCTGCCGAGATCTGCTACAATCAAATCCATGGGCCAACCAGAGCCCTCACTGAGCAGACCACACAATGAGTCAGTTGCCTGGATAGGTCTCGTGGCTTCCTGTAAGACAGCCCAAAAGAATGAGATAGTGGTTTGCTGCATGCTGCATAACTTTGCTCTGCAATGGGGACATCACGTGGAGTCACCAGCGGAGGATAACGTTCAGCATTATGAGGGAGAGGACATTCATGACATAAAAGATGATGAGGAAGCTGGATGAGTCCAACAGTAGCCTGCTGGCAGAGCTCTTCAGCAGCAACTTACTGAAGAACTTCAGCTAGACAATCTGTGCTCTTCCACATTAATAATCGTACTTAAAATATATCCCAGTCCTTTCACCCTAAAATCAACAGCATATGGCCAAATTCCAAAATTAATATTCAAATGAACTAAGATTACATCAGCAGCTTCTACAGGAACACTCTCTGCACACAGAAGGGGTGTTTTTAACCTGACTCGTCTGGTGGGAAACTGATATGATCAGATTGGCCGGCCACTTTACATGCTGCTGGAAAATAAAATTGGGCTGCTTATAAAACGTGCACCCGATCTGATTGTGTCAGTTTCCCACCGAATAGGTTAGATTAAAATTACGCTCAGAGATTTCAAAAAGCTCTGTGGTTTTACAGACTTACAGAAAGGCCTACACATTATTTTTCACCCGAGTGTGAGCCAGTCTGAAGTACTTTCGTACTCCCGTGCTTCTACGAGGTGCTCCCCCGGTGCCGTAACATGGGAGGTGGAAGGCTGCTGTGGTTCATTCAATGGTTCATGAGATGTTCATGGTCGGCGACCCCTAGGAATTTGGGTCTGAAAAAACCTGGCTGTAAACTGTAACAACTCAGCATCTACCAGGGCAGCCTGGCTCAGCTGGCTTTCTAGCACCAGAGCAGGCATTGGTTCAAGGGGCTGCGAGAGCCCAGATGTGTTGTCATCGTGTTTACTTCCATTGCACGACTGCAGCTCAGCATTCCTAGTGATCTGTGGGAGGTCAGGCTGTAGGAAGGAGATCCATAATGCGAATGAAACCCCTATCCATTCGGCCTTCCAGCTTGTCCAAAGTTGGAGGAGATAGTTGAGCCCAGAGACTGCTTGGTCCCAGTACAAGCATCCCTGAGAGATGCTACTACTGGTGTCATAGATTTTTGCAGTAGAGAACAGCTGTAGTATCCATTGAGATGACCACAAGGCTGAAGGGTTTGCAACCATCTTCAGACAGAAGTGCCAAGTGGATGATCCATCTCGGCCTCCTCCCAATATCCCCACTATCACAGAAGCCAGTCTTCAGCCAATTCGATTCGCTCCACGTGATATCAAGAAACAGCTGAGTGCACTGGATACAGCAAAGGCTATGGGCCCCGACAACATCCCGGCTGTAGTGCTGAAGACTTGTGCTCCAGAACTAGCCGCGCCTCTAGCCAAACTGTTCCAGTACAGCTCCAAAACTGGCATCTACCCAACAATGTGGAAAATTGCCCAGGTTTGTCCTGTCCACAAAAAGCAGGGCAAATCCAATCAGGCCAATTACTGCCCCATCAGTCTACTCTCAATCATCAGCAAAGTGATGGACGGTGTCGTCGACAGTGCTATCAAGCAGAACTTACTCATCAATAACCTGCTCACCGATGCTCAGTTTGGGTTCCACCAGGACCACTCGGCTCCAGACCTCATTACAGCCTTGGTCCAAACATGGACAAAAGAGCTGAATTCCAAAGGTGAGGTGAGAGTGACTACCCTTGACATCAAGGCAGCATTTGACCAAGTGTGGCACCGAGGAACCCTAGTAAAATTGAAGTCAATGGGAATCAGGGGAAAAACTCTTCAGTGGCTGGAATCATACCTAGCACAAAGGAAGATGGTTGTGGTTGTTGGAGGCCAATCATCTCAGCCCCAGGACTTTGCTGCAAGAGTTCCTCAGGGCAGTGTCCTAGGCCCAACCATCTTCAGCTGCTTCATCAATGACCTTCCCTCCATCATAAGGTCAGAAATGGGGATGTTCGCTGATGATTGCACAGTGTTCAGTTCCATTCACAACCCCTCAGATAATGAAGCAGTCCGTGTCCGCATGTAGCAAGACCTGGACAACCTTCCAGACTTGGGCTAATAAGTGGCAAGTAACATTCGCGCCAGACAAGTGCCAGACAATGACCATCTCCAACAAGAAAGAATCTAACCACCTCCCCTTCACATTCAACGGCATTACCGACACCGAATCCCCCACCATCAACATCCTGGGGGTCACCATTGACCAGAAACTTAACTGGACAAGCCACATAAATACTGTGGCTACAAAAACAGGTCAGAGGCTGGGTATTCTGCGGCGAGTGACTCACCTCCTGACTCCCCAAAGTCTTTCCACCATCTACAAGGCACAGGTCAGGAGTGTGATGGAATACTCCCCACTTGCCTGGATGAGTGCAGCTCCAGCAACACTCAAGAAGCTCAACACCATCCAGGACAAAGCAGCCCGCTTGATTGGCACCCCATCCACCACCCTAAACATTTACTCCCTTCACCACCGGCGCACTGTGGCTGCAGTGTGCACCATCCACAGGATGCACTGCAGCAACTCACCATGGCTTCTTCGACAGCAACTCCCAAACCCGCGACCTCTCCCACCTAGAAGGACAAGGGCAGCAGGCACATGGGAACAACACCACCTGCACGTTCCCCTCCAAGTCACACACCATCCCGACTTGGAAATATATCGCCGTTCCTTCATCGTCACTGGGTCTAAATCCTGGAACTCCCTTCCTAACAGCACTGTGGGAGAACACGGACTGCAGCGGTTCAAGAAGGCGGCTCACCACCACCTTCTCGAGGGCAATTAGGGATGGGCAATAAATGCTGGCCTTGCCAGCGACGCCCACATCCCATGAACGAATAAAACAAAAACATGCTCCACGGTCAATTGCAGGTTGTCAGGGTACATGAGAACCCCCATACAAGTTGGTTGTGGACTCCACTATACCATTCGACATGTTTTGAAAACTCCCTGGCGGAAGTCAAATGTATTCAGCAATTACCGGTACATAAAAAATCATTTTCTTTTAAATACTGGGCCCCTGAAGTCTGCATCTCTGTCCTCTTTAGCAGAGATAGGACATGAGCTGTCCCTCTAGTTAGCTGTTTGCTGGGCCTACCTTTCCACCTCCACCTCCACCTGTTCCTGCTCCTGCTCATTTTGTGCGTGGCGAATCCCCCAGTGCAATCCCCTCAAACTCACTAAGTCACGCGAGTGCAAGTTGCTTACTCTAAAGTCTACAGAAGTGAGTGAAGGAGCATTGTCTTCAGCCTTATCCTCATCAGTCTGTCTGGCAGTAACAACTAAATCATCTGATTGACCTAGAAAAAGGGGAGAGGGACAAGGGTTAGGGTGTAATTGCAAGGGTAAGCACTAACAGTTGAACAGCATCGCAATGATCACCAGGTTGTTATGCTCAGTGTGTAGCTTTGTGAGTGCATGCCTAAAAGAGTTAAGTAAAAAGAGAAAAAGGAGAAGAGATGCCAACACACCCTGTTTTGCCAAGCCTCCAGCCTCATGTCTCTGTTAGTGACTGCTATTTGTCTTCCAATGATGTCAATGACAGCCTCTTTCATGGGTGTCAGTGAATAGGACGGAATAGATAACATTTATTTTTGTGAAGAGATCCTCCATCAGTATTCAAAGGTTAATTAATTCCACTAAAATATGCCTCTATTGTGAAGAAAAGGAACAAGGTGTGCGGGTGAAGTTTTTCAGATTGTCAAGCGTTGAGGCAGTTTAAATAATTTTGTGCTATTCACTCCATTCAATTTACACCAAACCTGTAATGGCCTATTTCATCTCCCTTGCAGTGCAACAAGCTATCAGTAGAAATTTAAGCTATCTAATCAAATGTTAACAGTATAGTAATATAACACATTCACCTATGCAATTGATTCACATGATCTCTGTAAATGATAAAAGTAAACTTAGAAAACGGTAAATGAGAAATGATATAAAAACAGGAAATGCTGGAAATACTCAACAAGTCAGGAAGCATGTGTAGAGAAAGATACAGAGTTAATGTTTGAGGTTGATGTTGAAGGGTCATCGACTTAAAACGTTAACTCTCTTTGTTTCTCTACAGATGCTTCCTGACTTGCTGAGTGTTTCCAGCATTTTCTGTTTTTATTTCAGATTTCCAGCATCCCTAGTATTTTGCTTTAGATGAGAAATGATGTATAGCTTCCCCAACATGGAGCTTTATCCACTTGTTATCAAATTTGGAAAAAAGAGAGTGTATAAAAGGCAGCAAAGCCCACTCTATCCACACAACATGAACCAACGTTACAAGAATGGTAAATCATTACTTTAAAGTCTACAAAAATGCCTTTGACATTAAATGTTTTGTAAGGTGTAAATTGGAACACAACAGAAAGATCAGAACTACACTACCTGGTTACAAAAGGCCACCAAGAAAATTGGTGACATGCCCAGAAAAAGTCATTGCACAGATATTTCAACTGAAGTGTGACAAAAGACACTTTCCTCTTCTTTGCGGCTGCTGCAGAATCTGGCAAGTGATAGAATAATTTATGTGCTGTCCACAATCACAAATTCATATTCTTATTGCAAGGTTTGTAATAAGCAGAGTATAGCAGTGGTCCAAACACCCTTGCAAATCGGGCATAGGCCTCTGCCCTGGTAAATTGTTAATGTTGTGCCCATTTCACACCTGGAAAATGGGCACAACAATGTTGAGCTTAGATTCCATCATTAAGGAAACAGTCCTGGAAGCATTTTATTTTGACCATGAATTTTTGCCTTAGCTCAATGCAGCTTCAGATTGTTAAAATCTCTCATTATTATAACTCTGTTACCATTGTAAATCTCTCTAAGTTGCCAATAAATCTCATCCTCGATTTTCTTTCCTACTATTCAGTTGTTTCTTAATTTACTCCCAGTATGTTAACTGATGTCTTATTATTTCTTTACTCGACCCAAACTCTGAGCACCATCATCAATAACAATGTTCCCTTCTATGGCTACAATTATGTCCTTAATTATTTAGGCCACCCCTCTTCTCTTTCTTCCTTCTCTATTTCTCTTGAAAATTTTAATGCCAAGAACATTTAGGGCAAAATTTTTGCACGCAGCAGGCAAAATCCTAGTGCAATGCTCAGGAATTTTCGTCCACTTAATTTTCAGTAGGAGTATTTTGCAGCTGAGCATTAATAGTTTTGCGAAGATTTTTGTGGTCCCTCGTGTGGCTTTTTCACACAATCATTACTTTTGCTGTGCTGCACTCACATTCAAAGTGGGATGTAATTGCTGCAGTACAAGTAGCACCTAGAAAGGTTGAGAAGATGGGACTCGCTAGGCCGAGGTCCACCCATTTTGGGGTGGTAATCAAAGTAAAATGGGCCGTTAATGCCTACCACCTCAAAACCGCTGGGCTAACATTTCACCCGAATTTTCCTGCCAATAATTCACCAGACCCCGTTAAAGCTCACTGCGAGTGCATCCTACCACATTTAAATGGTGTCAAGTGTACATGGGGTCTATTTTCTTCATAAGACAGAAGTCTACCTTTCCCTCGCCATCCTCTAGGTCCACAAAGAAGGCGATAATCCAGATAAATGAGCTCTGAACTCTTAGTGGTGAAACAGTCATTGCTTTACACACAAACATTTATCAAAAGGTGGCAACAAAAACATTTACCCTCTACAACTACTTCTTACCATCATGTCTACCCTTTGTGCCAGCTAATTTATTTGCTCTAGCTCCTAATTTACTACTCCAACGAGGCGCTCCCTGAATGAGATGAAGTTGAGCGGTGCATGGCTTGAAAAATTCTCCTGCAGCTTTAGGGGCCTAAGGTGACTCTTGTCTCATTCAAACTGCAGTGGCAGGGGTGCTTGGCCCATGTTTGAATCTTCCTCATTTATAGGCTCGATACCATCCAGGACAAAGCAGCCCACTTGATTGGCTTCCCATCCACCACCCTAAACTCCCTTCATTCCCTTCACCACCAGTGCACCGTGGCTGCAGTGTGTACCATCCACAGCATGCACTGCAGCAACTCGTCAAGGCTTCTTTGACAGCACCTTCCAAACCCGCGACCTCTACCACCTAGAAGGACAAGGGCATCAGGCACATGGGAACAACACCACCTGCACGTTCCCCTCCAAGTCACACACCATCCCGACTTGGAAATATAGCGTCGTTCCTTCATTGTCGCTGGGTCAAAATCCTGGAACTCCCTACCTAACAGCACTGTGGGAGAACCGTCACCATACGGACTGCAGCGGTTCAAGAAGGCGGCTCGCCACCACCTTCTCAAGGGCAAGTAGGGATGGGCAATAAATGCTGGCCTTGCCAGTGACGCCCACATCCCATGAATTAATTTTAAAAAAGGCAATAGAGGGGGCCTGAAGGAAACAGTGTCATTGCCACTCACTGGAGAAACAGCAACATTTGCGAAAACGCCTTGCAGCCCACTGGTGCTGGACACAGGCTCTACAATGCTACCAGTCAGTGTCATCACAGACCAATTAGTTTTCACCAGGTCTTCGAAGCCCTGTTCAAGTTTCTTGTTCAAAGCATCTAGTGCACCACTGATAGCTGCCACTTTTGGAAGCCACCTATATCCTTAGAAGCTCCTCCTGGCATCTTGATGCCGCAGAAATCTCATGAGACTGTTGCTGTATCTGGAGTGTTCAGTAGGTCATGAGAAACTTCCTGCAATGTAGGGAACCCCTTCCAATTGTCCATCATTTCAACCATATGCAGGAAATTGTCTTTACTACCTGCATGAGATCAATGCTCTCTAATCATAGCTCTTTTAAATACTGGTCTTAGAGTTCTGGGTCCCTAGACTCCTCAACCAAGGGCAATCTTTTCTCCACCTTCTGTGGAGGAACAGCGCTCTCCTCCTCTTCCACTCCCACATCCTTGTGCTGACTAGTGCTCTGTGTTTCACCCGGTGAAACCCTTACCAGCTCTCTAACTACTTCCTCCTGAATGGGCATCTCCGTGCTGGAATAGGTGAGATGTAATGACGGAGTTGGTGAGTAGAGGGTAAAAGTTGTGGGTCTAGATATGCCAGCAGATTCAAATCTAGAAACATTTGGGTGGTTATCTGAGTGGCCAGCCTCGCCCTGCAAGGCACCCTCTTTGGCATGAAAAACAAAAGAGATAATTTAGCTTATTTACCTACCACCTTGAGGAACTAACAGCTCCAGCACTGGAATACTTGAGAAAGCACAAGAAGCTGACACTGTGATGAGCTTTCCCCAGTTTTTCCTAACCTTTTTTTACCACCTTGCCTCCAACCTCACCACCTCCCACAGCCTCTCCTATCTCTCTGCCGATGATGTCTAATGTCTCCTCTTCATGCGGTCTCAGGCTTTTTAGTGATGGTGCTCCTCCACCAGTTGCAATTCTCTGGCAATGGATATGAGCAAGCTTTTCCTTTGGAGGGAGAGAAGACAATGTTGAAGAATGTGAGTGGCATGGACACTTCTCCCATATGAACAGATGCATTCCACAATGATGAGAGGTGCAGGAGCATTGTCTCTATAAATGATGTCTAATTGAAGACTGGCAGAAGGCCTTGTGACAGGTTATGTGTGAGTTGACAGAGCGATTTTGAGCAAAAATGATGCGTAAGTGTTTGTAGAGGTTGTACTTTGCAAAAGTGAGTTTCCCTGACACCCGTGCACTGACAAAGACCATCAGTATGAGTGAGCGATGGTTGTATCAGTGGTAGAGGATGTGTATTGCTAACAGAGCTTTAACTTACCTTGGCTGCCTTTGAGAGGTCATTGAACCTCTTCCTGAATTGTGTGACAGTTCTTGGGGTGTTGGAGGTTGCACTGACTTTCTCTGCCACCTCTGTCTAGACAGCCTGAACCACTTTCCTAGGGGACTTCATGCCCTCAGTCTCCAACAATCTTGGTCTTCTGGCCCTGCCCTCTGCCAAAAGGACCTCCACAGATGCATCTGAAAACCTTGGGGCTCTTTCAGCTGCTGACACCCCGAGGCTGCTGCTCTTTTTGACATTTTGGCCACTCCTGTATCCTGCTCTCCAAAAACACATGTGGCCCTTTATTTGTTGCTGCAGTACTGAATTTCCCTCCTTCCCAGCGGCAGTAAATCTATGATGAAAAGTGTTACTGCTCCAAACCCATGCAACATAACTAATGAGGGCTTTGGATGAAAAAGCAGGGAGCTCCATGCTGTTAACCTGCCAAAGGAGGAAAAATCCAGTTCGCTGTGTCAACTCCCATACTGTATGATATGGATTAGGAAGAACACTTCAGGATGGAACATCAGCAGCAGATAAAAAAACACTTCCGGCATTATGTCCACTCCCAACAAAACTGCAGTATCTGTGTTTACAGCCACTCCTACCTGAAAATATCCAAGGAGACTTGCCTTTGTTATGTATGCTTCACAAGACATACTGGGTACCAGTACTTTAGGAAGGATGTCAAGGCCTTAGAAAGGTTGAAGAGGAGATTTACTAGAATGGTACCAGGGTTGAGGGATTTCAGTTATGTGGAAAGATCAGAGAAGCTGGGATTGTTCTCCTGAGAGCAGAGAAGGTTAAGGGGAGATGTAATAGAGGTGTTCAAAATTTTGAGGGGTTTTGATAGAGTACATAGGGAGAAACTGTTTCCACTGTCAGGAGGGTCAGTAACCACTGGACACAGATTTAAGGTAATTGGCAAAAGAACTAGAGGAGAGAAGAGGAGAATGTTTTTTATGCAGCAAGTTGTTATCCAGAATGCATTCTCTGAAAGGGCAGTGGAAGCAGATTCAATAGTAACTTTAAAAAGGGAATTGGATAAATACTTGAAGGGGAACAAATTGCAGCGCTATGGGGAAAAAGCAGGGGAATGGGACTAATTGGATAGCTCGTTCAAAAAGCTGGCACAGGCATGATGGGCCGAAAGGTCTGCCTTATGATTCAATGATTCGATGAAGACAGGCTGTCACAGGACATACTAACTGCTGCAGCATGAGCTGACAACAACTACTGGATCAGGAACTGCTCTTCCCTTAGAATGTAAAGGGAAGGAAGTTTTGCTACATCTATATAAAGCCCTGGATAGATTACATCTGGAGTACGGTATACAGCTCTGGGCACCACACCTTAGAAAAGATATATTGGTCTTGGAAGGAGTGCAGTGTAGATTCACCAGAATATTATCAGGGCCCCAAGGGTTAGATTGTGAGTAGACATTACATAAACTAGGCTTGTATTCCCTGGAATACAGAAGATTAAAGGGTGATTTGATTGAGGTTTTTAGGATTTTGAAAGAAATTGATAAGGTAGATAGAGATGAACTTTTTCCACTGGTGGGGGAGTCTAGGACAAGGGGACATAAACTTAAAATCAGAGCCAGGCCATTCAGGAGAGAAGTTAGGAAACACTTCTTCATGCAAAGGGTGGTAGAAGTGTGGAACTCTCTCCCACAAAAAGCAGTAGATGCTAGCTCAATTAGTCATTTTAAATCTGAGATCGACAGATTTTTGCTAGCCAAGGGTATTGCGGGATATGGAGCCAAGGCGTGTGGATGGAGTTAGGATACAGATCAGCTATGATCTCATTGAATGGTGGAACAGGCTCAAGGGGCTGAATGGCCTACTCCTGTTGCTATGTTAATAAGTGTGGGTTACCACAGTCTGCACCTTTCATGCTACCCAATCATTCCAAGCCACTCTAGATGCGACATTGGCCATATCAGACAGACAAGAATTAAGCAAGTGACCAGAGCTAAGTTTGGAAGGGGCATCATTTGCATCACTTTTCTTGTGGAAAGTAGGCATCAACTGGACAGGGGCACAGCTTTCAGCAGCTGGCAGGTTTCCCTCAAATGCAAAGTGTGACTTCATCGTGTAGGCAGAGTAAAGTCTTCGTAATGTCAGTAAATGCAGCGTTACTTAATTTGATTGGCTCTGCTCCCTTATAATTATTTCAACTGATGTCTTTTGCCGCATGTACAAATGGTATAATGTTGCACGGAACCCCTATCAGAAAATATGAAATGGCATTAACAACATATAGACATATTTTTGTGCCAAATTTGCAATTTTATGAATGGCGCTATGTCAGCATAAAAATTACTGACACTCAAAGTAGCCCCTTGGTGATTATGTAAATAGTTTGTGGTGTAAAGCTACATTGCCTGGTCCATCAGCCTGACTAGGTTGTTAATGTCATTGCTTCAATGAAGTCTAAATTACATACATTAAATTTCCTGAGATACCTGTGTGAGAGTCTGATAGAAGAATCTTTTGGAGAAAAAGATTTAATATTCTATGGAATTTTCTGATTTCTAATTTTACAAAATTGTAGATTTATACACTTCTGTAATGTTCATTTTATTGTCTATATAACAAAGGTTATCAATAAATTTTAGTTATGATCATGATCAACGAAATATCTTCGTGGTTGAGCAAACCAGCCCTTCTTTGACGTTAGTTTTGTTTAAAACTGTTTCAAGTCCATTAAATGAGGAGTTGCTATGTCAACTTAAATGATCTTACCTTCGTTAATTGTAGCTTAAGATAGCATAGCGCGTGAAATTCAACTTTGGTGGGAGCCCGGGTGGCAGTGGCCCGCATTGTTTTTATAGAGCTAGGAGGAGCACACATGCTTTATCTGGCTCCAAAAAAATATAAAGTTGAAAAGGTTTTGGGCCCTTTTTTTGGAGCGGCCAATCGTGCTCCCTTTAAGAACCGCTGAACAGGCCACTCAACACCAGAACACATGGGCAGAGCGTGCGCCTATGTGTCCCTTACAAGTTCAATTGTGGTCCTAGCTACTTCATAGCACCCAGATTTGCATAATCGAGAGGGCTACTGTCTGAAACAGGCAGGCTCTTTGGCCACCCAAGGGATGGCCGCTATCAAAATGGAAACTGGCAGAGCATCGGCATTAATGGGGCGATAAGTCTACTGGTCCCATTTTGAGCCCATTATTACCCCGTTAAGACCGATTTTGGTCAGTTAAAATCAGCCCAATTGTCTCAGTTATTTAGAGAATGAATTGGGTGAATATCTGATCCTGGCACTTGGCCTGTAGGATCTATGCACTGCAAGTTTTGTACTCACCCAAATTAGAAATGACCGACCCTATTGGATTGGGCTTGCACTGGGAACTTGTCAAAAGCAATGATGGGGAGAATGTTTGATGAATGAGAAGCTCTTAAAGGGCTGCTACATTACAACAGTGACTACGCTTCAAAAAGTACTTCATTGGCTGTGAAGTATTTTGAGACGTCCTGAGGTTGTGAAATATAAATGCAAATTATTTCTTGCTTTCTTGCTGGGAATTAAAGGGATGTGACTTCTTACGGGTAAGTGACATCAAAAAAATTTGGTTATCTTTCTAAAGACTACGTAGGACTCAATATTTTTCAGCTGGCTTTTTTAAAGGCTGTGTGGAGCTCAGATTTTTTAAAATCTGTTTTTTCAAAGACTGTGTGGGGTTCAGTATTTTTTGGCTGCCTATCCCAAAGGGTACGTGGGGCAAAAGGAGTGGTTGGCAAAACAATGGATGGCAAAACAAATGTGGAGGTATGAAATGGGTAAGTGAAGGCGTGACACAGCACTTGAACCCCCTGTTTGATATCTGGTGATTTGGAGATGTTGCTGCCTAAAGGGAGTATGAGGAAGGTCACCTCATTTGGCATTCCAGAATATATTCCCCAGAAGACAGCAGTGCAGCAGCATGTGGTGGCTAGGATCAAGACTATCCACAGAACCTAGGAACGGATGCGATAATCCTTTTGGAAGCTGTTAAGTTAAGGCTACTCAGTGGTACATGTACCATGTAGATTACCCAAAGATGCATGCTGCACAACATTGCTGCTCAACACATGCTACACATTTACTGCTGGTCCATTCCAAACCTTCCAGTTCTTTCATTGCAGATCATTCAATCTCCTCAACAATGGAAATAAAAATCAGGAGTGATTTATAATAGGCTGTTGATTCGCTATCACCCATTTTACACTATTGCACAAAGTCAAAATCTACCCCATCTTGTATGATCAAAATCTGGGCCTTTTTGTATGTCATGAGTGGGGAAAGTGCTGCCAATCACCTCTTAACCAATATAAATTACATTGGGGATCACGTGGGGTCCCCACCACATTCTGCCTTCTTAAAAGATGATCAATATCACATCAACAGACCAATGTGTATAGGCTAAAGCTAATAGCCAAATTTATTTACAAGGTAATCAACCGAATAAGCAAGGCACAGCACCCGAGTTGTCACTTTCTCCACTTGCCAGCCCGTGGTTTCTGCCCATTCACTGTAATGGATGGAAAATCACAAGTCAGAAATCACAGAAGCGGAAATGTCTGACCTGCAAGTATGAATATTTAGAAGCCAATAAAGATGGATTCAGTCCATTAGAGATTAAAATACCCTTTCTGCAAGACTTTTGGATGAAACAGACTTCTGTGGACTCCCTGGTGCAATGTCATAAATATATGTATACAATTGGGTTTCAGCTTTATTTCTGACTTCTGAACATTCCTTCAACGCATTTTGTCCTTAACTCATCCTTCCCTTACTCCTATCTTTGTTTGAATAAAATAGTTGAGTTTGGATTTCCACGTAACATGCATGATATTAAGTAGGACAATAAACTCTTTTTCAAATGAAACAGAGAAGGGGAGAGAAATAGAAAGTATTGCAAACTTCAGGAATGCCTTGTCCACTTTCAGACATGTTATTTATTTAGCGGGACCTCAAAATCAAAAGCCAATTGATTAAGCAATCAATGAATTCTGAGAAGCCCATTATGCTTTTTTTTAGGATTCGAAAGCTCAACACTATCCATTAAACTTGCAGAGAAACTCTATTGATCCTTGAAGAATAGAGAGTGTAGGGAACACTTAATCATCAATATGTGTAACTGCTCAGTTACTGAATATCCTCCAGCTCTCCGATCATCTTTGACACTGCAGCTTTTAATAAATACAGAGCTACTGAAGGAGAAGAACATATCATATTAAAGGTGGCAATGAGAAGCCAGGATGCTTTTCTGTATTATCTTGTGTGCGATTTTTACCATAGCTCCCCCCATCCCCAGCATTTCACCTCAACACAAATATATATACAATACTGGGAGTTAATTAAAGAGGTTTGATCCCTTTTTAAACCTCATCTAGGTTCCTGAAACCAACAATAAATAAATGAAACCACCAAAGTGAGAACCAGTACAAAAGCCGTGCACTAGGTTCATTGGATGCCAGATTTCCATGTTAATTACTTGCTCAGCCCATAGTGTGGCTGGAGTGACTGATTAGTGCTCCTGTTGCACAGTGACCATTTTGAATGGGTGCTGAAGGGAAAACCGCCTTTAAATGTATTTTTAAATGTGCACACCTCTGCCTTAGGCCCCCTGGCTACTGATACCAGTGCTCCTCATGCCTGGTGAACCCCTGTCTATGTGCTCTTCACTGACTGCTGGAACCCAACAGTACAGCCTGGGCTCTCAGGACATCATGAGCGATGTGCCTGGGTGCTTATAAGTTATGGAAATGGATATTATCTGGTGAGGTCAGTCCATTTGTGCACAGGTAATACTTCCTTCTGAAGCTATTCAACCTTTAAAATGATTTTCTTATTTTTGCCTAATACGATCAAAGCTGCAGGTCGTTCCACATAAATATTTATGGCCTTGAATTTGTATGGGCCTTTCAGCACCCTCCCACCATACTTTAAGTGGGAGTGTGGTGGAAAGCCCAGGAAATTGGCCAGAATCCAGATATGCTGGGTCCCAGCTCACTTGAGTTAAGCCTGTAGAAAAGAAGGATGATACCTGCCGACTTGTTAAATCAGGAAGTAATTGAATTCCCAGGCTTTGAATGTCCATAAACTTTGTCTGAAGCGATTCGAAAAATCTTTTCTAACCTGTGATACTAAGAAACTGCCTTTCAGCAACTTCAGGCAGGGATCATCACACTCATGGAAGCACTGAGGACCATCTTGGAACAACTGAGACAGATGGCAGGGGTCATGGCAAAGTCCAATGCCATCCTCGGTGCCAATATCCGAGAAGGATTCAACACAGTGCAGCGCTACCTGGAGTGGGTGATGGCATCGCAAACATCTGCATCTGTTCCTTATAAAAGAGAGGCACAGAGTATCTCTCTTGTAGCTTGATCTGTCTGGTACCCTCTCTAGGTCCTCTTCTTCTTCCAACCACCTCATATGGGAAGCTTTCCATTGAAAAGCCCAATGGGACAAAAAAAAGGACCACTTGGCACATAGATTCATGAGAATCTAAGTGCCAGCAGAAGAAAAATGCTAAAAGGACCCAAACCAGCCAAAACAATGGTAGCATTATTAAAGATTAAAGTTATCTGTCTTGGCCTTTGAAATCAATTACAAACAAAGCTGATTCTGGGCAAATAGCAATTCTACGCATCGTTTCGAATTGATGCTCTGTGTACTCAAACATTGGGAAATGGTGTATAAGATGGATATGCCCCTAAATGCATATTTAAATGAAGCACCCGACTGGTTCAGTCAGATGTTTTCAATGTCACTGCTCCACAATCCCTGGAAACTACACCATGGCACAAAATGGGCAGAGTTTCAGCAGGAGCCATTTTCTTTTATTGAATGCCTGATTGATGCCACTACAGCAGTGAAAATTCCGGCTAGTGACTCGCAAACAGAAACACAAAAATAACAATATAGTGGTTATATTGGATAACCCCTAAAACCTGGCGCGGGGGTCATGGTGCGCTATTAACCAGTGCCCGGTTGTTGAGATGCAGGCAGCACATAATATTCATGCTACCTCATGATTTATCTGATTGCTGCATCCAGCCAGCACTACCTGCGCTGTTGAGTGGCTGCTCACCAGCAGGGGGCCCAGATTGCGTGAATGGCTAGCACCAATTAATGGCAGCCCGCACCTCTTAAAGGGGAGGTGCAGTGTGTTTGCAGGAAGTGGTGGAAGTCAATTGGGAAGTGAATCTGTGCTGCAATATAGTGCAACATGGTGATAATGGGACTTCTGGAATTTTAATGAGCATCAATTGGACTGCTCAACATTTGCGGGACTCTGATATTTGCAAAATATAAGATATGGGTCCGCCCAGAGTCTGAAAGGAGATCAGTCATTGCACAAGTAAAACACAGATGCAGGTCCCGTCTCCATGTTTACAAACGGTTGAATTATGTTAAAACATTGAATAAAGGTTGCGCACAACTAAATCCCACATCCTCCAATTTGCACGCCAGACCTCACCAATCTGCTGATCTGAGTTTGTACTGGGCGTGCGAGAAAGCGTGCACCAAGGTTCTCTGATGATGCACTAGACGCCTTGGTGCAAGAGGTGGACAGAAGGGGGGGCATCCTATATGTGAAGGGGGGCAAGAGGCCGAACAGACATATGCCCAAGAGGCTGTGGGAGGCAGTAGGGGATGAAGTCAATGCCAGATGCATGGCACCACGAACATAAATATAGTTGCAGTGCAGGAAGAGTTTCAGTGCTTTGACACAAGTGGTCAAGGTGAGTGAGGTCAACTGTCAAGTGGCGTCTCCTACCAACTGCACCACTAGCCGCATCCATTGCTCCATGCACTACACCCCTCATCACCCACCTACCAACAAACTCTTTCAATCTTTACTTAACTCTTCCAATCAGGTGCTTCCTTCACCCTCACACATTACCACTGTTGCAAGCCGCAAGCTCACAACTCACAGGTCACACACACTGGCAGCTATTCAACCATGACAGCCACATCACCCAAACATCTTTCAGGACACTCACCGACACATGTCCTGCTTTCTTGCAGGAGAAGGTGGCGCATAACAGGAGGCAGCAAGTGGCAGTGGCTCCATGGAACATGAACCTGCTGTCCTTTCTCAGGATGACAGCATTCCTCTCCCACCCCTGCTACTCCGCCAGTGCCTTTGCTGTTGCCTGTCAGCTAGCCAGCCCACTCCCTGTAGATTATTGAAACTTTATTATAGGAACACAGGAAGATAGGAACAGGAGTAGACCATTTAGCCCCTCGAGCCTGTTGAGTCATTCAATGAGATCATGGTTGATCTGTGACCTAACTCCAAATCCTTAGCCCCATATCCCTTAATAACTCTGGTTAACAAAAATCTATCAATCTCAAATTTAAAATTAACAATTGAGCTAGCATCAACTGCTGTTTGCAGAAGAGCGTTCCAAACTTCTACCACCCTTTGCATATAGAAGTGTTTCCTAACTTCACTCCTGCAAGTGCTGACTCTAATTTTTAGGCTATGTCCCCTAGTCCCAGTATTCATGTATAGGAGACCTCCAAAACCATGTACAAATGCATCAGCCAGAAGCAATAATCCAGCAACTAACCTGCAAACCCTGCATGAACCCTTTAAATAGTGCTGGTAGGGGGTCCTCCATGCTGTTTAAGACCTGTTCAGCTGTGCGAGGTTAAGCATTGGCTGGATTTCCAAAATCGCATCTGTCCCTTTAAATTAGCATTACATCTAACGCTGATCAACGCATAATCTCCCTAATTTACATGGTGCTAGTGTTCATTATCTGCACGTGCGTGAACGTCTTTACAAAGATGGCATGTAGCGCACGTCACGCCGGATGTGTGCGGGCGCATTCTGGACCCCATTTGGGGTCCTTAGGAGTCCACGTGGTGCCTACACAATGGGCCCTATTTACAGCCCTATATCTTTGAGACCAAGAACCCAACAGACAGAACAAAGCCTCACTTATATTGCCCCATTTATTTGGGCAATTAGCCTTTGTTCAGGCACTCCCTTCACATTATGAGACTCTCCACTCATTGGGTTCTAAATTGGGCCGCGTAATGCCAATTTTGTAGGTGCGATGCAGCTTCCAAAGGATCCAAAATGGCGCCGGAATGCATGCGCATGTGCAGAAAACGAATGCCGGCACTATGTAAATTAGGGAGATTAAGCATTAGATCAGAATGCAATGCTGATTTACAGGGATGTGGTATGTAGATGTGATTTTGAAAGTCAACGCTCCAGCCAACGCACTGTTTTAACCTCGCACGGCTGAACAGATTGTAAACAGTATGGAGGACCCCCACCAGCACTATTTAAAGGGATCATGCAGAATTTACAGGTTAGTTGCCAGATTATTGCTTCTGGCTGCTGTTGCATTTGTCCCTGTTTTTGGAGGTCCCCTAGACTTGAATACAGGGACTAGGGGACATAGCCTAAAAATTAGAGCCAGCACTTGCAGGAGTGAAGTTAGGAAACATTTCTACACACAGAGGGTGGTAGAAGTTTGGAACTCTCTTCCGCAAATGGCAGTTGATGCTAGCTCAATTGTTAATTTTAAATTTTAAATTGATAGGTTTTTGTTAACTAAAGGTATTAAGGGATATGGGGCTAAGGCGGGTATATGGAGTTAGGTCACAGATCAGCCATGATCTCATTGAACGGCAGAACAGGCTCGAGGGGCTAAATGGTCTACTCCTGTTCCTATCTTCCTATGTTCCTATAATAAAGTTTCAATACTCTACAGGGAGTGGGCTGGCTAGCTGACAGGCAACAGCATGGAGATACTGCCACTTGCTGCCTCCTGTTATGCGCCACCTTCTCCTGCATGAAAGCGGGACATGTGTTGGTGAGTGTCCTGCAGGATGTTTGGGTGATGTGGCTGCCATGGTTGAATGGCTAGTGTGTGTGACCTCCGAGTTGTAGGTGTGCAGCTTGCAACAGTGGTAATGTGTGAGGGTGAGAGGAAGCATCTGATTGGAAGAGTTGAGTACTGATTGAAAGTGTTTGTGGTATGTAGGTGATGGGGGTGTAGTGCGTGGAGCAGTGGATGCGGCTAGTGGTGCAGTTGATACCGCATAACAGTTGACCTCACCTACCTCTACCACCTGTGTCAAAGCACTGAATTTCTTCCTGCACTGCATCCATGTTCGTGATGCTATGCGCCTGGCATTGACTTTTTCCCCTAATGCCTCCCACTACTTCTTGAGCATATATCTGGAGGGCCTCTTGCCCCCCCTGTGGATATTGGATACCCCTCCTTTTGTCCACCTCTTGCAACAAAGCCTCTAGTACATCAGCAGAGAACCTTGGTGCACGCACTCTCTCAGGCCTAGTACAAACTCAGATCGGCAGATTGGTGACGTCTGGTGTGCAGATTGGAGGATGTGGGATTTAGTAGTGCACAACCTTTATTCAATGTTTTAACACAACTCAACAGTTTGTAAACATAGGGACGGGACCTGCAACTGTGTTTCATGTGTGAGATGTCCGATCTCTGTTCAGACTCCATGCAGATCCGTATCTTATATTTTGCAAATAAGAGGTGCAGGCTGCCTTTAAGCGGTGCTAGCCACTCGCACGATATCGGGACCTCCCTACTGGTGAGTAGCTACTCAACAGCGCAGCTAGGCCTGGCTAGATATCAGATAAATGACCAGGCAGCACGAATCTCATGTGCTGCCTGCATCTCAACGACCGGGCGCACCGCGACCCCCGCACCCAGATTCACGCGTTATCTAATTTAACCCCCATTGCATCAAAATCTCGGCTTTAATGTGCTCACGTGCAACTGGTGTGCAGGCTGCAAGCAGCTAAGGCACTTCCAGGTCCAAGTTATTGTGCACTGTTCTCATTGGGGATGCTCCATAGACATCAGGCTTTAATGCTCCATAATGTGAGGAGCCGGTACCCAATGCACAGCAGCAATAAAGGCAGCAAAGATCGCATTATCGGTCCCATAGTTGTAAAGATCTACTTCAAGGATCTGAAAGCTGGATATTTTGGTGCTGCTAAAACATTACACAAAATCAAGAGGTTTTGCTGCCAAGTATGTATAAGCGTGTAAAAGTACAATGAGAGAAATGCAATGATGACTGTGCTTGTAAGAAATCTCCATGTCAGCATGAGAAAACACCATTAGTTCTAGTTCAGACAACAAAACCTTTTGAAATTATAGCCAGGGGCATTGTGGGCCCATTGCCTTTATCTAAGAAAGGAAATCATTTCATTCTGGTCTGTCGTGATTACTTTATCAAATGGCCTGAAGTTTTTGCTATACCTAATAAAGAAGCTGAAACTATGGATAGTTCTTGTTAATGAATTTACATGAAGATACTGGTGCACTGGTAATTTACACCAGTGTGGAGTTTTGAATCTTGAATCACAAGGGAAATATACCAGCTCCTACAAACTGTAGAGAAAACTAACTGTAACTATTACCTGCAATTTGATACAATGGTTGAACATCACAGAGTTCACTGGTTGAAAAGACAAAGATATACATTTACCACCATTAGTTATGGGTTGCTGAACCAGTGTTTATGTATCCAAAGGTTTATAATTTTCTTTTATGCGACATGGAAGAGAAGCAAGAGTGGCAAATAGCACCTTGATTTGAAGTCCGTCTAATTCTCCTTAGCTTGCATCAACACATATAAAGGATCTGAGGAAGAAATCATGGAAAGTATGATCTCATGAAAAACAAATTCAATCTGTCAGACACACAGCAAAAAATAACTGCAAAAGGGTTCTGACAAAGGGTTAGCAACTGGCACACTGTGTATCTCTTCTCTTTACAGATCGTGAGGACTTGCTCCATATTTCCGGCATTTTCTATTTTCATGGCAAAGGTGTGAGTTTTCATTTTTTTCATCATATAATAGTAGGTACAGCACACGAGGAGGCCATTTGGCCCATCGTGCCTATGCTGGCTCTTTGAAAGAGCTATCCAATTAGTCCAACTCCCCTGCTCTTTCCCCATAGACCTGTAAGTTTTTGCCCTTCAAGTATTTATCCAATTCCCTTTTGAAAGTTACGATTGAATCTGCTTCCACCACCCTTTCAGGCAGTGCATTCCAGATCATTACAACTCACTGCGTAAAAAAATGTTTCCTCATGTCGCCTCTTGCTCTTTTGCCGATCACCTTAAATCTGTGTCCTCTGGTTACTTCTGCTACTGGAAACAGTTTCTCTTTATTTACTCTGTCAAAACCCTTCATGATTTTGAACACCTCTATCCAATCTCCCCTTAACCTTCTCTGCTCTAAGGAGAAAAACCCCAACTTCTTCAGTCTCTCCACATAACTGAAGTCCCTCATCCCTGGCACCATTCTAGTAAATTTCTTCTGCACCCTCTCTAAGGCCTTGACATCCTTCCTAAAGTGTGGTGCCCAGAATTGAACACAATTCTCCAGCTTAGGCCTAACCAGTGTTTATAAAGGTTTAGCACAACTTCCTTGATTTTGTACTTTATGCCTCTATTAATAAAGCCCAGGATCCCATATGCTTTTTTAACAGCCTTCTCAACTTGTCCTGCCACCTTCAAAGATTTGTGTATGTGCACCCCCAGGTATCTCTATTCCTGCGCCCCCCTTAAAATTGTACCATTTAGTTTATATTGCCTTTCCTCATTCTTCCTACCAAAATGCATCACTTCACACTTCTCTGCATTAAATTTCATCTGCCGTGTGTCTGCCTATTTCACCAGTCTGTCTATGTCCTCCTGAAGTCTGTTACTATCCTCCACATTGTTTACTACATTTCCGAGTTTTGTGTCATCTACAAACTTTGAAATTATACCCTCTATACCCAAGTCCAGGTCATTAATATATATCAAAAAGAGCAGTGGTCCTAATACCGACCCCTGGGGAACACCACTGTACACTTCCTTCCAGTCTGAAAAACAACCGTTCACCATTACTCTGCTTTCTGTCCCCAATTTTATATCTACGCTGCCACTGTCCCTTTAATTCCATGGGCTTTAATTTTGCTAACAAGTCTATTACTTGGTATTTTATCAAATGCCTTTTGAAAGTGAATATTAACAAAATCACTACCCTCATCAACCCTCTCCACTACTTCATCAAAGAATTTAATCAAGTTAATCAAACACGATTTGCCTTTAACAAATCTGTGCTGACTTTCATTTATTAGCCTATACTTTTCCAAGTGCCAATTCATTTTGCCCCTGATTATTGTCTCTAACAGTTTCCCACCACCGACGTTAAGCTGACTGGCCTGTAATTGCCGGGTTTATCCCTCTCCCCTTTTTTGAACAGGGGTGTATCATTTGCAATCCTCCTGTCCTCCGGCACCATCCACATATCTAAGGAGGATTGGAAGATTGTGGCCAGAGCCTCCGCAATTTCCACTCTTACTTCCCTCAATAACCTAAGATGCATCCCATCTGGACCAGGTGATTTTTCTAGTTTGAGTACTGCCAATCTTTTAAGTACCTCCGCTTTATCTATCTCTATCCTATCCAATTCCTCTACCTCCTCCTCCTTTTGTATGACATTAGCAACATCCTCTGCTTTAGTGAAGACAGATGTAAGTATTCATTAAATACGTCAGCCCTCTGCCTCAACAAAGAGATTTTCTTTTATGTCCTTAACCTGCCGCACTTTTTCTTTGACCACCCTTTTACTCTTTATATGTTTATGAAATACTTTAGTGTTCTCTTTTATGTTACCCATTGATTATTTCTCATACATTCTCTTCGCCCCTCTTGTTTCCTTTTTCAGTTCTCCTCTGCACTTTTTGTATTTTGCTTGATTCGCTACTGTACTATGATCCTGACATTTATCATAAGAAGTGCTTTGGAAATGCAAATTGTTGTTGCATTGTATTTAGAACCCAACAATTTTCATGCTTATTTTTCCCTCCCTTATTCTGTTCGAAGAAACTCAAAACTCTTTGATAAAATGAGAAGGAGGGAAAGAGAGAGACAGGAGGAGAAAGGTTGGGTTTCATAGTTTGTTGTAGAATAGAGTGAAAGCTCATTTAATGTCCTTTTCCCTGTGTAATTTAGTATCAGATGAAATAGTGCTTTCCTGCTGCTTCCAGTCAAGCTGGAGGACTAAGGAGCAGTTTGTCTTGTTGCCATGCTCATGCTATTTTTATATAATTATGAAAAATTCTTCATAGTAGCACATCACCAATCCAATGAATTTGATTTGTGTAGCTTAGTCTCACCTCAGTGCTGCCTGTAAATTGTACATGGCGCCACTGTTGATCCTCTGTACTTTTGCATTACTCAGCTCTATTTTAGTACCACACTAACATTTCACTCAATCATTTCTCTGAGATCAGTAAGGAACTTTCTGTTGCAACTTTGATATTGGACTTGGAATCAGTATTGACACTGTACCTGTTTTAATTCATTATTTTTTCATGTGGTAATAGAAAATTCAATGTAATTTTCAGAACACAAGAATGTAGAAACTGCATTACCCAAGTCTGGTTTTAGGACCCATACCTAATATTTTTCATTGGTTCCATACTTTTCTCCTGTTGAATCAGAAATTGCTTCAATTCCTTTCTCAAAGCTTGACATGAGTCATTGTTTACCACGCTACAAGGATACTGTCTCAATATGGCACTGCTAGCAGGAAGTGGTATGCAGTGTATCTTGGGAAATCCTGGACTGACAGCCCACGATTTTCCATCCATCAAATCAATGGACAGGGCATCATAGGCTGTAACACCCCCCCCGCCCCCATTTCCCACGATACGTTCCATACTAATGCCAGGCCCTGCCGGGAGTACTGCATCGTGGAATCACCTCTTATATTTGTGACACTTATGTGTCATTCTATGAACTGATTATTCTAAAGTCCTGATTTTGCAAGTCCAACAAATGTGGGGCTGTGTTCACCTGCACTAGCAGCTAAGAGGGTTGGCTTCCTTGAATTGTGCAAGGCAAGACTCTCCCTATCATCTGAAAAGATTCTCTGTGCATGGTAAACATGCACATGGTGGCAGGCCTGTAAGCTGATTAGGAAACTGAGCAAACCAGCCACTTTTAAAGGGTTAATACTTGGCCTTAAGAAGAAGATGTTTGCAACAGTTCAGCTAAAGAGAGCAACAGTTTTGGTAGCATTTTGTGTGTGGTGATGGTGGCATGACTAGTTGAAGACTTTGCTGCAGGAAGCATAGTGACGGAAGATGGCCATGTTTGGTGCAAGCTACATGGATAGAGATTGGTGAAAGACTGAATGCAGTCTCCCAGATCTACCGCACCTGGGAACAAATGAGGAAAAAGTTCATTGTCACCAGGATAATTGCCAAGGTAAGTGTAGGAGCCCAGAAATTGTATGATATTCCTAATGCAATTCTAATGTAATTCCAGAAGGAAAATTAAAAATGAGGCAGAACCTTGGTTTCTGGCCATTCAAAAATAACCTGCAAATTGCGATGGGTGGGTTCACTTATTCTGCCCACCATACTCACATTCAGCCAACTTGTCCTCAGTAAATTTTACAATGCTAAGGCAATCATCATTTTTAGATTGCCATAAAGGGGCACCTATTAGTGTTCAAATTATTATCACTGACAGCTTCTCTTGTGGATTTCCTGGATAGATTAATGTTTTATACCTGTTATTTAGAAGCTCCTCTGCTGATTTCAGCAGGAAAAGACATGAGTCTGAGGTAATAAACGCATTAATAGTGTCAAAGTGTCCACTGGCATTTCTCTACACGTGTTATAAATTTGAATATTAATGAAAAATATTCTCATAGGAATGTTTCATTTGAGACTGTTGTGGATAATGAAAACACAAATAGAATACATATTTAAGAGATTCAACAACAATTTACATCCATATAGCACCTTTAATGCCCCAAAATGCTTCACAGAGTTGTAATGAAAAAAATGGATACCGACTCAAGGAAGAAGCTATTAAGAGGGGTGATCAAATGTTTGGTCAAAGAGGTGGGTTTTAAGGAGGGCCTTAAGGGAGGAGAGGCAGGTGGAAATGTGAAAGGGCTTAGGGAGGGAATATAGGAGCATAGGGTCTAGGGGCAGATTATCTGAACATTTTCCGCCTTGTAATCTCACTCTATTGGTGCAAAGTTCAATAAAAGGGGTTAGAGACTATTTATGGTGGGTCTTTGCCAGGATTTCTGGGGCTTATCCAGGGGGAGGGGAGGAACAGAACTGGACCTGCACCTGTAATGGGTGCCAGCCCATTGCTCACATGTAAATGATGCGGCAGAGGGCGTTTCTGGCCTGATACCTCTGTTTGCTATTGTAACAGCCATGGGGCGTCCAAGAAGTTGGCAGCAGTTTTGCAATGGGATCTTCCTCAGACCAGAGGATCTGAGTAGGGCCTGGCAGCAAGCTCAGGAGGACCCTCAAGGTAAATCTCAAACTGACCCACCAGATCTTTGGGCCTTGGAGTTTTGTGATTGTTGCTGGAGGAGTGCCCCAGGCCATGACACCAAAATCAGCTGCAGATCACTCTGGAGAGAGGCAGCATTCTTCAGGTGCACTAGTCCTGTCCATCGCCAAGGCAGGGTGGAAGCCAGGAAAATTAGCCTTACAGCCTTAAAAGTATCAATGGAACATTTTTTTAAATTAAGTAACAATCGTGATTAAAAAGTAATATTGTGATTTCTCCGGTCTGGGAATTGCAGTGTGTTCAGGACAAAGGCACAAAGGAGAGAAAAATGCTATATCTTTCAAAAGACTAGAAGGATAGTTGGATAAGCAACATTCTTATTTTTCCCTTGCTAAATAAGAATGTGCATGACAAATAACATTTTGAGATTAATTAAACAGTCACAATCACCAAGGGTTGATTATACAAGGCAATAAAAGTTAGGCACAGTAGGAACATTCATTTGTGAAGACTGCATTGCACTTCTGATGACTATTTTTGTTCCTAATTAATGCTCTGTGGATCTCATAGATATGTTCAATAAGTTTTATAGAATAGACACACCGTTCTTAAAATATTTAACAGTCGTGTCACAGATCAGATATATGAAATGAACTATGTCAGTTCTCTATTTCCGACCTTCTTGGTCTCAATTTTCAGCATATATTTATATTTACTTTGTGTTAGGATCTCTATGGATAATTGTCCGACTTCACATTTCCGGTGCAGACTCTTGCCTGCCAAAACATACATTAGGAATTCCAGTACATTCCATACATGGTTTTTCAATCATTTTGGTCAGAGAATCAGAATTTCCACTGTGTATGCTTGGCAGGCGAGGCTCCCTTGAGACTTGGGATGTGGGCGTTGCTGGCAAGGCTGGCATTTGTCGCCCATCCCTAGTTGCCCTGAGAAAGTGGGCCTTCTTCTTGAACCGCTGAAGTCTATGTGGTGAAGGTGCTCCCATAATGCCGTTAGATAGGGAGTTCCAGGATTTTGACCCAGCGACAATGAAGGAACAGCAATATATGTCCAAGTCAGGATGGTGTAATATGGAGGGGAAATTGGAGGTGATGTTGTGCCTGTGCACCTGCTGCCCTTGTCCTTCTAGGTAGTGGACGTCGTAGGTTTGGGAGGTGCTGCCCAAGAAGCCTTGGCAAGTTGCTGCAGTGCATTCTGTAGATAGTACACACTACAGCCACAGTGCGCCAGTGGTGGAAGGAGCGAATGTTTAAGCCAGTGGAATGCTTTCTCCTGGATGGTGTCGAGCTTCTTGAGTGTTGTTGCAGCTCATTCAGGCAAGTGGAGAGTAATCTATCCCACTCCTGACATGTGCCTTGTAGGTGGTGGAGAGGTTTTGGGGAGCCAGGAGATGAGCCACTCGGCACAGTATACTCAGCTTCTGACCTGCTTTAGTAACCACAGAATTTATGTGGCTGGTCCAGTTGAGTTTCGGGTCAATGGTGACCCTCAGGGTGCAGATTGTGGGGGATTCGGCGATGGTAATGACGTTGAATGTCGAGAAATGGTGGTTAAGCTCTGTCTTGTTGGAAATAAGAGGACATAGACTGACTCACCAGACACATGGCAGATGAAATCTAACTCAGAGAAGTGTGAAGTGATGTATTTTCGTAGGAAGAAGGAGGAGAGGCAATATAAGCTAAATGGTACAATTTTAATGGGGGTGCAGGAACAGAGAGACCTGGGGGTGCACCAGTAGTGGTTTGAGATGTGTTACACCAATCATTGAAGGTGGCAGGACAAGTTGAGAAGGCTGTTAAAAAAGCATATGGGATCCTGGGCTTTATTAATAGAGGCATAGGGTACAAAAGTAAGGAAGTTATGCTAAACCTTTATAAAACATTGGCCTCAGCTAGAGTATTGTGTTCAATTCTGGGCACCACACTTTAGGAAGGATGTCAAGGCCTTAGGGAGGGTGCAGAAGAGATTTACTAGAATGTGCCAGGGAATGAGGGACTTTAGTTATGTGGAGAGACTGGAGAAGCTGGGGTTTTTCTTTTTAGAGCAGAGAAGGTTAAGGGGAGATTTGATAGAGGTGTTCAAAATCAAGAAGGGTCTTGACAGAGTAAATAAAGAGAAACTGTTTCCAGTGGCAGAAGGGTCGGTAACCAGAGGACGCTGATTTAAGGTGATTGGCAAAGGAGCAAGAGGCGACATGAGGAAACATTTTTTTACGCAGTGAGTTGTAATGATCTGGAATGCACTGCCTGAAAGGATGGTGGAAGCAGATTCAATAGTAACTTGCAAAAGGGAATTGGATAAATACTCAAAGGGAAAAAGCTTACAGGTCTATGGGGAAAGAGCAGGTGAATGGGACTAATTGGATAGCTCTGTCAAAGATCTGGCATAGGCACAATAGGACGAATGGCCTCCTCCTGTGCTGTACCTATTATATGATGTGATACTATGAAATGGTCATTGCCTGGCACATGTGTGGCATGAATGTTACTTGCCACTTATCAGTCCAAGCCTGGATGTCATCCAGGTCTTGCTGCATATAGGGATGGACTGCTTCATTACCTGAGGAATTGCAAATGGAGCTGAACACTGTTCAATCATCAGTGAACAGCCACAGTCCTGATCTTATGATGGCAGTAAGGTCATTGATGAAGCAGCTGAAGAAAGTTTAGCCTAGGATGTTGCCCTGAGGAACTCCTGAAGTGATGTCCTGGATCTGAAATGATTGGCCTCCAACAACCACACCCTTCATCCTTCATACCAGATATGACTCCAGCCTCTGGAGTGTTTTCCTCCTTATTCCCATTGACCAATTGTACTAGGTCTCCTTGGTGCCACACTCTGTCAAATGCTGCCTCAGCACCAAGGGCAGTCACTCTCATTTTACCTCTCAATTTCAGCTCTTTTGTCCATGTTTGGACCAAGGCTGTCATGAGGTCGAGAGCTGAGTGGTCCTGGTGGAACCCAAACTGAACATCGGTGTAAATTCTTACTTTACGATCCAGTCATTAATCAAAAAGACTTGCAGGTGGTAAGCTCAAAGTATAAAGGTTTTATTTAGCGTTACAATACAAAATATAATAGTGCAATTATAATACACTAGGTAAGATGTTAAACAATACAACCTGACAAAACCCGAATGACCCTGCGATATCGAGCTGTCCAGCTGCTTCAAGAATATTCTAACAACTACACGTAACGCCCTTACCTATAATCACACAGTAAAAGCAGCTGTATCTCAAACAACCTTGGTGTTCACAGGTCAATCAATTACTCTATAGGCCAAACACTATTCATTTGCTGATGCTTCACATTCCTTAACAGGATAGTAACGCATCTCAAGCCACCATGTTTATAAACATCAAAAGTACTCGGAGAAATGGTGTCTCATAACTTCATCAACCAAGGACATTTTGAGTCAACAAGTTTGAAACAATCTCAAATACATTCAAAACTAGTCCCTAACGAAGACCCTCAGGGAAAAATACTGGTACTAACAATCGATGAGCAGGTTATTGGTGAGCAAATGCTGCTTGATAGCACTGTTGACAACTCCTTCCATCACTTTGCTGATGATTGGAAGTAGGCTGATAGGGCAGTAATTGGTTGGATTGGATTTGTCCTGCTTTTTGTGCACAGGACATACCTGGGCAATTTCCCATACTGTCAGGTAGATGCCAGTGTTGTAACTGTACTGGAACAGCTTGGCTAGGGATGCAGCTAGTTCTGGAGCACAGGTCTTCAGCACTATAGCCAGGGTGTTGTCGGGACCCATAGTCTTTGTTGTGTCAAGTGAACTCATCTGTTTCTTGATATTATTTGGAGTGAATCGAATTGGCTGAAGACTGGCATCTGTGATGGAGTGGACCTCACAAGGAGGCCAAGAAGGATCATCCACTCACCATTTCTGGCTGAAGGTGGTTGCGAACGCTTCAGCCTTGCCTTTTGCACTGACGTGCTGGGCTCCACCATCATTGAGGATGGGGGTGTTCATGGATCCTCCTCCTCCCATTAGTTGCTTAGTTGTCCACCACTATTTGCGACTGAATGTGGCAGGGCTGCAGGGTTTTGACCTGATCAGTTGTTTGTGGGATCACTTAGCTCTGTCCATTGCATGCTGCTTTCGCTGTTTGGCATGCATGTAGCCTTGTATTGTAGCTTCACCAGATTGTCTCCTCATGTTCAGGTAAGCCTGGTGATGCTCTTCTACACTTCTTATTGAATCTTGCGTGATGGTAATGGAGGAGTGAGGCCTATGCCAGGGCATGAGGTTACAGATAGTGATGGTAACAATTCTGCTGCTGCTTATGGCTCACAGAGCCTCATGGATTCCCGGTTTTGACTTACTAGATGTGTTCTTAATCTATTCCAAAGTCATAGTGCCATGTGACATGATGGGGGGTGTTCTCCGTGTGAAGTCGGGCATTGGTCTCCTTAAGAACTATGAGGTGGTCACTCCTACCTATGCTGTCATGGACAGATGCATCTGCAACAGGTAGATTGGTGAGGACGAGGTCAAGTAGGTTATTCCCTCATGCCAGTTCTCTCACCAGCAGCCACAAGCCCAGTCTGGCAGCTATGTCCTTTAGCACTTGGCTAGTTTGTCCAGTGGCAGTATTACCAAGTAACTCTTGCTGATGGATATTGAAGTACCTCACCCAGAATACATTCTGTGCTCTTGTTACCTTCAGTGCTTCTTCCAATTCGTGTTCAACATGGAAGAGCACTGATTCATCACCTGACGTAGGCCGATAGGTTTTAATCAGCAGGAGGTTTCCTTGCCCACGTTTGACCTGAAGTCATGAGACTTCATGGGTCCAGAATTAATATTGAGAACTCCCAGGGTCACTCCCACCCAACTTATACCACTGTGCCCCCACTTCTGGTGGGTCTGTCCTGTCGGTGAGGCAGGACATACCCATGAATGGTGATAGAGGAATTTTATCCCACAAACACCCAGAAGAAAATATGCTATATAATTCTTGGCAAAACAGACATTTAAAGAAAGGTTGTGACCTGAAAGGTTCTGTTAAAAAAAAAAGCTTTTCAATTTTTTTGTTAATCCTGCTGGTCATTTATTTTATACTCCAAACTGTCTGGGTCTAGAACATTGGCTGATATGTATGATTCTGTGAGTATGACTATGTCAGACATTTGCTTGTCTAGTCTGTGAGTCAGCTCTCCTAACTTTGGCATCAGTCCCTAGATGTTAGTGAGAAGGATTTTGCAGGGTTAGCTGGGCTGGGTGTGCTTTCGTCGTGCCCCGATACAATGCCTAGGTCGCAGCCAAGTGATCTGTTCAGTTTTATTCTTTGTAGCGGTTCGATACAGTTGAGTGGCTTGATAGGCCACTTCAGAGGGCAGTTAAGCGTCAACCACGTTAGTTTGTCCCACAAACACCCAGAAGAAAATATGCTATATGATTCTTGGCAAAATAGACATTTTAGGAAAGGTTGTGACCTGAAATGTTTTGCAAAAAAAATCTTTTCAATTTTTTTGTTAATCCTGCTGGTCATTTACTTTATACTCCAACCTGTCTGGGTTAGATATGAGCATGGCAGGGTGAGTAACCTGTTCTTTTATGAAGAGTGCTGTGGGAACTTTTACGTCTACTACTTTGGCAGGGCATGAAAGACCTTGACAAGCTTGAAGGACACTGTGCTCGGCAGGATTGTCATCCCCTGAAGTGTCAGCTTTTGGCAGAAAACGTGAATAAAGCTTGAATTAATTTTCGTGAGCCAAAAATGAATGCCTTATTTGCTGATTCAAGTGCTCACAACCATTAATATTAAAGTGCTTTACTATTGCAGTTAAAATACATACTTAACTAGAATACCCTCAACACACTACATTATCAGAAACACAATTCAGCAATACTATTTAGATAGGAAATGGAAAACTGAATTCTGCTACTAGGGAACATTGATTTGGTTTATTACAATAAAATGAAAACACCTTCCAATTTGGATCTGCTTTAGACTCATTTTATCATGTTATATTATAGGAACATTGTTAAAATTCATGGATATTGTTGAAGTTTTATATGTTTGCCCTGTGAACTCTGTTCCTTATTTCCAGACAGCAATGGGATCAGATACAAAACCTCAGGGTCTGTATATCAATGCCAAACATCTCTTTAAGCAAAGTGTGAATGCTACCAAGAGAATTGGTATGTTCCCCCATCTCAGCAGACCTAATGACCTGCAAAAGTCTATAAATAGTGTAGTACCAAGTGTAAATAAATATATGTAGTAGAAGTGACAATAGGATAATTAGGTGTAAGAACATTCTTTGGACTCATGGTTTAAAGACATGCTCCAAATAATCACAGGAACTTTCATCCAATTGCAACTATTACCAAACTTTTAATAATATTAGATATTCTGCAAACAGGGGGTAGTAATTTTGACTTTGTGCGATAGTATAAATTAAGTCAATGGAAATAAAAATCAGGAGAGATATAAAACATGCTGCTGATTCGCTATCACACGTTTTACACTATCGCACAGTCAAAATTACCCCCAGGGAGTCATACCACTGAAGTCATATATACAAAACAGAAAATTCTAAATGTTTTGATAATGTTAATAACATGCTTGTATATTGAATCTACATGTCAAATAAAATATTACTGGCAATGGTAACCTGACATACATTTAATGCTAAAATACGTCCTTATCAACTATGCCTGCATTTTTATGCTGTTATCAATATTACCTGTAACTAACTGCTCCACTATTTATTGTTACAGGTACACCAGTCTCAAATGGGTCTCAAAGTCAGTTACAAATTACACGGAATTTAAGAAAAACTATCAGCCAACCCACTGGCACCGGTAAATATTTTATCGTGCTGCAATGTTCCTATTTAACAAATTGCTTTCCAAGTTTTATTGTTTATCTTGAATCTCTCAGCAATGAGAATGGAAAATTGGGTGGAGTGTATAACGGGCAGGTGATCCGCTACTGCCTGTTTTATGCCCCTGCTGAAGTTGAATGTTTCCCCTATGGATGCATCTCAGCTGCTTGCCATAGAAGGTGGGGAGGAAATAGCAATGGGGCCCACCACTAATAAATGCCCCGGAGGTCCTAGGCCCAACAGCCTGTAAACGATGCCAGTTTCTGTCCTTAACTTCATTGTTTCTTCAGAGGTTCAGGCCAAGACCCAAGTCGGCCCAATGTCTGCGAGCCTGGAGGCCGGTACACCTGTCCTCATCTAGTATACTGACTGCCTGGCAGATCCCAGGCTGGGGACAAGAAAACTCCAAGCCATGAAGAGTCCTACCCCCGGCCATTCCCCCTCTGATGAGGGGGGACCTTGTTTGGGGTGGATGGGGGTTGGATCTCAAACAAAGCCCACAGAAACTGGCAATGAAGGCATAATTCTTGGACCTTCCTCTGCATTCTTGCCTGACTTACAGCGGAAGCGCAATGAAAGGCCTTTGGAAATTTGAGATGTTCTCTATTTTATTTGGAGAAGGAAGAAGCAAGTGAAAGGAGGGATGCACGGCAGGTTCAACTGCACCAGAGGTGGAATGCTGTACCTGCCCTTACCCACACAGCCATATAAACCTAACCATACTTATCTGGAAATGCCTGAGGAAAATTGACTTCAAAGGCTCCACTTTAGCAAGGAGGCAGTGACAGAGTTGTGCCACCTGATCAAAGCTGATCTGCAGACAACCTCCAGGGATGGGACTGCCAATGGCAGTCAAGATCACCACACCCCTGAATTTTTATGCCTCAGTCCACTCCAAGTTACCACAAGGGTGATCACCAACATCAGTCAATCCACAGTGCACAAATGCATCAATCAGATCACTGATGTGTTGTTCATCAGTGCTACAATTTCCTCACCTATTTCTTTTAGAAGTAAAAATTCCACTATTTCCTTCAAATAGCCCAGGCACAAATAATTGCTTTAAAGGATCATGACAACTGGGAAGTAGCCATTGACCTGAATAATCCTGCACTGTTGATCACTAACCACCTGGACATTAATGGAGTGGAAGCCCTTGTAGTTCATAAAGGTCACAGGATTATGGCTAGGGACCCACACCACCTCATGGATATCATCAATAATTCCTTGGACCTTGGAGAAACCTGCATTGTGAAGCATTTGCAGTGCCATGTCAATCTGATGTTGCTTTTGTCTGATCAAAGTGTGATCAGGTGTTTGTCTTGGTGAGCAAAGCATCAGTGACCTGTTTGATTGCATTTGTGTATTGCTGCTTGACTGTTGCAAATCAGAGATCTAGGGATTCATATCAATAATTCGCTAAAAGTGCAGGTACAGTTGGATAAAGCTATAAAAATTGTTTTATAAATATGGGCATATAGTAGAAGAGTAAAGAAGTAATGGTTAGACCACAGTTAGAGGACTGTATTCAGTTTTGGATGCCCAATTATGGAGATGACTTTGAAATCGTGGTGAGTTTACCGCATAGATTCACGAAGGTGATGCCATGGATGGAAACCATAGTTATCAGGAGAGATTTGAAATACTGGGGCTACTTCCACTGGAATAGAGAAGGCTAAGAGGAGATATAGGGTGCTAAATTGGGCCATGTAGAGCCTGTTGTTTTGGTGCTAGGCGGTGTCTCGAGGTGCCAAGATGGTGTCTTTGCTGTGCACGCATGTTTCCAGCGTGACGTGCGTTAGATGCCATTTTGGTATAGGAGAGTTAGCGCATGTGCAAATACCGAACGCAGGCTGCATGTAAAGTAAGGAGAAAATGGATACGATCAGTGTGCAACACTGATTTAAAGTGATAGACACGTTTTGGCACTTAACACTCAACTCAATGCACAGTCTTAACCATGACCATCTGAACATGTCTTAGAGTGCCTGGAAGACCCCCACCAGCACTATTTAAAGGGACCATGCAGGATTTACAGGTTAGTGGATGGATTATTGCTTCTGGCCGCCGAGACATTTGTAACTGTTTTTGGAGGCCTAGGACATGGTTTCATGGCCTAACATTTAGAGCCAGGACATGCAGGAGTGAATTTAGGAAACGCTTCTACATGCAAAGGGTGGGAGAAGTCTCGAATGCTCTTTTGCAAACGGCAGTTGATGCTAGCTCAATTGTGAATTCTAAATCTGAGATTGATAGATTTCTGTGAACCAAGGGTATTAAGGGATATGGCGCTAAGGCAGATATAGAATCATAGAATCATAGAAAATTATGGCACAGAAGGAGGCCATTCAGCCCATTTTGTCCATGTCAGCCGAAAAAGAGCTATCCAGCCTAATCCCACTTACCAGCACTTGGTCCATAGCCCTGTAGGTTATGGCAATTCAAGTGCTCTTCCAAGTGCTTTTTAAATGAGTTGAGGGTTTCTGCCTCTTCCAGGCAATGTGTCCCAGGCCCCTATCACTCTCTGGGTGAAAAAATTCTCCTCAAGTCCCCTCTAATCCTTCTACCAATTACTTTAAATCTGTGCCCCCTGGTTACTGATCCCTCTGCTAAGGGAAATAGGTTCTCTCTATCCACTCTATCTGGTCCCATCATAATTTTATATATCTCAATTAAATTTCCTTCAGCCTTCCTTTCTTCCAAAGAAAACAACCCCAGACTATCCAATCTTTTCTCATAGCTAAAATTCTCCAGCCCTGACAACATCCTCATAAATCTCCTCTGTACCCTCTTCAGTGCAATCACATCTTTCTTATAATGTGGTGACCAGAACTGTACGCAGTACTCAAGCTCTGGCCTAACCAATGTTTTATACATTTCCAGCATAACCTCCCTGCTCTTATATTCTACACCTTGGCTAATAAAGGAAAGTATCCCATACACCTTTTTAACCACCTTACCTACTTGTCCTGCTACCTTCAGGGATCTGTGGACATGCACTCCAAGGTCCCTTTGTTCCTCTACACCTCTCAGTATCCTCCCATTTATTGTGTATTTCCTTGCCTTGTTTGCCCTCCTCAAATGCATTACCTCACACTTCTCTGGACTGAATTGCATTTGCCACTTTTCTGCCCACCTGACCAGTCCATTGATATCTTCCTGCAGTCTACTTCTTTCCTCCTCACTATCAACCACACAGCCAATTTTTGTAACATCTGCAAACTTCTTGATCAAGCCCCCCACATTCAAGTCCAAATCATTAATATATACCACAAAAAGCAAGGGACCTAGTACTGAGCCTTGCAGGACCCCACTGGAAACAGCCTTCCAGTTGCAAAAACACCCGTCAACCATTACCCTTTGCTTCCTGCCACTGAGCCAATTTTGGATCCAACTAGCCACTTTCCCTTGGATCCCATGGGCTTTTGCTTTTTTGACCAGTCTGCCATGTGGGACCTTGTCAAAAGCCTTGCTAAAATCCATGTACACTACATCAAATGCGTTACCCCCATCAACCCTTGTTGTTACCTGCTCAAAAAATTCAATCAAGTTAGTCAGACACGATCTTCCCTTAACAAACCCATGCTGACTGTCCTTGATTAACCCATGCCTTTCCAAATGGTGATTTATGCTGGCCCTCAGAATCAATTCCAATAATTTGCCCATCACCGATGTACAACATTAGTCCTCCAATCCTCCGGCACCATGTCTGTATCCAGTGAGGATTGGAAAATAATGGTCAGAGCCTCCGTTATTTCCTCCCTTGCTTCTCTTAACAGCCTGGGATACATTTCATCCGGAACTGTCGATTTATCTACATTCAAAGATGCTGATCCCCTTAATACTTCCTCTCTCACTATGTTTATCCCATCCAATATTTCACACTCCTCCTCCTTCACTACAATCTCTGCATCGTCCCCCTCTTTTGTGAAGACAGACGCAAAGTATTCATGAAGAACCATACCCACATCTTCCACCTCCACACATAGGTTACCTTTTTGGTCTCTAATAGGCCCTACTCTTTCCTTAGTTATCTCTAGCTCTTTATGTATTTATAAAACATTTTTATGTTTTCCTTAATTTTACTTGTCAGTATTTTTTCATGCCCTCTCTTTGCTTTCCTAATTTCCTTTTTAATTTCACCCCTGCACGTTCTATACTCCTCTAGGCTTTCTGCAGTATTGAGCTCTTGGTGTCTGACATAAGCTTCTCTTTTTGCCTTATCTTACTCTGTATGCTCCTCGTCATCCAGGGGGCTCTATATTTGGCAGTCCCACCCTTTTTCTTTGTGGGAACATGTTTACTCTGAACCCCTTGAATCTCCCCCTTGAATGCCTCACACTGCTCTGACACTGATTTACCTTCAAGTAGCTGTTTCCAGTTCACTTTTGCTAAATCACTTCTCAGCTTAGTAAAATTGGACTTTCCCCAATTTAGAACTTTTACTCCTGTTCTATCTTTTTACTTTTCCATAACTATGCTAAATCTAATTGAATTATGATCACTAACTGAATTATGATCACTATCAGCAAAATGCTCTCCCACCTATAATCCTACTATTAAATTAGGGAGCTCGGTCACAGATCCGCCATGATCTCATTGAATGGTGGAACAGGCTCGAGAGGCTAAATGCCACTGCCACTTGCTGCCTCTTGATATGCGCCACCTTCTCCTGCAAGAAAATGGGACGTGTGTCTGGGTGATGTGCCTGTCATGGTTGAATAGTTGCCAGCGTGTGTGGCCTGTGAGTTGTGGGTGGGCGGCTCGCAACAATGGTAATGTGTAAGGTGAGAGGAAGCATGTGATTGGAAGAGTTGAGTACTGATGGAAAGAGTTTATTGGTATGTGGGGATGGGGGGTGTAGTGCGTGGTGCAGTTGGTAAAAGACACCACTTGACAGTTGACCTCACTCACCTTGACCACTCATGTCAAAGCATTGAACTTCTTCCTGCACTGCATCCATGTTTGTGGTGCTATGTGCCTGGCATTGACTTTGTCTTCTATTGCCTCCCACTGCCTTTTGGACATATGCCTGGAGGGTCTCTTGCCCCCGCCCCCACTTTGCTGATATAGGATGTCCCTCCTTCTGTCCACCTCTTGAACCAAGGTCTCTAGTGCATCATCAGAGAACCTTGGTGCATGCACTCTCGCAGGCCTGGTACAAACTCAGATCTGCAGATTAGTGAGGTCTGGCATGCAGATTGGAGGGATGTGGGATTTAGTAGTGCGCAACCTTTATTCAATGTTCTAACATAACTCATCAGTGTGGAAACGTAGGAACTGGACCTGCATCTGCGTTTTACGTGTGTGATGTCTGATATCTGTTCAGACTCCATGCAGATAGCAGACTGTTATTTTTAGCAAATAACAGGGACCGTCTACCTTTAAGAGATTTTAAGAGACATCCTCCCTTTAACAGATTGGGGCTCCCCCTGCAGGTGGAAAGTGCGAAATGCATTGAATTGACATGCAGTGCCTGGATTTGAACGCATCTTGCAGGTGAGTACTGAGGCAGGATGAACTTCTCGTCCTGCCTGCGCAGGGGCCATTGGGCATGGATTAATAGTGGATCACACTACCTACGCCCAATCATAGGCCCTATCGAATTTTTCCTCATAATGGGTGCTAAATTGGTATAGGATATATAATTGGTTTCGGCACAATACAGTTTCTCGAACATCCAAGATGGCATCTTGACTGCACATGCACGTTTCCAGCGTAACGTGCGCCGGACGCCATCTTGGTATGGGAGTTTGCGCCTGCGCAAATACCAAATGCCGGAAGCATGTAAAGTTAGGAGAAAATGCGTGGAATCAGTTTGCAACGTTAATTTAAAGTGATGGACATCATTTTGGACGTTAACACTCAAATCAACTGTCTTAACCGCTCACACATGTCTTAGAGTGCCTGGAGGACACCCCACCAGCGCTATTTAAAGGAACCACGCAGGATTTACAGGCTAGCGGCTGGATTATTGCTTCTGATTGCTGGTGGAATAGGAAGTGTTTTTTGACGCTCCCTATCTTACTGAGAGTTGCTAGAGTACATTTGGCAGTGGTTTGGCAAGTACTGCCTTACGGTTCAGAAAGTTACAATCATGGTTGAACAACATTCCTGGCAACCATAGGTGGTCTGCTAGGGCTCCCGCTGGGCATTGAGCATGACCGGGAGCATGCAGAGAGGCCATGCATAGCAGGTCAAGTTGCAAGGAGTGGAAGGACGAGGATGCGCAGGGCACTGAACAGGGGGCTGTTGTCAATGACGGCCTTCTGGGACCAATTCCCTTACCTTAACATGACCGAGGAAGATTGCATCCGACACCCGAGGTTCACGAAGGAGGCTGTGACCGAGATCTGTCAACTGGTGCGGCCACAACTACAGCCTCAGAACAGGGCGAGGACAGCATTGCCTGTGGCTGTGACGGTCACTGTGGCACTGAACTGCTACGGCTCAGGAGCATTTCAGGCCTCTGTTGGTGACATGTGCCACATCTCGCTGTATGCAGTGCACTGCTGCATAAGGGAGTTTACAGACGCACTGTATGAGATGAGGAATAGGTTCATCACCTACCCTCTTGACAGAGACAAGTAGAACGAGCGAGCACGGGGCTTCGCTCACATTGCTGGTTCCCCCATGGTGCAGGGTGCCATTGACTGCACACATATTGCCCTGCGTGCTCCGCATATCAACTCGGCCGTCTTCATCAACTGAAAGGGCTTCCAATCCTTCAACGTGCAGCTGGTGTACGATCACACACATCAAATCATGGCGGTCGATGCCCACTACCCTGGGAGCAGTCACACTGCCTTCGTCATGCCGCAGTCCAACGTGCCAGCTATCTTTCACCTGGCTCGGCAAGTCAAAGGCTGGCTACTGGGTGACAAGGGCTATTCCCTCACGCAATGGCTCATGACACCGGTCAGGAACCCACGCACACATGCACAGCAGGCCTATAATGAGAGCCATGCAGCCGCACGCAACATCGTGGAGCAGACCATAGGCCTCCTCAAACAACGCTTCCGCTGCCTGGACCGGTCTGGGGGAGCCCTGCAGTACTCCACTGAGCGGGTGGGCAGATTCGTGGTGGTCTGCTGCATGTTGCACAACCTCACCATCATGAGGGACTAGCCTTTGCCACCAATGATCGGAGAAGACTCTGAACCAGAGATTGAGGAGGAGGGCGCTGAGGAGGAAGAGGTTGAGGAGGAGGAGGAGGAAGAGGGGGAGGAGCCGGAAGAGGAAGTGGAGGAAGACGCAAGGGTGTAACAGGGACCACAAACCTTGTCTGCAAGGGCTCTGCATGCTCGCCTGATCCGTGCCCACTATCAATAATATCAACTACATCCTCCAGCTCACCAACAGTCCTACACTCCCTATCTTTCTGCTCCCACAAGACAATCAAATCGCCCTCCATCAGGTTACACTTTGGTTTCCTCCTCAGCTCATTGCATAAATAAAAACCACCACCAAATGTAAATTCAAAGTCACATTTATCAATGAATAAATGAAATTATGGAAACAGAAGAAAACTATTCACCCTTGTGCATTCCCTTGGCGCCTGTTGTTCGTGTGCCTTTACCTATCCTTGTGCTCCTATGAGGTGCTTCCCCAGTGGCTGGTGCATGGGTGGTAGGAGGCTGCTGGCCTTCAATATAGGAGCGTGCAGATGGCCTTGGAGGACGACCTCGAGCAGCTCTGGGCCGGGAGGGCCCGGCTTCAGACTGCACCATCTCAGCATGGGCTACAGCAGTCTGGCCTGGCTAGCCGAGAGGCAACGACAAGGGCACTGGCAGAGTGGCAGGGGTGGGAGCAGTCACGCTGTCACCCTGAGAGAGGACAGCAGATCCGTCTGCCATGGCGCCACTGCCACTCTCCCGGGGCGGCACCTCAGCAATCCTGGTGATCAACTGGAGAACGGATTGCTGGAGTGCTGTGATGCCCTGGAAGCCCCATTCCACAGTGGTCCCCAGATCCATGACAGCAGCAGTCTGAGCTTCCAAGGCAGCCGTCTGAGCAGCAACCATAGCTTGCAGACCTTTGATGACATCAGTTTGTGCTTCAATGGATGCTGTGACATCAGTCATCAGACGCTTCATCATGGTGGGTTCCACAGGTGTGCTGATGGAGGTGACCACCCGTTCCATGTGGGAAAGGATGGGCTCCAAGCTCTGCGCAAAGCCCTGTGCCAAGTTGGAGCTGGACTCCTCCATGCCCCTTGTCATTGTGCGCAGGCTTTCTGGCAGGCTTTCCAGTCTCCCAAGCATTTCGTGGTGTACGCCCATCAGCTGTCTCCAGTTGCCTGGCCCATCGGAGTCCTCATCTGACTCCTCTGCAGCAGAACTAGTGAACAATCTCGTCCTCCGGCGAGTTGTCTCCTGTGGTATCTGTTCCCCCTCCCCGGTTCCTGCGCACTTGTGCTCGGTGTCTCACCACGTGCAGATCCCTCCTCTAAACTAGCCTCTAAATGACGCGCAGTTTCAGTCTCTGAGCTGGTGGATGCGAGTGTCAGATCGAGTGATGGTGTAGCTTCAGTGTTCCCCTCCTCCTCCTCCTCCTCCTCGGATGGTGCTGCCACGTGTTCTTGGGTATCTGCAATGACAAAGGGAAACGGGTTGAGTTGTGGAGTGGGGATAGAAGCAAATAAGACATGCAAGCTGGCTGCATGTGCAGCACGTGAGTCAGAAAAGATTATGGGAGGGGGGAGATGTGGAAAATGAGAAGGAGCATTAGATATGCAGAGACCCCCTTCACCGGGACCTCCAGTGCAGCATATTGTCATGGCTGCAGCGACGACCCAATGATCCGAAGCATTGTCTCCTCCAGGGGGGTGAGGACATGTAAGCGTGCCCGTCCACCCTCAGGTCTCTCCTGCTGCCAGCTGTTATGTGCCACCTTCTCCTGCAAGACAGAGGACAGTGTGTCAGTGAGTGTCCTGCAAGGTGTGTGGGTGATGTGTCTATAGTGGTTGAATATTTGCCAGTGTGTGTGACCTGTGAGTGGTGGTTGTGTGGCCTGCAAGTGTGCTACTATGTGAGGGTGAGATGCAGCATGCTGAGAGCAGCATTGCGTATGGATGGGCTGTGTTTGTTGGTGGGTGGATGACGGGGGGTGTGATGCATGGAGCAGTGGTGCAGTTGGTAGGATGTGCCACTTGACACTTGCATTCACTTACCTTGACCACTCGTGTCAAATCATTGAACTTCTTCTGGCACTGCACCCACGTGTGTGGTGCCATGCTCCTGGAGTTCACTTCCAGGGCCACAGCCTGCCAATGCCTGCGGAGCTGCAGTCTGGAGGGTCTCCTGCCACCCTGCGGGTACATGTTAGCCCTCCTTTCATCCACCCCCTCCACCAGGGCCTCCAGTGCATCAACCAAAAAGCGTGAGGCCCGCTCTTGCGCCGGTCCTGCCATCCTTCCAGCTATCTTTCCCTCCTCCCAGTAGACTGTAGATGTCCCATTTAAAATGTGCACATTTCGGGCTTCCTCATGCTCCGTGTAGCCTCTCAGCAGTGCGGGTTGCGCTGGCTGCACGGAGCTATCATGGTGAGTAGCAGGCAGCTCGAAATTCACGTGCTGCCTGCATAGGGGCCATAGGGCGTGGGGTAACAGCATTCACGCTACCAGTGCCCGAAAATGGGCCCTATCGAATTTTTCCCCATAATATGGGTTTTGTTTAGATTTTGTAAAGCTTTGATGAAATGAATAGGGAAAGACTATTTACTCTGGTTGGGGAGTCAGTGACAAGGAGTCATCAATTTAAAATTGCCACTAAGGTATGAGGAGAGAGGTTAGAAGAAATTTCTTTACACAGAGGGTTGTTGGAGCACATACTGCTTTGCTGCAGGGAGTGATGGAGACACAAAGTATTACATCTTTTAAGGGAAAATTTGATAAATATTTGAAGCAGAGGAAGAAACAAGCCTATGGGGAGAGAACAGGGCAGTTGAGTTAGTTTGGGATTGCTCTAAAAAGGAATAGCACAGCTACAATGGGCTGAATGGCCTACTTCTTTGGTTCTATGTTCCTTGTGGTAGGCTGGAAGTTGTAGGCAGTTGTGACAAAAGACAGTGCGTTCCCGGTGTTGAGATTGTCTATAGGTCAACCTAAGCAGATGGCACAACTCTTCACTGTCTCTCTGATGGAGCTTAGCCTTCTATTTTGCACCTGAGTTCGTAAAAATATCTCAATGGATAATGGCGGGTGTGAGAAGACTAACTTCTGTGAAAGCAAATCTCCCTGGTATCCCAAAATTCATCACCTTCTTTGGTCTCGAAAAAAACCTCAAGGGTACAGGAGCACTGAATGTTATAGCCATTGTCACAATTTTGGTTGCAGCAACCAAAGTTCAAACAATATTTCTGTTCCTACTGCCCTGTTTGAGCCTAAGAGCATATAGTCGAAGCACCAACTTACTACCAAGGTCCCGTCAGTTCCAATTTTTAAAACAACCTCATAAAAATATGTTAATCAGGGTCAAATGATGTTGGTACAACCCCCTGCGCCATTATTGTTTCTTCTCACCCGATTACCTTAACACCAGTTCCTGCTCCCACGCACCAAGTAGGGGTGGTAGAAGTTGGGAGGTGGTCATTTTGAATGTGCATTGAAGGGAACTTCGGTTTCAGTCAGAGAACCATAGAATCATAGAATGGTACAGTACAGAAAGAGGCCATTTGCCCCATTGTGCTGCACCGGCTCTTTGGAAGAGCTATCCAATTAGTCTCACTCCCCTGCTTTTTCCCCTTCAAATATATATCCAATTCCCTTTTGAAAGTTATCATTGAATCTGCTTCCACCACTCTTTCAGGCAGTGCAGTCCAGATCATTACAACTCGCGTAAAATATTTCTCGGCATCTCGGCTCAGGTTTTTTTGCCAATTACCTTAAATCTGTGTCCTCTGGTTACCAACCCTTCTACCACTGGAAACAACTTCTCCTTATTTACTCTATCAAAACCTTTCATGGTTTTGAACACCTCCATTAAATCTCCCCTGAACCTTCTCTGCTCTAAGGAGAACAACCCCAGTTTCTCCAGTCTCTCCACATAACTGAAGTCCTGCATCCCTGGTACCATTCTAGTAAATCTCTTCTGCACCCACTCTAAGGCCTTGACATACTTCCTAAAGTGTGGTGCCCAGAATTGGACACAAGACTCCAGCTGGGGCCTAACCAGTGATTTATAAAGGTTTAGGCAAAACTTCCTTGCTTTTGTACTCTATGCCTCTGTTTATAAAGCCCAGGATCCCATATACTTTTTTAACATCCTTCTCAACTTGTCCGACCATTTTCAAAGATTTGTGTATATATACCTCCAGGTCTTTCTGTTCCTACACCCCCTTTAAAATTGTACCATTTAGTTTATATTGCCCCTCCTCATTCTTCCTTCTAAAATGCATCACCTCACACTTCTCTGCGTTAAATTTCATCTGCCATGTGTCTGCCCATTTCACCATCTGTCTATGTCCTCCTGAAGTCTGTTACTATCCTCCTCAATGTTTGCTACATTTCCGAGTTTCGTATCATTTGCAAATTTTGAAATTATATCCAAGTCCAGATCATTAATATATATCAAGAAGAGCAGTGGTCCTAATACCAATCCCTGAGAAACACCACTGTATACTTCCCTCCAGTCTGAAAAACAACCATTAACCACTACTCTCTGCTTTCTGTCCCTTAGCCAATTTCGTATACACGCTGCCACTGCCCCTTTAATCCCATTATTTTGCTAACAAATCCTGGAAGTGGGTTTGGAAATTGTTTTTACTGCAATTGCCTTAAAGGCTCCTTGCTGCTGTACGTGCTCGAAAAATGTTACCAGCTGCTCAAAACTATCACTTCTTTTCACTCCCGACACTTGCACCCCTCCCCTTTAAGGTGCAAAGCTCTTCAAAATCAGCCACCCAGCCAGGTTTCATAACCCCACATTAGGAGCTGCCTCTAAGGAGTGCATTTTACTCTGGTCGTTCGCCAAATAAATGTAAATGAGGACTGACCACGAAAATGGCTTAGGCCCCAATCCAACTCCTCAGGGGGTGAAACGCTATCCCTGCTGACTGCCTGCCCAATTTACATGGAAATCAAAAATCACCCTCTTTATCTTTAAGAAGCTACATTCTGGAAGGGTAGGACATGACTGGCCTTTAAAGCCCATGTTACATGGCCAGGATAAACAGACTGCAAATCAGACGTTACCATCACAAAATTTCATGATTTCATTAGAATTGTATTCCATATGGCAATTAAGCTCTTGCACTGTCCACCCACCTAAAAAGCCATTTGGGAAATCAGAGGGAGTGTGTGCCGAGAGAGGAATCATAAAGATGTATCAGCGTGCAATTCCCAAATCCCAATTACGCAAAACCTGCCAGTGAGAAGGATGCCACTGGGCGGAAAATCTAACCTATACTCATCAATAATAATCAAGGAGTATGAATAGATCTACTTCTCATTAGAGGGGCATCATCTTTTTCTTTCCTTTGAAGCTTTGCAATAAGGAGTTGGGTGCTTTTCTCTCTCAGCTGGGACAAGCCCACAGTACAGGATCAACCACCAAATACCCGATAGGGTCAAAATCCCACACTGGAAGCTCTGCCAAATCATAGCAACTCTTCAGCTGATAGTGTTGTCATGGAAACATGCTCTTCTGAGCAATCACACAGCACAGCAGCTGGGTATTGAACTGAGAAATCTGAATGGAAGGCCAAAAAGTAGGCAGTTGGCAGCTTGAAAGTTACAATTGTCAGTAACTTGGGGGAGAGTTTTTTCCGGGGACGGGTGCAAGAAGAAGTGGGGTTGGAAGGGGTAGAGGAATGGTGAGGGATACAAAGAGGTGGTAGGAAATGGCCTTGTTTGTGAGCAAGATCATGGGAGTAGAGAGGCCACGTAAGATGGCGAGGTCGAGGGAATGATCGTGCATATGGGTAGGAAAGTTTCATACGGAGGAAGAGATTTGGCAGGTATTAAAATAGAATGTGCACTTACGCCATGCTTTTTAAAATTCATTTATGAATGAGTGAATGTTTAGGGTGGTGGATGGGGTGCCGATTAAGCGGGCTGCTTTGCCCTGGATGGTGTCGAGTTTCTTGAGTGTTATTGGAGCTGCACTCATCCAGGCAAGTGGAGAGTATTCCATCACACTCCTGACTTGTGCCTTGTAGATGGTGGAAAGGCTTTGGGGAGTCAGGAGGTGAGTCACTCACAGCAGAATACCCAGCCTCTGACCTGCTCTTGTAGCCACAGTATTTATATGGCTGGTCCAGTTAAGTTTCTGGTCAATGGTGACCCCCAGGATGTTGATGGTTGGGGATTCAGCGATGGTAATGCCGTTGAATGTCAAGAGGAGGTGGTTAGACTCTCTCTTGTTGAAGATGGTCATTGCCTGTCACTTGTCTGACATGAATGTTACTTGCCACTTATCATCCCAAGCCTGGATGTTGTTCAGGTCTTGCTGCACTCGGGCACGGACTGCTTCATTATCTGAGGGGTTATATATGGAGGTTATACAGGAAGTGGTGCACTTACTTCATGCTGATTTATTCAATCAGGAAATTCTTATTGGCATGGTCAGATAAGGGCATAAGAGGGCTGATATGTTCATGTTCTAAAATACTGGATTGAAGGATTAGTTGTTTATTTGAAGATGGGGGAGATGGACGTTAGGCAGTGGTAACTAAGGTAACTGTATTAAAACAAAGGGATGATTTCAATTGTGCTCTAATCCCCCATGCAGCAGTCACTGAGGAGTCCTCTGAGCGATCGTCATTTTGATGCTCTCTTCCATGCATTTCTGCCTCCAGAGCTCTCGGGCCACCTCAGCCAGAGGAACCAATTCCAGACTTTTTGGATGGCAAGTTGTGCAGGGCACAGTGTGCTACAACTATGCAGGACACATGATCTACAGCATACAACAGAGCCCCACCCCAACTGTTAAGGCAGTGAAAGTGCCTCTTTAAGACTCCGATGGCCCTCTCAATGAGCAATTTTGTACAGGCATGTGCCTCATTGTAGCGCTCTTCTGCTGTTGCTCAGGTCATTCTTAGTGGTGTCATGATTTTCTTCCTTGAAGAGGTCGGGAAGGGCCTTTCAAAGGATGAATGCACAGTGGTAATTTCCAGCATATCTTGCATTGACACGCAGTATCCTTTGCATGTTGTCACACACAATCTGTGCTTTCAGGTAGTGGAAGCTCTTCCTGTTGAGGTAGTCGAGGGTAGACTGTGGGTTTTCAAAGCAAGGTGGGTGCCACCAAATTGCACTCCAATCCATGGGAAAGCCGGCATTTCCACAAAACTGGATGGTCCTATCTCACTGCTACCTTGCTGTGATGCCAATGTTGATGAACTCTCCAACTCTCCTGTTAAGTGCGTCAGTGACCTGATGAATGAATTCCTGAATGGCACCCTCACTGATGTTACAGAGATTTTTATGGTTACTTGAAAGGTCCCTGTTCCATAAAGGTTAAGTGTGGTAGTTACCTTCATAGCTGCAGAGAGGATAGTGTGGGCAGATGCCCATGGCTACAGCTCCTCATGCAGTAGGTTACAGAGCTCCCTTATTGTCTTTTTGGTGAAGTGCACTCTTCTAATACACATCTCCTCACTAAGATCCTCAATGGCCTTGTGGTACCTATATATCCTTTAGGGAAAGGTAATATCTGGTTGGGTATAACCTCTTTAAATACTGCCTTGCTTCTCTTTCCTCCATTCTCTCCTTTAGGCAGAGTACCAAAATAATCGCTCCAAAAAGTCAATTCCAGATTCATAAATTGCTACTCACTTCTCCAAACTCTTCTGCCTCAGAAGTTCTTCTCTTCCACTTGTCTCAGCTGATCCTGGCAACCGCTGTGCCTTGATCTCTCATTCTAACTTACTGCCAATGCATTGCAAACGTAAAATCAGGAAATTTGGTGCTGCAGCTATTTTCCCTCCAGTCTATTATAATGAGCACTTTTGAGGCTCAGCAGGTGGATCGCAGGAAGGGCCCAATTGCATCAGGAAACTCGGGAAGACCAATTTTGGAACAGAAAACTGACAGAAATAGCTTCCACCCCATTTAGCTGCCCAAAACAAAAAGATGCCCTTATTTTGCACAGAAGAAAATGCCGAAAACGGCATGGAAATTCAGGTCCACTGTGTTGAAGGATTAAAGTATCGCACTCTGGGAGAGAATATTTAGGAGTGATAATATAAAGGTTTATACATGCTTTGATGTATGCTGTAATCCACCCACATATAGGCAGTAACACAATGTAATGTTAATGTTTTTCTTTCATTTTTCATAAGTAATAAAAAAAATTGCAAAAAAGTTTAAAAATGATAAAATTCATCTTTAGCACCGCACACACATTAATACCACAATCCCTCAGTTACTTTAACCACATAATATCTCAGCAACTATTGATAAACACTCTCCAGTCCATCTGTCTACCCTGCTCACAGTCTGGAGCAACTGCTGTTGCTTTATTATTGGTTGATGTTATTGATATAACATTGATAATCAGCTACACTGTGCTACCCCTAGTGATTCTGTAAAACGAAATGATTACTAAACAATTCAATGAATTACCGAATTCATCCTGCTCTTGCTTCAAGCTTAACATATCTGAATTTTCTCTGTAGCTTTTTGAAACATATTGGTCATTTTGATAATGCATACATTTTGATGTAAATTATTTTACAGATTAATGAAAAGCTAGTTTGTCACCAACAATGTTTGATAGGAAAATGCCTTTATGTGTTGCAGGGAAATGATAAGCAGAGAATATCAATCAGTCCTTCCCTTTTGTACTTTCTCGATTCTCTTTCTTTCTCTCCCTCATGCACTTTCTCTCTGTCTGATGAATGGTTGATGGGTGAGATTTGGGAGCCAGGCCAATCTTTAATTACACTGTCTCCAGCTGCAGTACAAGGGTTTGAGTCCAGCAGAAGAGAATTGCAGTTATATCAGAGAAGACAACGAATGAACAGGGAGTAAAATTGCACAGGAAGGCAGCAGGCTTCTTACTGAGATTTAATCAGTTCTGTGCTTACAGAACAAGTGCCCATTGTGTGGGGTGTCAAGGATAGACTGAGGTCTTTGCTACCCGTATTCATTTAATGAATTAGAATGATTAATAGCTATTATTCATATAGCTTAACCTTTCCACATTAATAACAGCCTATTCCAGCCTAAAGAATCCCCATCTTGTGAACTGAAGAGGAGAACAGAGTTTGGGAATAATAATGCAAATAGTGGATTAAAAGTCACACATACTTCCTTCATTCGATTTCTTTCCATCATAATATTTTTGAATAGCTCAGGAAAATGAACGGAGATTTTTTTTATCCAATTTAAAAAGGGATCAGGCTGCATGACAACCAATTGGTCTCTCTACATTTTGCCTGCCATTCACATGCACAGAATATAATTATATTTTGGTTTCTGAGGAAATGTTGATGCCAATCATAATTTGTCATCATTATTTCTCTCAGGCACAAAACTGAAGAGCTTAAACGTTATATTAAATGTGAAATTATGAAGTCACAAGATACTGTAGTAAAGTAATGTAGATGTGGTATACTACTTGAAACTAAACAGTGAGAAAAGCTTGTAAAAATTTGAGACTAATATCAAGAAGTTCTTCTTCACAAAAAGATCAGTCAATATATGGAATGCACTTCTGGGTAGCGTTACAGAAATGAAAACCCTGGAATAATTCAAGGAACAGTTAGATGCTGTGAGGGGGGGATTGTGGATAGCTGAGCTAAGATAGACCAAATGGTCATCCACCTGTATCTATTTTGTGATCTTGTGTGATATAGAGGATTTACGCACTAAAAGGGTAAAGAGTGGTAGTTCTAAAGTGAGATTTAAATATATTACACACATACATTCTTACATTAATAAAGGCAAATGCTCAAGACTGCAGTTTATTACATTTTTATTTCAAATAAAGTGAAACCATATCTAGTTATGTATATAACAATCCAAAAAACAAAAATTACTTAATCTTGTGCAAAACAAAGCCGCCACGATGAATAGTTGGCCAACTTTAGCTAAAATGTAGTCCGTCATTCCTTCAATCTGTTTGCAGAATGGACCACATGCCAACGTCAGGGGAAAAAACTGTGGCACCTGTGCTATTTCAAACATTGGCCGCTACTGCGAGGAGTTTATGTTTCCCTTCATCCTCTTCCTCCCAATACCCAATAACGACACAACTCCCACATAACAGGAGTTCCGTCAGCTGTTCATTTAACAAGCATTTGGACATTGTAAACAGAGTTTTGGCGTGCATATAACCATGAGATGAGAGCTAACAAAATAGCTCTCCATATCATCCCACTGGTCTCAAACTGATACTCATACTATAACAATGGCATGATATAAACTGTTACCTTTACAGATCCTTAACTCTTTCAGTATTGATATCACTTAATTTTTAAAAATTCATTCTCGGGATGTGGCAGGTGGGTGATCTGTCACTGACAAGTACGGCATTTATTGCCCATCCTTAGTTGCCCTGAGAATTGATACAATTGAGTGGCTTCCAAGGTCACTTCAGAGGGCAGTTAAGAGTCAACCACATTGGTGTGGGACAAGAGTCACATATAGGCCAGACTGGACAAAGGCAGCAGGTTTCCTTCCTGAAAGGACATTAGTGAGTCAGTTGGGTTTTTACGGCAATCTGACAGCTTCATGGTCACTTTTACTGATACCAGTTTTCTATTTCCAGATTTTTCTTTAAACTGAATTCAAATTTCCAAAATGCCATGGTGAGATTTGAACTCATGGTCTCTGTATAATTAGTCCAAGCCTCTGGATTATGTTCCAGTAACTTAGTATAACCAATATACATTGAACAAGAGCCACGGTTTTGTCATCAATGACCTCAAGCTGATGCTCCAGTCCTAACCTGTAACTATCTTTAATAGAGATAGTGGTTTCTGGGGAGCTGGAGTGAAGATTCATTGGATGTTGGCACTGACAATGTTCGAACTGTTGGATAGGCACTGCTTAAACCCAATCAGGTGCCTTATGATTAAGCAGAGTGCAGGGGAACAGATTAAAACAAAACAGGCTGGCTGTTCAGCATGTGCCACCCAAAAGGATGTTCTATTTTTCAACATGAAATGGTTTAAATTTTGAAAAGTATGATGATGAGGTATCGATTTGCACAGCTGTGAACAAGCTGACAGTACGACTGCTGAGAAGCTTCAAGTACAAGTTGTAGGTAGAGAATGAAGCTGCAGTTGGCAGCCAGGAAACGGACCTGACTGTGGCCCTGTGATTGGAGCTACTGGCCAGGAAGTGTAACTGGCTACAGGCCTTTGAATAAAAATTATAACCAGGCAGTGAAGCTGACTATGGGCCTCTGACTGGAGCTGACAGCTATGGAATGATTAGTTTGGGATCGTTGATAGGAGCTGATGACCAATGAATGAAGCTGGCTATGGGCCTCATGCTTCGTTTTTCAAAATTTTTTTGAAATTTGAGGGTTGATTTTACAAATTTGTGCTCTTGGTGTGGAACTTCGAGCACCAAGAGTGCGTATCAGAATTCAGGTGTAAAGGTCAGTGCACCCCACAGGATTTTCTGCCCATAGACTGATTTCTGTAACTGAATTTTAGTTATGTGCTTCCACAAGCAAAGCACTGTGCCGGGAGTGTACAGTCATAAAATGTGCTCTCTGGTTTCTATTTGGCCACAAATGACATCGAGTCACATCGAAACTACAGCACAGAAATAGGCCATTCAGCCCAACTGGTATATGCTGCCATTTATGCTCCACATGAGCCTCCTCCCTCTCTACTTCATCTAACCTTCTATTCCTTTCTCCCTCATGTGCTTATCTAGCTTCACCTTAAATGCCTCAATTACTCCTTGTGGTGGCATGTTCCACATTCTTACCACTCTTTGGATAAAGAAATTTTTCCTGAATTCCCTATTGAATTTATTAGCGACTATTTTATATTTATGACCTCTAGTTTTGGACTAACCCACAAGTGGAAACATTTTCTCTACATCACCCCTATCAAACCCTATCATTATTTTAAAGACCTCGAACAGGTCACCCCTCAGCCCCAGCCTGTTCAGCCTTTCCTGATAAGGATTTCCTCTTAGTTCTGGTATCATCCTGATGAATCTTCTTTGCACCCTCTCCAATGCCTCCATATCCTTTCTATAATTTTTAAAAATTTGTTCATGGGATGTGGGCGCCGCGAGCAATGCCAGCATTTATTGCCCTATCGCTAATTGCCCTTGAGAAGTGGTGGTGAGCCGTCTTCTTGAACTGCTGCAGTCCATGTGGTGAAGGTTCTCCCACAGTGCTGTTAGGAAGGGAGTTCCAGGATTTTGACCCAGCTACGATGAAGGAACGGCGATATATTTCCAGGTCGGGATGGTGTTTGACTTGGAGGGGAACGTGCAGGTGATGTTGTTCCCATGTGCCTGCTGCTCTTGTCCGTCTAGGTGATAGAGATTGCGGGTTTGAGAGGTGCTGTCGAAGAAGCCTTGGTGAGTTGCTGCAGTGCATCCTGTGGATGGTACACACTGCAGCCATGGTGTGCCGGTGGTGAAGGGAGTGAATGTTTAAGGTGGTGGATGGGGTGCCAATCAAGAGGGCTGCTTTGTCCAGGATGGTGTCGAGCTCCTTGAGTGTTGTTGGAGCTGCACTTATCCAGGCAAATGGAGAGTATTCCATCACACTCCTGACTTGTGCCCTGTAGATGGTGGAAAGCCTTTGGGGAGTCAAGAGGTGAGTCACTTGTCGCAGAATACCCAGCCTCTGACCTGCTCTTGTAGCCACAGTATTTATGTGGCTGGTCCAGTTAAGTTTCTGGTCAATGGTGACCCCCAGGATGTTGATGGTGGGGGATTTGGCGATGGTAACACCATTGAATGTCAAGGGGAGGTGGTTAGACTCTCTCTTGTTGGAGATGGACATTGCCTGACACTTGTCTGGCATGAATGTTACTTGCCACTTATGAGCCCAAGCCCGGATGTTTTCCAGGTCTTGCTACATGCGGGCACGGACTGCTTCATTATTTGAGGGGTTGCGAATGGAACTGCACAATGTGCAATCATCAGCGAACATCCCCATTTCTGACCTTATGATGGAGGGAAGGTCATTGATGAAGCAGCTGAAGATGGTTGGGCCTAGGACACTGCCCTGAGGAACACCTGCAGCAATGTCCTGGGGCTGAGATGATTGGCCTCCAACAACCACTACCATCTTCCTTTGTGCCAGGTATGACTCCAGCCACTGGAGAATTTTTCCCCTGATTCGCATTGACTTTAATTTTACTATGGGTCCTTGGTGCCACACTCGGTCAAATGCTGTCTTGATGTCAAGGGCAGTCAGTCTCAACTCACCTCTGGAATTCAGCTCTTTTGTCCATGTTTGGACCAAGGCTGTAATGAGGTCTGGAGCCGAGTGGTCCTGGCAGAACCCAAACTGAGCTATGGAGACCAGAACTATGTACAATTCTCCAAGTGTGGTCTAACCAAGATTCTATTCAAGTTTAACGTAACTTCTTTGCTTTTCAATTCTATCCCTAGTGCTTGATTTGCCTTTTGTGTGGCCCTCTTAACCTGCGTCGCTATTTTTAGTGATTTGTGCTTCTGTCCTTCTGGATCCCTTATCACATGTAGACTCTTATTATCCAAGCAATATGTGGCCTCCTCATTCTTCCTACCAAAATGCACCACCTCACACTTATCTATATTGAAATTCATTTGCCAATTACATGCCCATTCTGCAAGTTTATTAATGTCCTCTTGCATTTTGATGCATTCATCCTTTGTATTAACTACACCCCCCAATTTGGTGTCTTCCACAAATTTTGATATTGTACTTCCGATTCCCGAATCCAAATTGTTAATGTAAATTGTGAACAACAGTGGTCCCAGCACTGATCCCTGTAGAACACCACTTCCCACCTTTTTCCAGTCTGAGTAGCTACACTTAACCCCTACTCTCTGTTTTCTGTTTTGTAGCCAGCTTGCTATCCATCCTGTTACCTGCCCGCTGATTCCACATGCTGACCTTAGTCATGAGTCTACAATGCGGTACCTTATTGAAGGTCTTTTGAAAGTCCAAATATATTACAGCTACTACATTACCCTTGACTACACTTTCTGTTACTCCTTCAAAGAATTCAACAAGGTTGGTCAAGCATGAGTTTCCTTTCTGAAATCCATGCTGACTATTCTTTATTATATTTTTGTTCTCTACATGTCTTTCGATTACATCTTTGAGTAAAGATTCCATTATCTTTCCTACCATCGATGTTAAGCTAACTGGTCTATTGTTCCCTGGACTTGTTCTATCTCCCTTTTTAAATATAGGAATAACATTAGCTGTCCACCAGTCCTCTGGCACTATTCCCTTTTCTAATGAAGTTTTATATATATGTAATAGTGCCTCTACTATCTTCTCCCTAACTTTTAATATTTGTGGATGCAATCCATCTGGACCAGGGATCTTATCCTCTCTAAGTTTGATTTGTTTATCTATTATCTCCCACCCCCTTAAATGTTTTAATATATTTTTCGATCTCATCTTTTAATATCCTGCCCACCTTGTTAGTCTCCCTGGTAAATATGGAGGCAAAGCAACTATGCAATATTTCTGCCATTACCTGTGAGTTTATCGTGTGTATCCCTCAGTAGCCCTATCCCTATTCTGATTTTTCTTTTGTTATTTATGTATCTGTAGAATACTTTACTATTTCTTTTTATATTCCTTGATAATTTAATCTCGTAGTTCCTCTTTGCTTTCCTAATAATATTTTTGATTTCTTTCCTAATCTCTTCATATTCCCCTTTGTCATCCTTTCCTTTATTCTCTATGTACTTAGAGTATGTTTTTTTCTTTAGTTTCAATTTTACCCTTGTCTCTTTATTCATCCAAGGTGTTTCATTATTGGTTAGTTTGTTCTTGCTTTTTAGAGGAATATATTTTTCCTGAACTCCAATGATCACTGTTTTAAATATTTCCCACTGCTGTTCTATCTCTTTGTCTGTCAATTTTTTTTCCCAGTTTACCTTCCCTAGTTCCATTTTCATCCCCTGAAAATTAGCTTTTTTCCAATCTATTACTTTGGTCTTTGTTTTACTTATGTCTTTCTCAATCATTATTTTAAACCTTATTATGTTATGATCACTATTGCCTAGATGTTCGCCTATGCTTACTCTTCTTATCTGAACTGGTTCATTTCCCATTACTAGATCCATCAATGATTCCTCTCTTGTCACGCTTCTTACATACTGAGTAAGGAAGGCTGTCCTGTACACACTGTAAAAACTCCATTGCCTTTTCCCCTTTCCCTATTCTTGCCAGTTTACTAAGGGGTAGTTGTACTCTCCTATGATTATTATTCGATGTTTTTTACTCATTTCATTGACTTGTCTATATATTTCTTCCTCCACTTTCGTTCCACTATTAGGTACTCTGTCGAATATACCTATCAATGTTCTTATCCTTTGTCTCAATCCATATGGATTCTGTTTCTATCTTAATGTTACTTATGTCCCTTTTTTCTATTACCATTATGTTGTCCCTAATTAGTACAACTACCCCAACCCTTCTTCTTTTTTCCCTATTCTTTCTAAGTACATTATATCCTGCAATATTTAACTGCCAGCCCTGTTCCTTATGTAGTCATGATTCAGTTATCCCTATCACATCTGGCTCCTCGCTATAATTAATGCCTTCAGTTCCCCCATTTTGTTTCGGATGCTGTGCACATTGCTGTACAGGCAATTTAATTTGTTTTTAATAATTGTTCCCCTTCCTTTATTTTTAACAGTCATTTTGCACTTATGTCCTATAACTGCGTTTGTTCCCTGACCATTTATGTTACCCTTATTCCTTAACTTGGTCTGACCTTTACTCTCATTTCCTATTTCATTTTTCTTCAGACTAATGTTATCTTCCCCAGATCCCCCCCCCCCACCCACCCCGCCCCCGTCTTACTAGTTTAAATTCCTATTGACAGCCCTACCTATCCTTTCCGCTAGGATACTGGACCCATTCCGGTTCAAGTGGAGCCCATCCCAATGGTACAGCTCCTTCCTGTCCCAGTACTGGTGCCAGTGACCCATGAAATGGAACCCCTCCTTCCCACACCGCTCCTTCAGCCACGCATTCACCTTCCTGATCTGTCTATTCCTATGCCAATTAGCACTTGGCTCGGCTAGTGATCCTGAGATTACCACCCATAAGTTCCTGCTTTTTAATTTAGTTCCTAACTTCTGATATTCTCTTAGCAGGACCTCTTCCCTTTTCTTCCACATGTCATTGGTCCCAAGATGGACCACGATAACTGGATCGTCCCCCTCCCTTTCCAGGTTCCTTTCCAGTTGCTCTAAGATATCCTTTACCCTTTTTCCAGGAAGGCAATACACCCTCCTGGACTCTCGGTCGCAACTGCAGAGGACGCTATCTATCCCCCTAATTATAGAATTCTCTATAACTACAACCATTCTATTCTCCTCCTCCCTACCTTGGACTGCCTCCTACTCCATGGTGCCATGGTTAGCACTCTGCCTGTCCTCCCCACAGCCTACATTCTTATCATCACAGGTAGAAAGTACATTGTACCTGTTGGATAGGATCAATGTCTGCGGGACCTCTTTCTCTACCTCCCCTTGGTTCTCCTTACCCTGCTGAGCTATGTGTCGGAGTGTCGATAACTCACAGTCCAGCTCAAAGACTCTGAGCCGGAGTGTCTCAAGCCAGAGACGTTTACTGCCGATGTGGCATTCCGGGACAGTCTCACCGTCCTCAAACTCCCACATTTCACAGTCCTGACACACAACCGGTCCCGACACACAACTCTGTTCTGAAGCAAAATTACAGTCTGTATAAAGAAAGAACTCACATTTATATAGCACCGTTCACGACCTCAAGACATCCCAAAATGCTTTACAGCCAATGAAGTACTTTTTCTGAAGTGGTAGTCACTGTTGTAACGTAGGAAGTGTGGCAGCCAATTTGCAAACAGCAAGGTCCCACAAACAGCAATGAGATAAATGACCAGAAAATGAGTTTTAGTGATGTTGGTTGAGGGATAAATGTTGACCAGGACACCGGAGTGCCATGGGATCTTTTATGCCCACCTGAGATGGCAGACAGGGCCTTGGTTTATCATTTCATCTGAAAGATGGCACCTCCAACAATGCAGCACACCCTCAGTACTGCACTGAAGTGTCAGCCTAGGTTTTTGCACTCAAGTCTCTGGAGTGGGACTGTAAACCCACAACCTCCTGACTCAGAGGTGAGAGTGTTACTCACTAAGCCAAGGCTGACACATATAAAGCAGTAAACTATTAGCCACAATGCAGCAAATGAAGAAGTAGTGGCACATGCAATAATTCAGATGGCAATTCTCCACAGCAGAGCAGTATATGGTTTAGACACATGCCAGAATACTTGGAAGGAAAGTGTTGAAAAGCTGCCATAAGGAAAATGTCACCAGACAGAGGTGCAAGGGCTGCAAATGTTTTAAAGTAGCTGGACTCAGCAAAGAAGAACACAGGTACCAATTCTGACCCAGCCGCTCCCTCCCGTGAAAATAGTGCACAACCACAAAACCCATTTGTGGAAGAAATATGTTTCACAAAATTCCTGTGAAGTTAGGATCTTTTTTAAAGTTTGTTCTCCAAATTGTTTCTGTCGCAGCCCTTCAACGCACTTCACGGAATTAAATCCTTTTTGCAATCGTCACTCATGACTCGAATGACGTTTATAATGAAACCTGATGTTAATGTGTTAATCTCTCTGTGCTAACCTCTGGCATTTTTCTTGCTATGCTTCGGGCAGTAATACAGTATGTTTGATAACTGGAGTTTCAGATGTGGACTGACACTTTCTTCTGCACCAGTCATGAGTGAGTTATTCCAATCTATGCTACTGCAGCTGGAAAATTTACCTTCGCACAAGTGGAATTCCATTTCAGACTGTCACAATAAGGTACACTGCAAATGATTCTTTGTTAAACACAGCGTCACTGGAATGCCTTTGCTGAGATTTCGACCATAAGATACAGAGCCACTCAAACCAGCCATTAAAAATGAGTTTATGGGTGTAATGCTTCAAGGCCAAATGGAGATGTAAGCATTTAGCATCTTGAATATCAGATTGGTGTTCTGCACTATAATTCATTATTACTAAGGGGACCAGCATATTGTAAATGGGACACTTGAGCTGATCAACTGGGCATGCTCAGTTTATGTAGTGTATTATTAAAACAACATGTGTTCTATTATGCAAAACAGTCTCGTAACGCAGCAATATTTATGCAAATTAATATTAGAAAGCAAATTGTTACACTGCAAAACTTACGTTTTATAACACTTTGCAAACAATTATTTTTACATACAAGATGCTTTTTGAAAAATCTAGCTGTAATTTATTGTCAAAAGTGTTGATTTGTAGTCATGCAACAGTTTCTTAAGAGTAGAATATGTAAATACTCAGCACATGAAATTCTCCAGCAACTGAACTGTTAAGTTAATATTTCAGTGGTTGTGGTAGAAATTACAGATGAATGAACACTGGAAAAAGAAAACATTGCTCTTCATTATAGAAACAGTGACAGATGACAGTCACAGAGGCAGAATCGAAGGACTATGCATGGAATCGCAGAATTCAGCATGTCTGGTACAGCCAGATCCCAGTTCTATTGATCCTGTAAAAGAGATCAGTCTGAATAAATTAGATGAGGCAGAAGACTTGGTATTTTTGGTACTGTGGTAGTGTGTCATTTTTTAAAACTAGAAATCAATTTGTAAGAATGGGATTGGATAATCCCAAGTAGAACAAGTGTTATCACCCAAGTCATTGTGGGGTTCCTCTTAATGATTGCTTACTACAGAATAAAATCAAGAAAGCTGAAAAGAAAACAAATTTGGCTCCAGATATTTGAGGTCCACATCATTGTTCTTTTCCAATATAGATATTTTATATCTAACCTATACACCTGGCACTTCCATGGGAGATCACCAGCCGGAGATCAGCAGAACCCTCGACGAAATGATAGGGGTAAATTTAACCTAACCCTCCAGAGGTGCAGCCAGCAGGACTCCATTCCAGGAGCCAGCTGCCATGAGGCAAGGGCCATGTCAATCCCATGACCCTTCTGTACAGCATTGAGGAGCCAACCATCTCCCGTGATCCTCGCCCTCGGGTGGTATCTAGAAGAAGCATTAGAATAGGAGCTAGAAAGGCAGGAGTGGGCACCCAGGGGAAGCTCGGTGTTAGGAAAGCGTAAGGTAACTGTTTGTTTGCACTTAGGGAACATAAGAAAACAGAAACAGGAAAAGGCCATTCAACCCCTCGACCCTGTTCCACCATTCGATTAGATCACGGCTGATCTGGGCCTTCATTGTATCAAAGTGGTATCTGCACTTATCTTGTGCTTTGTTATTCATGGAGATTACAGTCATACAGGAAAAGGAGCACTCATTTGGTGCTAACTTATTCACTTAGGTGATAATTATTGACAAAGAGGCTTGATGTGCTGCCATGTGGTAGAGTGGGTAATGGTTTGAGGGACTATCTCTTTATTGACATGTGGGGGAGAAGGTCAGGCTGTGGTCGACTGAATTACGTAATGAAGATTTTGGAGAGTACCTGCCCTCTCACGTACCTTGCAACTGTCAGTGTGGACTTCTCTGAGTGGATGTTGTTCTGATGTTCTGCTCCCTGAAGTTCAGGATCCTCCAGAGCCAGTGCCTCTTCATCAACCATGTCAAACCGCAGCTCTTCCTGGATGGCAAAGTTGTGAAGGCACAGCAGGCAACGATAATTCTGGAGAATCCACCTGTCACATACCCCATCGACCTATCAAGGCAATGAAATCATGCTTTCAACACTCCAATGATCCTCTCAATCACCAGCCTGGCAGCTGCATATGCTTCTGTTTAGGGTGGTCGTATTGAAGTCACCAGCCATGGTAGCAGGTGTTGTGCCCTGTCACCCAGTAGCTATCCGTTGATATGGTTTTCTTCCTTGTAGAAGTCAGGGAGGGCTGAATGCTGGAAGATGAAGGTGATGTGGCAGCATCCTGAATGTCAGCCATTGACCTCTGAATGGTGCCACACTTACCTGTGCAATCATAAATCTCTTCCTGTTCACATAGGTTAGGGGATGCTCTGTGGGCACTGTCAATATGATGTGAGTGCCGTTGATTTTACCCTGTACCTTGGGGAAGCCAGCAACCCCATAGAACTGTATAGCCTTTTCTCTCTGGCTGTGATGCCAAAGCTAATGAAGTAGGCTGCTCTGTTGGTCAGGGCTTCAGTCACCTGACGCCTCACCCAGGAGATCACATGGTTTTGGATGGGGTGGAGAGTGTGTATATTGTGATTATACAAGGTATTGCCATTGCATGGGACAGGCTGGAAGGACCAGAGGGTCAAACAGCCTCTGCCTGTAGACCCTTTGATATGGGTAGTGCCTCCTGTGACGTCAGCCTCTCTGTTGGTCCCCTCTCTGCTCTTCTCCAGGTCCTTGTTGTGCAAGTTGTTGGTCTGTCTTGTGCACCTGCAGATCCCAGAACTGCTGTGCCTGCCACGGATGGTGATGTGCCCGCTCCTCAGATATACTGTGGAATAAATCCATTGCGCAACCCATCCTGATGTTGTCAGTTTGAGGGAGTCCAAAATGTAGGCAAATTTGTTTGAACACAAGAAATCTCAGTCTAAAGACAAAGAACTCCCAGCCAAAGGTTTGTCTGAGAGAACTGATTGCCTGGCTGCAAAACCTCACGTTTTATTCACTTCTGTCAATCACTGGTTTGAAGGTCCAAATGAGGGTCGGCTGCAACTCGCCTCTGTTTCCATGGCGTGTTTCAGAGGCCACGGGAGACACGTTCATTATAAGTTAAATTAGTTTCTCTTGCTGAATCCACCAAAATTTAATCCCCTTAAGTGCTTTAAATACGTTAATTGGCCCTTTAAATATTGGCCTGCTTTAAGTGCCGGCGGGACTTCTGGGTGTCTGTTGTACGCGTGCATCCAAACACGTCTGTCCGTCATTGTTCGTATGTCTGTATATGCGTGTCCTTACTGCCCCATCAAAAGATTTTTCCCCGAGCTCCATCTGAATATTCAGGGCGAGCTGCCGACGCCTGTCATGCCTTCACAGGCAGCTCGCTAGATGGAAGCATGTAATTCCTGGAAACCTGCCCAAGGCCTGCTCCATTCAGGACAGCCCAATTTCTTGTAAGGGTCCTTAAACAGGCATTAAACCCCTTATTAGCATATGCAACAGGTCTAACATCTGCTTTAGGTGGTTGCCCCGGATGGCTGAAAAGTTGCTCGACGGGTCCGACATTTTTTGGGCATCCTTGACCGCAGGACATTGCGTCCCAGAATTGTTCCTTTTTGCACCCATTTCGCACCTATAAAACAGGTGCAATGAGAACCAATTTCTATCCCAATGTTTCCAAACAGCAGAAATTACTAACCAAACTTTCCAGACCCTCCAAAGCTGACAAACGTCTCACTTCCACCTTGATCAGGTGACACAGGCAATTGCTGCACCTCTTATGTTTCAGTCTAACTTACTCAGAGTGCAATAATGGGCTAAAATCAGGAAACTCGCATGTACAGTGGCAGGTGGATTGCAGGAAAGGTCAAAAAGTGCAAGGAAATTCGGAGAAAGCCTTTCAAAAAAAAATCCTATGCCGTTCCCGCACCGCTAATGCACCAAAACTGGTGAGGAAATGCACCCTCCATGTAATTTAGTTTCCTTTGTTGACAGATTACTGAGTTACACCTTTAGAATGGTTAGTGGTAGTTGTGTGACTGGAGTTATTAGATTGTGCAATTGTACCAACAAAGATGAGAATAATAATGCCATTATCTCATAGAAAGCATTGGACTTAGATTTTTAAAGATTACGTTTCTATGATCAGGATTAAAATCCCTATCATGTATGATTTAGCTGTTCTTTTAATCCTTTTTTAACAGTCATTTATCCACCATTTTTCATCAGTCTCATCATTATGTTAAAAAGCTGAACATCGCACACCAAATAAATTATTGTTTATCTATGGCTTTACTCTGGGACATTAGTAAATCAATATCCAATAAAAGATTTAAGATTTACCTGGAAGGTCAGTAGAAGCTCGATCCATCTTACCGAGGTAAAGACCTATCTGAAAATTTCAGTAAAATCTCTCCCTGAGGTTTTTTTAACCAAGTTATTACCACAATTAAAAACACTGAGATTTTACCATCGCAATTTATTTCCTGTCTGAACAGGACTTTAAAAAATGGAAAGTGTGGCCCAAGTGAGGGAGATACTTCTGAATTGGATTGTTTTGTACATTTAGAATAAATATTAAAATAAATGATGGAGCTTGAGATGTCAAATAGTCTCCTGAATACATTTTCATGATTTCCCTAAGCTATAAAATTACATTTCTAGAATTACTATTGCAAACTCCAATCTTTGAAATCCTTCAACATATTCTGTAATGGAATAAACCTTGGTTATAGATGTGTTACATTAATAGGTATAAAATGTACCATCTGCACACACACGCACATACTGACGCACATAACTGTAGACACACACACTCTCTCTGAAACTGACACACAGAGCCTCATAGCTCAAGACACACACACACACTCCCTCAGAGACTGACCCACAGACACATATAGCTCCAGATACACACACACACACACACACACACAGCTGATGAAATGACTATTCACAGCAGCAAACCAGCCAAACAGAATCCTGAAAAATAGATAGCTTCACTGCTGATTTTGGAAATGTAATTTCTCTGCAAATAAGTAAGACAGCAAATGCCATTTACAGTATTCCAAATAATTTATAAAAGCATTTTTCCAGTAATTGATTCAATTGCACTAAAGTTTTTCAGTTTTATATAAGAATACAATCCATATTACAGGGTTTATTTTGACAGCAGCTCTTGTACATTGAACTTGTATTCTATGCTTAAATGTTGAGTTTGAATTTAGAAGGATTTGTTTAGTAGCAAGCTTTAAAAAAAAAGCCCTGTGACACTGAATGAAAACACTGCATTTCAAGAGGCATGGAAAAGTAAGGAAAACCTCAAATGTTTTGCTTCAGATTTGTATAAAGCGTCGATTCACACAATAGTGAATTACACCCCTGACTCAAGCAGGCCAGGCAAAATTTTAGAAAGCCTTTTTCCAGCATAAAGATATTTGATTTTAGCTGAGTGTTGAAAAACCAGATGAATCTGAAGCACTGTATTACTATGCGCAAAGAATAACTATGTGCCGGTTTGGTGCATTTCTCATAAATAAATCACCAAAGAAACCAATGTCACTTATTTTCAAAATGTTATCTAAAAAGCCAACAAATTATGAAAAAACATGATCCCTTTGTCACAGCTGAATGCTGCAGCATCTCAGTAGTAAACAGTCAAGCAAACAATTGATCCAGCGAGAGATAGCTTGCAGTACAACATGGTGCATGCACAAAAGAGACTTTATTTATGAAGCACTTGCACAACTTACAAAGATCAGGGGACCTGTAATCTTCAACCCAATTATGGAGCAATATGGCATCTGAATGATTTACATTAAACTAATGGAAATGAAGGAACCTGTCCTTGCAGTGCAGAGGAAGTCAGGTTTTATGTGGAATCCAGAACTTTCCCATGGGCGCGATAGTTACAATATTCTGGAGAAATTATTGTGCCTGCATACTTAAGCTGTGCGTACTCATGGAGTGGAGGTTATTAGAGCAGAAGTTAAGATGCTTACTATATTACTGTGAGGTCGCAGGTTCAGGTCCCTTGGGGGAGAAACACTACAGATGTTAAAACATGTATTGCACTATTCTTTCAGTGTGTGTTGAGGGAATTCTTGATTCGATGTTCGGCTACTTGCTGCACATGTAATACAAGGCACTTTTATACTGATCGTGTGCCATCTGCAGCAAGAGTGCAGTATCTCTGCCATCAGCAGTATACTATAATATAAACAAGATAAGCTCCACACCTCCAACAACTTCTGAGAATGGAGATCTGAACTGTGGAAACAAGTGCCTTTCTCTATTAGCCCCTTGATGAGGACTGAGAGAACAAAGAACAGAATAGTTCATGCCAATTTGTATTTTCTAATATGGGTTTAACGCAGTGTTAGATGGCTTTTGTCAGGACTGAAATCACCAATTGAGCAAACTAGAAGAGTCCAGATCCTGTCAAATTATGTAATAAGCTATTTTTGACTGTTATAAAAGGATAACAGCACATGTACAACAAGTCATGTTTGGACCCAAGTATATTACTGACACTGAGTTGTGTCAATTAATAGCACCTGATTTGGAGGAGTCCTCAATGGCTCCAGCAGTTCTGCTTGTGGCTGTTAAATTGACACCAACCATAACTTTCCTTGCTACATGGTCATTCCAGGTACCTGAGATGATTTTGCTGGCATTAGTCAGAACACTGTGTCCAAAAGCATTCATGAGGTGACTGATGCAGTGCTCTGGAAGGCTGGCAGGTTCATCCATTTTTCTCGGCATCCTGAGAGACACTTGGCCAGACAGCAAAAGTTTTATGCTGTTGATGGCTTTCCTAGAGTCTTGGGTGTGGCAGAATGATCCTACATGGGTGATTTAAGTCAGTCCAATGGCACATATAAAGTACATGGGCTTCCATTCCCTCACTTTGCTGCTGGTCTATGATGCTGATGATGAATTGCTGGGATCAACACCTCATCTTTCTGAGCTGGTTATGTATTCTTCAGTTACTTGAGGAGAATATAATGTTTTTGCAGGAAACCATTCATATGGCTTGAAAACATGGATAATGACACCAGTAGATAACCTGAAGAAACCAGCTGAGTAATAATAATTACAACCACATACAGAAATATATATTTGTAGAACAAACTTTTTATTCACTTAAACAAATATTTGGGCTCATTTTGGCAGGAAAGGGAAAAGGATGGAAGCAGCCAAGGCAGCTGAACAGATGATCTCAATCTTGATGACAAAGAAATCCATGAGCTTCTTGCACTTGTTGTTAGATGTAAGGGTCAGGGAATCCGGAGAGCGGTGTTTAAAGAGGTGGTTGGTAGTGGAGAAAAGAAGCTGGGGTTTATCTTTTCTCTCCAGGATGATCCTAGAATAGTGGGCAGAGGAGAGTAAGGCCCAGGAGAGCATGATGTGTCCAGCCAGATCTAACAATGGATGGCTAAGCCAAGTGTACACCAGATTTGCTCAAATTTGCACCCTTGGACTTGATGGCGTAAAGATGGGGCCATACAATGGGGAATAACCAGGGAGTATCGAGGAAGTTTAAGCTTTAATTCTAACCAGGGAGTATCGAGGAAGCTTAAGTTTTAATTCCAATCCAGATTGAACTTGAAATGAAAACGGAAATATTAGAAATATACATTGGCCCTGAAATTCCACGGAGGTTTCCCTGGTCTCCTATCATAACTTTGGTGGGAGACCAGTGAACCCCCAAAGCAATAGCATAAATAGCTATTTACATAATTTCACTGCCAGTCTCCCCCAAAGTTATGGTGGGAAATCAGGAAATCTCCCATTGATATTTAGGGTCAGCATGTTGGTCATCATTTGAAAACCGACAGAGGCTTTTCATCAAAACTGGAAGATAAAGTTGCATGCAAATGTTTGATGTTGACATTGGGGATTAATTTTACCTTCACCGTCTGGGTTCTAATGTAACGGAGCAGATCACTTGCCTGTTCTAGAACCATCCAGATTGTCATTCCTTTGAAGCTGAAAATTACCCCCATTGAGTGCAAACTAAGTGGTAAAACCTTCCTTTCCTAGCCCTGATATTTATTCATGTTGATCTCAGGGCTAGGATCTGTCAGGGTTTGGAAAAGACAATGGAGGAAATTTACACAGGTCTGTGCCCAGGTGCCTGGATCAGTTGTAAGCAACAAATATTGGAAAATCGGGCAGGTCAGAATGCACACCTGTAAAGGAACCAGCCCAATAATCCCCCCATTAACTTAAATAGAGAAGATATCAGGCAGGTTCCTTTATACATGTGCACTCCGAGTTGTCCTTTTTACCGATATTCGTTGTGCCCAGTCGATCCAGTGCACCTGGGCGCAAGCCGAGGAAATCTCCGTAATAGGGCCTATAAGTTTACCTTCCTGCTATCCTAGTAGTTTATCTGATACCATATTTCCAATTTTACCTTGAAGAGATGGGTTTACTAGTCCCTATAACCTCCCTTGGTAAACTATTCCAAAAACCAACCACCCTCTCAGCAAGTTAAGGTTTCCCTACATCCTGCTTGAATTTACATCTTCTTAACATATACACATGTTCGGCTGCCATGGGGCAATAAAATTAGCCCTGATTGATTCTCTATGTTCTTGAGCCCTATTACTTTGAAAACCTCAGCATATCCTCCTCCAACTTTCTGCACTCCACTGAGAAAAGTCCCAGTTTTTAAGCCTATACTCATATGTTTTATTCTCTAACCTTGTTCTCTTCTTAGTAGCCCTTCTCTGTACCATTTCATTTCAACTACATCCTTTCTATAATGTAGGCTCCAGAACAGCACACAATACTCTAGGTGGAAGCTGACCAATGCAGGATAATGGCAGGATTACTTCCTTTGATCTATAAAGATATCTAAGAATATTTATTCGCAAAATTATTGTTCCTGAGCTTTTTTTTTATACATGCATGACATACGTGATTCCTAAAATCACAGTATATGTTATAAGTTTTTAAAAATTAATTCTCAGGATGTGGACATCGCTGCTAAGGCTGGTTTATTGCCATCGCTAGTTGCCCAAGATATGATACAACTGAATGGCTTGCTATGCCACTTCAGAGGGCAGTTAAGAGTCAACCGCATTCGTGTGTGACTGAAGTCACATATAGGCCAGACTGGGTAAGGACGGCAGGTTTCCTTCCCTAAAAGACATTAGTGAACCAGTTGGATTTTTATGACAATCCAACAGCTTCATGGTCACATTTACTGATGCCAGCTTTTTACTTCCATATTTTAAAAACTGAATTCAAATTCTCAAACTGCCATGGGGAGATTTTGAACTCACATTCTCTGGATTATTAGTCCAGTTACATAACCAGTGCACTACTGTACCCTGGTATAGTTATAATGATACTGTCTGCACAGTCTAATCCTAGTTCTTTCCATTCTCTGGAGACCTAAACATGTACAGAGCATCGACACAGCAACAAATTAGTTTCGGTGGGCATATTTAGATGCAATAATTCAAAGGTCAACAAATACTGTTCCAGTTGAGACTAATTGAAGTATGCTAGGGTCAATAAGTAACTGCATCTGTATTAAAATTAATGGGGGAGCAACACAGGAATGTTAAGGAATATTGAAATATTTATTAATGTCAGACTATTATCTACAGCTGGTCATTGGGAATTGATTAACTTAATAGCTTGATGTTTTTAAATTAAACTTTAACCTAAAATCTTATTGCAGTACAATTATTGAATAGTGTAAATGTGCACTATCACTAAGCTGTGAAAATATGCTTTGACATTAGTCCAGATGGCTATTAAAGTTCCTAAGGGAAATGAGTTTGGGCAATCTCAACCAAATTCCCAATTGGTGTATGACCATAGCACAGATTGCCAATAATTCAGCACTAATTGACACTAACTGGGCAATCTGACTCCAATGGGTGATAAAGCTAGACACTACACAGGGTAGAAATGTAATCACAGTTGTAGTAAGGCATACTCTTATGAGGTTGGGTTTTAAGTCAGGTATTGAGCCAGTCAACTGGGAATTCTGTACTCCATCTAATCTACTTAATATCTGACCTAGGTGTGCTCAAGGCTGTCACTGGGTGTAATGGGATAATACTCAGTTTCCATGAACTCTCATCCACGAACAGAAACTCAAACAAATTCTTTTTGAATGCTGCTGCATGTTTTAATGGATTATGACATAAATTTGACAGCTGAGTTTTACAGTTTCACACAGACTGAGAGAAGTAAAACAAAAATATTTTGCAGGTTTTATGTTTAATAGTTTATGAAGTCAGCTGTATGCCAATAAAAATAATCTAAAAGACATTTATTAACTTATAAAACTGCCCACTTTAGGAGTATTTAATTAATTTTTGGAGAAGCATGCCATATACATATAGTCACCAACAATTAATCATCCAAACCACAGTTGTACTAGCTTTGATCATGAGTATGGATTCTAGTCATCCTCTAATTCACTCATTAACGCCCTGATAGTTAATTTCTTCGCTAACTAACAACCACTTGATACTCGTTAAAAGATCTGCTCTCTCTTGTAAACTGGATTGCATATAGAGCTGCCATATAGCTCCGTAGATAATGTTAAGTTCTGTGTAAAGAGATGATGGAGACGGTTTTATTCACTATCGCATTTTATAGCCATTTCGTACTGATCACAGTTGAAATAAAACTTTAATTTGTTTTACTTTATTGCCCCCTTGGACTGAGACAGTAATTGTGATTGGCTGAATGGCCACTTGTGTGCAGAAAATAGTTTGCATTGTTTCCAGCTAATTGACAACATTGGGAAATAGACATCAGCAGGCAGTGTAGCAGAGACTATTATCAGCCGACATCACAAAGTGCAGTGTGTACCCTGTACAAACCTGGAGGAAAGATTGCCTGAGATATTTTAGCATGGCACAGAGCCACTCATTTGCATGAGCTCCCACTGCAAGATAATTATTGAACGTAGAACCCGGAGAATATTTCCACCATTATTTTTGCTGACGATTGTGTATCTAATGAATGTAATATTTTACAACATATTTCAGATGGCAATTTTTTTGCAGAAATATTTCATTTCAGAGTAATAAACATAAAAATGTAATTTTTCAAAGCAATAAACTGTCACTTGAAAATAATTTCAGCTATTGCTTGTTAAATTTTCTTGACGTTAAGTTCCAGCATTAGGGCTACCACTAGAACTGAGGAAAGGGGCTAATCAGATGACCAGGTGGTGGATAGTCCTAAGTATTGAAGATCCCCAGCATTGAAAATAACATCAGATAGATGCTGAGCCTCTTTACAACACTACCAATTGACGATTCCCTTGCTCTCTCCTTTGTGGGATTAGACTTTGTGGAAATATCACCAGCCCTATTCATTGATCTCTCCAGCTGTCAATGCACAAAATGCCAACTAGAGAGATTGCGAGGGAGGTTTTTGTATATTCAAAGGATGTATTGACCACAAAGGGGAAAAATATTTTTTGGAGGGGTACGTTGTACCAGCTGTAAATTGCTATGTCCTACATAGTAAAAACATATTGCCCTTTTATGCTATCAGGCTTGTTGCGTTGGCCCTGTATCTATATTTGTAGCATATCGCAGCTGCAGAATATAGCTGTGAGGCAGAAAAGCAGCCTAGTTAAACCAATTTCAATAAACATGAGCCTCAAAGAATCTAATTTACATAGCAACACCCCTTAAACTGATTGATTCCCATTTCTGTGCCTCCTATGGAATAACAATGAGGCCAATGACCAAAATCATCTCAACAATCATTGTTCATAGTTTGTAGATAAGAAGACAAGTCACTATAAAATATTTAATTCATTTTAGAACTTTCAAAGAATTTAAAGACTTTAAGGTCAAATAAGTAAATGATTATCAAGGTTTCAATATTGAATCAACACTTAATAAACTTGGAATTTAATTCAGTTTTTTTGTATGTTAATTCATTGTTTTAGGACTCACAACATTAAATATTTTGGGTTTTTACCTTTTCTCTTGCACATCTCCTTAGGTCTCCATTTTTTAACCTTAAATCCAGTATTATCTTTGACATTTTGACAGATTTAAAAACAAATCTCCAAGCCAATATTTTGAAATAGGAATGAAAATTAACTCCAGCTTTATTTATAATCTTAATACAGTTCTGCGATTTTACAAACCACTGAAAATGTTGTGTTTAATTAGCCAATCACACTCACATATTCTTAGGTTTTTTGTGAGGAAAAAGAAAGCATTGGATCAAATAAATCAGACAGTGTTGATAAGAGCAAGAAGTGGATGAACTGCCTCAGATGTGCAGAGATTCCCATTCATCTGCAATTGAGAAACATTATTGTAGTTTTGCAAATAGATATGTTCAATTATTTTACTTGTTTGATGCTGCCTTAGCTGTCTAGAATCTGTGTAAAACAATTCAGTAGCCAAAAGCACCGAGAAATGAATATGTGAAATTAATTTGTTCTAGTTTCCATTAAAATTAACGAGAGGTTGAGTCACAAATTTGATATGCATTTTGACATTGGTGCATGTAATGTGCTCTCAAAGCAGTTCCCAGATACCCCTTCTGTCAAGAGGGTCTCAGTGACAAAATCTGCATACTTCGACAAATCCATAAACTCAGAAAAAATCCTAATTAAACTAAACATTAAAAATATCAATGGCAGAAAATGAAGAATGTAAAAACACACAACAGTACACAAAAACAGGGCCTTGCTTAAAACAGTAAAACGGAGTTGGAAAACAAAGACTTTGTCACTCCAGTGATGGAAGCAATGAATCCTTGAAATATTTTAATTAAAACGTAAGTTATTTTTCAGCAATATCTTTGCCATCTTTTCTATATCACCACATGTAATTATTATTTCCTACACTTAGTACACCTTTTATAACACCAGATTCAAACTGGGTCACAGAATCAATTGTTTAAGAACTATTACAGATAAGATACTAGGCTGTGACATTCCCTTGTAGTTGGCATTGGAACAAAATTCAAAATCTGTAAAAATGAATTTATAAATCTCCTTCATTTCGTCGTTTGATGCTACTTCATCAACACTTTTTGAAGAAACAAAACCAAAAAGAGGAATAAGCAAATATGTGCATGCATAGTAGTCAAACAAAAAGTCTTTTAACATTCTTTGAACAGAAAATACTGCGGCCATTATGGTGAGCGCTGGAAATAGAAGCATTTAAAGTACTTGTATCTGTTATCAACATCGGTATTCGAGTATAGCACCAGTTAACACACAGAAATAGGGTGAAATCAAGCTGTGTCACATAAATGGACTATTGCTTTTCTCAAAATAGCAGAGAAAGGAATTTCACACAAACCTAATAATTAATTTGTATGGTGATATCGCAGAGCAAGATTCACTCGCATTTCCCACACACCTATCTTTTCAACCTCCCTGAACGTGGCTGGCAATTAATGCTGAATTATGATCACTTTTATATTATAGATTCATATCCACTAGAAAGTGCGTTGAGCCTTCCAGTACCAACTTTACCTGGGGACCAGGGAAAGGAAACTATTTTTTCTCCATTAAGTTGGGCTAAATTTGAGCCTAGATCTTAGAGTTAAAGGAACAGTGGGGGTGAAATTCAACTTCACCAGGGGTGCAAAACGAGTGGTAGTGGATCTGCCACCAATGAAGTCAACGGGAAAGGAAAATCAAGCGGGGTGTATAACGGGCAGCCAATCCACCACGGCCTGATTCGCACCCCTGCCGAAGTTGAATTTCACCCCCAGTGTATTAATTTTCTGACTTCATGCTGCTGCTGGGGAACCTTGCCCACAGGGCGTGCTTATCAGAGATGCAGGTGCACATTCTGTTCATTCATTTAAATAATCAGAAGATCATATGCAAAGCGTGCCAAATTTCTGATGCTTGCCTCTGGTGGCCAAGGTTCTCCACCAGCACAAAGTGAGAAAATGACCCTTCGATGCCATCCAAGTCTTTTCCAAAATTGTTTCAAGTATCAGAATGACAATTATATTTGCCATATCATAGGGCAATAACTATCTAATGTCACTAACTAGATGATAGTTTTTAAAAAAATTTTGTTAAGAGCCAATTCTGCGGTCCTGTGCATCGGAAAAGCAGGAGCACTACTGGATCAGAGGGAGTGGGGAATTGTAAACAAAGGACCAGCATTTCCATTCGTCTATTATTAGTGAGTTGAACTGTTTGTGCCCATTTCATATACGAGCCGATGAATACACCAGATAAGATGCAAATACACTTAAGTGAACACAATGCACAGTTACCTGTTATTGGCACTTGGTTTGCTCTTTTTCCTTTGTGGATCCATTTGGAATGAGTGAAAGGGACATTTCACAGGTGCAGGATTACTCTTGATCTTCCTGTCCCTGCAACCAATAGAGTGCTCAATGCCTGCCCTCTCCGTGTTAACAAGGGCCAGCAGGAAATTCCAGCACGGCAGTGCTTCTCGGTCGTGGCACACTTTCAGTGTGCTGCACCCACATTGCTCCCAGTCAGTGCCGAGAGAGAGAAGATTGTCCCTATAGATTCACAGGACTCCATTCAAGTTTCTTGCATACAATAATCAACCAGTGTAAGGCAAGCCTTCCTTCTGGTCTAGATTTCTGTTTCAAGTAGCAACTGTAACACTAATAAAACTAAACAAATAAAAGCAAGAAAACAATGAGAGACCTAAAAGCTCAGGGTTGATGCAACAAATTATTGATGAGGAGATTGATGAATAATCCAGAGGAAAGCTAAAACAATGAACAAGAAGGGGTAAAGCAAAAAGGAATGATTAGGTGATGGTGAAGATTGCAGGAGGATGGAATCTCTGAGGGAGATAAGGAGTTCTACAACTCTGAAGTCCTAGAAAATAATTAATTAAAGTAGCAGACCGCAATGAGACTTAATTTTGTTAGATTCAATAGATGCCAAACTTGGACTACAAGGGTGCAACTAAGGATGAGTATAAAATTAACTAGATCAGATTAGAAGACTTACTTCCTTCCCCCCAACAGTGTTGTGTCTATGTGAAATAAGCATCACAGATAAAACAATTAATGATGTATTAATTAATGCCTCATTTGCAAATTGGCTGCTACATTTCTTACATTACAACAGTATCTACACTTCAAAAAGTACTTCACTGGCTGTAAAGTGCTTTGAGACGTCCTGAGGTTTTGAAATGTGCTATATAAATGTAAGTCTTTCTTTTTTCTTTTATAAAACTGTCAAGGAAGGTAACTGGTCTAACATGTACAGTGTAAATTTAGATAATTGTGGGATTCTGCTTGATTAACCTCCAGGGACAACAAGGAGAAACTATACAGAATCTCTCCTTAAGAGATTAAATCGATTGGGTGGACTCCATGATAGAATGTACCGCACATGGTGTGGGAATAGTTTATAAATGGTGAATAGTCTATTGTTACTCTTTGCTTTCTTATATTCTTGATGGGGGGGGGGGGGGTGAAAGTCTATTCATTCCACTAATTTCTGATACTGTATATGAATATTGATGTTTTACTTAAAAAGTGAAGCACACCAAACTTATCATTTTCATTCCATTTATGGATATTTATTTAAATTTTAATCAGGTGCTATATTTCACTGCATTTTGACTTCCTGCTTTCTTGTATGTTACTGGTTGTCACACAATCCAGTGGCCATTTATGTGATGCACCATTGCAATACCATTTGTTCTCTATTCCAAACAATAAATGGTTTCAAACCCAAAATCAAACAAAGTAAGATGTAGAACTACACATTACTGGGAGCAGAAAACTGTGAGTAGGAATTGAGAGACAAATTTATCCAAGTGAATATGAAGCAGGAAGTCAGGACTGGAAAAGAATATTTAAAGGGAAACATCTGCAGGGATGAAGAAAGCTGATAATAAAAGCGTTTGGTGCATATTCTTCCAAATGAGGAATCTGGGGAATAATTATAGCTCAAGTCCTCAAATTTAGGTTTTGGAGGAGGTCAACGGAGAGGAGAAGAAGGAGGAGAAGAACAATGGGTAGTAGAGCACAGTGATGTGAAATTTCCTGAAGACATACCAGAGGCAAAGTCCACCTTCTTGAAAATGTATTGCAAATAAAATAAGAACATGCTATTCTTTGACTTTCCAGATTGAAGTCCAATTAAAACAGTGTAAATGTAACAAGTAACTCTCCCATGGCATTGTTCATGGGTAGTTAGGGATGTGGATAGCGATGTTCTGTATATACAATCATAGAATCATAGAATATATATATATATATATATATATATATACACTACTTATATCAAGCTCATCTCACCATGTTTCTCACTGAAGTCTTGGAGTTGCCACTCAGGGGCTTTGTTTATCAGAGTGGGAGAAGTCTGGGAATATTTGGGGAAGGCTTCAACCTGCAACGCTGGGGACGGACTAAGTTTCACTGTTGCTGCTTTTGGAGTGCATTGTGCTGTTTGGACAGCGGTCATTTGAGGAGACCAGTAGACTGTATGAAGTTTGGGAGTCCCCAGAAGAGCTCCTCGGTGGTTCTCCTCTCCTCCTCCACCCCTCCCCCCCCCAAAATGTTTGTGTTACTCTCCCCCTTTTCTATCTGTATTTCTCTCTTTCTATCTCTCTCTGCTACTCTCGGCTTTTTACGGTTTCTCTTTGTTAATCTCTTACTCCATCTGTCACTTCATCCTTTCTCTCTGTTATTCTGTTCCTGCTTCTGTCTGAATTACGGTCCCTCTTTCTCTGTTATATTCTCTGTTAATCTTTTTCTTTATCTTTGTCACTGTCCCCTTTCTGTTTCTCTGTTTCTCTCTCACTGCTTTTGGTGCTTCCTCTGTTAACTCCAGTGATCGGTGCCAACTATACCCTTTTCATTGAGTGAACCAATCTGCACCTACTGCCTTTTCTTTAAGAGATTTCTTACAATGGGACAAGAGCAACAGAAACAGCAGCCATGGCAAGAACCATGGCACCTTGGGAAGTCTCAGATGAGACTGGGTGGGAAGACATGGAGTGGCCAGAGACAGCACTGAAATATAGGAAGGATGGAGCTATCAGATTTCTTCATGTTGAGCCTTCGAACATTATATTGAGCTAGAGCCTGGAGTACAAGGGTGTGATGCCTTTTTATGCAGGAAAGAGTGTACTTAACTGGGGGATGTTGATTCTGCATGTGTATGGGGTTGGGAAAACAGTGGAGCAATTGCATTGAATTACATAGAATGTACAGCACAGAAACAGGCCATTCAGTAAAACTAGTCCACGCGCGTGTGCTCCACACAAGCCTCCTCCCACCTTACTTCATTTAGTGGACTGGTGAAATTTGCATCTCTATTTGTTAATTATGTGATAATGTTGGAATGGGTGAGGGACTGCCATGGTAGCTAAATCTTAGAGGTTTTTTAGCTGCAGTGCGATTGAGCTGATTTTTGTTGTAATGTGACTGAGTAGAAAGTTTAGGGAGAGGAACATTTTGCGCAATGTGATTAGTGAAAAATGAAAATGGAATAATAACAATGAGAAAAGAGAAAAATCAGTGAAACTAACCAATGAGGAAGAAGAAAATTGACAGCTATTCAAAGGAAAAATGATGGACACTCATGCCAGACATAAAACTTATCATATTTTTATTATACATTTTATTTCAACTTTTTGCCAGTTGAACCCTGAATTTAGTCATCTTTTGTCCAATGGGTTCTGCAGCATTATTGGTTGTATTTATTACACATATAAAATTTTCTAATTTTCCCTTACTCAAAATACTACGGTTTAACTGTCATTAAATTAAAGCTATTTAACTTCACCAAATCTGGAAAAAATGTAAATACTGACAAAGCTATTGAATTGCCCTTTCTGGGGACAGGGTTTCAGCAATCTGACAAGGGAACAGCCAGGACACCTGTATTTGCTACTGACCTGTATATTACACAATGTACAAATAATCAGTATAGCCTCTAAATGCACAAATGAAAGTTTCATTCATCAGCATTGTTCAGCCTGTTTTCCACATTGAATAAAAGAAATTGATCATCGCTTCAAACATGTCATTCTTAATCGTTTTTCATCAGGATAGATTATAACCTGAATGAGAGAGAGTCTTGTTCACTCTCAGGCAGAATTCTCAGTTGACTTCTACCCTTAAGGATAAAACCTGCCTTGCACAAATCCATTGAGATACAGAGATAAGATCCCCTTGCATCTCACTGAAACTGAATCTATTGAAAGTGATATTAAAGATTATGTTTCATTCTGCCAGAGCAGAATCTCTTAACTAGAAGAACATGAGCACAGACATCCCACTGAGATTTGACATGACAACCATTCCCAATTCATCGAGGTTCAGCCCAGTCTAAAGATGCCCATTTATACACGTTTGACAATCTTTCTCACTTGGAAAGCTTTTTAAATGTACAACACCCCACGGGATCAGTTCTTTTAGAGACAAAAGAAGCCATAGATATCTTCTGTCCATTCTTGATATCTGCAGGCATCATTGTACAATACCATAGTTTCACTGTGGTGTGATTATTTAGAAGGAAATCATCGGTTGAATACAATTACCATTTTATTGACATTGAAGGAAACCAGGTTCAGCAGCTTTAGCCTTTACAGCACCGACTGTGCAATTTATTTTATACTCTCATACGTCTGATTTTGTGCTTTTCAAGATCTTAAACTGCAAAGTTATTCAGCACTTAACCCTTGTTTGGCAGGCAACTTCCACTGAGGAAATTTAGGAATTTCTCTATTTTTATTCCTCCCCTTTTATTTTTTTTAACTTAATCCTTCTCCGAGTCACAAAGTTTTCTGTCAGCTGAAAATCTCCTCCGACCCACTGCTAACAATATTAACACTGCTGTGTGGGTCTAGTAAAAGTGAAGTACATCTATGGGACAGAGTACGAACAGAAATTCTCTGATAGGCCAACAAGGAGATCCGTGGGCAGGGCAGGGCGGTGTGGTAGTTTTCCTGCAGTGGGACACCAAACGAATAGCTTGTCTGAAAACGGACAAAAATATATTATGCAGTGAAGTGTTGGCCATTAACAAGATGTGACACTCATCAGAAATATAGTGAACATTTTTCAGTGAAAGTGAATATTGATAGAATCTACTGTTATTTAATTTTAAAAATGTCTTATCATAAACACCTTCAACCTGACAAGGTGTCAGCCTTGGCTCAGTGGTAGTGCTCTTGCCTCTAAGTTAAAAGGTCAATGGGTTCAAACCCCACTCCAGGATATGCACCACTTGTATTATTGTAGATGATTTGATGCCAAGGATATCATCACAAACATGTGTGCCAATTTGCCTGGCAGCACCCATGATTCTTGCCAATTCGAGATTTCCCAGGCAACAGTAGAAAAAAAATTGACCGGTGATAAGTTACTAAATAAAACAAATTTTGTGGATTTTTTGCATCTGTTTTATTTACAATCAATTATATTTCTTCTTTCACAGGTGCAAAGGGAATGGTCAGAGATATGGCTCATGACTTCAGTGATGAATTCCAAACTGAAAGCCAGGAGAGATATAATAGAACATACACTGTTACATGAACAGTAACTCAGCAGACATTTTGATACTTTAGCAGGAAGCTTTTCTGGGCTTATTTTTGAATTGTTGCTAATTTTGCTGCCCAGTTAATGCCTGTTAGAAAATAACACTTTCGAAAACCATTATGTAACCAGCAGTGTGAGTCCAAATTCAACCAGGTTTCACTGGCCTGGATTTTGCTCTGAAAATAACGGTGAGCCGAACAAAATGTATTCATTCATGGGATGTGGGCGTCGCTGACAAGGCCAGCATTTATTGCCCATCCCTAATTGCCCTTGAGAAGGTGGTGGTGAGCCGCCTTCTTGAACCGCTGCAGTCCTTGTGGTGAAGGTTCTCCCACAGTGCTGTTAGGGAGTGCCAGGATTTTGATCCAGCGACAATGAAGGAACGGCGATATATTTCCAAGGCGGGATGGTGCGTGATTTGGAAGGGAATGTGCAGGTGGTGTTGTTCCCATGTGCCTGCTGCTCTTGTCCTTCTAGGTGGTAGAGGTCGCGGATTTGGGAGGTGCTGTCGTAGAAGCCTTGGCGAATTGCTGCAGTGCATCTTGTAGATGATACACACTGCAGCCACAGTGCGCAGGTAGTGGAGGGAGTGAATATTTAAGGTGGTGGATGGAGTGCCAATCAAGCGGGTTACTTTGTCCTGGAAGGTGTCGAACTTCTTGAATGTTGTTGGAGCTGCGTTCATCCAGGCAAGTGGAGAGTATTCCATCACACTCCTGACTTGTGCCTTGTAGATGGTGGAAAGACTTTGGGGTGTCAGGAGATTGCAGTGTCCTTGGCCCAACCATCTTCAGTTGCTTCATCAATGACCTTCCCTCCATCACAAGGTCAGAAATGGGGATGTTCGCTGATGTTTGCACAGTGTTCAGTTCCATTCGCAACCCCACAGATAATGAAGCAGTCCGTGCCTGCATGTAGCAAGACCTGGACAACATCCAGGCTTGGGCTGATAAGTGGCAAGTAACATTCACGCCAGACAAGTGCCAGGCAATGACCATCTTCAACAAGAGAGAGTCTAACCAACTTTCCGTGACATTCAACGGCATTACGATCGCTGAATCCCCGACCATCAACATCCTGGGGATCACCATTGACCAGAAACTTAACTGGACCAGCCACATAAATACTGTGGCTACAAGGGCAGGTTAGAAGCTGGGTGTTCTATGGCAAGTGACTCAGCTCCTGACTCCCCAAAGCCTTTCCACAAGGCACAAATCAGGAGTGTGATGGAATACTCTCCACTTGCCTGGATGAGTGCAGCTCCAACAACACTCAAGAAGCTCGACACCATCCAGGACAAAGTAGCCCGCTTGAGTGGCATCCCATCCACCACCCTAAACATTCACTCCCTCCACCACCGGCGGACTGTGGCTGCAGTGTGTACCATCCACAGGATGCACTGCAGCAACTCGCCAAGGCTTCTTCGACAGCACCTCCCAAACCCGCGACCTCTACCACCTAGAAGGACAAGAGCAGCAGGCGCATGGGAACAACACCACCTGCACGTTCCCCTCCAATTCATACACCATCCTGACTTGGAAACATATCGCTGTTCCATCATCGTCGCTGGGTCAAAATCCTGGAACTCCCTACCTAACAGCACTGTGGGAGAACCTTTGCCACACGGACTGCAGCGGTTCAACAAGACGGCTCACCACCACTTTCTCAAGGGCAATTAGGGATGGGCAATAAATGCTGGCCTTGCCCACATCGCATAAACAAATTTTTAAAAAGTCACTCGCCACAGAATACCCAGCCTCTGACCTGCTCTTGTAGCCATAGTATTTATGTGACTGGTCCAGTTAAATTTCTGGTCAATGGTGACCCCCAGGATGTTGATGGTGGTTAGACTCTCTCTTGTTGGAGATGGTCATTATCTGGCACTTGTGTGGTGCGAATGTTACTTACCACTTATCAGCCCAAGCCTGGATGTTGTCCAGGTCTTGCTGCATGCGGGCACGGACTGCTTCATTATCTGTGGGGTTGTGAATGGAACTGAACACTGTGCAATCACCAGCGAACATCCTCACTTCTGACCTTATGATGGAGGGAAAGTCATTGATGCAGCAGCTGAAGATGGTTGGGCCAAGGACACTGCCCTGAGGAACTCATGGTAGAGCAATGTTCTGGGGCTGAGATGATTGGCCTCCAACAACCACTACCATCTTCCTTTGTGCTAGGTATGACTCCAGCCACTGGAGAATTTTCCCCCTGACACCCATTAACTTCAATTTTACTGGGGCTCCTTGGTGCCACACTCGGTCAAATGCTGCCTTGATGTCAAGGGCAGTCACTCTCACCTCACCTCTGGAATTCAGCTCTTTAGTTCATGTTATGGACCAAGGCTGTAATGAGGTCTGGAGCTGAGTAGTCCTGGCAGAACCCAAACTGAGGATCGGTGAGCAGGTTATTGGTGAGTAAGTGCTGCTTGATAGCACTGTCGACGACACCTTCCATCACTTTGCTGATGATTGAGAGTAGACTGATGGGGCGGTAATTGGCCGGATTATTTTTGTCCTGCTTTTTGTGGACAGGACATATCTGGGCAATTTTCCACATTGTCGGGTAGATGCCAGTGTTGTAGCTGTACTGGAACAGTTTGGCTAGAGGTGCGGCTGGTTCTAGAGCACAAGTCTTCAGCACCACAGCTGGGATGTTGTCGGGCCCAAAGACTTTGCTGTATCCAGTGCACTCAGCCGTTTCTTGTTATCACGTGGAGTGAATTGAATTGGCTGCAGACTGGCTTCTTTGTTGGTGGGGATCTTGGGAGGAGGTTGAGATGGATCATCCATTCGGCACTTCTGACTGAAGATGGTTGCAAACGCTTCAGCCTTGTATTTTGCGCTCGCGTGCTGGGCTCTGCCATCACTGAGGATGGGGATGTTCACGGAGCCTCCTCCTCCTGTTAGTTGTTTAATTGTCCACCACCATTCACGACTGGATGTGGCAGGACTGCACAGCTGTCACCATTATTTCAGTGCAAATGGTAAAGCAATTTCTGGCGAACGCAGGAATCCAGAAGCTGCTGTACTAGATGCTCTACTCCTCCATATGCTGCATGGGAAGGACATCTCGCCAGCTGACTCACCGTTCAGATGATCCTAACGGTGTAAAGTTCCTGCACTGCCCTGATGGGTGCGAAGAAATCTCATCACAAAAGGTGGGTCAATTTATTTAAATCTAAGCACACGTTTAAGGTGTGGTAAGTCTTAATGTTTGCAAACAACCTCTCTGGCACTGAAAATTAACTTTTACAAGCGTGGAGTCTCATTCCTTCAGATTTTAATTATTGATTGCCATTTTTTTAAACAAAATAAGTTTTATTTTAATTTTTTTACTTTTTCTTTCTGTCTCTTTTATCTCTGTTTCTTCGCTCAAATTTCTTACCCACTCTTTATTTCGCTTTCTGAACCTGATCTGACATTGAATTCACGATTCTAACTTACACTTCCTTGTTCTGACTCTGCGTGGCCTATTAACATGCTTCAATCTGATTGATTAAGTGGGGTATACAGTTGATCGCCCCATTCACACAGGTCCTAGATGCCCGGGAGAGGGCGCCGTGATTGAAGGCTCGAAGAGAGGAACCTGCCGTGCAAAAGCTCATGAAAAGTCAATGGCAAGTTCAAGTCTAATTATTTTGCTCTGAGCGGTGTCCGTTCACCGCTCAGAGCAAAATACGGCCCATTGTTGCTACAGGAGTAAACAATGGAATATTTCAAACCTTTTGCACAATATTTTTCACCAGGGTAGCAGGAGCCTTTATATTCTCTGAAGAGCAAGATAGATGTGACATGCAAGCACAGAAAAGGAGCTCATAGTCAGGCAAAAGGTTGTATTGTCCAAGAATTAATTATTTCACATCGTGTAAGGAGTGTGGAAAGACTAATGAGGGAGGTAATAGCAGATAAATGCCGCATGTTGGTTCAAAATTTGAAAACTGCCTCAGTGACTTCTACTGCTTTGCCTGGTGGCTGTAAAATTCACAGCAGCCATAAATTGTTATGCTGCAGAATCTTTTCAGGCAACTAGAGTGATATTTCTGAAGGCACCACATCTATCTGAATTTAAGAAATGACAGATGCACTGTTCCAGAGGACTGGCAGTTTCATTCATTTCTCTAAAAGCAGGGGAAAAACAGTCAAGCACATGGCAAACACTTTATGACATTGTGGGGCTTTCCATATTTCTGGCAGTGATTGACTATACTCAGTTTCTCTCTCTACATCCTCCTGATTAGGCTTGTCACATGGTCGTATTGTTACTGAACATTTTCTGATGTAAGTCAAGAGACCAGGTACAGATGAACCGGTTGCTCCAGCTGGCCCTGCAAACATGTCAGGCCCACCAAATATTTCTAATTGCTTTGGAATAAACATTACTTGTCTCTTAACGTTGAGTTTAACAACTTTAGATCTTAGCCACCACTTCTATTTCCTCTCGGACAGCAGGTGCTGGTAATGGAGGATGGTTGCACCAGAGTCACTGAGAGTGGTGGAGGTGTGGGTTGGTGCTCGGGGTAGGGATCCACTATCGGTACACAGCCGACGGGGTGATCCGCACCCCTGGGCTCCACCTGCTTTTCTTCTGCCGTATTCTTGTGCCACAAGATCCTTCTTTTTGCCAGGTTTTCTGTGCTACCCTCCTCCTCTGCTATTCTGCTTATCTCATTATCACCTCCTTTTGCCTTGCACTTTTGTCATTTAATCACTCCTGCCTCCACCCTATCACAGACCTTTCTCTTTTGTTCTTACCCTGCACCCCCCATCCCCAATCTTTTCCCTGGCTCTATACTTGCTTAAAAGCTGTTCACCTCTAACCTCTCGCAGTTCTGATGAAAGTTCATTAACCTGAAACAATGGGCCGGATTTTGCTGTAAAGCTAACGATGAGGCTAACAGGGCTCACCATTATTTGTGTGCTGATGGGACAGCAACTTCCGGCGACTGCACATGTGCAAATCCGGAAGTTGCTGCATGAGATGTGATCCTCCTCCAAAAGCTGCACGAAAGCGGCATCTCTCTGTCTGACTCCATGTTCATGTGAAATTCCAGTACTTACCTCATAGATACTGACTAAACTTGCTACAAAAAGTTAAGTCAAGTCATTTCAAATCTAAGTACCCTTTTAATGACATGGCACATCTTAATTACTACCAAACAACCTTGCTGGCACTGAAAATTAATTTTTACAAGTGTAGAGTCTCATTCCTTCAGATTTTAATTGTTGTTGGACATTTAAAAAAAAACAATTTTTAATACTTTAAAAAAAAAATTTCTGTCTCTTTTATCTCTGTCTCTTAATTCAATCTTTCTTTCCCTCTCTTTATTTCACTTTCTGTACCTGATCTGACATTGGATTCACTATTCTAACTTACACTTCCTGGTTCAGACTCTGCGCTGTTATTAACGATGCTTCAATCTGATTTGTTAAGGAGATACACACCTGTTCACACAAGTCCCAGATGCCCGGGAGAGGGCACCAGACTTTTTGGATCTCTAACGTACAGTAACTTGCCGTGCAAAAGCTCATAGAAAGTCTGTGGGCAAGTGTAAGTCTAACGAACGCGGGTGCCGTTCGTTTGCCGCTCACAGCAAAATCCGGCCCATTAACTCTTTCTCTCTCCACAGATGCTGCCTGACCTGCTGAGTGTTTCCAGCATTTTCTGTTTTTTATTTCAGATTTCCAGCATCCACAGTATTTTGCTTTTGTATTACTTGTCCCTCATCAGGTTGATTAAGTGGCAAGTAACATTCATTAACACTCATTAAGGGGCAAGGAACATTCATTCCAGACAAGTGCCAGGCAATGACCATCTCCAACAAGAGAGAATCTAACCACCTCCCCTTGACATTCAACGGCATTACCATCGCCAAATCCTCCACCATCAACATCCTGGGGGTCACCATTGACCAGAAACTTAACTGGACCAGCCACATAAATACTGTGGCTACAAGAGCAGGCCAGAGGCTGGGTATTCTGTGGCGAGTGACTCATCTCCTGACTCCCCAAAGCCTTTCCACCATCTACAAGGCACAAGTCAGGAATGTGATGGAATACTCTCCACTTGCCTGGATGAGTACAGCTCCAACAACACCCAAGAAGCTCAACACCATCCAGGTCAAAGCAGCCTGCTTGATTGGCACCCCATCCACCACCCTAAACATTCACTCCCTTCACCACCGGTGCACTGTGGCTGCAGTGTGTACCATCCACAAGATGCACTGCAGCAACTCGCCAAGGCTTCTTCGACAGCAGCTCCCAAACCCGCGACCTCTACCATCTAGAAGGACAAGGGCAGCAGGCAGATGTGAACAATACCACCTGCACATTCCCCACCAAGTCACACACCATCCGGACTTGGAAATATATCGCCGTTCCTTCATTGTCGCTGGGTCAAAAATCTGGAACTCCCTACCTAACAGCACTGTGGGAGAACCTTCACCACACGGACTGCAGCGGTTCAAGAAGGCGGCTCACCACCACCTTCTCAAGGGCAATTAGGGATGGGCAATAAATGCTGGCTTTGCCAGTGACGCCCACATCCCATGAACGAATAAAAAAAAGGTTAAAATTGGGAAAATAGGAGCATGTGGGGGCTCTCCCAATTTCTTTACCTACTTTCTCAAGCTGATGTTTCCAATATTTTCCCAAACTATTTTCTGTTGGGAGCACACCTTCAGTTTGTCAATAATACTTTGTCATCTTTATTTAGAAAGTTGCTGTACCCAATAAAACTTAAGTTCAGTTGCTGTGAATTCCAGTTCACAATCTATAAATCTTATGAGAGTCTCCCTATTCACTGATGTTTTTATTGCATCGTATTATGAAGGTCCACATTCTACTCCACCCACGTATCACATATTGTGCACCATCACTATATAATAAAATATAAATCACACACACTTATGTCACATGTGATTGTCTGATGCACACAGGTGCTATGCACTAACCCAGGAAATATATTACCAAAATGTTTTTGCACCCTTACAGAATTGACTAAATATCGTTGAACTAACCTTGACTTGTATACAAATCCTTTATGTTCAGTGAGATACTTCATTACTTTTATAAGCTTTGTTGTTATTTTATTACTCATTCATTATTTGAAACTTGCATTAGTCCCCTGGATTCACTGCACCATAATCACACCTTAAAGTTACAAGTGATTAACAGTATTGGCTGGGATTTTGCAATGGGAATCGTGTGCAATGACCAGTTTTGCAATAATATCAAATCATAATCTTTCAGATCATGATTACAAAATCACAAGGACCCTGAAATGTTTTGGTCATGATCCTGACAGTTACAACGGTGTTGACCGGAGGTCACTGGTTACGATTATTGGCTTAGTACAAAGAGGAGAAGAGTCAATCTTGTGTCTTATCACATCTCCTTTGTCTTTCACAAAACTTAGCTAATTCAAACCAGTTCCAGCCAGCTCAGGCCAGCGACTGAACTCAGGTTACTTCAGTTCAAAAGTTGCTTTTGCCTGTGTGTCAGCAGCTGGGCTCAGGTTACTTTCTGCGGCCAACAACGGGATCTTTTCCAAAGATGCCCTCCAGCACTGACCCAACCGATATTTACAGGATCATTGGGAGGGCACCTCATCAGCATGGGGCAAGAGTGAATAAGTGCCGCTTCCAGTGAATCTCTGGCACTTGCCTGCTCCATGCCCACACAAACTATGCCCTTAAAGCAAAAGCAAAATACTGCAGATGCTGGAAATCTGAAATAAAATCAGAAAATGCTGGAAATATTCACCAACTGACTATGTCCTTAAAGAACTGTTGCACTCTTATAGGAAGGCAATATGTTTTTTTTGGAGGCCGCGTTACTGGGCAGCTTGACTGTAAGAGCTCTCACAACAGCCTCTTTCAAAGAGAGCCTGGGGGTTTTATGGAAGGAGGTGGCCCTGAGTAAAGTGGCAATTTTCAAATACAGCCAATGTATAGCAAGCATGACAGAAGGTGGTCAATCACATGAATGCTGTCTCTGCAGTGCATTGCACATGGGATCGAAGGAGAAAGAAGTTCTCCAGATCGAGGCACAGTGCCTAGCTCAAGGTAGGGGAGACTAGAAGTAAGGGAATGGCTAGACTATGCATGCAACTAGCACTCAGCCCACAGTATATTGCCGCATCTGCAATGCAGTCTACAATCTATTGCCTCACCTCTCATTTCTTTATCTTCCTAAATATCTGAAGATGCACTTCCAACTTGATGGCTGCCAAACGGATAAGCTTCTTTCACTTGCACAACCCTGGTTTGTTTACTCACTAACTCATTATAAACTGCCTGTTCTTCCTTTCACACTAGATGGAATACAGGCTGCTCATTGAGGTTTCCCCCACTTTACCCCTTAATGCTCAAAGGGTTTCATTGCTCTCTTTTCAAAGGAGAAGGCTGTGCATAACCATCAACAGAGAACCCTTACTGGTGGTTGACCAGCCAACCTGCAACACTTCAGCTGTTGTGAGGAGCAGTCCCTCAAAATGATTGAAGTGGAGGCTAGCAAAGGAATAGGTGAGGACGAGCTTACTGGCTTTGTGACAGCCCAACAAGATAAGGGTTTCCTTCAACTTTGTGTTCTTGCTACTACTTAACACTGAATCAGTGACCAGCGGGCAGCCACATCTGTCTCTCTGCAGAAGGCACCTTAGTGTCCTTGCTACTGGTTGCATAGCCATAGGCTGCCTATCTTTTACTGACATGTATCCACTTTCTCTTTATGTAGGGGTCATCCAAGATAAAGCTGCTGACACAGAGTGAAGCAGGATACCACTCAATCGTATGAGCTTCCAACCCCACAAGTACCAGCCCAGATATATCCACTTCAGGAGAACTGGATAAGGGGAGTCAGGAAGAAGCAACTGGTGAAGCTCCAAGCAGCAGTAAGCAGGAGCAAGTGGAGGTGGCAGAAGATGAGCAGCAACAGGGGGAAGGAAGGGCTCAAGCAAGCAGCTGTCATGGGATTCATTGATTAGTACCGTTCAGGGGCTGCATTCCAAGCAACACTGATTAATCAGAAGAGGCTCTTCATGTAGCTTTGAGAATCTTCAGAGGTGCCTGCATGGAATGTTGGAGAACATAGAGCATTGCTGCTCTGATAACTTTGTAGGCATGCTAGAGGGTTTTGGAAAGGGGCTGTCTCTGTGCCAGATGTCATCTTAAGAACACTCCAGTATTTGACACAACTCGATAATTGCCACTCTTCTGAATTTTAGATGGCAAAGGCAGGTGTCTTCTGACATTTCCATGTAGCTGTGCCTGTGTCATATAATGTACTCCTGCTTGCGGGTGGGTGCCTGGTCCCTACCACCACCACTGGACCTGCCTCTCCTCCCTCTTCAGGAATTCCTCTTTTTCCTCCACACCTAACAGTGCCACTGTTGGACCCACTGGAATACCCATTGTCAGCATTTGTTTGTATTGCAGAGGCAAACTGGTGCCAGCAACAATGCAGCATCTAAGGAGTGCTTAACAGACAGAAAGCAGCAGGAGAAAAAACACTCCCAAAAACGATCAGAGTTCCGTTAGTCAATTCAAAAATAGCAGTCAGAATGCAAGTGTCATTAATATCGCAACCTAGCTTTAAGTAGTGCAGATTTTTAACGAGCAGCACGCAGGTCTCCCGATGTGTGCTTTACACAGGTGCTCAACGAATTAAGCTGTGCTGCAAAACATGGAACCAAGAGATCAGCACCAAGTGCACCGAGGCTTACTAGAGAACCAAGAGATCATTGCACAAGGCTTAGTAGCCGGATTTCATGGGCTGTGCCCGCTGCTGATGAGAAACCGCTCTCCAAGCACATCACCATAAAATCAGCCTCAGTGTTAGAGATATGTAACAAATAGAATGCTTTAACTTATAACAAACCAGCTAAGATGTCACAGGGCAAGAAAGTGGGAATGTTTATCTGATTAAAGGAACCTTTCTCAGCTCCATGCAGAGGAGAGCTTGCTGAAACAAGTATAAGGTTTTATGTATTATAGAACCACAGAAGTTTACAGCACAGAAGGAGGCCATTTGGCCCATCGAGTCTGTGCTGGCTCTTAGTGAAAGCAATTCAAAACGAATCGATTTACCCTGCTCTCTCCCTATAATCCTATGAAGTCCAGTAAGAGTCCAACATGGCACATGGCCTGCTGTACTGACTACTAAACCATCTTCTGTGATTCACTAAAGTTTTTTTCTGCAACGGTGTCAAAATTCCATTCCAATTTGGCAACTGAAAAGCAGTGGGGGTGGGGGTAGTTTTGTGATATCCTAAAAGTGCTGGACATTAAGGCACTGAAGACTTATTACAAAAGCACATGGTAAGAGATATGTTGGTCACTGTCAACCATGTTTCTTTTCTACTTCACAAAAAGGTCCAAAAGTGCAAATAGAATCATTTTACCAAACAGGGACAAGGCCTTCAAATGCTTAAATCTGTCAATCTATCTATTTTTCTAAAGCTTTCTGTGGGAAAAGAAAAATTAATTTATTTTGCCATCTCACATCACGTGAAATAATTGCATGTTTGCATCTTTGAAAATGTGCAAGAAACATGGGGCAGAAATCACTCAGAAAATAATGGCAAGCTCAACAGCGCTCACCGTTGTTAGTGGTGAAATCATGGAGCAAGTTCCGGCATTCACACATGTGCAGTGAAACGTGGAAATCCGGAACGTGCTCCTCCTTGTTCACCGACAATATGACAGCTTCGAATTAAAGGAATATTGCCGGCTGCAATCAATGAAATCATTGAACCAGCAGCAACTTTCTCTTCTCTCCAGCTGGAAAGTAAGTAGTATCATCATAAAACAGGTACGTTTAAATATACCAGACTAAACTAAGTTTAAATGTAAGTGTTAATGACTGCCAAACAACTAAAAATTAACTTTTAAAAATACGGAGTCTCATTACTCCTTATATTAATAGTTTTTGGTCATTAATTTTTTTTTTAATTAATTAATTTTTTTAAATGTTAACTTGTGTCTCTTTTATTTAATTTGATTATTTCTTACTGTCTCTTTTTTTCGCTGTCTATAACTGTTTTTACAATGATTTTAGTGTTGTACCTTTTATTTCCAGGATTTTACGTTCCAGCTTGCAGAAACTTGTCGATCCTCTCCCATGGGTTCTAGCTTTGCTTGAACTAACCCTGGGCTCTTCTCCACTTCCTATTAGAGGAATTGCACCCAGTGAGTCAGTGGGTTAGTATAAATCTATGGAGCGGCGAACACTGCTGGTTTGCTGCTCGAACAATTTCTACCCCATCGTGTTTCCTGCCGGTTAGCCTTCACAAAACAGAGCTCTTGGGTCAGGCTCCTGCCTCAGGCTCCCTCTAGCTTGCTCGGTATGTCTTTTTGGCTATTCAAGAGTTGTTTAGACTTAATTGGCTCTTCTGGATCAGAATTTTTAGATGACTCTGTCCCCTCCCGCCACACTGAGTGGCAAGTGCCTCTCATCTTGGTAAATTCAATGCCTAGAGGGTTTGAAACATCATTATTCAAATGATTTCCATTACATGGTTTATTTCCTGGGATTTTTTAAATAAACTTCTTTTGTTCTGTTTATTGTTTGGATAGTTAAATTCATCTTATCTATAAAAACTTACACAGAAAACATGTTTCAAAAACACATGCTTTTTTCTAGTGTGGTAAAATTCAAAAGTTTGAAAAACAGTTAAGATAGCTTATATTAATTCACCGACACTATGCTACTAAATAAGGAAGCATTTATCCTGCAGATAAATTGTTCATATAACGGTAAGATTTTCTTTCAGCGATGGCAGAAGCACATTCCTTTGTTTAAACGTTTAATGGGATACCCTATGGGATGGTTCCTGCATTGTAGAGTAGGAGAGGGGATTGTTGTCTGGGCAATTGTATTGTTGCTCGTGATGTGGACTTTTGCCTGGTTACTTTTGGGGATGAGACAGTTTTTATACTCATTCCCTCATGAGTTTAAATGGATGGGTTAGAGTCCATAAAATACATTGCGGATCCTCGATGGTATTGTTGATCAGAATTGGGGGTAAAAATTTCTTATGGCCAGTTTTCAGGCTCATAACCAACGACACGCAGACAGTGCATGCCCCAACCAGGAGGCCTGAGGCTCCCCTGACATTAGGCCTCAGGCCTCATTGTAATCATTTGAGCAAGCTGCTACTGTTTATCGTGCCCCAAAGGCAGCTCATTGTAAGGGTGCCAATTTTGTAAGTCCTGAGCGGGGGAGGGGGTGCAAGAACAATTCTAAGTGGGCCGTTCATGGGCTGTCAGCAGACCTCAGGAGTGCTGTGGAGCTTAAAGGAGCATTCCTGCTTCTCCTTGATTCACAGGAATCTACCTCTTGTTTTTGGTGATGGCTGCTACTGAGGTCACATCGACGCTGAAGAATTCTGAGCTGGGCAGACCCGGAGCCTGCTCCGCTCATCGTGGACAAATTCAGTGCAGGTGTCCTGAAACTGGTGTTAGGCCCCTCATTTATCATTGTCAGCCATGGCTCAGCGGTAGAACTCTCACCTCTGAGTCAGAAGGTTGTGGGTTTCCAGACCCACTCCAGAGACTTGAGCATAAATCTAGGCTGACACTGCAGTGCAGTACTGAGGGAGTGTTGCACTGTCAGAGGTGCCGTCTTTCGTTTGAAACGTTAAACCAAGGCCCCGTTTACTCTCTCAGGTGAACATAAAAGATCCCATGGTACTATTTCGAAGAAGAGTAGGGGAGTTTTTGGCCAATATTTAGCCCTCAACTAACATTACTAAAACAGATATCTGGTTTGTGGGATCTTGCTGTGCTCAATTTGGCTGCCACATTTCCTACATTACAACAATGACTACACTTCAAAAGTACTTCATTGGCTGTAAAGCACTTTGGGACATCCTGAGGTTGTGAAAGGCGCTACTTAAATGCAAGTCTTTCATTCTTTCTTTCTATGTAAGGGGCCTGTCACCTGCTTCATTTGGATGCCATGGGCACCTGGGCAGCTGCCTATGCAAATATGTCAGCGCCCATACCCCTGGCGCTGATTGGGCTCAGGAAGTTGCTCCCCAAAATTGGCCCTCGTTGAGCCCATTTTACGCCTTTATTAACAAAATGTACAGTTAGAGGAATACACATTTGCAATATCTTTGATACAAATTTGGAGGAAAAAAAGATAGTAATTGTTCTCCTCAGAGTCCCCGGCTATCCCCTGTGCATGGCTTGTTGGCAGAGTTTGGGACAGAGGATTGTTTGGGAGTTCTTTTGTGATAGGATAATTTTGTGGGATTTTCTTCAGGAGACAGGCCAGCAACATTGAATAACCTCTCAGCTATTCTCTGTTTTTGAACAACCCTGGGTTTGGAAGAATAGGATTCATGGTATAAAGGGTCCCCTCGATGACTATATACCAGAGTACATACAGTAATGGAGGTGTAACAGAGATCGTTGTGCTCGAGCACATTTCTTGTTAGCTTCATATAAATTTAACCCCTTTTGTTTTAAATGAGTGCTGGACACAGCTGGCTAAAACAAAAGCAGTTTACTGAAAAGAAAATCCAAGAGATAAAAAATCACCCAGTACAGTCCAGGTCAAGAGCCTTGCTGCAGATTCCATTAATGCTGCATACAGGAAGCGACCTCAATAATTCACATAATCAGGCTTGTTTCAATATGCTTCACTTTGTATACAATCAAGCAAGCCAATTTGAATCAAAATGACTAGTATGCTACAACAGCCCTGGATTATAGTCGCTCATTTTTCACATGGCCCATAGCCAGGAGGCCAGATGCAAGACAAGGGCTGCCAGAATCTGAAGCGGCAAACTTTCGATTATCGCCTGGCTAAAGCGGAAAGGAGGAGACTCAGTTTGAAATTACTGGGGCTGATTTTCTTTATCCTCACATCCTGCGTGTTACCAGGTTCCGGGGTGTCAGGCAGAATAAATCGGAGCAGAGACCTCTAGTGCCGGAACTCCGCCCCCTTTGTACTTGATGTGCGTTTGCAGGAATATCCCTGGCATGGGCGGGAAGCACCCAACTGAAACGGGTGGGAGTATTTGCATTTTATGCAACCGAACCAGAGCGAATTGATCACGTGTCATTTTTCAGGGATTCTGCCGAACATCAGCCAGAAAAGAAAAGCGCCCAAAGAAATTACCTGTTAGGGTTTGTTGGCCAGTTTCTTGAGAGCAGAAGATCTGTAAAGGGGGAGCCAGCAAACTTCCGTCTCCAAAGCTGTTTTATCTTCCCCTCTAGAGTGGAGCAGGGTTATGCTCGTCAGTGCCCTCAAGCACTGATCCCACCAGAGTTTTGTGGGGTCAGTGGAAGGACTCCTAATTTGCATGAGGAAGGTGGCCACAAGTGTTACTACAACAGGCACATCTCTGGCAATCTCCTGCCATTGGAACGGAGTTACCCATGCTCCCCTCAACATCTTCAGCCATGTCCTCCTTGGCCCTCTGCGTAAAGGGACCAATCTGCTATTTTTTTAAAAGAAAAATGCAATTTTCTTCTGTGTCCACGGCTCTTCATTGCCTGGACTTGGATGGTGGGGCCGATTTTTGCCTATTTGGAGGCCTTATGGCCTCAACTCATTCGGTGCATTGGCCTCACAGCGAGCTCGACTGTACTACATACGAACATACGAATTAAGAGCAGGAGTAGGCCATTCGGCCCCTCGAGCCTGCTCTGCCATTTGATAAGAGCATGGCTGATCTGATTGTGACCTCAACCCTACTTTCCTGTCTACCTACTATAACCTTTGACTCCCTTGTTAATCGGGAATCTATTTAACTCAGCCTTAAAAATATTCAATGACCCTGCCTCCACCGCTCTCTGGGGAAGGGAGTTCCACAGACTCATGACCCTCTGAGAGAAAACATTTCTTCTCATCTCTGTCTTAAATAGGAGATCCCTTATTGTTAAACTGTGTCCCCTAGTTCTAGTCCCACCCACAAGGGGAAACATCCTCTCAGCATCTACCCCTTCTAGTCCCCTCAGGAACTTATATGTTTCAATAAGATCACCTCTCATTCTTCTAAACTCCAGTGAATACAGGCCCAACTTGTCCAACCTTTCCTCATAAGATAACACCCTCATCCCAGGAATCAGTCGAGTGAACCTTCTCTGAACTGCCTCCAAAGCAATTATGTCCTTTCTTAAATACGGAGACCAAAACTGCACAAAGTATTCCAGATGTGGTCTCACCAATGCCCTGTACAACTGTAGCAAAACATCTCTACTTTTATAAGACCATAAGACCATAAGAGATAGGAGCAGGAGTAGGCCATTCAGCCTCTCGAGCCTGCTCCGCCATTCAATGAGATCATGGCTGATCTGATTTTTACCTCAACTCCACTTTCCCGCCTTTTCCCCATATCCTTTGACTCCCTTGCTGATCAAAAATTTGTCTAACAGCCTTGAATGTATTCAATGACTCAGCCTCCACACGTTTATGGGGTAAAGAATTCCAAAGATTCACAACCCTCTGGGAGAAGAAATTCCTCCGCATTTCCGTCTTAAACGGGCGACCCCTTATTCTGAGACTATGCCCCCTAGTTTTAGATTCCCCCATGAGGGGTAACATCCTCTCAGCATCTACCCTATCGAGTCCCCTCAGAATCTTGTATGTTTCAATAAGATCTCCTCTCATTCTTCTAAACTCCAATGAGTATAGACCCAACTTGTTCAATCATTCCTCATAAGACAACCCTTCCATACCCGGAATCAACCGAGTGAACCTTCTCTGAACTGCCTCCAATGCAAGTATGTCCTTCCTTAAATAAGGGCACCAGAACTGTACGCAGTACTCCAGGTGTGGTCTCACCAGCACCCTGTACAGTTGTAGCATGACTTCCCTGCTTTTATACTCCATCCCCCTAGAAATAAAGGCCAATATTTTGTTTGCCTTCCGGATTACCTGCTGCACTTATATGTTGACTTTTTGTGTTTCATGTACGAGGACACCCAGATCCCTCTGCATTTTGTAGCACTTCTCCACTCAAATAATATTTTGCTTTTTTATTTTTCCTCCCAAAGTGGACGACTTCACATTTTCCCACATTATATTCCATCTGCCAAATTTTTGCCCGTTCACTTAACCTGTCAATATCCCTTTGTAGACACTCTGGGCTCGATTTTCGCACCCCCGAGTGGTGCGTTCGTGGCGGGGGGGCTGCGAAAATCGGGGATTCGCGGGGAGTGTCCGGAGCCCGGCTCCAACCCGCCCACTTCCGGGTTCCCCAGTGACGTGCTGATATGCGCGCGCAGCCCCCGCAAGTCGGACTCCAGCCGGCAATTAAATCTGGCGGGGTGCCACTTGAAGTAATTAACCAGGTACTTCAGGTCATTTACAGACCTGATTGACCTGACATTTAGGAGGGGTGGGATTTTCAAGTCAACTGGGACTGTTTCCTGTACTGGGGGAAACACTCCCAGTTGAAATGGACGTGTTGCAGCTATCAACCTGTGGCAACTGCAAAGGTCCATTTGACAGGTTGTGGGGAGACTCTCATTCATTGCAGGAGGCCACTCTGTCACTTTGGACAAAGTTTGGCCTGCACCACCCTCCTCCTAACAATCAAATTCACCAACTTGCACACTTACCCAGACACATTTACCTACCTTGCGGACCTCCTCAAATGTACATCTTCTGGATGGGGGCCGCCATAGCTGCAGTCATGACCTCCTCAGAGGATGAACAGCATCACCAGCCTCGCCGGCCACGCCGTCTACCTCTGACACGTGGAGCTCCACAACACAGTGCTGTGACACATCCACCTGCACAGCAGGAGGGTGGGCTACTGGCAGAGAGTGATGCATCGCAGAAGGCACTACAAATACACCTTCACCCACTCTGCAGTGACACAATGGGTGGCATCAGTTGTGGGTCTTCATGGTGATCCTCAGGAAAGGGCATTATTGCACAAACCAGACAAGATTCGCAAAGACGTGGCAGTAGTGGCGACAATATAATATGTAATGTGAGTTGATCAGAAATTAAATATAAGTTAAAAACCATGCCAAACCCTCACACGCCCTTCATCCCCTTCATGCTCACGACACGTTTGCCTTACGCTTCCCACTGCACATATGTGATGCATGCCCTGTGGCTGCAGCACAGATAGTGGCAAGTTGGGTGAGGCTGACCGTGAAAGAGATGCATGAGAGGGTGAGTATGAGATAGAGCCATGAGATTGATTGAGGATTAGGTTGAGTGGTAGTGGCGGGATGAGTACTGGCGAGGTGAGTAATTGCAGGTAAGATGAGGATGAGCTTTAAGTGGGTGTGAGGAGTGATGTGATAGAGTAGTGTTGGCAGTGCAGAAGGAGATGTGGGGTGGGGGTGGTGATGTGGCAGACAGAGTGTAGGGGAATGAGTAAGTGTACTCATTTCGGCTGACCTACTTAGGTCATTGAAGCGCCTCCTGCACTGTATGCAGGTGGGCGATATGTTGGTGGTGCAGGTGACCTCCTCTGCCACCTCGAGCCAAGCCTTCTTGGTGGCAGAGGCAGGCCGCTTCCTCCTGCCCACCGGGGGGAAGATCTCTGTCCTCCCCCTCCTCTTCACCCCATCCAATAATACCTGGAGTGCCCAGGGTTCAGCATCTGTGTTGAGCTGAGCAGAGCCTGGAGAAGAGTGCTCCCACCAAAGCGGACTCTCCACAGCTGCCCCTACCACCAGTGTCTGCTCGTGCTCACGTGTGTGTGGTAACTCGCTATGTGCGACCCCAACTAACTGCAGACTGGGACCCACCAAGGTGTGTGCATCTGCGCTGGTGGATGGCTCACTCAGATGTGATGGTGCACCCTCAGAAGCTGGCAGGTCCTCTAAGGAATTGCCCTCCGCTGTCACGGCATTCTCTGAAGGCCCTGTAAGAGAACAGAAGGCAATACTAAGCATGATGACAGATGTTGAGTTGCTGAAGATGGCAAGGCATGTTAACATCAATTTATACTGCGTGTGCTGAATGTTAAAGTTCTGTCACCAGACGTTTGTTGGGTGCCAGTCTCGGCGTCCCCGATGGACAGGCACTCGAGCGCCTCCTGCTCGGCGTCTGTGAGGACGACTATCTGATGCGGGCCCCCTCCGGTCCTCGCCCTCTCCCATGCATTCTGGGCTCTCCTCCTGTAAGGGGAGAAAGTAGAGGCGTGAGTGAGTGATGGTGACGTGTCAAACCACCGAATGCACTGGTTTGGGTGCGACTGACCGTGAAACAGATGCATCAGAGGGTGAGTATGAGACAGAGCCATGACATTGTATGAGGATTGGGTTGAGTGGTGGTGGGGTGAGTAATGGGGAGGTGAGGAAGTGCAGGTAAGTTGAGGATGAGGTTTGAGTGGGTGTGAGGAGTGATGTGATAGAGTAGTGTTGGCAGTGCAGGAGGAGTTGTGGGGTGGGGGCGATGATGTGGAAGACGGAATGTAGGAGAATGAGTAAGTGTACTCACTTTGGCCGTCCTAGTTAGGTCATTGAAGTGCTTCCTGCACTGTATCCAGCTGCGGGATATGTTGCTGCTGCTGGTGACCTCCTCTGCCACCTCGAGCCAGGCCTTCTTGGTGGCAGAGGCAGGCCACTTCCTCCTGTCCGTCGGGTAAAAGACATCCCTCCTCCTCCTCACCCCATCCAATAGCACCTGGAGTGAGGCATCACTAAATCTAGGAGCAGCCTTTCCCTTGGGCTGCTCAATTGTGCTATTTGGGTGTTTCCTCCAGGAGCAGCCATTGGAGGACTGCCCCTTTAGATAGAGCTCCCCCAGCTGACAGCTTTTGATGCGGATGCACAGTCCGCCCGCTGCGCAGGTTTCCGACGGCAAGCCCGGAAGCCAAGTTAAGTGGTTCATATTTACCCACGATCGGGTGGGGAATGGACAGATTTTACTGGGTGGGTTACCCACGGGTCCAATCGCCCCCGCCCCTCCCCCCCCCCCCCCCCCGCTGCCATCCCGCCTCCCCGCTAATATCGGGGCCTATATGTTTCACTGAGATCACCTCTCATTCTTCTAAACTCCAGAGTATAGGTCCATTCTACTCAGCCTCTCTTCATAGGACAACCCTCTCATCCCAGGAATTAATCTAGTGAACCTTCGTCGCACCGCTTCTAAGGCAAATATATTCTTCCTTAGATAAGGAGATCAAAACTGTTCGCAGTACTCCAGGTGAGGTCTCACTAAAGCCCTGTACAACTGTAGTAAGACTTCCCAACTCTTGTACTCCAACCCCCTTACAATAAAGGCCAACATGCCATTTGCTTTCCGAATTGCCAGCTGTACCTGCATACTAACTTTTTGTGTTTCTTGTACGAGGACACCCAAGTTTCTCTGAACACCAACATTTAATAGTTTCTCACCATTTAAAAAATATTCTGTTTTTCTATTCTTCCTACCAAAGTGAATAACCTCACATTTCCCCACATTATACTCCATCTGTCACTTTCTTGCCTACTCACTTAACCTGTCTATATCCTTTTGCGGATTCTTTGTGTCCTCCTCACAGCTTACTTTCCCACCTGGCTTTGTATCGTCAACAAACTTGGATACATTACACTCTGTCCCTTCATTTAAGTCATTAATATAGATTGTAAATAGCTGAGGCCCAAGCACCGATCCTTGCGGCACCCCACTAGTTATAGCCTGCCATCCTGAGAACTACCCGTTTATCGTCAATAAACATCATTTTGCGGAAGTCATGCCAATTTCCTGGCATACCAGTAGGTAGGGCAGAAAATTTGGAGCCATTTCACCTTGTTTTCTGTCACCTCTGCCACTGCCACAGTTTGCCACCAGAAATCACGGGAGACTATCGAATACATCTATCCTACTAGCCTCAGCTATTTACAATCTATATCAATGACTTAGATGAAGGGACCGAGAGTAATGTATCCAAGTTTGCTGACAATGCAAAGCTAGGTGGGAAATGAATTCAATTCCCTTGCCTTGAAAATTTGAATTACTTAAAAAAATATGACTCCTCTTCTGCTGCTCTGGAGGCAGCCGGTTCCCCTACACTGTGGCAGGCCCTTGATGCCTGCTACAGCCATTTACTTACCCCCCTCCCCCTGAGGCGGCCTCCACAGTGGAGGCAAGAATCCTACTTGTGGGCCCACCAAACAAATGCCAATCAGCTTGACTCTATATAATTGGTCAGTGGTGGAATCATGGGACAGGCGCAAAATCCGCCAGAGCAGAAAATCCCAACTGAACTTCTTCTAAACTTAATGTTTTTCTATTTTTCCAAGCCATGGCAAAATATCAGCGCTGTTGTAGGGCAATCTCTGTATTTTATCATCCACTCATAGTCAATGGGAGACAAATCTTGCTCTCAGAATGTTGACTTCTGCATTATCAGGTAATTAAAACATCCTGCACCAACATGCCAGTTAAAAAATTATTCAAATATTATCCAAGAGAAAGGAATGAATAATAGCAAAAAATAACCATAACATTGAGAGCAGAGTGAAGAAGAATGTGATTGTTAACTGCAAGTTCATATTCCTAAGAACAAGGAATGTGTGTGTGTTCCACATTGGGGCCGATTTTCAACTGCCAGCCGCCCATCTCTCATCTGAAAGTGGACGGCAGGCAGCTGAAAATCCGGGGTGGGGGGGGGTGGTGGTTGAGGGAGAGGGGGCACATCGGCCAAGGCCCAACTGATGGAATTTTCAGGTGGGCCTGTGAAGGAACGAGCAACAGGCCGCTCATTTTAGGCGTACAGCTGCTTAGTCTGCAAATCGGGATTGTCTGCTTGTTGTAGAACTCGATTTGTAATTTTTAGCTACATGCTCCGCCCATTTTTACTAACTAGTGAGCGGCCTAGCCAGCGTTCATTAAAGGGACCACTGGTGCCCGCTCAAGGAAAGGCCCATTATTCTTTTTTAGGAGAATTTTTCTGGGGTCTGGAGGAGCAAAAATAATGCAGCCCACTGCCGGGTAGTGCTCAACACCCTCCAGGATCGTCTTTGTCCTATCCCAGGCCCGGCCTCCCACAACCCTCCGGCTGCAACAGGGTACCCATTTGGCCCCTCCATATAGCCGATGACATTCAAACGAGGCTCGAACTCGAAAAGGGTTCAGGTCTCTTGACGCTGGATTCAGGCTTGGGCAGGCGGTGAGGCCACTCCGCCAACTTGCTGCCCTTTCAGGCGAAACTCGAATTTCCCCACCAGTACTTCTTTTTGAGGATGTTTGCAGACCCTGTTCTGGTTTACCACAGATTCCTACTAATTCAAGTGTTTTATGTAAGGGGCAAGATATATCTTTAGTGCATTTGAAATTTTTCCAGCTCTGGAGAGTGCTCTTTTGAAAAATTATTTGTACCATCTAGGGAGCTATGCACATTGATGTAGTGTTGCTGCATGGCTCAGTCTACACCAAGAGGAAATCTGCCTTGCCATAAAATTGCTAAGAAATCATGCTGATAATATAAAAATCTGTAGCAATAGTAACTATTTTAATGAGGCATTGTAACTTAATGGCTTATAGATGCAAATGTGTGGTATTAATGTTGTATTTATTATCTTACAATTATAACATTACACAAGCAATGTGCCTGCTTCTGGTGCTGAGGTGTCTGATGTAACCTGTAAAAAACAAAACACAAGAGTTCAATTCAAAAAAGGGGAGAGGATAAACTCGGCAATTACAAGCCAGTCAGCCTAACGTCGGTGGTGGGGAAACCTTAAGAGACAATAATCCGGGACAAAATCAATTGGCACTTGGAAAAGTATGGGCTAATATGAAAGTCAACATAGATTTGTTAAAGGAAAATCATGTTTGACTGACTTGATTGAATTCTTTGATGAAGTAATGGAGAGGGTTAGTGAGGGTAGTGCAGTTGATGTTGTGTATATGGACTTTCAAAAACCATTTGATAAAGTACCACATAGTAGACATGTTAGCAAAATTAAAGCCCATGGGATGAAAGGGACAGTGGCAATGTGCATACAAAATTGGCTAAGGGACAGAAAGCAGAGAGTAGTGGTGAATGGTGTTTTTCAGACTGGAGGGAAGTATACAGTGGTGTTCCCCAAGGGTCAGTATTAGGACCACTGTTCTTTTTGATATATATTATTGACCTGAACTTGGGTATAGAGGGTATAATTTCAAAGTTTGCAGATGACACGAAACTCGGAAATGTAGTAAACAATATGGAGGATAGTAACAGACTTCAGGAGGACATAGACAGACTGGTGAAATGGGCAGACACACGACAGATGAAATTTAATGCAGAGAAGTGTGAAGTGATACATTTTGGTCAGAAGAATGAGGGGAGGCAATATAAACTAAATGGTACAATTTTAAAGGGGGTGCAGAAATAGAGAGACCTCGGGGTGTACGTACACAAATCTTTGAAGGTGGCAGGACAAGTTGAGAAGGCTGTTAAAAAAGGATATGGGATCCTGGGCTTTATTAATAGACATGATGTGGAGATGCCGGTGATGGACTGGGGTTGACAATTGTAAACAATTTTACAACACCAAGTTATAGTCCAGCAATTTTATTTTAAATTCACAAGCTTTCGGAGGCTACCTCCTTCCTCAGGTGAACGATGTGGAAATGAAATCCTCGAAATGAAGTCGCAGTTGAAAAAACTGTCTGTTATCACCAAGCATTGTTCTGTGAATTATAAATGCGACTTCATTTCGAGGATTTCATTTCCACATCGTTCACCTGAGGAAGGAGGTAGCCTCTGAAAGCTTGTGAATTTAAAATAAAATTGCTGGACTATAACTTGGTGTTGTAAAATTGTTTACATTTATTAATAGAGGCATAGAGTACAAAATCAAGGAAGTTATGCTAGACCTTTATAAAACACGGGTTTGGCCTCAGCTGGAGCATTGTGTTCAATTCTGGGCACCACAGTTTAGAAAGGATGTCAAGGCCTTAGAGAGGGTGCAGAAGAGATTTACTAGAATGATACCAGGGTTGAGGGACTGGAGAAACTGGGGTTATTCTCCTTAGAACAGAGAAGGTTAATGGGAGATTTCATAGAGGTGTTCACAATCATGAAGGGTTTTGATAGGGTAAATGGAGTGGGGGACATACCTCTCCTTTCCCACTCCAATCTGACCAACTTCAATTTTAAATTGCAGCGGCAAGAACACCCTCCCTAAGCCGGCATGGTTCTCTTTATAGGTGGGCTCTGATGATGTCATCGGGGCCTGATCTCCCATTTTATTCTAAGAACTGAGCAGGGGAGTAGTGGTGGCTTCCCCGCCAGGCAAAACCTGCCAAGCAGGAACAGCAACCAAGGCCAGAAGAGGCCCTTAAGTGTAAATTTCTAAAAGTTTGCTAGTTTACTTGTGGGTCAAGAGGGGCAGAAGTATTCCTCTGGGCCCCACTCGGAAACCCTGGGCCTCCCCTGGCCCGGGCTTCCTCCCCTCCCCTGACCAGGATTCCCCTTTCAGAGCACTTACCTTGTGCTGAGGAATGTACCCCTGGGCCCCTAACGGTGGCCTCCCGCCGCCTGATTTTAACAGGCAACTGCTTCCCACCAGCTTCTCGGTCATTTTGGTCATTAAGTCGGCAAGCAGCATGCTAATGAGGCCCAGTCATCGGCTGAGCCTGCTTGCTGTCTCTCCCAGACAGGCATGCCACTCGCTTTGCTGCAATCTCTCCCGGGAGTTAAAATCGAGCTCTGAGGCACAAAGCACAAGTGAACAGGAGCAGTGGGTAATAGCAGAGAATGTGCAGGAATCTGTTTTCCAGTGGGCCAGCTCATGCCATTCCTCAGCTGTTGAACCCTCACAGGATCTACTTTCAAAGGGAGGATACTTTCTGAGCATCGATCCTTGGTACAGTAATTGGGAATCATACCAAGCAATGTGCTGCAGATGGCAGCTTGTATGGAAGGGTTCACTGGCCACATGTGTGCAACCTTACATAATGTCAACCACTGTGCCTGTGGCATCTCCAGGGATATCTGCATCATAGCCCTGCCCTGCTTGAAGCCCTAATGCCAGGCAGTGATTCTCCCATGAGTGCACATACTGCTGCCACATAGGCCTGGGGTAGGTGGACTGAAAGGGCTATCTCTTCCGGCAGCATGAAGATCGGCTGGTGTTCCGCAGGGGTCAGTGCTGGGTCCCCAACTCTTTACAATCTATATTAACGATTTGGAGGAGGGGACCGAGTGTAACATATCAAAGTTTGCAGATGATACAAAGATAGGAGGGAAAGTAGAGAATGAGGAGGACATAAAAAACCTACAAGGGGATATAGACAGGCTGGGTGAGTTGGCGGAGATTTGGCAGATGCAATACAATATTGGAAAATGTGAGGTTATGCACTTTAGCAGGAAAAATCAGAGAGCAAGTTATTATCTTAATGGCGTGAAACTGGAAAGTACTGCAGTACAAAGGGATCTGGGGGTCCTAGTGCAAGAAAATCAAAAAGTTAGTATGCAGGTGCAGCAGGTGATCAAGAAGGCCAATGGAATGTTGGCTTTTATTGCTTGGGGGATAGAATATAAAAACAGGGAGGTATTGCTGCAGTTATATAAGGTATTGGTGAGACCGCACCTGGAATACTGCATACAGTTTTGGTCTCCATACTTAAGAAAAGACATACTTGCTCTCGAGGCAGTACAAAGAAGGTTCACTCGGCTAATCCTGGGGATGAGGGGGCGGACATATGAGGAGAGGTTGAGTTGATTGGGACTCTACTCATTGGAGTTCAGAAGAATGAGAGGCGATCTTATTGAAACATATAAGATTGTGAAGGGGCTTGATCGGGTGGATGCGGTAAGGATGTTCCCAAGGATGGGTGAAACTAGAAGTAGGGGGCATAATCTTAGAATAAGGGGCTGCTCTTTCAAAACTGAGATGAGGAGAAACTTCTTCACTCAGAGGGTAGTAGGTCTGTGGAATTTGCTGCCCCAGGAAGCTGTGGAAGCTACATCATTAAATAAATTTAAAACAGAAATAGACAGTTTCCTAGAAGTAAAGGGAATTAGGGGTTACAGGGAGCGGGCAAGAAATTGGACATGAATTTAGATTTGAGGTTAGGATCAGATCAGCCATGATCTTATTGAATGGCGGAGCAGGCTCGAGGGGCCGATTGGCCTACTCCTGCTCCTATTTCTTATGTTCTTATGTTCTTATGACTGAGGTAAGGTTTCGCTGATCTCATTGGTGCCAGTGGTTCTGGTCTCCTGCCAATTAGTGACCATGGTGACACAGGGCCAAGCAACAAGGGCATGTCTGGAATGGAAACAGATGTTGGTTCCTGATGTTTCTCAGGACTCCAAAACATCTGCCCACCACCCTGCAGCTGCATGGGTGGCTCTTGCTGACACTAGCAGAGGTGACAGAGCCAGCAACTGATCTATCTGAGGACACAACTGCTAGGAAACAGGGGCCCCACCTAAATCTCAGAAGGTCCTTACAGACATACAGCAGCCAGTTACCTTACATACATATTTGTAGAGGGGATGGGGAGACATAGACTGACTGTTAATGCAGTGGGCACATTGCAAAATTAAGAGAAGGTCTGTTGCATGAGAGCTTGCCAGATGGCTCTTGCAGCCAGCATCCAGTTCTGTCCTGCATGCAACACACTACTATGATCCTTAGCCAGGCTGCATTGTAAGACATCACCAGATCTTTGAGGAGGTAACAAGAAGGATTTTTTTTTATTCGTTCATGGGATGTGGGCGTCGCTGGCGAGGCCAGCATTTATTGTCCATCCCTAATTGCCCTCGAGAAGGTGGTGGTGAGCCACCTTCTTGAACCGCTGCAGTCCGTGTGGTGAAGGTTCTCCCACAGTGCTGTTAGGAAGGGAGTTCCAGGATTTTGACCCAGCGACGATAAAGAAATGGCGATATATTTCCAAGTCGGGTTGGTGTGTGACTTGGAGGGGAACGTTCCGGTGGTGTTGTTCCCATGTGCCTGCTGCCCTTGTCCTTGGGATTGATGAGGGTAGTGCAGTGGATGTTGTCTACATGGATTTTAGTAAGGCATTTGACAAGGTCCCACATGGCAGACTGGTCAGAAAGGTAAAAGCCCATGGGATACAGTGAAATGTGGCGAATTGGATCCAAAATTGGCTCAGTAACAAGAAACAAAGGGTAAAAGTCGATGGATGTCTGCGAATGGAAATCCCTTTACCTGTGCCACAGGGCTCAGTGTTGGGTCCCTTGCAGTTTGTGGTATAAATTAATGATTTAGACTTGAATTTAGGGGGCATGATTGGCAAATTTGCAGACGACACAAAAATTGGCCGTGTGGTTGATAGTGAAGAGGATAGCTGTAGACTACAAGAAGATATCAATAGGTTGGTGGAGTGGGCGGAAAAGTGGCAAACGGAGTTCAACCCAGAGAAGTGTGAGGTAATGCACTTAGGGAGGGCAAACAGTAAAAGGGAATATGCAATAAACGGGAATATATTGAGAGGGGTGGAGGAAGTGAGAGACCTTGGAGTGCATGTGCACAGGTCGCTGAAGGTGACAGTACAGGTAGATAAGATTGTGAAGAAGGCATGTGGAATGATCTCCGTTATTAGCCGAGGTATAGAATGCAAAAGCAGGGATGTAATGATGAAACTGTATAAAACGCTGGTAAGGCCACAGTTGGAGTATTGTGCGCAGTTCTGGTCACCACTTTACAGGAACGACGTAATTGCTCTGCAGAGAAGATTTACAAGAATGCTGCCATGGCTTGAAAATTGCAGCTACGAGGAGAGATTGGATAGGCTGGGGTTGTTTTCCTTGGAGCAGAGGAGGCTGAGGGGAGACCTGATTGAGGTGTACAAAATTATGAGGGGCAGGAAGTACCTGTTTCCCCTAGCGGAGAGTTCAAGAACTAGAGGACATAGATTTAAGCTGATTGGCGGAAGGATTAGAGGGGACATGAGGAAAAACTTTTTTACCCAGAGGGTGGTGGGTATATGGAATTCGCTGCCCGAATTGGTGGTAGAGGCAGGGACCCTCAACTCTTTTAAAAAGTACATGGACCTGCACGTAAAGTGCTGTAAGCTGCAGGGCTACAGACCGGGTGCTGGAAGGTGGGATTAGAATGGGCACCTGGTTGTTCTTCGAGCCGGTGCGGACACAATGGGCCAAATGGCCCCCTTTTGTGCTTTATCTTTTCTACAGTTCTATCTATTCAGCCACCTGAAGCATTGCATCAACATACCAATGATGTGTTTAATGATTACTCAAATCCTGCCATTCGATAAAAATGCAGAGCTATTTCGTGCTGCTGGTTGTATGTGGGGAAGGAGATTAAATTTGTTGCTTAAACAAAGAATGTGTCGTTTGACTTATGTACTGTGGATTGACTAATGTGGGTAATGCCACCAGTGGCACCTTGGAATGATCTGGAAGTATAGAAGTTAAGGCCTGTTATGATCTTCACAGCCTCTGGCAGTACCATTCCTTTGGACCAGTTTGGCTGCATGTCACTTTGGAGGGTTAGCACAGGATGCTTTTCGTGCAACTTAACCTGCCTTACATTGGTCCGCCTCTTCTTCCTCCAAGAAGCACAGATGAGGGATTCCCATGGGGGAACGTAGTATTGTTACAGCTATTGGGAAAAAAATGGCTGTGCCACAATTGTCACAAAGTCTTCTAAACATTTAGGTCACAGCAGCAAAATAAATAATAATAATTGCGAAATGGATTGAAAATTATGCAAAGAATGTCAGGAAATTGTGTGGCTGCCTAATGATGTCATCGGGTCAAAGGCAATCTGTATCACTCCACATGAAATGGGCAGAGATCCAGTGTTATGGATCTCTACCCCTTTTCCAATCAGGTGTAACCAATCAGAAAATCTAGGCTAATATTGCTTTCTAAAATTAAACATTATTCTTGCTTCTCATCAGATCAAAATAGATAAGTAACTGGATTATTCAAAAAAACTCAATGAATTGGCTGAGGGATTGGGATTAAACATCAGGAGACTTGTCACATGAGCTGTTATTGATATTGGCCTGGAATTTCTGTGGAGCTGCTTCCGCTCCGCTGTCATAACTTAATGTGGCGGAAATCCTGCGTACACTCATACTGTGTACACACTGGGTTCGAGCAAAGTTACGGCAAAGTTATAGCAACGGAGCAGGAGCAGCTTTGAGAAACTTCCCGGATTTCCTTAGAAACCTATGTACTATTTTTGATTAAAAATATACAATCTGTATTCTGTAGGCAACTGAAGATGTTTATTTGTAAAATACTGTGTAATATATTTAAGTGATACAGTGAAATCCACTGATTAATTGCAGAAATGGGCATTCCAGCATATTTTATACCAAAATGGAAGAGCACAAGCATACTCTGGTGCACTTTATGTCTTAATCTGTTCACAGTCCCCATTCTGCCATAAAACATGATGAAATGCTTATGATTACCACATTAATGTACCAAACCTTAAGCTTTAAACTCCAGTCAGATATGTTGTCTAAAATATACACTTTTTAATGTGTATAGTAACCAGTGAAGACATATTAAAATGTAGCTATAAGGACTCAATCGTGTTTGAGGTAAGAAAAACATTTCATAAACAAAGATGTATACTTTGATTTTTTTGAAATTCAGACTCATAAGAATGGGACAGAAATATTGGGTTAGAAATTGGGCCGTGCAGCGCCCGTTGTTTTGGCGCTACACGGCCTCTCAAAGTGCCAAGATGGAATCTTGGCTGTGCACGCACTTTTCTAGCGTGACATGCGCCATCGCCATCTTGGTATAGGTGTTAGTGCATGCGCAAATACTGAATGCCAGCAGCATATAAAGTAGGGAGAAAATGCATATAATCAGTGTGCAACGTTGATTTAAAGTGATAGACACCATTTTGGAACTTAATGCTCAACTCAACGCACAGTCCTAACCACGCACACCTGAACATATCTTAGACAGCCTGAGGGCCCCCCCCCCACCACCAGCGCAATTTAAAGGGACCATGTAGGTGATGCAGGTTAGTTGCTGGATTATTGTTTCTGGCTGCTGGTAGAATAGTAAGTGTTTTTTGAAGCTCCCTATACTTACTGAGAGTTGCTAGAGTACATCTGAGAGTGGTTTGGCAGGTACTGCCTTACGGTGCGGAAAGTTACGACCATGGTTGAACAAGATTCCTGGCATCCATGGTGATCTGCTAGGACTTCCGCTGAACATTGAACATGACTGGGAGCATGCAGAGAGGCCACACAAAGCAAGTCAAACTGCGAGGAGAGGGAGAAGGAGGAGGCGCAGGGCACTGAGCAGGAGACCTTATCTAATGAGGGCCTTCTGGGACCAATTCTCTTACCTCAACATGAGTGAGGAGCATTGCATCCAATGGCTGAGGTTCATCAAGGAGGCCGTGATGGAGATCTGTCAACTGGTGGGCTACAACTACAGCCTCAGAGCAGGGCGAGGACAGCATAGCCTGTGGCTGTGAAGGTCACCGTGGTGCTGAATTTCAACAGCTCAGGATCATTTCAAGCCTCTGCTGGTGATATGTGCAACATCTTGCAGTTTGCAGTGCACTGCTGCATAAGGGAGGTCATAGACGCACTGTACAAGATGAGGAAAAGGTTCATCATGTTCCCTGTTGATGGAGACAAGCAGAATGAGTGAGCACAGGGGTTCGCTCGCATTGCAGGCTTCCCCATGGTGCAGGGTGCCATTGACTGCGTGACCCGCACATCAACTTGGCCGTTTTCGTCAACCGAAAGGACTTCCACTCCCTGAACGTGCAGCTAGTGTGCGACCACACGCATCGAATCATGGAGGTCAATGCCCACTACCCTGGGTTCAGTCACGACGCCTTCATTATGCAACAGTCCTACGTGCCAGCTATCTTTCACCAGGCTCGCAGGTCAAAGGGTGGCTACTGGACGACAAGGGCAATCCCCTCACGCGGTGGCTCATGACACCGGTCAGGAACACACGCACACGTGCAGAACAGGCCTACAATGAGACCCATGCTACCACACGCAATGTCGTGGAGCACACCATGGGCCTCCTCAAACAACGCTTCCGCTGCCTGGGCCGGTCTGGAGGAGCCCTGCAGTACTCCACTGAGTGGGTGGGCAGATTCGTGGTGGTCTGCTGCATGCTGCACAACCTCGCCATCATGAGAGACCAGCCCTTGCCACCGATGATTGGACAAGACTCTGAGCCAGAGGGTGAGGACGAGAAGGAGGAAGTGGTTGAGGAGGAGGTGGTGGAGGAAGAAACTGAGGAGGGAGAGGGGGAGGAGCCAGATGAGGAAGTGGAGGAAGACGTAAGGGGGCACCAGGGAACATATGCCTTACCTGCAAGGGCTCTGCGTGCTCGTCTGATCCGTGCCCGGTATCAATACAGTGAACGACATCCCCAACTCACCAACGGTCCCACACTCCCCACCTGCCCGCTCCCACTTGACCATCAAATCGCCCTCCATCTGATTACACATTCATTTCCCCCTCAGCTCATTGCACAAATAAAAACCATCATCAAATGCAAATTCAAAGTCACATTTATCAATTAACAAATTAAATTATGCAAACAAAACAGAACTATTCACCCTTGTGCATTCCCTTAGTGCCTGTTATTCATGTGCCTTTACCTATCCTTGTGCTCCTATGAGGTACATCCCCAGTGGCTGGAGCATGGGTGGTGGGAGGCTGCTGGCCCTCAATGAAGGAGTGTGCAGATGGCCTTGGAGGACGACCTCGAGCAACTCTGGGCCAAGAAGGCCCGGCTTCAGACTGCACCATCTCAACATGGGCTGCAGCAGTCTGGCCTGGCTGGCTGATAGGCAACAACAAGGGCACTGGCAGAGTGGCTGGTGTGGGAGCAGGAATGCTGTTGTCTGGAGAGAAGATAGCAGATCCGACTGCCATGGCGCCGCTGTCACTCTCCCAGGGCAGCACCTCAGCAATCCTGGAGAAGCTGGAGAACAGATTGCTGGAGTGCTGTAACGTCCTGGGAACCCTGTTCCACGGTGGTACCCAGATCCACGATAGCAGCAGTTTACACTTCCATTGCAGCAGTCTGAGCTTCAGCTGTAGCTTGCAGACTTTTGATCATATTGGGTTGTGCGGCAATGGCAGCTGTTTGTGCTGCAATGGAAGCCGTGACATCGGTCAACAGCTCACGTGCTGCCTGCGCAGGAATCACCGGGCGCGGGTTAGTCACGGATTGCGCTTCTCGCGCCCGATTATTGGCCTTGTCCAATTTAACCCCCATTAAGTTTTATTATTTTTTGAAATGGAACAATGAACCCCAAAATAACTTACAAGTCAAACGGTGTATCTTTTTTCATATTTCATGTTGAGAAACCTGTGTCACGTTGCATATTGAATTAATTCATTACCTACTTTATGAGTTTCTCATGTATTCTGCACTTTGCAAATTTTCCTTGCAATAATGTGAAACAAGCTTTTTGCATTGCCCATATTTCTTCCATTAATTAGTGGTTTGATGGAGCATGGCCGGTGCCACAGCTCACTGATCAGCTTCATATTAAAGTCAGTGGCTTTGTCATGTTAAGCAACTGCCACTTACTTCTGCAATGTATGGTGTAAGCAACAGTACATCTGTTTTGAAAAGGTCCTTACGTTTGTTGCTAGGGCACAAGCAGACAAAATATGATAATATGCAGCAATACTACAATGGGGAGCTTTAAATTATGTAATAAACACATGGATTGTTACCATGGGAAAGAACTTTCCATTTCATTAAAAACCACCAACATCTTCATAGTTCCTTCAATTACTTTTTAGAATTTGGCATTTTGATTATGGGTAATCCCTCTTCCATTTTGTAGTGGGTGTTTGAAATTGGACTTAGTCCCAGAGAAAGAGTTATTCAGACCTATTTTACACTTTACAATTACACAGTGCTTATGAATTTATAATTCAAATGTATTATATGAGAACTAATTAGCCAATTGGTGCACTCTTTTGAATTGCACATAATACAGCACCTCACAAAAATGCAATTATCTTTTTTGAAAACAAATATTGTACAAACCAGAACTAAGAGGTTGAAATTTTTGACAGAATTAAGCTATCAGAATAAATAAAGTTATGCAGTTACTTTTCTGTTAAATTGTGCTTATTAAGTTATGTATTTTGACTCCAGCTCTGAGTTTTCTACTATTTCCTTTTGTACGGGCACATAAGCTATTCACTTTGTGCCGCTTGCTATTTTAATCAGTAGGAACTGTTTCCATTGATTTATTTTTATCTCTGTAACAAAGAAGACTCATTGGTTCTGGTGAATTACCATACAAACCATCTCATGGTTCTTTAAATGGGATTAACAATTTCATGTCAATCAGTGTCATGCTAGAAGCAGTTTTGTGCTATTGGTTCACACCCAGCACTCACTGATTAAAACTGTCCAAAATCATTTCAATTAGGACAGTTACAGGTATTTGCGAGGTGATTCCCATTCCATTGGAGCTGCTTTTGTTACCTGTTATGTCTGAGAAACAGGTGCGGATGCAGTGTAATGACCTTCCTCCATTTTGCATTCATCAGCAGTTGTTGTTGAGACTTTGGGTGCGCAGGAGGGACTCCCGCCCAAAATAGGTGGCAACTTCATAATCATACTAAAATGACTCATCGTCGCTGGGTCAAAATCCTGGACCTCTCTACCTAACAGCACTGTGGGAGAACCTTCACCACACCGACTGCAGCGGTTCAAGAAGGTGGCTTACCACCACCTTCTCAAGGGCAATTAGGGATGGGCAATAAATGCTGACCTCGCCAGCAATGCCCACATCCCATGAACGAATAAAAAAATGAGCAGGAAGTGATGTCATTTAGATAGCAACATGATTTCATGTAGTTTATGATGCGGTCCTTGATCATATCCAAATAGCATCCACAGATCCAAGGTGTGTTTTGAATTCTTATCTTTGTTCTTTGGCATAAATTTTTGTTACTGTTCTCTACTCTGTTTGTAGAAGAGATTTTGCAAGCTTCCAAGCCCTTTTGTCAGCCTTGGATCAGTGATGGCACTCTTGCCTCTATGTCAGAAGGTAATGAGTTCAAACTCTACACAAAAATAAGTCCCATGTATCATCTGATTATCTTTGAGTTTATTTTAAATGTGGATTTTCATTCAGAAGCCAAGTAATTACACTTATGTAATCAGCATTACAAGAAATTGTAAACAAATGAGTACAAGACATTATCCATAATGAACCATCATGTACCAATTATGAACAAAATAGCTCTGTCTTATTAACAGAAGATAACTTTACACTTAGGTGCAGAGAGACACAATGACAAACTGATATAATCTTGAAGGTCAGATCTGCACTATGTACCTTGTCCTGCACTTTGGTGAGAAACATGAACAAATAGAGCCAAGTTAAGACATACATATTTTAAAGTTCCTAGCCCATTCAATAATTAATCACTTTGTGACCAACGCATCCTATGATTAAGCCAAGTGGTAAGGCAGTGATTACTTTCAGTTTCCCCATTTAGCATTTTCTTGGTGCTGTTGTTTCCAACACCCACTAGTTCAAGGACTCCATAGATGGATCCCCGAGGTATGTCTGTGCCAGAGAACTGATGGGTGACCTTAACAATATCACTCCACACAAGTGGCTTTGAGCAGGACGGCACTGAAAATATATGGGAAAAGAAACTGCCACATTCATCACAGCTTCACCAGCATTCAGAAGGGTGACACTGTGCACAGTATCTCATTAACAAGGATAGAAAACTGCAACTCATGTTGTCCTTTTATATATTGTGACAAATTTCAAGTGTGACTTTTTTAGCAATTTTTTTCAGGCATTTTGTGGCTTTCCTGATCAATTTTATGGATTTCTGTAAAATGTCTATTTCAAAAACCATGGTGTGATTTTAACCCTCCCCGCCCGGCAGAGACCAGTTAAATGCCCCGGATTACTTACCCACCGATTTCCCACTTGCTTTGTGCCGATCCTGATTTTAACCTGCTCTTTTGAAGTCAGCAGGGTCCTTCTTTATATATGCAGATCAGGGTGCAACGACATCATTGGGCCCCGAATGCAATTTTCACTCTGATCTGAGTGGGGAAGTAGCCACTGCAGCTTTCCCACCAAATGAAGACAGCTGGAAGAAGATCTGGGACCAGAAGAGTCCATTTTAGGTAAGTATTTTTTTACTTTCCATGTGGGGCCAGGAAGAACTGGAATGCCACTCACGTCCCCCCTTCCCTTCTGCGACACCTTCCTGAAACCGCCCTTCAGTGACTTTACCTTCTTGCTGCCGAGCCTCCTTTTGGAGCCAGATGGCAGCCTCCTGCTGCCCAAACATCTGCTTCTGCCAGCCAGCTAGCTGCCGCTCTTCGCCCATCTTGGGCAGGCAGCTGGCCAGCAGCATACAGATGAGGTGTGTTTGGCTGTTGCCTTGTCTCTCCAACACCTGAATCCCACTCCCAGTTAAAATCGTCTCCCTCTTATGAATTCTTTGTTTTATTACTGCTTCTTACTAATCCAAAAATGAATAAAATATAAAACAAATGCAAATCACATACTTGATGCAGTTTCAAAAGCAAGGAAGGGGAAATGATTTCCTGTGTGCTTGGTTTAGCTAAGTCATAAATATGTTTGTTATAAATGCATTTACGATTTAGCTACGTCTAGCACTCAAAGGAAATAATTCCCATTTGTCACCAGAACGGCACAAAAAACTAAAACTAAAACTATAAAATCTGTGCAAGAGAAATAAAGGAAATAAATGGTGCAGAATGTTCTTACATTACCACAAACCTGATGTCAAAAATTTCTTGGTACAACTGCACACTTTGCACCAGAAACAGCTTTGGAAAACAACTCAGGAGAAAAGCTCTTATGCTAATATTATTGCCTTTTCCACGCCATTTAATCACTGTTTACATATGTGCCGCCATTTCTGTTTAATAAAAAATGCCCTCAGACCTCCTATCCCCCAAAAAATCTGATTTAAGTCAGATTTAACTCTTTGCAATTTCAGCTCTTTTCAATCTTTGGGTTGAAATTCATCCACAGAAAATGAATATGAGGTCTGGATTTTCTGCTCATCCTGGAGTGCTGACCCTGGTGGATTGTCCTGAGTCAGTGCCATTTGCATCATTTCCATGGGGTCCCACTGATATTCCCAGCTCTGTGATCAATTAAACTTTCCTAATAGAATTTACAATTTAAATACCACCCCCCAGCTGCCATAGTAATGCTGGACACCAGGATTGTACCAGTACTCCTGGCACCCAGCATTGCTATGGTGTTAATGGTGAGAAATGCATCATAATACGTTGCTGTCATTAACATATCATTTGAATACAGCCACCCACATTTGGCCATAGAATGCTGCACAATGAAGGCTACTTCCTGGAGAGTGGCCACTGACTTACATAATTATGTATCAGTGGTCAGATATCACTTGGACATGAATTGAATACCAACCCTTTCTCTTTCTGAAGACCATGGGATTAATATGAAGAGCCCTGATGCCCAGAAGGGTACCATGTGTAGTTCTTTGCACTTGAGTGAATCCTGCCACCCAGTGCAAGTTGTGCATCCTGTCCCGCTGATAATGAAAAATAATGAATTTGTTAAATGTTGTCACTTCCCTGATACATGTGTACATTGCAGACTGCCAGATGTGGCTCATCACCTGGGTGGCTTGTAAGGATCCAGTAGCATGAAAGCTTCATGCTGTGGCAACCCTCATTTGTGCAGGAGAAACCATCACCCATCCAGATGTTGTCTGTCAATCATTGTGCAGCAGATGATACAACTCTGATATGTCCAGGTACAGGGCTCAGGTAGTCTCACATGTGTAGCCAAAACACCTGAGGGGGTCATTCCACCCAACTTTTCTGACCCCTAAAAAACTCCTCTTCTTCATCTCAATTATGCTGCACATTCAGAACCGTGAAAAGAATACTTCTCATCATCCCTTTGTAATGTGTGATATCAAAACCCACAACAACCAAGAATAAGGAAGCAAGTATTGATGGGTAAAAAAATGGAGGATGACCAAGTACATAGAGCAAAATGTAACAAAAGATACAGGAAAAGGCAAAAATCTGCCATCTGTCTTTCAAAAGCCTATTTCAGCAGGCAAGTTCCTGGAGCTACAGTGTGCCCAGTTTGTATGTGGGTGGAGCATCATCTAAAGACATAGGCCCTGAAATTCAATCATGTTGCACCTGTTTTTCATCCACACTGGAAGTCTGCCATTTTGAATTGGGCGTCCCATAGGCGTCCAGGGCTTGTGTCAAAAGCATTCAAGAATTCCATTAACATATTTAAATAATGGTCCTACGCTTGTAATAGGATCCTTTTGTGAAATTGGTTTGCCCCAGCGCTTGACTCATCACGTGATAAATTCGCTTAGCAATCATGGCCCTAACAGACAGCAAGGACCCTGCAGGAGGTCTATATAAAGTGCTCATCCACTCCATACAGGTTAGTTGCTGGTTTGTCCTCAGGCTGCTGGTTAACTTATTCCAGTCATAGGTGGTTTGCTAGGTCTGCTTTTAGGGCTGGAGGAGGAGGGGGAGCAACGAAGAAGACAGCAGAGATCAGGAGAAGCTGGGAGAATGGGGAGGAGGAAGGCACTGTGCAGGAGGCCGTACCCACAGCAGGTCTTCAGGGAGCACTTCTCATACCTCAACTTCACTGAGGAGCAATGTGTGAGGCGCCTTCACTTCACCAAGGAGGTTGTCACACGAGCCATGTCATCTGCTGCAGCTCAACTGGAGCCTCACATTAGGGCATGGACAGCACTGCCTCTGGCTGTCAAGGTCACCGTGGCCCTTAACATTTACGCCATTGGATCATTCCAGACTGCAGCAGGTGATATTAGGGACATATCGCAGTTTATTTTTCATCGCTGTACCAGGTAGGTGATTGAGGCTGTCTATAGCAGGAGGAAAATATACATCACTTGTCCCATAAATAGAGTGAAGCAGGATGAGAGAGCACCAGGCTTCCCCAGCATCCAAGGTGCCATAGACTGCATTCACATTGCCTTTGTGTAACCCCCAGTGCCTGACATCTGTGCACGTTACCTATCCTAATGCTCCTACGAGGTCTATCCCTAGTGGCTACATCATGGGAGGTGGATGCTGCTGAGCTTCCATTGAGGATACTTCAGATAGCCGTGGTGAGCGATCTCAAGTAATTCTCGGCTTTGAGGGTCCGGCTGTGAACTGTAGCATCTCGGCGTGTGCCGGGCCAGTCTGGCCCAGTTGGCTGTGTAGCACTGAGATAGGCACTGGCGGAATGTGTGGCAGGGGAACAGGTATGCTGTCATCCTGAGAGCAAAGGCCAATCTCATGGGGCTGTGCCTCAGCACTCCTCCGGCTCTGCGCGAGAGAGAACAAAGTGCGGGAGTGGCCGTGTGAGCTGCCATGGAAGCTGTCAGAGCTGTCACCAGAGGCTCCATTATGGTGGGTGCCATGATGACACTGTCGTGTTCATGGAGTGGACCACTCGTTCCCTGTTGGACAGAATGACCTCGACGTTCCTCGCAAGGCCCTGACTTAAGTTGGAGCTGGACTCCTCCATTCTCACGGCCATTGTGCACACACTTGCTGGTAGGCTGCCCAGTGCACCGAGCATTTCCTGGTGAATGCCCATCAGCCTTCTTCAGTAGTCTAGGCCCTCGAAGTCAGCATTTGTGTCCGCCGCAGCAGAATTGGTATGTGATCTCATCGTTGGACAACCTGGCACCTGTGGCATTCTATTCCCCTAGCCCGAGCTCCTGCATACTTGTACCAGATGATTCATCACATGAAGACCCCTCTTCTATCCTACCCTCTAATGAATAGAAACATAGAAACATAGAAAATAGGAACAGGAGTAGGCCATTCGGCCCTTCGAGCCTGCAATGCAATTCAATATGATCGTGGCTGATCCTCCATCTCAATACCATATTCCTGCTCTCTCCCCATACCCCTTGATGCCTTCTGTGTCTAGAAATCTATCTAGCTCCTTCTTAAATATATTCAGTGAATTGGCCTCCACAGCCTTCTGTGGTAGAGAATTCCACAGGTTCACCATCCTCTGAGTGAAGAAATTTCTCCTCATCTCAGTCCTAAATGTCCTACCCCGCATCCCGAGACTGTGACCCCTCGTTCTGGACCCCCCAGCCAGGAGAAACATCCTCCCTGCATCCAGTCTGTCTAGCCCTGTCAGAATTTTATATGTTTCAATGAGATCCCCTCTCATTCTTCTAAACTTGAGTGAATACAGGCCGAGTCGACCCAATCTCTCCTCATACGACAGTCCTGCCATCCCAGAGATCAGTCTGGTGAACCTTCGCTGTACTCCCTCTATGGCAAGTATATCCTTTCTTAGGTAAGGAGACCAAAACTGCGCACAATACTCCAGGTGTGGTCTCACCAAGGCCCTGTATAACTGCAGTAAGACATCCTTGCTCCTGTACTCAAATCCTCTTGCAGTGAAGGCCAACATACCATTTGCCTTCCTAACGGCTTGCTGCACCTGCATGTTTGCTTTCAGTGACTGGTGTACAAGGACACCCAGGTCCCTTTGTACATCAACATTTCCCAATCTATCACCATTTAAATAAAACTCTGCCTTTCTGTTTTTCCTTCCAAAGTGGATAACTTCACATTTATCCACATTATACTCTATCTGCTATGTATTTGCCCACTCGCTCAACTTGTCTAAATCACTTTGAAGCCTCTTTGCATCCTCCTCACAACTCATGATCCCACCTAGTTTTGCGTCGTCAGCAAATTTGGAAATATTACATTTGGTTCCCTCATCCAAATCATTGATATATATTGTGAATAGCTGGGGCCCAAGCACTGATCCCTGTGGTACCCCACTAGTCACTGCCTGCCACCCTGAAAAAGAACCATTTATTCCTACTCTCTGTTTCCTGTCTGTTAACCAATTTTCAATCCATGCCAGTATATTACCACCAATCCCATGTGCTTTAATTTTGCACACTAACCTCTAATGTGGGACTTTATCAAAGGCTTTCTGAAAATGCAAATAAACCACATCCACTGGTTCTCCCTTATCTATTCTACCAGTTATATCCTCAAAAAATTCCAGTAGGTTTGTCAAACATGATTTCCCTTTCATAAATCCATGTTGACTTTGTCTAATCCCGTTGATATTTTCTAAGTGTCCTGTTATCACATCCTTTGTAATAGACGCTAACATTTTTCCTACTACTGATGTTAGGCTAACCGATCTGTAGTTCCCTATTTTCTCTCTCCCTCCTTTTTTAAATAGTGAGGTTACATTTGCCACCCTCCAATCGGCAGGAACTGTTCCATAATCTATAGAATCTTGGAAGATGACAACTAATGCATCCACTATTTCCATGGCTACCTCTTTTAGTATTCTGGGATGCAGACTATCAGGTCCTGGGGATTTATCAGCTTTCAGTCTCATTAATTTCTCCAGCACTATTTTTTTACTAATACTAATTTCCTTTAATTTCTCCTTCTCACTAGTCCCTTGGTTCCCTAGCATTTCTGGGAAGTTATTTGTGTCCTCTTCCGTGAAGACAGAACCAAAGTATTTGTTTAATTGCTCTGCCATTTCCCTGTTCTCCATTATAAATTCTCCCATTTCTGACTGTAAGGAACCTACATTTGTCTTCAGTAATCTTTTCCTTTTTACATACTTGTAGAAGCTTTTACAGTCCACTTTTATGTTCCTTGCAAGTTTACTCTCATACTCTATTTTTCCCCTCTTAATCAATCTCTTGGTCCTTTTTTGCTGAATTCTAAACTGCTCCCAATCCTCAGGCTTGCTACTTTTTCTGGCAACTTTATATGACTCCTCTTTGGATCTAATACTATCCTTAATTTGTTTTATTAGCCATGGTTGGGCCACATTTCCTTTTGTGTTTTTGCGCCAGAAAGGAATGTATAATTGTTGTAATTCATGCATTCGTTCCTTAAATTTTAGCCATTGTCTGTCCACCTTTTGATGAAGCTCCCCAATCTATCATAGCCAACTCACTCCTCATACCTTCGTAGTTTCATTTATTTAGATTTAGGACCCTAGATTTGGATTGGACTACTTCACTTTCCATCTTAATGAAGAATTCTATCATGTTATGGTCACTCTTCCCTAAATGTCCCCGAACAACAAGATTATTAATTAACCCCTTCCCATTGCTCTATACCCAATCTAGGATAGCCTGTTCCCTGGTTGGCTCCTCAACATACTGGTCTAAAAAAAATCTTGTACACACTCCAGGAATTCATCCTCCAAAGTATTATTGCTAATTTGGTTTGGCCAGTCTATATGCAGATTAAAGTCGCCCATGATTACTGTAGTATCCTTGTTACATGCATCTCTAATTTCCTGTTTGATCCCATCTCCTACATTACCACTACTGTTTGGAGGCCTATAGACAACTCCCACCAGTGTTTTCTGCCCCTTGGTGCTTCTTAACTCCACCCAGACTGATTCTACGTCTTGACTTTCTGAACCAATATCCTTTCTCTCTATTGCTTTGACAACACCAACCCTAACAACACTATCCCACCTCCTTTTCCTTTTTGCCTGTCCTTCCTAAATATTGAATAGCCATATCGAATGCATGGTGGCAATCTTTAAGCTGATGCTAGGGTCAGATCATTTGACGTGCACCTTCGGGAAGGCTGCCCTCCTCTTCCTGCACTGGCACAGGGGCTTGGCATTTTCAGCACCTGAAAGGAAAGAGAGGAACAAGGGTTATCCTTCAGTATGAAGGGAAAGCAGAAAGAGATGAATGGTGCAGCTGTGGTTTGTCATGCAGAGTGTGTAATGTGAGATAGAAGTGAAAAAAGAAAAAGAGGGTAAGGTGTGAAGAGACCCTGTGCGGCATTTCCCCCAGCAATGCCAATCGCCATGGCCACCACTCACCCCCTGGCCGGGATGTCTGACACATCTTCCTCAAGTGGGGAGAGGATGTATAGGCGGCCTTTCGCTTTTATGGCCACTGCCTGCTGCCTCAAGTTGTGTGCGACCTTCTCCTGCAAGAAAGAAGGACTTGTGTTAGCGACAGCTTTGTGAGCTGTTCTGAGATGGTCGAATCGTGCAGATGTTGTGTGGAAGATGTGAGATGTGGGAAAGTGAAGGTTGCAATAGTGCTGAGAGTAGGAGGTGCAGAACATGTGAGTATGAAGAAAAGGAGGTGGTGTGAAATGTGGTGCAGCGATTGTACAAGAGTGAAGGGAAGTGGGGGAGGCGACTGTTGTGATTAGTGAGGCTGCAGCTGGTGGAGGTGTGAGGAGAGAGTATTTGAAGTGGGGGAGGCGACTGTTGTGATTAGTGAGGCTGCAGCTGGTGGAGGTGTGAGGAGAGAGTATTTGAAGTGGGGGAGGCGACTGTTGTGATTAGTGAGGCTGCAGCTGGCGGAGGTGTGAGGAGAGAGTATTTGAAGTGGGGGAGGCGACTGTTGTGATTAGTGAGGCTGCAGCTGGTGGAGGTGTGAGGAGAGAGTATTTGAAGTGGGGGAGGCGACTGTTGTGATTAGTGAGGCTGCAGCTGGTGGAGGTGTGAGGAGAGAGTATTTGAAGTGGGGGAGGCGACTGTTGTGATTAGTGAGGCTGCAGCTGGCGGAGGTGTGAGGAGAGAGTATTTGAAGTGAGAGGAAGGATTCTTGACAACTCTGCTGAGGTCATTAAACTTTTTTTTTGGCATTGCAGCCATGTCCTGAGAGCTAAACTCCTTACATTGACCTTCAGAGCCACATCTTCCCATTAAAAACAGAGTTGTTGCCTGATGGGCTTTCTGCTTCCCACCCACTCCCCCCTTCCCAGGAGGAACAAGATCTCTCTCTTCCTGTCCACTGCCTGGACCAGGGCCTCCAAAGCGGTATTCATGAACCTGAGGGCTCGATCTACAGCTCTTGCAGCCATTTTTCTCCTTCGAATATGTTTTCTCCTGTCTGCAGCCAGAGTGCACCTCCCCTTTAAGAGGTGCTGGCTGCCTTTAAATCATGTCAGAGACGCCCCATCTCTTGCTCCCAAATTGGCACGCAGCCAATAAGCAGCACGGTAGCACTGGCTGCACGCCTGTCTCAGTATAATGAGCTGCCAGCACCAATTTCATGTGGTCCCGATGCCCACATGTGCAGCGCAGACCCCTCCCCCTGCCCACTCATTTTCAGGCGCAATCAAATTTCTAGGCCATAAAATTTAGTGGCCCCAACTTTCAAGGGGAGTTCAATATTTAAATGAGACCATGCATCCCATTGTCACAGCCTCATTATTCTCCACCAAACCATCCAGCAGAAAATCAGATTCCCCACAATTCAGTCAGGTGCTTAGTTTTCTCACTCTTGACCACGAGCTGCTTGGAGTGTCGCAGAATTTACCCCATCCTGTCAGATAATGGTAGAAGTTAGCCACCCTACCTTTGTCTCCTCTTATATAACTTTCACTCAGTCTAGAAAATCCTTCTGGGAGGCTGTGACACCCACAACATTACTCTCCATCATAGAGCTGATTTCTATAATGATTGAGCAGATGAGGAATGACCAGCCAGCTGAAGCAGATAATTAATGTCAAGTCCTTCAAGATATGATTGCAGTAAGTGGAATACTGGAGGACTTGGGGGCTGTCCACATTTGTTAACAATCTTAGAAGCCTACTCATCCCACCCAAGTTGTAATACTTACATAGAATCATAGAATCATAGAAAGGTTACAGCACGGAGGAAAGCCATTCGGCCCATCAAGTCCGCGCCGGCTCTATGCAAGAGCAATCCAGCTAGTCCCACTCCCCTGCCCTTTCCCCGTAGCCCTGCAATTTTTTTCCTTTCAAGTACTTATCCAGTTCCCTTTTGAAGGCCATGATTGAATCTGCCTCCACCATCCCCTTGGGCAGTGCATTCCAGATCCTAATCACTCGCTGTGTAAAAAAGTTTTTCGTCATATCACCTTTGGTTCTTTTGCCAATCACCTTAAATCTATGTCCTCTGGTTCTTGACCCTTCCGCCAATGGGAACAGTTTCTCTCTATCTATTCTGTCTGGACCCTTCATGATTTTGAATACCTCTATCAAATCTCCTCTCAACCGTCTCTGTTCCAAGGAGAACAACTCCAGCTTCTCCAGTCTATCCACATAACTAAAGTCCCTCATCCCTGGCATCATTCTAGTAAATCTCCTCTGTACCATTTCTAAGGCCTTCACATCTTTCCTGAAGTGCGGTGCCCAGAACGGGACACAATATTCCAGTTGTGGCCGAACCAGTGTTTTATAAAGGTTCATCATGACTTCCATACTTTTGTACTCTATGCCTCTATTTATAAATGTAAGGAATCTTACAACACCAGGTTATAGTCTTATAGTCTTACAACACCAGGTTACAGTATTATAAAACTGTTGGAATATAACCTGGTGTTGTAAGATTCCTTACATTTGTCCACCCCAGTCCATCACCGGCATCTCCACATCATGGCTTCTACTTATAAAGCCCAGGATCCCGTATGCTTTTTTAACCGCTTTCTCAATTTGCCCTGCCACCTACAACGATTTGTGCACATATACCCCCAGATCTCTCTGTTCCTGTACCCCTTTTACAGTTGTGCCCTCTAGTTTATATTGCCTCTCTTTGTTCTTCCTACTGAAATGTATCACTTCGCATTTTTCTGTGTTAAGTTTCATCTGCCATGTGTCCACCCATGCCACCAGCCTATCTGTATCCTTTTGAAGTCTATCACTATCCTCCTCACTGTTCACTACCCTTCGAAGTTTTGTACCCTGTATTTTACTCTATACATTTTTCATTGTTTCATTTTGCTCTGAGATTGTCTCTGCTCCTCTCTATTTCCATCTTTTATTTACACCTTAATTTCAACTTTCATCTCTCCATAAACTGACTTCACATAGTTTTGACTTAGAATTTGCAACTCTTGATCCTTCTCTTCTGCTTGAACCCTTCATTATCACCGGCTCAATTTTACGGGAAAATTGCGGGTGCATTGGGGGCGGGGGCTCTGAAAATCGGGGAAATCCCATTTGGGTTTGGAGCCCAGCTCCAACCCGCTGACTTTCGGGTTCCCCATTTACCCATTTACGCATCTGGGTGCGTGCGTCCCTCCCGAATGCTGAAGTCCCACTGGCAATTAAAGCTGGCGGGATGATACTTTACACGGTTGTTCAGGTACTTTAAGTACTTGAGGTACTTAATTTTCTCGACATTTTGGCAAGGCTGCGATTGTGAAGCATCCTCAGTGTGTTTCCCGTGCTGTGGGAAAAACTCCATGTTGCAACAGACGTGTTTCAGCCAGCAGCCAGTAAGACATTTAAATGCTTATTTGACAGATGGGGATAAAAGGTCACTTATTGCAGCAGGGCACTCTGTCACTTCAGAGAATGTTTTGGCTGCAAGATCTTTGTGTTTGCATTCAAAATTCTTACTTTCCACCCAAAACTCTGCTGTTCAAACATATTTAACTACTTTGCGGACCCCCTCAAACTCAGACCGTCAGGATGGGGGGGAGCCATGGCTGCATTCACCACTACATCCGAGGATGAGCAATATCACCAGCCTCGCCAGGCATGGCATTCACCTCCGCCACGTGGAGCTCCACAACACAGTGCTGTGCCACAGGCACCTGCACAAGAGCACGGAGGGCAACAACAGAGAGAGTGACATCGCAGAAGGCACTACCCTGGTCAGAGGGTCTACAGACTGAGGCTCTGCTTCCTGGACCTCTCTGAGGAGCAGTGCATATGGAGGCTCAGAGTGAGTCGCCAGGTAGTCGCAGACATTTGCAGCCTCCTTAATGACGAGCTGCTCCCGGATGGACTGAGCAGCATCTCCTTACCTGTCGCTGTCAAAGACACCACTGCCCCCAACTTCTTCACCTCCGGATCATTCCAGGGTGCCACCGGGGACATCGCCGGGGTCTCTCAGTCGTCTGCACACAAGTCCATAAGGCAGGTCGCCAATGGCTTGTTTCGCAGTGCCTCGCAATACGTCAATTTGCCCATGGATGACCTCAGCTAGACGGAGAGGGCAGTGGGATTCCACGCTGTGGCTGACTTCCCACGGATGCAGGGTGCAATTGATTGCACCCATATAGCAATACGAGCACCTCCACATGAGCCAGGACTGTTCATCAACAGGAAGGGCAATCACTCCATCAACACTCAGCTCGTTTGTGACCTCCGCAAAAGATTCCTTCACGTGTGCGCCAGATTCCCTGACAGCTGCCACGATTCCTTTATCCTCCAGGAATCCAACATCCCGCCCTTCTTCCACGCACCGAACACTCTTAAGGGCTGGCTCTTCAGGGACAAGGGATACCCCCTGCACACGTGGCTCGTGACACCCCTGAGGAACCCCAACACCGAGCAACAGCATCGATATAACGACAGCCACATCGCCACCAGGTCTACAATTGAGCAGTCTATAGGGCTGCTCAAGATGCGATTTAGGTGCCTTGATTGTTTTGGTGGAGCCCTTCAATACGCACCGGACAGAGTGGGACACATTATGGTCATGTGTTGTGCCCTGCACAACAAGGCACAACAGAGAGGGTATCACTTGAGAAGGCCCCATCCACATCTGCCACCCACATTGAGGAGTAGGAGGAGGAGGAGCAGGAGCAACCCATGGGCAGAACAGCAGCTCACCTGGCAGCTCGTGAGGCCAGGGAGTCACTGACATGTGAACGGTCCTCCTAACATCAGACATTATGAAGAGTCCAGTCCTCACACCACCAGATGGAGCAGTGCCCACGCCAGCGCACCCCACCCCACCTCTTCCAGCACAAAACAGTCCTGCAACCACACATACACTCACTGTAGAGTGACCCAATGGGTGGCATCAAGTGTCACCGTTCATGGCGAACCTCATGAAAGGGCCTTATTACAGAAGCCAGTCAATAATGGCCAAGACGTGGCAGTAGTGGTGACAATAATGATAGTTAATGTGCGTTCAACAAAAAGCTAATATAAATAAAAAACATGACCAACCATCAAACACCCTTGTGCATATTCTTCATGCTTACAAAACCTTCGCCTTTCTCTTCCGACTATTTCTACATGGTGCATCCCCTATAGCTGCAGCAGAGGTAGTGGCGGGATGCTCTTCTTCATGCCCTGACCGATTAGATGCTTTGGGCCTATGTCCTCTGGGTTTTGGTGCCCGTGATGGGCCCTCCAAAGGCTGCTCCACCTACATCCGTGCAGGGGCAGACCCGGCCACCTGGAGAGGAGGCAGCATTGCGGGTACTGATTAAGAGGGGAGAATGGGTGAGAGGTGGGAGCACTTTGAGTGGTGTCCCCATTTCCATGTCCCCTTTCGTCATCATCCCTCCCCTGGGCCAGGCCCATACCACTCCTACCACTCTGTTGGACAACAGTTTGGAGGACATGTGTGAATCCTTGTAAGGCCAGTGCTAGTGTATCTGCCTGCTTGTTTAAGGCGGCAGAATGTTGTTCACTATGAGTCCAAACGGCCGTTGTCAGGGTCTGAATGGACTCATTTGTGAGCCGTGCTTGAAGCTCCATGGAGGCTAGCCTTCTCTCCATTGCAGACATTCCCACACTTAACCTCTGACAGTATCTCAGAGATGCCCTCACGTCCCTGTGACAGTATCTCAGGGAGTTGTTCACATCCCTCTGACACTATCTCAGAGATTCCCTCCTGTACCTGTGCCACCATTTCACTCATGCAGGAATTGGACTCCTCCATGCTCTGCGCTATTGTGGAGAGTGTGCGTGGCACCTGTTCCAGCACCTCGCAAATGTGCTGCTGTCCCTCGATCATTCTCCTTTCAGAGGATGACTCCCAGGATTCAGCATCTGTGTCCAGCTGAGCACAGCCTGGAGAGGAGTGCTCCCACCGATGTGGACTCTCCACAGCTGCCCCTGCCACCAGTGTCTGCTCGTGCTCACACGCGTGTGGTAATTCACCATGTGCGACCCCAACCATCTGAGGACTAGGACCCACCGAGGTGTGAGAATCTGCACTGGTGGATGACTCGCTCAGATGTCACTGTGCACCCTCATAGGCTGGCAGATCCTCTGAGGAATCGCCCTCTGCCGTCACAGCGGTCGCTGAAGGCCCTGTAAGAGAACAGAAGGCAATATTAAGTGTCATCACAGATGTGTCATGTTGCGATGAGCATACTGAGGTGCTGAAGATGGCAAGGCATGGTAACATCAATTCATATTGTGTGTGCTGAATGTTAAAGTTGTGTCACCAGACGTTTGTCGGGTGCTAGTCTCGGCGTCCCCGACGGACAGGCACTGAAGGGTTCCGCTGACCTCCAGTGCCTCCTGCTCCACATCTGTAAGGACGACAATTTGTTGCGGCCCCCCCTCTGGTCCTCACCCTCTCCCGTGCATTCTGGGCTCTCTCCCCCTAGAAGGGGAGAAAGTATAGACGCATGAGTGAGTGATGGTGACATGGCCAACTCATGAATGCATTGGTTTGGGTGCGGCTGACCGTGAAAGAGATGCATCAGAGGGTGAGTATGAAACACATGACATTGTATGAGGATTGGGTTGAGTGGTTGTGGTGCGGTGACTGATGGGGAGGTGAGGAAGTGCTCAGGAAGTGCAGGTAAGTTGAGGATGAGCCTTAAGTGGGTGTGAGGAGTGAAGTGATAGAGCAGTGTTGGCAGTGCAGAATGAGTTGGGGGGGTGGGGATGGTGATGTGGAAGATGGAATGTAGGAGAATGAGTAAGTGTACTCACTTTGGCTGACTTAGTTAGGTCATTTGAGGCGCTTCCTGCACAGGACCCAGGGTGCGGGAGATGTTGCTGCCACGGCTGACCTCCTCTGCCACCTCGAGCCAGGCCTTCTAGGTGGCAGAGGCAGGCCACTTCCTCCCATCCGCCGGGTAGGACACATCCCTTCTCCTCCTCACCCCATCCAGTAGCACCTCTGCGGCATCACTGAATCTTGGAGCAGCCTTTCCCCTGGGCTGCTCCATTGTGGTGTTTGGGTGTTTGCTTCAGGAGCAGCCATTGGAGGACTGCCCCTTTAAATAGAGCTCCTCCAGCTGACGGCCTGTGATGCGGGTGCGCAGTCCGCCCGCTGCGCAGCTTTCGGATGGCAAACCCGGAAGCCACATTAACTGGCTCCAATTGACTCACAATCACGTGGAAAACGGACATTTTTTATTGGTCTTGTACCCACGCGCCCAATCACCACCCCCCCACCACCCCCACCAGCCCGCCTCCGCGCTAATATCAGGGCCCACATGTTTCTGTGCAATCTTTCCCACCATCTCATGATTTCTGTCCATTAGTCAACCCCTGGGTTTACCTCTCATTCTTGACCTCTGCCTGAATTGCCTTCCCATGTGTTCTTCATTGTTTTGTGAGACAGTATGTTGGCATAAATAGTCTACCATTAGATTTCACAATCCTTTGGTTCTTCACAGACTTTAATCAGGAATAAACTATAGTCTGTACAACAACTAAAGGCAATACATAACGTGACCCGATTTTTCTTTAGAAAACTAAAACTATAGTTTCTCCAAGCATATTTAAGGCATTACCGATTTTCCCCAGCCACATGTGTGATAATGCTGAGTGTCTTAATTCTACATTGTTTTCTTTACTGTAATGGAGCCTTGAAAAGCACCATTTGATTTGAGCGTGAAAATTAGATGAAAGAAACAGAGGCAATGGGAAAATGACTTTAAAATGAAAAGAGAACACAAAACCTTTGAGTTATGCGAAATGCGATTGTGCAATCTCAACCCAATTCCCAGTGTGGATGAGCTCAGGCACAAAGCAACCCCTATTTTGACATGAATTGGTACTAAATTGACAAGCTCACTCAGAGAGGCTACAAAATGACTGGTGTGAAAAATGGGGGAGAACATCACACTGTTGCAACTGGGGTGCTCTTCACACATTAGTGCTGAAGAATGTTGCCCAGGCAAAGTAGAGGGAGCTGTACTCCAACCCTGAGATGACCTGATCTGAGATGACCTGATCTGAGATGACCTGATCTGAGATGACCTGATCTGAGATTACCTGATGCTAATACTGGGCAGCTTGAAATGTGAACGAGTTCCATTTCCCAATATCAACATCCCTCACTTTGATGAGTATTAAATTAACAAAAAAGTAGAAAAAGCCTTTCAGTAAAAAACAATAATTCCTATTAATGGAGTATTCTGTTCCTGACCAGGGAGTAAGTGCTTTTTATTGTGTCAATATAAAACAATGGCAGACGGAGCAGCTTTAGTATTTATATCTTGAATAAAGTTTTTGAATTTCAGATAAATTACCGAGCACTAATATTTATCTCAGCACAAGTATATGTTATATGGTTTGCCCAGTGTAATTCTAGACCCAAACACTGCTCAGAGCATCTTATGCAATGGTATTTGTCATTGAGAGTGTCTCAAACGTTGATGTACTCCTCAGCAAGAATACAATTTATTGTTGTCCGTAAGAAATGGAAGCAGCTGATAAACAGCTTTCCTGACCTTGGAGAACTTTGTTGGCACATTAGGGACTTTGATACATGGCAGACAGCTGACAGTGCCAGTGATTTGTTGTAACCTGGTTGGTGGGGGTCACTCAATTACAGAAAGATGGTGCTACTTAAAGGTCTTGGATTTTAAGCCACCAAATTTAGCGGTAGCTGGTTGATAAACTGATGAAAGCACAGACTTAAAATAGAAGGCAGAAAATTTAAACAATCGAACTTTCAATAAACTTTACAGAGTAGCACAGTATTGATCTACACATTGCTGCTGTCTCAAGAGTTTTACAACCGATTTTTAATAGGTATTTATTTATCCTCTAGGAGATTCCTGTGTACAGTATAGGTGCCAGGACCTCCATTTCAGGCATCCTCTGCACTATGGACTGCTATCGTAAAATCAAGGATTTCAACTAAAAAGCTTACAGAAACCACTGAATTAATTAGAAAACATTACTTATAAATATTTTTGCACAATTATTTCCATAGAATGTTACAGCACAGAAACAGACCATTTGGCCCATCAAGTTTGTGTTAGTGTTTTTCTCCATAAGAGCCATCTTCTACAAGCTTTAAGTTATTAAAGTGTTAATTGAAAACAGGAACTATCACCAGTAAAGAACAGAACTGCTATACAGCTACAGCAAAGTTATTAGATACATAATTTTGATAAGAAATATAAAAGCTTCCAAATGAGTTGTCACTCTACGTTGCTGAGTCAAAGGTACATGGCTGCAGCATGACTGAGACAAAAGGCTAGTGAATAAACAGAAAGTTCCTGTATGATGTAAGCACCTACATAAATGATCTGTACCACTAGTGATAATAGTTTAACAATTCCCAAATAGTGCAATACGTCTACACTTTCCTGGGGAGTTTAAAAGTGAAAGACAAATACCATTGCTTAAGATGTTATGTCCTTGACACCATTGGGTAGATTTTCATTGGCGCTGCTGCATGGATACAGAGTGATAGCGCCCTGAAAAAGGTGGGGAAAAGCCCAGTGCCCCATTCCCACCCATTCCGGAACACCCACCTGAGTCAGGCCCTGTGCAAATTGGGGTCCTATGACGTACATTTACATTAGGGTTGGAAATATATGACCTGGAAATATATCGCCGTTCCTTCATCGTCGCTGGGTCAAAATCCTGGAACTCCCTAACAGCACTGTGGGAGAACCTTCACCACACGGACTGCAGCGGTTCAAGAAGGCGGCTCACCACCACCTTCTCAAGGGCAATTAGGGATGGGCAATAAATGTTGGCCTTGCCAGCGACGCCCACATCCCATGAACGAATAAATTAATATAAGCTGTAACGTGCAATGTGGCTAAGAAATCACTTGAATAGAATTTGGACAAGTGGCATGAGAGACCACCTTCAGGATTCAGGTCAAACAAACTTCAGCTTGGCACTGACTGCAGTATAGCTTCATTTTTCATCTTTTTAAACTTACCAAGAAATCATCTGTCCCATTAACTCTTTATTAATACAGTCCATATCAATGAAATAGATTTAGTGCTAAAATGTCGACAACCATGTAAAAAAATTTATTCAGCAAAATTCAGCTATTCCTTTGTAGAAGTAAGTAATGATTTTGGATATTTTACAATATTTCTTGGGTAGGTGTAGTCAGAAAGCTGAAAAATAAATGATGATAAGTGAAGCACAGTTGTAAGGATAAGGGATGGCAGTTGTACGACTGTGGAGATGAACGATTATCTGACGGCTACGTTAGACCTTAATGAGACGCTATTTACTTTGTTATTGCAGTCAGTGCTGAGTAGTGCAAGCTGTAACCTGAGACCACTTAGAGGTGATTAAGTATACAAGGTAGTTGTATCTTAACAAGGTGTGAAGGACTCACTGAACATCTGTTTCTGCCACAAATCCACGGTACACTTAACAAGCTGTAAACGGCAACTATGTAATTGTCTATAATGGAAATGGAAAACGGTTGCGCTCTTTGTTCGATTTAAACAATTGCCCGATTTAAACTTGGTCAGTTTAAGTGATAGGGACTGTGTTAAAATTTAAGCAGTGACAGTGAAAATCATCAAGGGGTGCCTATAGTTTGGTTTAGGACCCATCAGAGTTTACCATCACACAGGCCATCAAAAATAAACATTAGCAGAAAAATTTACCTATGCTTTGGGGGAATTTGGTAAAACCTTCCTGATCAAAATAAAAACATTCGACTGAGTGGCAGGACTGATTTTAGACTTCAGAAAACATAAGATTTGGTATTTTTCCCCCCGATTTTCTTCTTTCCTAAGAACGTAAGAACATAAGAAATAGGAGCAGGAGTAGACCATACGGCCCCTTGAACCTGCTCCACCATTCAATCCGATCATGGCTGATCTTCGACCTCAATTCCATTTTCCCGCCCGATCCCCATATCCCTTGATTCCCCTAGAGTCCAAAAATCTCAGCCTTGAATATATTCAATGACTCAGCATCCACAGCCCTATGGGGTAGGGAATTCCAACAATTCACAACCCTCTGCGCGAAGAAATTCCTCCTCATCTCAGTCTTAAAGAAGATGCTGCCAAAGTCCACAGTGAAAGAGGAGGTAGTTGAGATAATGGATGGGATAAAAATTGATAAAGAGGAGGTACTTAAAGTCGGTAAGTCACCCGGTCTAGATGGGATGCATCCTAGGTTGCTGAGGGAAGTAAGGGTGGAAATTGCGGAGGTACTGGCTATAATCTTTCAATCATCCTTGGATACAGGGGTGGTGCTAGAGGACTGGAGAATTGCAAATGTTACACCCTTATTCAAAAAAAGGTGTAGGGATAAACCCAGCAATTACAATCCAGTCAGTTTAACCTCGATAATGAGGAAAGTTTTCGAAATGATAATCCAGGACAAAATTAACTTGGACAAGTGTGGATTAATTAAGGAAAGTCAGCATGAATTTGTTAAAGGCAAATTATGTTTGACTGACTTGATTGAGTTTTTTGATGAGGTAACAGAGAGGGTCGATAAGTGCAATGCGGTTGATGTGGTGTATATGGACTTCCAAAAGGTGTTTGATAAAGTGCCGCATAATAGACTTATCATCAAAGTTGAAGCCTATGGAATAAAAGGGGCAGTGGCAGCATGGATACCGAATTGGCTCAGCGACAGGAAACAGTGATTAGTGGTGAACGGTTGTTTTTCGGACTGGAGGAAGGTATACAGTGGTGTTCCCCAGGGGTCGATGCTAGGACCAATGCTTTCCTTCATGTATATTAATGATTTGAACTTGGGAGTACAGGGCACAATTTCAAAATTTGCAAATGACACAAAACTAGGAAGGGTAGTGAATGGTGAGGAGGATAGTGATAGACTTCAAAAAGACAAAGACAGGCTGGTGGATTGGGCGGTGGCAGATGAAATTTAACGCAGAAAACTGTGAAGTGATACCTTTTGGTAGGAAGAATGAGGAGAGGCAATATAAACTAAAGGGTGCAATTATAAAAGGGGTACAGGAACAGAAAGATTTGGGGGTATATGTGCACAAATCACTGAAGGTGGCAGGGCAGGTTGAGAAAGTGGTTAAGAAAGCATATGGGATACCGGGCTTTATAAATAGAGGCATAGAGTACAAAAGCAAGGAGGTTATGATGAATCTTTATAAAACACTGGTTCAGCCACAACTGGAGTATTGTGTCCAGTTCTGGGCCCTGCACTTTAGGAAGGATGTGAAGGTGCAGAAGAAATTTACTAGAATGATTCTAGGGATGAGGGATTTCAGTTACATGGATGGACTGGAGAAGTTGGGGTTGTTCTCTTTAGAGCAGAGAAGGTTAAGAGGAGATTTGATAAGAGGTATTCGAAATTATGAAGGGTCTAGACAGAGTAGATGGAGAGAAACTGTTCCCATTGGCGGAAGGGCCAAGAACCAGAGGACATAGGTTTAAGGTGATTGGCAAAAGAACCAAAGGCGACATGAGGAAAAACTTTTTTACACAGCGACTGGAATGCACTGCCCGAGGGGATGGTGGAGGCAGATTCAATCATGGCTTTCAAAAGGGAATTGGATAAGTACTTGAAGGGAAAAAAAATTGCAGGGCAACAGGGAAAGGGCAGGGGAGTAGGACGAGCTGGATTGCTCTTGCAGAGAGCCGGCACGGACTCGATGGGCCAAATGGCCTCCTTCCATGCTGTAACCATTCTATGATTCTATGATTCTAAATGGCCGACCCCTTATCCTGAGACCATGCCCCCTAGTTCTAGTCTCTCCAGCCAGGAGAAAAAACCTTTCAGCATCTACCCTGTCAAACCCCCTCACAATCTTATATTGTGTCAATTAGGTCAACTCTCATTCTTCTAAACCCCAGCGAGTATAGGCCCATTCTATCTAACCTCTCTTCATAGGCAACCCTCTTATCCCAGGAATCAATCTAGTGAACCGTCATCGCACCATCTCCAAGGCAATTATATCCTTCCTTAGATTAGGAAGCCAAAATTGTACACTGTACTCCAGGTGAGGTCTCACCAAAGCCCAGTACAACTGTAGTAAGACTTCCTTACTCTTGTATTCCAACCCTCTTTGCAATAAAGGCCAACATGCCATTTGCCTTCCTAACTGCTTGGTGTACCTGCATGCTAACTTTTTGTGTTTCTTGTATAAGGACACCCAGGTCTCTCTGAACACCAACATTTAATAGTTTCTCATCATTTAAAAAATATTCTGTTTTTCTATATTTCCTACCAAAGTGAATAACCTCACAATTCCCCACATTATACTCCACCTGCCACCTTCTCACCCACTCACTTAACCTGTCTATATCCCTTTGCCGACTCTTTGTGTCCTCCTCACAACTTACTTTCCCACCTAGTTTTGTATCATCAGCAAACTTGGATACATTACACTTGGTCCCTTCATCTAAGTCATTAATATAGATTGTAAATAGCTGAGGCCCAAGCACCGATCCTTGCAGAACCCCACTAGTTACAGCCTGCCAACCTGAAAATGACCCATTTATCCCTACTCTCTGTTTTCTGTCCATTAACCAACCCTCTATCCATGCTAATATATTACTCCAATCCCATGAGCCCTTATTCTCTTCCGAACATGCTGACTGCATTAAGGACTTCAGTTTTAACCGAAGGGCTGTCAACATATTTTTCTTCCATTCAACTGAGGTGTAAGGCTACTCTTCTACTCGTTATGCCACTTTTCACGTTAATTAAAGCTCTAGCTCAGGCAATGTGAGAAATATTAGCAGTTGGAGGCGATGCTTCTAGTAATTTTTTATAATCAGTCATAGGGAGTTCTTACATTTCAAATTATTACAGACACAATAATACAACATTCTTTGAATTATAATACAAATCTCATTAAAATATGCATACATTATTACAACATAACAGAGAGAATACAATGAACTGTCCTTGGGCAAAAGTCCTAATCATCCTAATCAATGGAAGGTAGCTTGGGCGAATATTTGTGTTCTGTGCATACTGAAGCAGATTTGGTGTACAGTGTCACATTGAGCACATCTGAAGCCTAGGAATCTACATGAGATAGAAGTGATGGCCCTGAGATTAAACTGTGGGATTCTAGTGTACAGATGCTTAAAGTACCTGTGTGAAATTCCTTTTTAATAGCTTTTCTCGACTATTTTAGCTGAAGCATTAACCCATTATTTTAAATGCATTTGGGCATTAATACCAACTGCATAATTTTAGAACCATTGTGACCTGAGTGATATTGGTAATTTGATGGCCATGGGATGAATGTGCTTCACATACAATGGGAGTTAATGTTCCATCATAGGAGTTTGGAAGCGTTGGTGGCAAAATTAAGAGGTATTCTTGTTCCCTGCTAAAAAAGGAAAAATTTGCAGTGCTATGAGGAAAGAGCAGGGGGAGTGGGACTAATTGGATAGCTCTTTCAAAGAGCCAGCACCAGCACGATGGGCGAAATGGCCTCCTTCTGTGCTGTAAGATTCTGTGATTCTCTGATGGGAGGGTTGTATGTTGTTTTTTCTGCCATTATCACAAAACTGAATAGGATACCGTCTCATTTAAATGAATTGGCAGAGTAATGTAAGAACAATCTGTTGTTTTCTTGTTGCATTAACTTGGAAATGAGCACTCTGGACGGCCGCTTTCTCTTTGAATTCATTTAAAATATGTTCTCTGAATGCAATAAAACGTAAACAGTGAATGTTATTTGAACTGTTAGAAGCTCTGTTACAAATGGGATCGTATACGCTTTTTTTCCACAGTTGTAGTTATAGTTGTCAAAGCATCTTACTCTGACATTGTTACACTCTTCAGATTTAGTTTTTACCTCTCAACAATTTTTTTGCATAGTCCCATTTCATTTCTCGGTATCTACTGTAAAGAAAAAAGAATTTCTGTCCTGAATCAAGTAGGAAAAATGTCTGTTTTTTTTAAGATGATTTTACTTTGTGAAAAGGTCGAGGAAGGAGAGTTACTCGGTCTACTTGTACAAAGTGATGAAACAGGTTCAGAGGGAGAAATGATTGGAGTGAATTGATGATGCAGCAGGCTCCATTTCAGAGTGCACCTTTGGAGATCATGCTGTAGAAGGTACTGCAGAGAAGGGTGGTTGTTTTTGGAGCTGAGATACATGCTCCAGTGAAGAGCAGAAGCACAGTAGGGTTTTTCTGTTTGTTCTTGGGATGTGGGTAATGCTGGCAGGATTACACATTGCCAATCCTCAGTTGCCCCGAGAAGGTGGTGGTTGACCTTTTTTTGAACCATTGCATTCCATGGTAATGCTCCCACAGTGATGTTAGGTAACAGCTACCTGTCAAACTCTTCCCCAGTGAGGACTCATTGCCTTCAGAAGAGAATAGGAGGGAAGAAGAATTGGTGGAAAACACTGGAAAGAAAATAAAAATAAAATTAAGAAAATAAAAATCTTTCTTAGAACCTATAAAATGTCTCTTTGTAGTGGTAATTAACATACCTGTACGTCTAACCTTACCCATTGTTCTCCCCTCCTCCCTTTCTCTGTCAGCTCTAATGAAGCGTCTCCATCCAAACTGTTAACCCACCTTTTCTCTTTCGAGGTGCTGACCGACCTGTGCATTTCTAATACTTTCTGTTTTGAGTTCAGATTTCCAGCATTAGAAAACTTTCTCTTTTTAAATTAAATCTGGTATCCTCCACTTCTGAGGCTCCATGACATATTCCAAATGAATATTTGGACTGATTTCATTTAAATAGTTGGCATAGCACATTCACCAAATAATGAACAATTCTGTCATGAACAATTCTGTAATATCGCCAGTCTTTCTTACTCAACAATCTGGGTCTGAAGTTGAGTTTGAAAATGCCCGAGGAGAAGAAAGCAGCTTCCAAGAAGGGCACCACGAAAGAGGCGAATTAAGCACCAGTAAAGAGCAGCAAGAAGCGGTGAAAGTCAAGGAAGGAGAGTTACTCGATCTGTGTGTACAAAATATGAAGCAGGCTTACCCCGATACCGGCATCTCCTCCAAGGCCATGGGCATCATGAATCCTTTGTGAATGATAATTTCGAGTGCATCGCAGGTGAGGCTTCCCATCTGGCCCATTACAACTGCACCATCACCTCCCAAGAGATCCAAACCGCCATGCGCCTGTTGCTGCCCAGGGAACTTGCCAAACATGCTGTGTCAGAAGGGACAAAGGCAGGGACCAAGTACACCAGCTCCAAGCAAAACTCCTCGATGTATCGAAAAAACACAAACTGGCTGAAACCCAATCCTTCTTGTCCTCTAAGTCAGCAGGATGCCACATGTTGATGATATCAGGGAAACTGCTGCTATGTACCATTGTACCTAAAATTGCAGACCTGGTCGTTTTTGATAGGAATTGATTGCAAATGTTTCAGTTGTCACAGTAAAAATAAGACTGGTTAACAGCAACTGAGATTTGTTTCCAAATCAGTTTAATAATGATACTAATGAAAGGGAGCTATTTAGGAAGGAATAAGCCTCGAATGTCTTTGAGCACTTTGACATTTTTTTACTAATATTTATGTAAATGATGCATTACACTTAATATGCAGCTGTAGAATTCTACATTCATACAGTAACTTTGGCCTAAAATGATGGTTTTAAAATTTGTCATTGAAGGAAGGATTATTTTTTCCAGATAAGCTATAAATATTTTCCCCAACTATAGTGAGCAAAATGGGACAACACATAGTTTGTTACAATAGTCAAAGTTTATCATTAATGTGTTAATACATTTACTAAAAAATCATTTTGTGCAGATTTAGATTTTACACAAGAATATTTAAAAAAATGTAATTTTTATAGATCATGGAATATTGCATTGCAAATAAGGATGGGGTTTAATTCTCATTCTCATTTTTAAAAGGTGGCATACACCAACAATTTGCAAACATTAGCTTTAATCATTATTACAAAATTATGGTTTTACAACTCATTTATAATGGCAGCTAATGGAATCTGTAACAATCAATGGTAATCTACATAATCTGAATAAAATTTGTTCAAAATATATTTTCCAATTTTAATAATTTAAAACATATGTCGAACATATTGATAACTAAGATGCCATAAGAGTGATTGAAATTGGAAAGGAACTCTGAGTTACATAGATTGTTACCCATAACTGACTGCAATATTATATTAATGTTCTGATCCTTTAAATTATTGAAAATATAACTAGTGGCCATAGATATTAGTTTCATTTTGCTTTTTTAATCTAAAAACAAGTATTCTAAAATCTGAAACTGATTTAAAGTTGCATGTAATTTTATCATTACTGTTAACCATGAACAATGCAGTATCTTTAATGGGCAAAATCAATCCTTTTGAATAAGAAATAATGAATGGACAATCAATAATTTCATGCACACTGCATTAACTTCATTATTGCTGCCACTTTACTTTTTATTTATTTTATTCATTATTCTAATATAGATATTATACTAATAATTACTTCATAAAATAGATTGTTACATTTTCTGGTATCTTCTTACCCTAGATTATTTTGGTTCTTGCATCTTAGATCAGTCCCTTGGGTGAATCCCAATTCCCCATAACTTTGACGATGTCCATTCTTTTCTTGATGCAAATACATTTTTGATTATGCACTTAGGAAATGAACAGCAAACCCTGTCTAGTGATTACTTTTAGCAACTGGAGTTATGTCTTTACAAGATCTCACTTTGATCTTCTGAAGCAATAGAAAGACCCCGAACGCTGCCTTGCACCCCCCGCACCCCCGCCTTCCCGGTCGCCCTCTGTCACTCCCGATCACTTACTCCCCTCTTCCAAAACTTACCTGAGGGCAGCTGCCAGCAATGCAGCAGCCTGGAATTCAAATGGCCTTCACCTGCATGCTGCCTGGAGACGCCCTGCAGGCATCTGCAGTTCGCCAGTCTGACGTAAATGAGGCCTGAGGCCCAATATTGGTTGGGGCTTGGGCCTACCTGTTAAGGCGCAGGGATCATTGCTGGCATCCAGCAGGCCGGCGCACACCAATTTCTAGGCCATCATATGAAAGAATTAAACGCATGACTGAAATCCGAATCGGTTGTTCATCTTACAACAAAAATAACTTGTTTATTTCCTATGACTATGAAAACTAATGTTCTGTATATTGCTAATGAAGAATGTCTCATCATTATCCCTCCCAGGCCACTGCCTAAGGCCGAACCAAACTATTCGCAACCTTGCTGTCCTATTTGACTCTGAGCTTAGTGTCCAACCCCATGTCCCCTCAATCACCAAGACCCCCTACTTCCAACTCCATAATGTTGCCCGTCTCCACCTCTGCCTCAGACTATTTGCTGCTGAAAACCTCACCCATGTTTTTGTAATGTCAAGACTTGACTATTCCAATGCTCTCCTGGCTGCCCCTCACCTTCCAACCTCTGTAAACGTCAGCTCATCCAAAACCCTGCTGCCTGTATCCTAACTCGCACCAAGTCCCATTCACCCATCAATCCTGTGCTCAGTGACCTACATTGCCTCCCGGTCTGGCAACTTCTCAATTTTAAAATTCTCATGCTTATGTTCAAATCCCTCTATGGCCTCACCCTTCCCTACCTCTGTAACCTCCTCCAGCCCTCCAACCCTCCGAGATCTCTGCGCTCCCCCATTTCCATTATCTCATCATTGGCGGCCGTGCCTTCAGCTGCCTAGGTCCTAAGCTCTGAAATTCCCTCCCTAGGCCTCTCCACCTCTCTACCTCTCTTTCCTTCTTAAAGACGCTCCTTAAAACCTACCTCTTTGACGAAGTGTTTGGTCACCTGTCCTAATATCTCTTTATGTGGCTTGGTGTCAAATTTTGTTTGATAACGCTCCTGTGAAGTGCCTTAGGACATTTTACTATGTTAAAGGCGCTATATGAATGCAAATTGTTGTTGTTGTTGTATTAAATTTACTTCAATGACTCCGATATGATCTGATCAGTGAAGAATCCCTTTTGATCGTCTCATTTCTTGGAACTATTATCAAATAGCTTTTTCCAATCAATATATTTTCCAGTGAACTGAGCCAAGTGCTAACTACTGGCACTTTCACCTTTAGCTCAGAGGGGTGGAAATTGGTTATTGTCAATTCCTTAACTGATGGTGTGCACAGAGCTACGCCATAATCGGGAGGCCCAAGGCTCATCTGAAATTGGGCCTCAGGCCTCATTTGGTAATTTGGTCAAGCTGCCATGTTTGTCATGCCTCCAGAGGCAGCTCGCCCAACTGCTGTATCCAATTTCAGGCCATCTGCCTTGCCGGTAGTGGCCCTCAGGTAAGTCCCAAATGGGGAGAGAGGGGGGGGGCGATCGCGGGATTGCTATGGAGCCAAGAGGAGCACTCCTACTCCATATCAACCTTTAAAAAAATATACTTACCTTTGCGGTGGTGGCCGGTTCCTAGATCGCATCCATAGCTGGAAAACCTGAGCAGAGCAGGGTTGATACCTCCTACGCTCAAGGCATCCACATTTCTCGGAGAGGATCTAAATCAGGCATTAGGCCCCTCATTAGCATTTGTAAGGGGCCTAAAGTCTGTTTTAGGCAGCCGTCTCGGCTGCCTGAAAATCGTCCATGGCCAATATGTCATTGGAGGCTTTTCAGGCATCCTTAGGACACAGGACATGGCCCTGAAAAATTGATCATTTTTTCCCCCATTTTTCCCGATGACCAATTTCTACCCCAGAATGTCCAAGTCCCTCTCCAGGACTTCAGCACATTATCTAGGCTGACAGTACAGGGCAGTACCTACGGAGTGCTGCATTATCAGAGGTGCCATCACTTGGATGAGGTGTTAAACTGAGAACCCGTCAGCCTGTCTCACCATTCAAGTTAAGATCCCATTCCATTATTCGAAAGAGCAGAGAATTCTCTCAATGCCATGGCCATCATTCCTCTCTCAATTAATACTACCAAAAATCAGATTAACTGGTTATTTACCTCATTGCTGTTTGTAGGATCTTACGGTGTGCAAAATGGCTACAGCGCTTGTCTACATAACAATGGCTGCACTTCAAAAGTCATTCACTCAATATGAACAAATTTTGTGTTTCTGACAGATGTGATAATATCCTGACTGCAGTGAAACATCTGTTATGCAGACTCCAATTACCCAACATCCTGATTATTTAAAATTCTTTCCTTCACTATTTTAGACAAGGTGTTAAACCATGAACCCAGAGTTTAAAACAGTCCTTTAGTGCTAGCTTCTGCAAAAATGCTTATGCTGGAAATTAAGCATTTTTCAAGTTCAAAGGAAAACAAATAGAATTGGAAATTTTGTGCTAGGTTTAAGCCCTGAATCGTATATGTTGTTAGTCCACTGTAATGTGAGACTCTTACTCTATTTTTAGGATGTATGTCTAAAGTGGCACTTGGAGACACTAATCTCTGAATTGTGAGAAACCTTCTATAGAACTAAAAAGTGTTAGCTAAACGTCCTGACATATAGGCCCTGATATTTACGGGGAGGTGGGGAAGGAGTGGGGGCGCGTGTCAGTGACTGGGAAACCCAGAAATACCAGGAAGGCGGAGGTCCTGACAAAGTTAACGGCAGTAACTCATTAGAATTTTTTTACTCCATTTCCCACCCGGCAACCGGCCAGATTGAAAGGCAGTAGCCAGGGACTGGAGAGAAGAGAGAGTGAGAGGGAGAGACTGTGGGCCAGTTGGGGGGGGGAAGAGATCGCAGGGAGGAGAGATTGGATCATGGAGGGAGAGATCAGATCGTGAAGAGGAGAGATCGGACCGCAGGGAGGGAGAGATCGGATCGTGGGGAGGAGAGATTGGATCGTGGGGAGGAGAGATTGGATCGCAAGGAGGGAGAGATCGGATCGCGGAGGGAGAGATCAGGTCACAGGGAGGAGAGATTGGATCACAGGGAGGGAGAGATCGGATTGTGGGGAGGAGAGATTGGATCACAGGGAGGGAGAGATCGGATCACGGGGAGAGAGAGATCGGATCGCGGAGGGAGAGATCAGGTCACAGGGAGGAGAGATTGGATCGCAGGGAGGGAGAGATCGGATCGTGGGGAGGAGAGATCAGAACGTGGAGGGAGAGATCAGGTCACAGGGAGGAGAGATTGGATCGTGGAGGGAGAGATCAGGTCACAGGGAGGAGAGATTGGATCGTGGAGGGAGAGATCAGGTCACAGGGAGGAGAGATTGGATCGTGGAGGGAGAGATCAGGTCACAGGGAGGAGAGATTGGATCGCAGGGAGGGAGAGATCGGATCGCGGAGGGGGAGATCAGATCAGGGGGAGGAGAGATTGGATCGCAGGGAGGGAGAGATTGGATCGTGGGGAGGAGAGATTGGATCGCAGGGAGGGAGAGATTGGATCGCGGGGAGGAGAGATCGGATCGTGGAGGGAGAGATCAGGTCACAGGGAGGAGAGATTGGATCGCAGGGAGGGAGAGATTGGATCGTGGAGGGAGAGATCAGGTCACAGGGAGGAGAGATTGGATCGTGGGGAGGAGAGATCAGGTCACACGGAGGAGAGATTGGATCGTGGAGGGAGAGATCAGGTCACAGGGAGGAGAGATTGGATCGCAGGGAGGGGGAGATCAGGTCACAGGGAGGAGAGATTGGATCGTGGAGGGAGAGATCAGGTCACAGGGAGGAGAGATTGGAGCGTGGGGAGGAGAGATCAGGTCACAGGGAGGAGAGATTGGATCGCAGGGAGGGAGAGATCGGATCATGGGGAGGAGAGATTGGATCACAGGGAGGGAGAGATTGGATCACAGGGAGGGAGAAATCAGATCGCGGAGGGAGAGATCAGATCACAGGGAGGGAGAGATCAGATCGCGGAGGGAGAAATCAGATTGCGGGGAGGAGAGATCGGAATGCGGGGAGGAAGAGATCAGATGGTGGGGAGGAGAGAATGGATCGTGGGAAGGAGAGATCAGAATGCGGGGAGGGAGAGATCGGATCAGGGGGAGGAGAGATTGGAATGCGGGGAGGGAGAGATTGGATCGCAGGGAGGGAGAGACCGGATCGAGGGAGGAGAGATCGGATCGCGGAGGGAGAGATCAGATCGTGGGAGGAGTGATCGGATCGCAGGGAGAGAGAGATCAGATCACGGGAGAAGAGATCGGATTGGGGGAGGATAGATCGGATCGCGGAGGGAGAGATCAGATCACGGGGAGGAGAGATCGGGTTGGGGGGAGGGAGAGATCAGATCGCGGGGAGGAGAGATCGGATCGCGGAGGGAGAGATCAGATCACGGGGAGGAGAGATCAGATCGTGGAGGGAGAGATCAGATCACGGGGTGGAGAGATCGGGTTGGGGGGAGAGAGAGATCAGATCGCGAGGAGGAGAGATCGGATCGCGGAGGGAGAGATCAGATCACGGGGAGGAGAGATCGGGTTGGGGGGAGAGAGAGATCAGATCGCGGGGAGGAGAGATCGGATCGCGGAGGGAGAGATCAGATCACGGGGAGGAGAGATCGGGTTGGGGGGAGAGAGAGATCAGATCGCGGGGAGGAGAGATCGGATCACGGAGGGAGAGATCAGATCGTGGGAGGAGAGATCGGATCGCGGAGGGAGAGATCAGATCGTGGGAGGAGTGATCGGATCGCAGGGAGAGAGAGATCAGATCACGGGAGAAGAGATCGGATTGGGGGAGGATAGATCGGATCGCGGAGGGAGAGATCAGATCACGGGGTGGAGAGATCGGGTTGGGGGGAGGAGAGATCGGATCGCGGGGAGAGAGAGATCAGATCGCGGGGAGGAGAGATTGGATCGCGGGGAGAGAGATTGGATCATGGGGGGACTCGGCCAATGGCCGGGGGGGGGGGGATCAGTAGATCAGGGCAGGTTTGCTTGGGAGGCCATGGGGATGCTCTCCTGCTCCTCCTGACACACAAACAATGCTGGAAAAGTGCTTACCTGCTGGATCTGGCAGCTCCCACCTCCCTCCAGCTGCTGGGATTTGCGAGCCCTGGGAAGCTTGTGCTGGAGGCATTAAATTCAAATCGCTGACAAATCTGAGGCACGGGGCCTCATTTAAATATTAAAATCACTGACCTGCCTCTCCAAAGCGGGATACTCGGCCGACCCCAAACCCGCCACGGTTAAATCAGAAGTAGGCGCGTTCGCGGTGGGTTGGGATCGGGTTTCCCATTTGTAACAATTTAAACCCCTCCTCCGCCACTGTCCCTCCCATCCTGGGGGGGTTAAAATTGCCCCTATATGGTGCAGTTGAAAGAATGCATTCATAATACAAAGATAACTGTTCAATTGTCAACAATTTTTTTCATAAGTTGTCCAAAAGTAAATATACACAACATTTATGTATGAGTAAAATATGTAAATTCATTACCCTTTGGAAATGTTCAATAGATTATCTAAATATTTGAAAAAGAAAGTTGCCATGGGAACAGAATGCTGTCTGAATAACAACATAGATTCCAGGGACTTCTCTTTTAATCAAGAGAGTCATCCGAGACTGGGAAACAGTATGCTTGATTGGCTAAAACCGTCATAATGATTTATAATGACCTATTTTACACCTGTTACGATTTTTATTTGTCTCTATTGCCACATTCGTTGTTTTAATTTTTGATACTGCCAACATTTGTGGTCGTTTTTGCAGTAACTGGAAGCTCTTTGGAAAAATATTAATCTGCTGCTGCTAATTCATTTTAAATCTGGTTCTTGTTGCACATTTAGCCATCTAAGGATGGGCAAGAAGTCGAAAAGGAGTTCAACATTATCAACAAAACAAAGTCGAAAAAGCTCACGTCAAATGCCAAGCTATCAGAACCATCGGGGAAGGGTCACAGCAACAACGAAAGTGCTCATAGCATCAGAAAAACAGCTTGACTTGAAGAGTGTGGAAGGTGTGATGGAAAGAAAGAAATAACTTGCATTTATATAGCACCTTTCACATCCTCAGGATGTCCCAAAGTGCTTTACAGCCAATAAATTGCTTTTCAAGTGTAGCACTGTTTTGTTGGCATACACACCAGTCAATTTCTACACAGCAAGGTCCCACAGACAGCAATGGGATAAATAACCAGATAATCTGCTTTTTGGTGGTGGGATAAATGTTGGTTCTTTTTCAAATAGTGCTAAGGGATCTTTTTGTCTAGCTGAACAGGCAAACAGAGCCTCAGTTTAATGTCTCACTCAAAAGAAAGCTCCTCTGACACTGAAGCACACCCTCAGTACTACACTGAAGTCTCAGTCTGGATAATGTGCTTAAGTCCTGGGATGGGGCCTGAACCCACGTCATGTTAACTCAGAGGTATTTTCCCTTCTATGCGATGTTCAACCGTTCTAATTGATCTGAAGTTTAGCATGATATACTTTTTGAAAAACGTGGTATTACCCTTTCTGTAGAACATAATCTGAGCTCCAGTAACATTTTTTCCAGTGACATAAAACCTTTGTGGTACCATGCTAATATGCACCCTTTTTCTTACAGAAATAAATCCTGTGCAGATAATATTGCATCACACGCTGCAGCAGAATCCACACACATCCAACACAGGCACCGGCACAGGGTCCCCACTGCTGATCACTACCGAGTGAGCTCTGCTTGCAAGTGTGGAAATATTACAACAGTGACTACACTTCAAAAGTACTTCATTGGCTGTAAAGAGCTTTGGGACATCCTGAGATCATGAAAGGTGCCTTACAAATGCACGGCTTTCTTTCTTTGAGTGGGGGCAGGTTTGGGCTCAATTATGATGCCCCTCATACGGTTGAATAGCTTGTCAACACTCACTGTCTGAGCTCACACCTAATGTCTATTTTGGTGAGGGAGCCCAAGCTTGAAGAACAGTACCCCCCCCCTGCCTCCCAGCATGAAAAACGGAGGAAATAATATCTAGAGCCAGAGAAAAGAAAGGGTTTGACATAAAGATATCTTCAAATGAACTGAAATCAGCTCTCGCAAATCTTCCAATTCATTGCTTCCTTTAAATTGCTCTACATAATAAAAAAATGAACAGAAAGCATAAAAGGTAAAAAGTTACATTACAGCATTGTATAATGCTTGGTTTTGGGAAAAAGAAGAAAATTAATATTTGAGGAGCGTAATCAGATAACTGTTCAAGCCCCGAGGGCATTTAATACCAGGTTCAATGAGTATGTTTTTGTATATGATCTGGCAGAAAGCTGCTTTTCAGCAATCAGCCTGGTATTATTCTTGCTTCTATTTCCATTAATCAGCCTATAGGTATTAGTGCACCTGTGGGTTAAGGACGTGCTTTGGCTTTGGTATTGTAATTTTTATCAGGCAATCTTAGTGTGCCTTCGCAATGAGCTTCCTACTCAATAAAGCTGACTGCAAGTTATCTCAGTGCCAAACTGATTACTTAGAACCAGCCTAAAATACAAAGTAAGTGAAATCATCTCCTCAAAACTTCTGGTTCCAAAAGTAGTTTACAGGATCATGAAAGAAATGAAACAAAGTATTAGAATTTTTCCTGCATCATGTATCCAAATGTGTTCATTAACTGCATGCAATATGATTAAATCCTATACACAACATGATTTCCAAAGGCAGCAATTCATTTTATTGTCTATAAAATCAATATCAAATCTCATTTACCATCATTGTCTAAGGTCACAATTTTAGGCCAGAGATATTTAAAGGGCCATTACGCCATATGTCTTAATGAGAGCATATTGTCCTCTGATTCCTCTTGAGGTAATGTAAATAACTACATACTTTTAGAAGCGTCAACACATTTCTAACCCATTTGGGCCCATCTCCTTCACATTAGCTTCAGTGACAGACATGATTATGAACCTATTGCATCTGTCACTGTATTATGAACAGCCTTTGAAATGGGGTGAGTCTGCATGTGGATAGAACAGACTGTTGTAGGCTCTTCAATCCAATCACCTTGAAATTTGTAGCAGAAATATTACATTCCTTGAAATTAATATACATATATATATAAATAGATTTTGATTGGAAATATTAGCAATAATATCAATTAGGATATATTACCCAACAAAAGAAAATTCCTGTCCTATCTTTGGTACCAAAATGTATTTTTATTAAAATGCTAAATAACATTAAATCTTACTCATTGCTACATATTTAAAACATGAAATCTATAAAATATTTATAGAATAATGCAAATAAACTAATATGGGCAAATAGTTGATTAAAGGATGAAATCGCCCTTTGCAATGTTAGTAACAAACGTGTTAAAGCATTCACATGAAATTCCTCTGCCAAGATTTTAATTGCTAACCAGCCATTGTGCTCAGGAGCTAATCTGAACTAATTTTTAGTAATGACTCAAGTATTTTTAAAGGAGCAGACTTCAAGGAATAGAGGTAAAGAACAAAATAATTACAGGGAGATCTAAAAAACAACAGTAGGAACTATTTAAGAAACTGTTTGTAAGGCAACAACTGAAGTTTTTTTTTATTCGTTCATGGGATGTGGGCGTCGCTGGCAAGGCCAGCATTTATTGCCCATTCCTAATTGCCCTTGAGAAGGTGGTGGTGAGCCGCCTTCTTGAACCGTTGCAGAGTGTGTGGTGAAGGTTCTCCCACAGTGCTGTTAGGAAGGGAGTTCCAGGATTTTGACCCAGCGACGATGAAGGAACGGCGATATATTTCCAAGTCGGGATGGTATGTGACTTGGAGGGGAACGTGCAGGTGGTGTTGTTCCCATGTACCTGCTGCTCTTGTCCTTCGAGGTGGTAGAGGTCGCGGGTTTGGGAGGTGCTGACGAAGAAGCCTTGGCAAGTTGCTGCAGTGCATCCTGTGGGTGGTACACACTGCAGCCACTATGCACCGGTGGTGAAGGGAGTGAATGTTTAGGGTGGTGGATGGGGTACCAATCAAGCGGACTGCTTTGTCCTGGATGGTGCCGAGCTTCTTGAGTGTTGTTGGAGCTGCACTCATCCAAGCAAGTGGAGAGTATTCCATCACACTCCTGACTTGTGCCTTGTAGATGGTGGAAAGGCTTTGGGAGTCAGGAGGTGAGTCACTCGCCGCAGAATACCCAGCCTCTGACCTGCTCTTGTAGCCATAGTATTTATATGGCTGGTCCAGTTGAGTTTCTGGTCAATGGTGACCCCCAGGATGTTGATGGTGGGGGATTCGGCGATGGTAATGCCGTTGAATGTCAAGGGGAGGTGTTTAGACTCTCTCTTGTTGGAGATGGTCATTGCCTGGCACTTGTCTGGCGTGAATGTTACTTGCCACTTATGAGCCCAAGCCTGGATGTTGTCCAGGTCTTGCTGCGTGTGGGCTCGGACTGCTTCATTATCTGAGGGGTTGAGAATGGAACTGAACACTGTGCAATCATCAGCGAACATCCCCATTTCTGACCTTATGATGGAGGGAAGGTCATTGATGAAGCAGCTAAAGATGGTTGGGCCTAGGACACTGCCCTGAGGAACTCCTGCAGCAATGCCCTGGGGCTGAGATGATTGGCCTCCAACAACCACTACCATCTTCCTTTGTGCTAGGTATGACTCCAGCCACTGGAGAGTTTTCCCCCTGATTCCCATGGACTTCAATTTTACTAGGGCTCCTTGGTGCCACACTCGGTCAAATGCTGCCTTGATGTCAAGGGCTGTCACTTTCACCTCACCTCTGGAATTCAGCTCTTTTGTCCATGTTTGAACCAAGGCTGTAATGAGGTCTGGAGCCGAGTGGTCCTGGCGGAACCCAAACTGAGCATCGGTGAGCAGGTTATTGGTGAGTAAGTGCTGCTTGATAGCACTGTCGACGACACCTTCCATCACTTTGCTGATGATTGAGAGTAGACTGATGGGGCAGTAATTGGCCGATTGGATTTGTCCTGCTTTTTGTGGACAGGACATACCTGGGCAATTTTCCACATTGTCGGGTAGATGCCAGTGTTGTAGCTGTACTGGAACAGCTTGGCTAGAGGCATGGCTAGTTCTGGAGCACAAGACTTCAGCACTACAGCCGGGATGTTGTCGGGGCCTTTGCTGTATCCAGTGCACTCAGCCGTTTCTTGATATCATGTGGAGTGAATCGAATTGACTGAAGACTGGCTTCTGTGATGGTGGGGATATCGGGAGGTGGCCGAGATGGATCATCCACTCTACACTTTGGGCTGAAGATGGTTGCAAACGCTTCAGCCTTGTCTTTTGCACACACGTGCTGGACTCCGCCATCATTGAGGATGGGGATGTTTACAGAGCCTCCTCCTCCCGTTCGTTGTTTAATTGTCCACCACCATTCATTGAAGCCAAATCAACAAAGACCAGATAAAGAGTGATATAAGGGACAGTGTTAGTGATATGCAGAAGATTTTCAAAATATACAAGAAATTTGAGAGACATGGGGTTCAAGTAAGTTGCAAAGACAAACAAAAGCAGGTTAAGAAAGGACCTATGGAAAACATTGAGTGTAGTACTGATGAAAACATCTCAAGAATCAATAAGGGGGTTGAAATTGAGGAAATGGCAACCCCAGTGGACCATGGAAAGCCCAATGTTGTGGTGTACTTACACTTCCAAAAGGCATTTGACAAAGTTCTACATGAAAGGCTATTAGTTAAACACAAAGCTGTAGGAATTCAGAGTAAACCTTGAGAATGGGTAAGAAATTTGCTGAAGAATAGAAAACAATGAGTACTCATTAGAGAAATGAACACACAAACTAAGAGCAGGAGTAGGCCATTCGGCCCCTCGAGCCTGCTCTGCCATTTGATAAGATCATGGCTGATCTGATTGCGACCTCAACCCTACTTTCCCGTCTACCCACTATAACCTTTGACTCCCTTGTTAATCAGGAATTTAGCCTTAAAAATATTCAATGACCCTGCCTCCACCAGTCTCTGGGGAAGGGAGTTCCACAGACTCACGACCCTCTGAGAGAAAAAAATTCTCCTCATCTCCGTCTTAAATGGGAGACCCCTTATTTTTAAACTGTGGCCTCTAGTTCTAGTCTCTCCCACAAGGGGAAACAGCCCCTCAGCATCTACCCCTTCTAGTCCCCTCAGGATCTTATATATTTCAATAAGATCACCCCTCATTCTTCTTAACTCCAGTGTATGCAGGCCCAACATGTCCAACCTTTCCTCATAAGATAACCCCCTCATCCCAGGAATCAGTCGAATGAGCCTTCTCTGAATCGCTTCCAAATGATGTTATATTGGAATGAGGGGGAAGTACTGAATGAAGTACCTCAGGGATTGGTGTTGGGACCACCACTATCTCTAAGTTATATCAATCAACTCGATTCAGATAGTCAATGCAAAGTGGTTAAATTTGCAGATGACACCAAACTAGGAGGGAATCAGAGGAGACAGTTCAGAAATTACAGAAGGAATTGGATAAAATATGTAAGCAGGCCAATAGCAGGCTTTTGAGCCTGGAAAAGAAATTTCTGAGAGGTAATTTGATAGAGATATATAAGATAGTTAAGGGAATGGAAAAAGTAAATCTGGAATATTGCTTTAAGTTAAATTGCAACAGGAGGAAAACAATAATTTGCATTTAGAATCGTAGAATCATTGAATGGTTACAGCACAGAAGGAGGCCATTTGGCCCATCAAGCCCGTGCCGGCTCTTTGTGAGAGCAATCATGTTAGTCCCATTCCCCCGCTCTTTCCCCGTAGCCCTGCAAATTTTTTCCCTTCAAGTATTTATCCAATTCCTTTTTGAAAGCCATGATTGAATCTGCTTCCACCACCCTTTCATGCAGCGCATTCCAGATCATAACCATTCGCTGGTAATAAAGTTTTTCCTTATGTCACCTTTGGTTCTTTTGCCAATCACCTTAAACCTGTGTCCTCTGGTTCACGACCCTTCCGCCAATAGGAACAGTTTCTCTTTATTTACTTTATCTAAATCCTTCATGATTTTGAACACTTCTATCAAATCTCCTCTCAACCTTCTCTGCTCTAAGGAGATCAACCCCAGCTTCTCCAGTCTATCCACGTAACTGAAGTCCCTCATCCCTGGAACCATTCTAGTAATTCTTTTCTGCACCTTCTCTAAGGCCTTCAAATCCTTCCGAAGGTGTGGTGCCCCGAATTGCACACAATACTCCAATTGTGCCCGAACCATTATTTTATAAAGATTCAACATAACATTCCTACTTTTGTACCCTATGCCTCTATTTATAAAACCCAGGATCCCGTATGCTTTTTTAACCACTTTCTCAACCTGTCCTGCCACCTTCAAAGATTTGTGCACATATACCTCCAGGTCTCTCTGTTCCTGCACCCATTTTAGAATTGTACAATTTAGTTTATATTGTGACTTTAAGATAGAAAAACGTCCCACTTTACAAGGGCGTAATCAAAAGAGTGTACACCAAGCCAAACAAGGAGATTTTAGAAGAGATGACCAAAAAGTTTGGTCAAAGAGTTGGGTTTTAAGTCTAGTCTTAAAAGAGGAGTGGGAGGTGGAAGGGTAGAGGGGTTTAAGGAGGAAATTACAGAGCTGAAACGTTCTTGAACTAAATGTTGGAAAAACCAAAGCTATCAGGGGGCCAAATTTTTCTGTCAAACTAACGGTGAGGCTAATGGCACTCGCCACTATTTATACGTAAATGGTAAAGCAATTCAGGTGAGGAGCAGACGCAAAGTTAAATGCGAATATCCAAAATTTGCTATCCGATTTGTGCCTCTCTATGTTAGCTTCGCGAAAACATCATTTTGTTGTCTGCCTCACCATTGACATGTATTGAATGTCATGAAGTTGCTGTATTTGCATGATAAATACGAACTAAACCCGCCGCAGATATTTAGGGCTAGTAATGGCAAGTGTAAGAACCCTTTTAACAACATGATAAATGTCAATGACTGCCAATCAACCTCTCTGGCACTGAAAATTAACTATTACAAGTGTGGAGTCTCATTCCTTCATGTTTTGAATTTTTCGGGGAGATTTTAAAAATGTCAATTTTTAAATTTAACTTTTTTTTTACTTTTCCTTTTTCTCTCTATCTCTCTTACTCCAATCATTCTTTCCCTCTTTATTTCTATTTACAAAGCTGATTTGACATTGAATTCACCCCCTTTAATCCACTCCCCTTCTCAGTCCTTCCGCTATTAAATCTCTTTGGTTAAGGAGATACCCTGTTGATTGCCCTGTTCACTCAGGTTCCAGATGCCCTGTATCCCTCACTGTACCGTTAGCAACTCACACTTCCAGCAATTTACAGGGCAATTTTTTTTTGAGCTGAAGGGTGCAGGGGCAAGTCTAATTAACGGCAGATGGCATTAGATTCCCTGTTACAACAAAATCTGGCCCATAATTTTTAGTCCCCACAAGGACCTATTTGCCTTTAGCCTCAACTCCATTAAATCTCTTAGCAGCTAAACCCAGAGATGCAATACACCACTTACAGGTGTAATTGGTACTGCAGGTACAACTTAACACTTTTACAATGTTTTTTTCCATATTCTGAGGCTGACATAGAGATTCTTAATGCATTTTAAAATGAAATCTTGCAACCCACTCAGTATTTTTAATATATAACAGATTATATGACTATTGTAAAATAAATGTGCTTGATATTTTAAACTTAAAATGAGTTCTCGTATCATGCTGTATTGCTTTAGAAGACCTTTTGAAGGTGTCGATAAGTCCAGTTGCAATTACTAGACAGGGCTTGCCGTTTGTTTTCTAGACACATTATTGAAAGCTTAACTAGATTTCATGGCAAGAATAGACACTCCCAAAGGTATAGTGAGTTTGGACTCACTCATCTAAGATACAAGAGTTGAAATACTTAGAGAAAGAAAGTTAGAAAAGAATCAAATTACAACTTGCATTTATATAGCACCTTTAACATAAAATATGTCCCAAGACACTTTACAGAGGTGTAGAGAAAAAATAAAATAGATAAAGGAGCAACCATCAAGGTATGGAGAGAGAGATAGGAAAGCCATCTGAAAACTTAAATGAAAAAATGGGTATTGAAGTTTTTAATGGTGGAGCGGTGGATGGGCTTAAGGAGGATCTAAGGCAGTTGAAGACCCCATCACTTGTGGTGAGGCAAAGGTAAAGTGGGATGCACAAAAGAACAGAAGAACCCATGGGTGCAGGATGTAGGATGCAGGGGGAATACAAGCCTGAAGGGGCGTCCAGAAATAGGTGGGGCAAGGCCATGTAGGGAATTGAAAACAAGGGTGAGGATTTTAAATTCAAGGGAGGTGAAGTTCTACCAAGACCGTCCACCATAACTTCAGCGGAAGAGTCACACAAACCTCAGAAAAACGGAGTAAAAGCCACATATGCTGGTTTTCTGGGGTATCCATGGCTCTTGCACCAAAGTTACGTTGAATGAGTGGGAGAACCGCACGGAAATTCTGCCCCAATGTTGGGGATGGAGCAAATATAAGTCAGTGAGGATAGGGGTGGTTTGTGAAAGGGACTTAGTGTGAATGAGTTTTGGACAAGTTGGAGTCCATGAAGGGCAGAGGGTGGAAATCCAGCAAGGAGAAGTCAGGGTCAAAATTCATCGGGGTCCATTTTCGACGCTATGTTAGAACCAGGAAGTAAAATTGGTCAGGGGTCCGCATTATAATGAAATAAGTGGGCTGCCAGCACTAGTCAAGCTGTTCATTGGCAGCTCGCCTAATCAGGGGCGTGAATATCAAGCGCTCTTGGCACAATTTAAAGTCGGCCAGCACCTCTTAAAGCACTTTGGCTGCAGGAAACTGGAAGGCAACTTCTCAACATGGCAGACCAAGGAGAAGCTTCAAGGCCTCCTCCGCTTCTTGGATACAGTATTGGAGATCTTGGTGGTGGAGGTCGGCAGGAGGAGGAGGGATGGCCTCTTCCCACCAGGTGGCAGGAAGGTATCCCAACAAGCTACTTGGCAGCAGGTGGCAGAAATGGCAGAGTAGGTCAGCACCAGGAGCATCACCGCACGGACCGGGCTGCAATGGCTGTCATACACTCTTTCCCTTCTCATTGAAATCTCACTCTCATGCACCTAACAAAGTGCAGCTGCTTTGAACAACTACTTATCTGTCTCTGCTTATCCTTGAGACTAAATGCTCATCTTTGTCCCTCTCTTCCCTTTCAGGTGAAGCAAATGTAGAATGCCGAGAGACCGAGGAGCTGGGAGAGAGCAGCACTCATGATGACACAGCATCGTTTGACCTTACCTTAGCAAGCACCAGCTCAGAGACTGACTCTACAAGTACTTTGCAGGGTAGGCTAGAAAGGTCTGCACTGGGAGACTCACTGAGCGCTAATGTACCGGACCAGGCACAGGGAGGATGGAATGACCCAGGAAGCATCTTGCTGGAGGGACAGCTCGCATTCTAGCCCTGCTGCAAAGGGCACAGGTGAAGACACCAACGGCACAACCTACATTAAAAGACTGAGTGCACTGGGTAACCTGCCAGTGAGCTTGGATACAATGGCAGAGAACATGGAGGAATCCAGCTCCAGCTTTAATGGGGTTCTTGAGCACGGCATTGAGACCATGTAGTCAAACATGGAACGAGTGGTCGGCTCTATGAACACTGCGGTGGGAACCACAATGACAGAGCCTCTGGTGACAGCTCTGAATTGCGTAATTGTGTAGCATGCAGCAAGCCACTGCAAATCTGGAGACTCGAGCAAGGGTATATCGCAGGACTCCACCGGGTCAGTCTAGGCGGAACCTTTGCTTTAGAAAGCCTATGGTCTGCTCAATTAGACCTCTGGTTTTTGTGCGGCTCTCATTGCATCGGTGCTCAATGTCTGTGCCCGAATTATTGATAGGCTTCATGAGCCAGGTGTAGCGGAGATATCGCCTGTCTCCAAGGAGTCAGCCTGATACCCGCTGGTTTGGGTGGAGGACGGCAGTGATTAAGGACTCGCAAAGAATGAACACATCATGACTACTGCCAGGAAACCGAGTGTAGAGCTGCATTATTCGCTGCCTGTGGTCACAGACTAACTGAACATTTAGGGAGTGGAACCCTTCCTGTTATAAAACAGGGCTGATTCTTGATAGGGACAATGCAGGACAACACGTATACAGTCAATGGGACCCTGCACCTGGGGAAACCCAGTGATTCAGGCAAATCCGACAGCTCTCTCCTCCTGATCAGCAGCCTGCATTGGGAAGGTGATGTATTGCTGTCTCCTTGCAAAGAGAGCGTCCATCGTCTGCTTGATTGGCATGTGGGCAGCAAAAGGACTGATGTTGCTGATGTCACTTGTTGCAGCCTGGAACAAGCCTGTTGCGTTGCAGTTGAGAGCCACTGTAACCTTCACACTCACAGGCAGTTCTCTTTGCACCCTGGTGTTTGACTCCAAATCCTGTTGCAACAGGTAACATAGGTCAGTGACTGCCTGCTTGCTGAACTGCAGCCTCCTCAAACATTGCTCTTCTGTTCTGTTGGGGTAACACATCATGTTGCGAAACACCCACATGCTGCAAGACCACTTCTTTGACCCTCCGCAGGTCTGTGCTGCCATGCTTGCTGCTGCCGCTGCTCCTCCTAGTACGGCAGCCTCAATGGCAATCCCAGCAACATTCCCACCTTTCCTGGTACTCCCGCAGCTAGTGAAGTGACAGGCTCCAACTGCAGCCAATAGTCAGCTCTCCAACAGCTATTTAGTATTAAAGACTTTCCAAACTCAGCCAAAGCAGCCAAATAATGGCTCCAAAAATCACCAGCAGCCAAATACAACTATCCACAGACCTGCCTTAATGAAGATGGGAAACCCTTTGAATACCATTACATCAACCTGCTTCCTGAGTGTTCGTGTCATGTTTTTCTGGGCGAGCTTAAGAATGACAGAATCAAACACTGTGAGGCACCAATTTCCCAAAATGGTCCTGATTCAAGCAGTGGACCGCTATTTACATATTTTAATCGTCTCAGCAATCATTTCAGGTGGCACCAAGGAAGCCTAAGGAGCGCCTTACCAATATTAAAGCAGCCACTTTTCGTGAGCACGTCCGATGTGGGACGTCCCACCGTGAGATTGGTATGTGAATTGCCGATTTAGCGCATGAAAACTGGGTGAAATGCAATCGATTTTCTATCCCATCGAGTCTAGAGGTGACACTCACATGGATAACGGTTTCAGCAGCAGTGGGCCTGATCTGAACAATGTTTTGGAAGTGGAAGTATATGGTCCTGGTGATGTATAGTATGTAGGGTTTGAACTCAGCTTTGAATTGAACAGGACACTGAGCTGTCCTATGGTTTTGTTTGAGCCTGGAGAGAGGAATGGATTCAGTGAGTCGAGTTTATGATGAAGCCAAAAATGATGGGGTAGAGTTTCCGCTTTGTGCGCAATTTAGAAATTGCTCCTAAAATGCGCTTGAAATAGCGCTGGTTGGGTTACACTTAAAGTTTCCGCTAAAATTCATCTGCATAATCACAAACGTAAAATCTTCAATGAACCAACACAATCAGGCAGCGTAATAGAAGATAATCGTTTTTTTTTCCTTTCCATTAAAAAATATTCCTTGATGTTTTTAAGAGTGGTAACTTGGTGCAGTTTTATTAATACAACTGAAAATGGGTTCATCACCAAAAATAAGCATTTATAATAAGGGTGTCCACCTGTGAGTAACCTGATTTGAAATCACTGAAAATGACTTAAAAAAAACTATACTGAACCATTTAATAGTTTCATTGGTGTACACCAGTCAGTTTCTTAGTAAATTAAATATTTTTTTATATGAAGTAACTTTTAAAACCTGCCTACTCGTGCCGGTGCACCTAAGAAAATGAGCACAATTTGAAGAGCCTTCTCGAACCAGCACAATCTCGCAATGTTGACCTGGGGCGTGGCCAGTTTTGGGGGCGGAGCCTGATTTGGGCAAATTGAATCTTGGACCAGCATAAAATATCACAGAAAACACGAACGTAAGTTATTTTGGACTTAACTCACCTACGTTTTAAATTCCCCGATCTTTTGCGCTGTGTCGGCCGTAACTGCCCTGATTGTGCTGGAATCTGGGCGGGAAACTAACGGAATCAAGCAGAAACTTCTTGATGGCTTTAATCTTCCTGCTGTTCAGCTGGAGGAAATTATGACTCATCCACGACTTGATATCAGACAGGCAGCCTGGCAGCATGGGGGTTGTCGTGGGTCGAAGGAAGTGGTGGAGAGGTAGAGCTGGGTGTCACCAGCATACGATGGAAGCTGTCCACAGAACGCAAATCAAAAACGGCTCTATTGTTGTTCAGATCTCATGTGGAATATCTGGTCACCTAATTGTAAAAGGATATTATTGCCAATGAGAGATTTGTTACAAAAGGAATGGGCCTGCTGGGTTTTAGTGAAAATCCTTTTATATTCTTCCTTTTATATTCCTAATCTTTGCATACTCTTTTTAGGAGATAGTTTCAGAATCTGTAGGCTTGTAACATTCACCCATGGGTTCCCACTTGAGTTTAGTAAACTTTTTGCAATCATTATAGTTTCACTTTGTGCGAAAATCACTTCTGCAGAAGAAAAACATGGTTATTCGACCTAAATCAGACAGAGAAAATGCTTTCCTTTGTAATTCTCCTTTGTATGTTTTTATATTAAAATTAATTCTGTAATGTTAGAAATATCAATGCATGCTCCATTGCTGAGTCAGTCATAAAGAACCAAAATACCTAATGCAAGTGAATGCTGATAAATGTATAACTAGTTTGCCAAGAACATTTGTGCTTGGATCAGGCTTTTTATAGACTGCATATTAAAAAAATGACCAATTGATAACACTTGTACCTCAGCCCATTTAATCACTCAAGCTTACAGCTGAATCTAAATTAACATACTTTATTTTACAAAATATGGGGTCCGGTACCGATGACTGGCCAGCCGCCCATACCGGCAGTGAAGAGGTCACCACAGTGTTTCAATTCGGCAGGCGAGCTGCGGACACCAATCAGATGTCCTGTTGCAGCTCACCACTCTTTTGCCTAAGGAATATCGGTCAGCTGGGGTATCAGCAGAGGCCCATGGGGAGGGGTCACATACGAGACTGAGGCAGTTTGAGACTGGGCCAGCAGAGGACCGTGGCGGGGAGGGGGAGGGGTCACATACGAGACTGAGGCAGTTTGAGACTGGGCCAGCAGAGGCCCATGGCGGCGGGGGGGTCACATACGAGACCGAGGCAGTTTGAAACTGGGCCAGCAGAAACTCATGAGGGGGAGGAGTCACACACGAGACCGAGGCGGGTCAAGACCATGCTGGCAGAGGCCCACAGTATTTTTGTGGAGCCAGGAGAAACACTCCTGCTCCTTCCGGCTTCACGAACAATCAATTTTAAAAACTTTTCTGGCCATTTCGGGGTGGAATGTCAGTGCCCGTGGGCGGAATGTTTGTGTCGTAAGCACCGTCCATGTGTCCTTTAAAATTGCAATTGGGGTCCTAATGACGCCATTACGACCCCACTTTGCATGATAAAGAGACCAACTGCTTGTTTCAGGCAGTCGCTTTGGGTGCTCTATGATAGGCTGCTTTCAAAATGTCACGGCCTCTTTGTCGGTATTAACGCCAGGCAATAGAAGTCAAAATTGACCCCATGATGTGTTACAATAGGTAGTTGTTATCATGATAAAGGTGGCTGATATGCTGGACCGACAATATTCATTGTGCTGTGGAATGAAAACATGAATGCAATTAAAATATTTAAATGTTATAAGTAGATCAAGATTTATATGCAACACTAGAAGACCGCCATTGAATCGGGTCAGAGTAAGTCCTCTGCTCACCTGATGTTTGTGTTATTTTAATTAGACCTCTGAATTTCCCGTCGCGATCAGTCGCAACCAAACTGCACCAGACGTTGTATTGACTTGGGCAACTTTTAGTCGCCCAGGGCACCCGCCTGAAAGCAACGGGAGCTGAACAATTTTATGCAAATTAGGGTCCTCTGACTGGTTAAGGACCCTTCTGCTAATTGAACTTTGAGAGCTCCCTATTCATTCATTCAGAATCCTGCTCACAAATGCTTGGTGGCAACGGTCAGGTAGGAGGCTGAACCAGTGTTATTTAATGTAAGGAATCTTACAACACTAGGTTATAGTCCAACAATTTTATTTTCAAAATAAAATTGTTGGAATATAACCTGGTGTTGTAAGATTCCTTACATTTGTCCACCCCAGTCCATCACCGGCATCTCCACATCAGTGTTATTTAAAGCGATCCTTGGCTCCAATTATTTTTTTTTATTCGTTCATGGGGCGTGGGCGTCGCTGGCAAGGCCAACATTTATTGCCCATCCTTAATTGCCCTTGAGAAGGTAGTGGTGAGCCACCTTATTGAACCGCTGCAGTCCATGTGGTGAAGGTTCTCCCACAGTGCTGTTAGGAAGGGAGTTCCAGGATTTTGACCCAGCGACGATGAAGGAACGGCGATATATTTCCAAGTCGGGATGGTGTGTGACTTGGAGGGGAATGTGCAGGTTGTGTTGTTCCCATGTGCCTGCTGCCCTTGTGCTTCTAGGTGGTAGAGGTCGCGGGTTTGGGAGATGTTGATGGTGGGGGATTCTAGCACAAAGGAAGATGGTAGTGGTTGTTGGAGACCAATCATCTCAGCCCCAGGACATTGCTGCAGGAGTTCCTCAGGTCAGTGTCCTAGGCCCAACCATCTTCAGCTGCTTCATCAATGACATTCCCTCCATCATAAGGTCAGAAATGGGGATGTTCGTTGATGATTGCACAGTGTTCAGTTCCATTCACAACCCCTCAGATAATGAAGCAGTCCTTGCCCGCATGCAGTAAGACCTGGACAACATCCAGGCTTGGGCTGATAAGTGGCAAGTAACATTTGTGCCAGACAAGTACCAGGCAATGACCATCTCCAACCTTCACCACACGGACTGCAGCGGTTCAAGAGGCGGCTCACCACCACCTTCTCAAGGGCAATTAGGGATGGACAATAAATGCTGGCCTTGCCAGCGACGCCCACATCCCATTGAACGAATAAAAAAAAATCACAAGGAAATTCTAGGTGCACTGGACAGCCTGCTATCGAGCTTGCATGCGATGACTAACAGCATGGATGAGTCTAGCTCCAACTCATGTCAGGACTTCGCACAGAGCATAGGGACCACTCTGTCCAACATGGAGTGAGTGGTCAGCTCCATCAACACGACAGTGGGGTCCACAATGATGGAGCTTCTGCTGACAGCCCTGACTGCTTCCATAGCAGCTCAAAGTGTTGTATCTAATGACTTAGATGAAGGGACCGATTGTAATGTATCCAAGTTTAATGACGATACAAAGATGGTTGGAAAGTAAGCTGTGAGGAGGACACTAAGGGGGTGATTTTAAAATGGAGGCGGGAAGATGTAAGGACGTCTTTTATTTTTTTTGTCAGTTTCCTGTGTGACTGACAGGCTGATTGACAGGCTGGTCTCAGTCGGACGGGAGACCAGTCAGGGAGAGGTCGTCTTCAGGTAAGTCTGCAGGTAAGTCTTTGTTTGTATGGATGGAGGAGAGGAGTGGGGGGGGTGGGCATTGGGGCATAGGTGGGCACATGGGCATGGTGGGCACAGGGACATGGGTGGGCACAGGTGGGCAGGGTGGGCCTAGGTTGGCATGGGGTCGTGAATCATGGGGGATGGGATCAGAGGTCAGTCACGGGGGAATGTTGGGATTGGGGGTCATCAAGGGGATCCGCGATCGTTGAGGGGGAGTGTCGGGTTTGGGAGGAACGGAGTGGGGCGGGACGATCGGGGTGGGGGGTAGGAGGATTGGAGTTGTGGGGAGGATTGGGATTGGGGTCTGGGGTCAGAGGGGGAGGATCGGGTTGGGGGATCAGCGTCGGGGGTCGGAGGGGACGGATTGGGTTTTGGGGTCCACGATCGGGGGTGGGGGGCGGGCGTCCACGGTCAGGGGTCGAGAGTCCGCGATCGTTGGAGGGTCACTGCAGGTAGGCTTGTTGTGCCCGGGAAAAGCACTCCTGTTCCTCCGGGCCCACAAGCTGTGCCATCTAGGCACCTTCCTGTTAGTCTCGGGCCTTCTTGCCTCCATTCACGAAGCATAAAACAGAAGGCCCGGGCATCCCAGCACCCCCCGGGGCTGAAATCAGGAATTGGTGAAAAATGGAGGCCTGAAGCCTCCTTGTAAGGTTTTAAGGCCCGACCCATCTCCTCGGAGTGAGTGCGTCGCCCACCCCTCATCCTGCCCCGGTCAAAACTGGAAATGAGCGGGTTGGAGGCGGGTTGGGGGCGGGTCTGAAATGGTAGCAATTTTCAATGCCCCCCCGCCCCCAACCCACCCATTTTTTAACTTGAAAATTAAATCCAAAGAGATGGCAAAGGGATACAGACAGATTAATTGAGTGGGCAAGAAGGTGGCAGATGGAGTATAATATGGGGAAATGTGAGGTTATTCACTTTGGTAGGAAGAATAGAAAAACAGAATATTTTTTAAATGGTGAGAAACTATTAAATGTTGGTGTTCAGAGAGACTTGGGTGTCCTCGTACAAGAAACACAAAAAGTTAGTATGCAGGTACAGCTGGCAATTCGGAAAGCAAATGGCATGTTGGCCTTTATTGCAAGGGGGTTGGAGTATAAGAGTAGGGAAGTCTTACTATAGTTGTACAGGGCTTTAATGAGACCTCACCTGGAGTACTGCGTACAGTTTTGGTTTCCTTGCCTTAGAGGCGGTGAAACGAAGGTTCACTAGATTGATTCCTGGGATGAGAGGGTTGTCCTATGAAGAGAGGTTGAGTAGAATGGGCCTATACCCTCTGGAGTTTAGAAGAATGAGAGGTGATCTCATTGAAACATAAGATTATGGGAGAGCTTGACAGGGTAAATGCTGAGAGATTGTATCCTCTGGCTAGAGAGTCTAGAACCAGGGGGCATAGTTGCAGGATAAGGGGTCGGCCATTCAAGACTGAGATGAAGAGGAATTTCTTCACTCAGAATCTTTGGAATTCTCTACCCCAAAGGGCTATGGATGCTGAGTCATTGAGTATATTCAAGGCCGGTCCCTTAGTAAAGCAGAGTTATGCATTATGCAGTACACGGCCACAAATCTAGAAACAGAGTCAGTTGTCTACTGCAGAGCTCATCCTGAAGGGTCCAGGCAGCGGAAGTATTGCATGAGCACACAGATGGTTTGCTGAATGATATTTCTGATGGTGGCATGGCTCTCATTGTGGGCATATTCTGCATCTATGCCTGGGTTCCTGACAGGAGTCACCTTCTTGAACCGCTGCAGTCCGTGTGGTGAAGGTTTTCCCACAGTGCTGTTAGGAAGGGAGTTCCAGGATTTTGACCCAGCGACGATGAAGGAACGGCGATATATTTCCAAGTCGGGAGGATGTGTGACTTGGCGGGGAACGTGCAGGTGGTGTTGTTCCCATGCGCCTACTGCCCTTGTCCTTCTAGGTGGTAGAGGTCGTGGGTTTGGGAGGTGCTGTTGAAGAAGCCTTGGCGAGTTGCTGCAGTGCATCCTGTGGATGGTACACACTGCAGCCATGGTGCGCCGGTGGTGGAGGGAATGAATGCTTAGGGTGGTGGATGGGGTGCCAATCAAGCGGGCTGCTTTGTTCTGGATGGTGTCGAGCTCCCTGAGTGTTGTTGGAGCTGCACTCATCCAGGCAAGTGGAGAGTATTCCATCACATTCCTGACTTGTGCCTTGTAGATGGTGGAAAGGCTTTGGGGAGTCAGGAGGTGAGTCACTCGCCACAGAATACCCAGCCTCTGACCTGCTCTTGTAGCCATAGTATTTATATGGCTGATCCAGTTAAGTTTCTGGTCAATGGTGACCTCCAGGATGTTGATGATGGTGGATTCAGCGATGGTAATGCCGTTCAATGTCAAGGGGAGGTGGTTAGACCGTCTATTGTTGGAGATGGTCATTGCCTGGCACTTGTCTGGCACAAATGTTACTTGCCACTTATCAGCCCAAGCCTGGATGTTGTCCAGGTCTTACTGCATGTGGGCACGGACTGTTTCATTATCTGAGGGGTTGTGAATGGAACTGAACACTGTGCAATCATCAACGAACATCCCCATTTCTGATTTTATGATGGAGGGAATGTCATGGATGAAGCAGTTGAAGATGGTTGGGCCTTGGACACTGCCCAGAGGAACTCCTGCAGCAATGTCCTGGAGCTGAGATGATTGGCCTCCAACAACCACTACCATCTTCCTTTGTGCTTGGTATGACTCCAGCCACTGGAGAGTTTTCCCCTGATTCCCATTGACTTCAATTTTACTGGAACTCCTTGGTCACACACTCGGTCAAATGCTGCCTTGATGTCAAGGGCAGTCACTCTCACCTCACCTCTGGAATTCAGCTCTTTTGTCCATGTTTGGACCAAGGCTGTAATGAGGTCTGGAGCCGAGTGGTCCTGGCGGAACCCAAACTGAGGATCGGTGAGCAGGTTATTGGTGAGTAAGTGCCGCTCGATAGCACTATCAACGACACCTTCCATCACTTTGCTGATGATTGAGAGTAGACTGATGGGATGGTAATTGGCCGGATTGGATTTGTCCTGTTTTTGTGAACAGGACATACCTGGGCAGTTTTCCACATTGTCGGGTAGATGCCAGTGTTGTAGCTGCACTGGAACAGTTTGGCTAGCGGCGCGGCTAGTTCTGGAGCACAAGTCTTCAGCACTACAGCTGGGATGTTGTCGGGGCCCATAGCCTTTGCTGTATCCAGTGCACTCAGCCGTTTCTTGATATCACGTGGAGTGAATCGAATTGTCTGAAGACTGGCTTCCGTGATTCTGTGATGGTGGGGATATGGCGAGGAGACCGAGTTGGATCATCACTCGGCACTTCTGGTTGAAGATGGTTGCAAACTTTTCAGCCTTTTCTTTTGCATTCACATGCTGGACTCTGTCACCATTGAGGATGGGGATGCTCATGGAGCCTCCTCCTCCTCCCGTTAGTTGTTTAATTGTCCACCACCATTCACGACTGGATGTGGCAGGACTGCAGAGCTTTGATCTGATCCGTTGTTTGTGGAATCGCTTAGCTCTGTCTATAGCAATACCCATCAGCATTCTTCATTAGCTTGGGTCCTCGAAGTCAGTATTTGAGTCCTCTGCAGCAGAACTGGCATGCGATCTCACTCTCCAACGGACTGGTACCTGTGGTGTCCTACCCTCCGCCCCACCCCCCCACCCCCATCGTCATGGCTCCTGCACACATGTGGTTGGTGATTCATCACATGACGACCCCTCCTCTAACCTACCCTCTAAAGTATGCCTGGTGTCGTCTCTGAGCTGGTGCTTGGTAGGGTCAGGTCAGGAGATGCTGAATCTTAAGGAAGGCTGCCCTCCTCTCCATGAAGTGGCACAGCAGCCTCACCATTTTGAGTTTTGGTTTGTCATGCAAATTGTGTAGTGCGAGATAGAAGTGAGAAGGGAAAATGAAGGTAAGGTGTGAAGAGACCCTGCGATGTCTCCTCCAGCACTAATGGCCGCCAAGGCCGTGACTTGCCCCCTGCCCATGAACCCCCCCCCCCCCCAGAAGAATGATATTTGCAGCCTCATTTACCTATTTACATCATTTCTCTGGGAGTTCCACTGCTCTCCTGCTGATGTAATGGCGGGCAATCGGGAGAACTCCAGTGGAATTTCTAGGCCAACATTCAGCCCTGTACAGTAGTGCAGCACAATCCTTGTAATGTTACAGGGCCTCTGCTAAGATTGGCAGCATTACTGGGTGTTCACTGTGAATGTCTGCAGTGATATCGTTTGTCCTACATCTCACAACACCATGTTTCACTTGACAACTAGCATAAGTTCCCATATCAAAAGAACATACCAATGGCTGCTATACCACACAAAACTTTCAATTGTGACTAACAATGGAAAAATGTCAACAGTAGTTCTATAGATAATCTACCTTTCTCTTTTTTAACCACCTCCGCGTGTCAGCTACTGTGTATTAATATATAATGACAGAGGCAGCCTGAAGAAAACAGACAGAATGTGTAAGACCGACAATTTTAATTAGACATATCTAAAAATGTAAGTAGCATAACATTAATAATGACAAATATCTACATGGAAATGAATAGTAGCAATTCAATCTCGCTCTTGTGGTTTATGATGCTGCCTAAGCCTTTGATTGGATTGCTTCCTTTTATTTCCTGTTTGGTATTGTCTATCTAATCTTGTAATCTTGTATTTGCACTATTTTTAACACTCTCTGGTAATAACTTTGTTAAAATAATGAACATGGGAAGTTAACACAAATGCATGAAGTACTGTGCTAAAAATAAGCACAAAGAAATGTCATCTCCACTGTGATTTAGTGCAACCTTCAAACAGTTACAAATAGCGTTATGAATTTGTGTCTGCCGAAGATCCTTCTCAGGTTCAGTGGCATCTCCCTGAGGGAGAGGGGACTGAGAGACACCAATTAGTGTCCCGATATCTTCCTGAGGGAGAGGGGACTGAGAGAGACCAGTTAATGTCCAGATAGCTCCCTGAGGAAGAGGGGACTGAGAGAGACCAGTTACTCTCCAGATAGCTCCCTGAGGAAGAGGGGACAGAGAGAGACCAGTTAGTGTCCAGATTGCTCCCTAAGAGAGGGGACAGAGAGAGACCAGTTAGTGTCCACATATCTCTCTGAGGGACAGGGGACTGAGAGCGACCAGTTATTGTCCAGATATCTCCCTGAGGGAGAGGGGACTGAGAGAGACCAGTTAGTGTCCAGATAGCTCCCTGAGGAAGAGGGGACTGAGAGAGACCAGTTAGTGTCCAGATAGCTCCCTGAGGAAGAGGGGACAGAGAGAGACCAGTTAGTGTCCAGATTGCTCCCTAAGAGAGGGGACAGAGAGAGACCAGTTAGTGTCCACATATCTCTCTGAGGGACAGGGGACTGAGAGCGACCAGTTATTGTCCAGATATCTCCCTGAGGGAGAGAGGACTGAGAGAGACCAGTTAGTGTCCAGATAGCTCCCTGAGGAAGAGGGGACTGAGAGAGACCAGTTAGTGTCCAGATTGCTCCCTAAGAGAGGGGACATAGAGAGACCAGTTAGTGTCCAGATATCTCCCTGAGGGAGAGGGGACTGAGAGAGACCAGTTAGTGTCCACATATCTCCCTGAGGGAGAGGGGACTGAGAGAGACCAGTTAGTGTCCAGATATCTCCCTGAGGGAGAGGGGACAGAGAGAGACCAGTTAGTGTCCAGATATCTCCCTGAGGGAGAGGGGACTGAGAGAGACCAGTTAGTGTCCACATATCTCCCTGAGGGAGAGGGGACTGAGAGAGACCAGTTAGTGTCCAGATAGCTCCCTAAGAGAGGGGACTGAGAGACACCAGTAAATGGTCTGAGTACCTTATTTTTATGGGAGTTAACTCACACTGCTTTATATCTACTCGTGTGCTAGCGTAACCCAGGGATCTAACAATAGCATCCCTTTGTGATCTGGATCAGATCCTTCTGTCTTTCACATGTTTATTTCTTCAATCTCTCTGAAGGTGGACTGACTGACCTGGTGTTGTGTTGTGTTTTTAGCATTTTCTATTTCTCCTGACTGTTCACAGTCCAAAGTGATCGAAAAGCTTCCAACACAAGGATTGCTTGCTACTGAATTGCTTACCATTTGCAGTCTCTGAGGAAACAACATTAAATTTAGCTCATTAGTATCTAAACTACTTACCATCCCAGACCCTTTTCCTTTTACTTCCAGAAATAGACTATCGCTGGAGATTTCCGTGGGACTTCTCCCGCTCCACCTACTTTCGGCAGAAGTTCAGCAAAACTCTGTTTAAGCAGCTGGCAGCTAGGGCCAATGTTGTGAACGTACATGCAGGAGCTGGAAGGAGGCGGCGCACCTGATAAAAATTGCCAAATTAAGGCCAGTAAACTGTACCAGATACAAGGTGTATATGACCCATGTACGCACGTCCCAGGTGAGCATTGTCTGTCAATCTGCTGCACATTTACTGCCGTTTCTTTGTACGCCATTAATCCACCAGGGCACACATTTAAACTGCAGTTTATAACCTAAACCTTTAGTGTACTGACACCTGAAAAGGGCTTCACCTAGTAAATGATTGTAACACAACATAGCTACTAAATGCAGCTTCATTTACTCATATTCACGAAGGGATGCGGGATGAGTATTTGGGTAGAACTGTATGTGCTCTTGAAACTTCTAACAACTCAGCATTGATAAGTGCAGAGAAATAACAAAAAATGTGAATTAAAAAAATGCTGACATTTACATGACAAAATAAGTACTTCAGTTGAAACAATATGAATAACGATTGGAAACAGCCCACCTGTGGTAACATTACTGTATGTTTATTGCTGCTCATAGCATTTCTCTCAGCCGTAATTCATGTTTATGGTAATTCCTCCAACTTTGTCTTTTTCTCATTGAATTAAACAAAGTCACAATGCATTATTGCACAATGATTAAAAGACCAATTAAATCAATAATCAAACGGCAGTGCTTAGCTGGCAGGGTCAGTTAAAACTCCCCCATTGTTTGGAAAATTTATCTTTCGACAGGAGAGAAAGAGAAAAAGTAAAAGATCTGTGCATCATTTTGCCACAGTGATGTCAAGCTTTGACACAATTTGTGTTATTGTGTCAATTATTTGCAAACAAATAGAAAAAGATTTTGTTAATGGCAACTCACATTGCCATACCGATGCTTATTAATTGAAATTGTAACAGTGTTGCAACGTGGTTCTATAACAAAAGCTGTTTATTTTCTATGTATTTTAAATCTAGCACAGTTTTGAATCATTTGCAGTTCCCTACAACCTGGCTTTGTGCTTCTCCTGTCCCCGTGTTTGTCTTGAAGTTACTCCCAGCTCTGGATCATGCACAGATCGATTTTCCTCCTTAATGAACAGCCTGGAGCTTGGCCTCAGCTCTCGGGCAGCCTTTAGATACTTCATTGCTCTCTGCAGCTTCATTAACCAGAACTAGTAGTTCTGCTGCACTTTGTACTGCACAAAGAAATAGGAGTCATTTTGCAGCCAGCTGGATGAGCTGTAGATATTAAGTCGGAAAACACATTGTGTGCAGTAGCTGCTGAATTTCAAGCCTGCCTAGCCTCCAAATATGCACTCTGTGAAAATGAGTGCCACATTGTTGGACCTTATTCTACAACAGCTTGACTGGAACTGCATCATTTGACATCAGTGACAATGCTAAGTACTCCCTCACAAATATTAAAACAAAATGCTTCAAATCAAAAAATGTGAATAAAATTGTTAATCAAAATTAAACAAATCTGCCATAAATAGAACGCTGCTTTGTAGTTCATGGAATAAGAATCTACAGAAACTGTTTAAAATATTAATTGGTTATGTGATTCAATTCCCTTGGTTAATAATTTTCAGATTCTACAAAAAGTAAAATGTTACATGTGTATATGTAAAATGTGTATATATATATATATATATATATATATATATGTACACACACACATACGTAAACTATAAAAATAGTGAGTCGTCACAATATTCAAATAGTTCTGTGCCTGTAGGTGGTGCTATGAGTATAACATTAAGTACAGTGGGGCTCAACTAACATTACTTGATAGCCCCATTGTTCTGACCCAGCAGAATGTCGTATCCTCTGACTACCTGCTTAATTGCTCCTCTTCCTCTCCCATTTTCTCTGCACTGTAGATGTGTGTCAGCTCCCAAAACTGCACTTTCCAGTACAATGGCATCAGTTTTCCTGCAGTTCACCATTATGATGTAGCTACCCATTCAGAATTACCCAAGGTAACATTAGTGTGAATTGATCACTTGCTGCAGCTGACAGTTCACTTACAAGCAGTCCAACAGAAAGCAGGCAGCCTTCAGTATGGAGCATTTCCCACAGAGCTGCAAATACCACTGACCTTTTAAGAATCCACTTCCATGTTTCACGGCCCTGCACCATCCTGAACATCCACTGCAGACCCTACAGCAGAACTTCTAAGCCCTGTCTAAAGTGATTCTTATTAAGCTGTGATGTGGAGATGCCGGTGATGGACTGGGGTTGACAAATGTAAGGAATCTTACAACACCAGGTTATAGTCCAACTGTTTTATTTGAAAATCACAAGCTTTCGGAGGCTTTCTCCTTCGTCAGGTGAAGTGTGGGATTCCTTGAACGTTACCGCATTTATAGTCAGAGAACAATACCTGGTGATTACAGATAATCTTTCCAACTGCCCGTTGTCAAGGCAGTCAAAGTGTTCAGACAGAGAGATGTTACCTACAGGACCACCGAATATACAAACGGCCAGAACAAAAGACAGAGAGAGAGAGAGAAACATCTGAAAGGAAGAGAAAGACAGAGAATGACCTGTTGTATTAAAAACAGAGAACTTTTTTTTGCTGGTGGGGTTACGTGTAGCGTGACATGAACCCAAGATCCCGGTTGAGGCCGTCCTCGTGGGTGCGGAACTTGGCTATCAATTTCTGCTCGACGATTTTGCGTTGTCGAGCAGAAATTGATAGCCAAGTTCCGCACCCATGAGGACGGCCTCAACCGGGATCTTGGGTTCATGGCATGCTACACGTAACCCCACCAGCAAAAAAAAGTTATCTGTTTTTAATACAACAGGTCATTCTCTGTCTTTCTCTTCCTTTCAGATGTTTCTCTCTCTCTCTCTGTCTTTTGTTCTGGCCGTTTGTATATTCGGTGGTCCTGTAGGTAACATCTCTCTGTCTGAACACTTTGACTGCCTTGACAACGGGCAGTTGGAAAGATTATCTGTAATCACCAGGTACTGTTCTCTGACTATAAATGCGGTAACGTTCAAGGAATCCCACACTTCACCTGACGAAGGAGAAAGCCTCCGAAAGCTTGTGATTTTCAAATAAAACAGTTGGACTATAACCTGGTGTTGTAAGATTCCTCTTATTAAGCTGGCATTGTTGCTAAAACATCAACTCTGGCTCACCTACATTGTGGTCTTTCATTGACCCCCTGCCTCCTCCTCCTTTGCACTGTCTGGAAGAGCAATGAGAATCATGCTCTGTTCCTGTCCTCCCCTACTTTTGCACTGTCCTAGTGACACTCATGCTGGCGATCCCACTCTACCATTACCCAATGGCTCCATTTCACCTCCCTGCTCTGTTTCTGGGTCATCAGCCCATTCTAGGTGCTTCTCGTCACCAGTGCTCTGTCCCCACCGTCTGGTGCTCCAGTACTCTATACCTTGTGCTCCATCAGGCGGCTGCTTCTGCCTGCATTTTCTGCTGATCTGGCCTCGACTCGCACTGAGTGCTTTCCATCAGGGAACCAGCTCACTCCACCACTCCCCACCTGTTCAATCTCACTCGTCTAAAATTTGGGTCCTGCTCCATTTTTCTATATCTCCCAAAGCCTGCTGTGAACTACCCAGCTTCAGCAATAAAGATTACTAGGCTTAAGTCAGTATACCAGTAGGTGTATATATATATATAAATATATATATAAAAATATATATATATGGAAGATTTCTTCTGTTCCCTATTTACAGTGAAATTGTAAACATGTTTTTTTACCTGAATTTACAAGTTTGCCACAAATAACAAAGAGGGGAAATCTTCACCAATTGTTGTAAACTGCACGTTCTAACATTGGAGCATGCAGATTATTGCTCTGTAATTTCTGATCATTCACTTTTGGTCCACATTGTGATATAGAGCTCTGATAGTACATGCCCTTCATTTATTAGCAGCAACTTGTGAGTTCAACATTTTATATATATGTATATATATGAACAAATGTTTGATGAACGAATCCTGATGAAGACCATTTATGGCATTGACAACTGGCAAGCGATTTTGTGGCGGGCAGTGTAAACTTATTCGCTTTCCTATCTCTCGATCTTATTATACTGAGTGGAGTAATAAGTTTCAAACAAATTCAATTGTTCTCACAACCCTCTTTACTTTTTAGTTTAAGTCATACAATTCGCAATACAATGTCAGCATAATATTACAATACAGTTCCATTATCTTTAACGGATTAGATACATACAACCTTTGACTGGGCTGCACTGCACTTGGAACACTGAGGTGATCAATCTCTTTGTTCATGAGGGTGCTTCCCGATGTCTATCTTCTTAAATGGTATGTTTCCTCACCCTCAGCTCGCGTCGAAGTGGTTAATCTTATCTTGTTTTATCCTTCCTTTATGGTATGGACAGCATATGATCGCTGGCGTGATCATCCTTTTCAACCAATCTTGGTTTGCCATTGAGGTAGTCACCTCTCCTGATAGGTTACCTTCACTTGTGCATCAAGCTTTTTCCAGTAATTGTTACCCATCCCTTTATGAACGATATCACTGCTAATCTTGACACATCACATGCCTGCACACTCACGATTTGAATGGTTTGAACAGTCCTGGATGACCACAGTTCATAAACAAGTCCAGAGTGCTTCGTGCGGTTCTGCTGACTCACACCAGTTTTTCCAAGAAAGGTCAAATAATTGTATCTTTCAAAATATGTCAAGTAATTGTCTGAAAATCCTTCAGCAGAAAAAGAGATATAAAGACTGCTCAAAAGCTACCCTGAAACAGTGCCAAATAGACATCCATAGGTGGGAACAACTCTCTTAAGATAAGAAAGCAGAGCGAGAAACCATCCATGATAGCATCTCCTACAATGAGGCCCATCACACATTGCCGATGCTGAATGTAAATGCCTGCTGAGGACATCTCGCTTGAAAAATCAAGATTCCAACCAGGTGTATCCAGGATCCACTGTTCAATCTGCGAGCAAAAATAGGTCTCATCAGTCACCAAAGACCTCACTGCAAAAGTGAAGATGATATTGTGCCTGTCTTCTTCGATATCAAAGGATGAATGATGACGATATATACATATACACATATACGTATGCACAGATATATGGTTTTCAGTTTCAACGTATTGGTCCTAAACCAATGGGGTAGATCTTGACTTTGTGCGATAATATAAAACGGGTGATAGTGAATTGGCTTCAATGGAAATAGAAATCAGGAGAGATGTAAAGCAGGCTGCCAATTCACCATCATCCGTTTTACACTATCGCACCAAGTCAAAATTACCCCCACCCTGTCTGTAATTCGGCCATTGTTCTATGTGTAACATTTTTATAGTGCTATGGTCTGTGAAAATTAAAATGACATGGAAAACAATTTTGTAACTCTCGAGTACATCATGTGTTGCTGTACTGCCTCAGGTTGAACTTTACAATCAGCTGCAATACCGTCACTTCTACATTACACTGTCCCAGCTTCACAACCACCTCAGCACGCACAATGCGTAGCAGCAAGGAGAAAGCTTTTTAATGTATTAAAATGTATTTCAGAAAATCACATAGATATGAGAGGAAGTTGAAGCTTGTAATCCAGTCTGAGGTTTCACAAAACATGCATAAACTGCTTGAGGTTCAATCTTCTGGTCGAGCACATCATCTGAACCCTTTGATTGGATTATTGCCTCGTAATTCCCTTCCGTAAATCTATCATTCTACGAGAAAAGCAGAAAATGATAGAAGTACATAGAAGGTCTGTCAACATCTGAAAAAAAACGATTAACATTTTGCTTGTACAACTAGAGAGCAGGAGATGAGAGTCTATTGTTTATCTTCCAAATTCCAAAAATGTTAACCCGTCTTTTCTCTTTACAGATACTAATGGGCCAGCTGTTTATTTCCAGCATCTTCTGTGTTTTTTTTTAGATTTCCAGTTTTGTTCTTTAACTCTCTGTTGTGTGCTTGGTTTATTCAGAAAATTGATTAAAATGTCTTTAATTTCACATTAGTAAAAGTAAACAGTTCACTGATGTTGGATTTAGAGTTACCATCAAATAACTTGAAGTCATATAGCATCTATCACATCCTCATGATGTTCCAAAGCGCTTCACAGCTATTAAAATACTTTTTAAGTGCAGTCACTGTTGTAATGTAGGCAACACAGGAACCAATTTGTGTACAGCAAGGTCCCACAAACAGCAATGAGATAATGACCAGATAATCTGTTTAGTGATGTTGCTTGATACCGCCTATTTCCAACTCTATAACATCGCCCATCTCTGCTCCTCCCTCAGTTCATCTGCTGCTGAAACACTCATCCATACCTTTGTTGCTTCTGGACTCGACTGTTCCAGTGCTCTCCTGGTCGGCCTACTACCTTTCACCCTCCATAAACTTGTGCTCATCCAACACTCTGCTGCCTGTATCCTGACTTGCATCAAGTCCCATTCGCCCATTTGTTTATGATCTGGTATTTGTATTCTTTAAACATTACATAAACACATGCAACGAGGAGGGAGAGGAGAGGTCACAGGCTCCATCCATGCTGGCCTATCTACTAAATAATGCAATCTCATGTACCACCCTCCAAAGCCACTAATAATGCTAATCCCTTGTGGAGGCAAAAATACCTGTGGACATCCCTTTGGTACTCCGAGGTAATCAAGTAAACTTCAGAAGATCGTGATGAGGTATTAGATGTACTAATGCTGCCCACCTGCTCCTCACCCATCTCAACATGTCATTAGGATCCTTAGGATCATAGAACAGTACATGGAAAAGACCATTCCCAAAGGTCACAGACTTCCTATCCTATTTTATCTCTCATCCTTCCATACTTCTGTCTACCAAAAATGTATCCATTGCCCTCTTAAAATTTATGGCATCCTTCCTGGGAATGGCTATTCCACATATTTACCATCCTCTGCTTTAAAAAGGTAAATTTTAACTCTGTGTGCACCATTTCTCACCTAATATTCAATCTGTGACCCCAGGTCATTACATTTATAGCTCAGAAACAGGCCATTCAGCCCTACAGGTCTATGCTGGTGTTTATGCTCCACACGAGCCTCCTCCTACCTTACTTCATCTAACCCTATCAACATATCCTTCTGTTCCTTTCTCCCTCATGTGTTTATCTAGCTTCCTTTAAATGCATCTATGCTATTCGCCTCAACCACTCCATGTGATAGCGAGTTCCACATTCTCACCACTCTGAGTAAAGAAATTTCTCCTGAATTCCTTATTAGATTTATTAGTGACTATCTTATATTTACGGCCTCTAGGTTTGGATTCCCCCACAAGTGGAAACATCTTCTCTACGTCTACCCTATCGAACCCTTTGATAATTTTAAAAGGTCACCTCTCATCTTCTCTTTTCTAGAGAAAAGAGCCCCTGCTTGTTCAGTTTTTCCTGTATCCTTGTAGTTATGGTATCAGCCTTGTAAATCTGTTTTGCACTTTCTCTAGTGCTTCTAGAATAGGGAGACTAAAATTGTGCACAGTACCCTAAGTGTGGTCTACGGTTCGATATATGTTTAACATAACTTCTCTGCTTTTCAATTCTATTCCTCTAGAAATGAACCCCAGTGCTTTGTTTGCACTTTTTGTTAACCTGCTTTGCTTCTTTTAATCATTTGTGAATCTGTACCCCCAGATCCCTTTGGTCCTCTGCCCCATTTAGACTCTTATTTTCCAAGGAGTAGGTGGTGTCCTTATTCCTCCTACCAAAATGCACCACCTCACAGTTGTCTATAATGAAATTTATTGGCCATTCTGCAAGTTTGTTAACATCTTCTTGTATTTTGTTGCCGTCTTCCTCAGTATTAATTATACCCCCAATTTGGTGTCATCCACAAATTTGGATATTGTACTTTCTATTCCCAAATCCAAATCATTTATTTAAACAGTGAACAACAGTGGTCCCAGCATTGATCCCTGTGGAGCACCACTTCCCACCTTTTGCCAGTCTGAGTAACTACCTTTAACCCCTACTCTCCCTTTTCTGTTTTGTAGCCTGTTTGCTGTTCATTCCGCTACTTGTCCCCTGACTCCACATGCTCTGACCTTAGTCTGCTATGTGGTACCTAATCAAAGATCTTTTGAAAGTCCATGTATATTACATCTACTGCATTACCCGTGTCTATTCTTTCTGTTACTCCTTCAAAGAATTCAATAAGGTTGGTCAAGCACGACCTCCCCATTTGAAATCTGTGCTGACTATTCTTTATTACATTTTCGGTTTCTAGATGTTTTTCTATTACATCTTTGTGTAAAGATTCCATTATCTTTCCTACCACTGACGTTAAGCTAACTGGTCTATAGTTCCCCGGATTTGTTCTATCTCCTTTTTTGAATATAGGAATAACATTAGCTGTCCACCAGTCCTCTGGCACTAATCCCTTTTCTATTGAATTTTTAAATATATATCTACAAGTGCCTCTGCTATCTCTTCCTTAGCTTCCTTGAGTAGAATGCACTGCAATTTGCATTAATATTGAACCTCTCTCTGGATCCAGTTTATCTATTTCCTTCAAGATCTTAAATACCTCAATAAGGGTCAACAATGAGCTATCTCCTTTCCAATATAAACATCCCTCCTACCACATAGTTTTTCCCCATAGCACGGGTGCCCAGTCTCACATAACAACTTTGTATTCCCTCGGAGGTCAGGATACTCCCCCATGCCATAACTCGTAAAGCTCTTTATGATACTGAAGGTGTGGTGCTCTAGTGCTTTGCACAATCTAGTGCTTTGACAAAATGTCTCCTTTTCTAGAGCATGAGATTGAAAGCATCATAAAACAATGGATCAGATTTAATATGAAGCATATTTTTTAAAGATGCAAACTGAGTAAGTCGCCAAGATTTCATTTTGTGAATTAGGAACATAAGAACAGCAGCAGGCCATTCAGCTCTGGAATTGTCAAGAATATCTTTACACAGTTAAGATAGTCAAAGAGTTGTCTGATGTTATATTGTGATATTAGTTGCTTTTGTTTTTGCAGCACACTTACAGGAAGCCAAAATATTAGTCCTTTAGTATTAGTCTTGTCACTATCTTGTCACATATCACAGCTAATAAGTTCTTCATGAGCAGCTGTATGGCTACAATGCATTACAATTTAGAATTTGTGGTACCTGAATGTAATCAATAAAAAAAGATTTGATTTACACAGAAAATTAAGCTAAATGGAGTTTTGTGTAATGGCTCCTCACAGCCAAAGTGAATTAATGGAACTGTAAATCTGATTATTGCAACTTAATGTTTTGTGTTTAACAGACTTTATCGATTTGATCCACACAGTCCATTTAATACATTATACTTAAGATAATGAGATAGATTGGAGAATTCCACCTCATACTGAGCTCAGCATCAATTCAAGTAATAACAACAGATAGAAACAGTTTTTTTAAAAAAGCAAAAATAAAACAGCAGATGCTGGAAATTAAACAAAACCAGAAAATGTTGGAAACACTCAGTAGGTCAATCACCATCTGTGGAGGGAGCAGATGAGTTAACATTAAAGGTGTGGACCCTTCATTAAAGCTGGAAAAAGTTACAGATGAACAGCATTTGAAAAGGAACAGAACAAAGGGAAGGAGGAAAGGAAAAACCCACGCACCCACGCATACACATCCCTGAACACTCACACCCCCTGCACACACACAAACCCCCCTGCGCACATACACACCCCATGTATACACGTACACCCCTCTGTGCACACACATACCCTAATGCACATGCACATCCTTGCACATATGCAAGAGAAAAAATAGAATGACTTGTAAAATGTTTAAATGGATGTGATATTAGCATGAGACAATAGGAGGCATAATGAGTGCAATTAAACACACTTCGCATTTTGAGTGGGGGCAAGAAACAGGCAGTTACAGATCAATGAGAAAGAAGATTGGGCGGGGTGTTTAACAGAACACCAATCTGCAACAGCCAGTGCTTTGCCCACATCCAAAGTGAGAATTACCCTCAAAATGTCTGACTAGCTGATGCGGTGGAAGGTAAGGCAGGTAGAATTGGAAGCAAAAAACTGGCAAAGCAGGTCAGGCCCAATGTCCCAGGAGCAGGGTAAAAAATAAACAAGTGGAATTATTCTTAGTGAGGTAATATTGTAGATGGAATACAAAACAGTTTTATGTACATGGAGGGTTATGTAAAATGTCACATTTCGTGATCTTTTCACCATTTTTTCCCCAAATGGATTCTGTGCGAAATGTTGTGTTTTAAAGCTGTGTAGCCATGCAAGTTAATTAATTTTATACTGGATCTGAGATAGTAGGTAGTTAAGATGCAAGTCAGCTAACTTTGATGTTTTCTCAGACTAAATAAGCAATTCCTTTGTCTCGACAATCAAAAAACAACTCACACCCATTGTATTGGAAAACCTTTCGGCCTTTTCTGCATCAAAGAGGTTTTTGGAAACAGGAAGCTGCAAAGCAGTGAGGGCCTGACAAAGGTTGCGAGAAGGGCACAATGCAGGGGGATTAAGAAATCAGTTTGTTTAAGTCAAGCAGGATGACCCACTGATGTGGGGAGGCACAGTGTGTTCCTTGTGCACATGAATTTATGGATTTCATATTTGATGGACATATTTCTAAGGCAAATTTTGTTAAAGACATTTTCAAACATATTAGACATTTGACTTTATTAAATGCAGCAACAATAGGTTAGTGTGGTGAGCTGTCTACAAATGGCTTTATTACATAAGAATATAAGAAATAGGAGCAGGAGTAGTCCATACAGCCGCTCGAGCCTGCTCCACCATTCAATCAGATCATGGCTAATCTTCATCCTCAACTCTACTTTCCCGCCCGATCCCCATATCCCTTGATTCCTTAGAGTCCAAAAATCTATCCATCTTAGCCGAAAATATATTCAATGACTCAGCATCCACAGCCCTCTGGGGTAGAGAATTCCAAAGATTCACAACCCTCTGCGTGAAGAAATTCCTCCTCATCTCAGTCTTGAATGGCCGACCCTTTATCCTGCAATTATGCCCCCTAGCTCTAGCCAGCGGAAACAATCTCTCAGCATCTACCCTGTCAAGCCCCTTCATAATCTTATATGTTTCAATGAGATCACCTCTCATTCTTTTAAACTCCAGACAGTATAGGCCCATTCTACTCAACCTCTCCTCATATGACAACCCTCTCATCCCAGAAATTATTTCTTCTTATTTGTTTTCCTTTTCTTTCTATCTCTTGTAATGTTAATTTGACAGAGTGGGGAGGCTTTAACTTTCACCGCACGCAATGCTGATCCAATGGATGCCTGCAGCTACTTCTGCTTATTCTCCATTTACATGGCAGGTAGAAAGCACACATTGTGCTTCAAGTCTAATAGAATTTGTTCAATGTTCACATGATACCAACGTGATAAGTGTTATCACAAGCTGTAACATCCAACATATTGGTAATGGATACAATTCAGGGTTTTCTCCCTCAACATTTTATGTTCACAGCAAAAAGGTACTTTCCCAAAGCAGACTGATACTTATGGCCCTACACCTGCACTTTTACCTGTGCAACGAGTGAGTTAGTGTGCCACAGGGCTAACAATTTACTTTGATAGATTGTGAGTAACACACTGTCAGGTGTGAAACCAACAGTATGTTTCATTCACAAGTAAAATAATGTATAGATACTTAGAAACAATAAAGATAAAACCAGTCTACACAAGATTAAAGTATTCTCTTTAGTTACGGTCGCCACCCCTCTAGAATTGTCCTGGAGTCTCCAGGAATTAAAAATCAGTCCCTTAGACACTGCTGCATGTAACCCGGGAGAAAAATCAAAGAGGCATTAAAAAAAATCCATGTTTTTTTTTCATTTTCTTTGAACGCTTTTGTTTATTAAATATAAAAAGGCTGTTTAACTGGGTGGGGTGGTTGGAGGTGGGAGGTCATGTGATGAAACCTCCAGGGATCCGTCCAACCAGAGTTGGCAACTTTATCTTTAGTACCTTTTTTTTTATATACGCAATCCGATAATCTGCAAAGCTTTTTGATGAAACAAGTTTTCTTAAACTTGCATTGGCTTTACCTAAGTGGTGGAACATTACTGCCCACCTAGCAAGTTACATTTAGCTAAGTGCCTGAGCTATTCATATGAAGAACCCTCCTGTCCACATGTACAAAGTACAGTGGTTCAAAATACCCCAGTAGCACTGGCCTCTCCACTTCCTCCAGTAATGCCCATCTCTTACTATGCCTATATCTTAGACGACGACGACGACAACAACAACAACAACAACTTGTATTTATATTGCACCTTTAACGTAGTAAACATCCCAAGGCGCTTTATAGGCGCGTAATCAGACAAAAATTAACACCGGGACAAAGAAGGAGATATTAGGACAGGTAACCAAATGCTTGGTCAAATAGATAGGTTTAAGCAGAGTTAAAAGGAGGAGAGAGAGGTGGAGAGGCAGAGAGATTTAGGGAGGGAATTCCAGAACTTAGGGCCTAGACGGCTGAAGGTACAGCCACCAATGGTGGGCGAAGGAAGTGGGGGGTATACATGAGGCCAAAGTTGGAGGAACGCCGACTTCTCGGAGGGTTGTAGGGCTGGAGGAGGTTACAGAGATAGGGAGGGGCGAAGCCATGGATGGATTTGAACACAAGGATGAGAAGTTTAAAACTGAGGCTTTGGACTGGGAGCCAATGAAGGTCAGCGAGCACAGGGGTGATGGGTGAATGGGACTTGGTGTGAGTAGGATAGCCAGCATAATTAAAGAAATCTCCAGGGCAAAGTACAAATATTTCCCAACTTATTTGGTGATATGTGCATCATGTGGTGTACTTGACCATGGTGCTGTGCTTTAGTGCAGTGTATGACATTTAATGCCTAATCCATGACTTCCTGAAAGTATATCCCATGTGGAAGGATTAAGTGTGCTGGCTGGTGCTGTGCTTAAAATGGACCTGTAAACTCCTTGGGCAGTTTCATTCATTAGCCTTGAAAATGATTCAACCATATCCACTGCTGTTTGGGCTGGATGGTCCGAACCAGACTGATCCCTGGGATGGCAGGAATGTCGTATGAGGAGAGATTGGGTCGACTCGGCCTGCATTAACTAGAGTTTAGAAGAATGAGAGGGGATCTCATTGTAACATATAAAATTCTGACAGGGCTAGGCAGACTGGATGCAGGGAGGATGTTTCCCCTGGCTGGGGGGTCTAGAATGAGGGGTCACAGTCTCAGGATACAGGGTAGGACGTTTAGGACTGAGATGAGGAGAAATTTCTTCATTCAGAGGGTGGTGAATCTGTGGAATTCTCTACCACAGAAGGCTGTGGAGGCCAAGTCACTGAATACATTTAAGAAGGAGCTAGATAGATTTCTAGACACAGAAGGCATCAAGGGCTATGGGGAGAGAGCGGGAATATGGTATTGAGATAGAGGATCAGCCATGATCATATTGAATGGCGGAGCAGGCTCAAAGGGCCGATTGGCCTACTCCTGCTCCTATTTTCTATGTTTCTACTAGCTTTCTGCCACATCTACTTATGCATGCACAGGGATGTTGGGTAGTTTGACTCTGGCGCCACCCTAAGAAGCAGCAGTCTCATGTGTGCTCAATTCAGCCACGCCCCTCACTGCTGGCCACTCCCCAAGTGAGTCCAGTGATCTGAGTAGCAATAAAGTTTGTGAATACTTGTCTAAAAGTTCTCTCAATCTGATCTCCAGGGATCCTAGACTAGGGAGTCTCTTATAGATCGAGCCAAAGGCCTTTTTAGCAGCAATCTGAGCATTCTCCCAATGTTATTACGATCTGTGTCACTGAGGGCAGACAATATAGGAGTTACCACATGCTCCATGATAGACTGCAGAAACTCTTCATCCATCTTTTACTGCACAGATCCATCTAATGGGCACATCCATACTCTTCAGCAAACTTTGCAGGGTATTTTGATTGGATTTAAATGACTCTTGTAGATGACCCTACTCAGACAGCAATCTCCTTTTATAAGCCGGCCTGTGAGATCAGAATCCCTCGGCTCTGCAGCGGAGATAGGAAGCACACTGGACCTCAGGTGCCTGCTCTTCATCTTCAACCACTTACCCCTCATCAACCGTTCATTGTGACTCACCTAATGCCACCTTTAAAGTGCAAGTGTGTGTCTAACATTCTTCGAGGCCAATGGGAAAACAAAATAGAAACATGTCAAAATGTTACCTCAAAGAAGTGCCTTTGAGCAGTTCTTGAATCACATTATACTGTGTCTGATGTTTCTAAGCTCAGTGTATGTTTGTGTGTCAGTGACTGAGTACGAGACAAGGCATAAGAACATAAGAAATAGGAGCAGGATAGGCCATACGGCCCCTCGAGCCTGCTCCGCCATTCAATAAGATCATGGCTGATCTTTTACCTCAACTCCACTTTCCCGCCCTCTCCCCATATCCCTTAATTCCCTTAGTGTTCAAAAATCTGAATATACTCAATGACTGAGCATCCACAGCCCTCTGGGGAGGGGTATTCCAAAGATTCACAACCCTCTGAGTGAAGAAATTCTTCCTCATTTCGATCCTAAATGGACGACCCCTTATCTTGAGACTATGCCCTCTAGTTCTAGGCTCTGCAGCCAGGGGAAACAGCCTCTCAGCATCTACCTATCAAGCCCTCTAAGAATTTTATATGTTTCAATGAGATCACCTCTCATTCTTCTAAATTCCAGAAAGTATAGAATCCCTATTGGGAGGGACATAATAAGAACATCATGGTACTAGCCCTGAGCTTGCAGGAGTCCCCTACTCCCTGGATGTCAAGGGTGGCTTCCTCAAATGGGACCAAGGGGCTAAGACCTCCTAGAGTTTTGTTCTGCTCATGTTTATCCACGTTGTCATAAAAGCAAATGGCATCAGTTTTCTGACTTTGAGGAGGAAATTCCAGAGAGTGGAACCTAGGTGGTTGAAGGCACATACACCGATGGTGGGGTGAAGGGGGGATGCATATGGACTGGAACCAGAGGAACAGAGAATTCAGGGAATGGAGTGGGGGGGGTGGAATTGTTGGATTGGAGATTTAAACACGAGTATAATAATATTAAATGTGAGGCATTGGAGGTCCAGGAGCCAACATAGGTCAGTGAGGACAGGGGTGCTGGGTGCAGGATAGGTTATAGGCAGTAGTGCTTGGGATGAACTGAAGTTTGAGTGCGGAGGATGGAAGGCCGGCCAAGAAAGTAGTCGAGTCTGGAGTTGATAAAAGCATGGATGAGAGTTTCAGCAGCAGATGTGCTGAGATAAGGGTGGAGGCATGCAATGTTAGAAGTGGAAGTAGGCTGTCTTGCTGGTGTCAAAAGCTAAGCTTATGGTTGAAAAGAATGCTCTGCCTTTTAGTAGTCTGGTTCAGTCTAAGACAGCAGCCAAGATAGGAGATGGAGTCAGTGACGATGGCACAGAGGCAGTGGAGGGGTGAAGAAAGGTATTGGAGAGGTAGAGCTGGGTGTTATCAGCACACATGTGGAGCTGACCCCATGTCTTCAGCTGATGTCACCAAGGGACAGCATGTAGATAAGGAAGAGAAGGGACCAAGGATGAATCCCTTGGAGACTCCAGAGGTGACAGTGCAGGATGGAAAGAGAAGCTATTGCTAGAGAGGGTCTGGCTTGATTAGTTAGGTAAGAGTGGAACCGATCATGGGCAGTTTCACAGGGCTGGACAACTGAAGAGTTGCATTGGAGGAGGATGGTGTGACCAACAATATCAAAAGCTGCAGAAGGATTGGTGAAGGCAAGGACAGGATAATGCACCATGGTCAAAGTTACAGAGAATACTACTCATGACTTTGGTTTATGATTTCTTGTGTCAAACGCCTTTCAGATTTCTGGTGGTCCACATTTTGAGTTCAAAGTTGTTGTTTGCATTTCTCCCATACTGCACAATGGTCATGCATGATAAGCATTCGCCGGTCTGCTTCTCTTATAGTAAGACTACACAGGATAAGCTTCTATGAAGTGGATAGATTGGAGAAGCTGGAGTTGTTCTCCTTAGAACAGAGAAGGTTAAGAGGAGATTTGATAGAAGTGTTCAAAATCATGAAGGGTTTATATAAAGTAAATAATTGTTCCCATTGGCGGAAGGGTCGAGAACCAGAGGACACAGATTTAAGGTGATTGGTAAAAGAACCAAAGTTGACATTAAGAAAAACTTTTTTATGCAGCGAGTAGTTATGATCTGGAATGCGCTGCCTGAAAGGGTGGTGGAAGTAGATTCAATCGTGGCTTTCAAAAAGGAATTGGATAAATACTTGAAGGGAAAAAATTGCAGGGCTGCGGGGAAAGAGCAGGGGAATGGGATTAACTGGATTGACTCTTACAAAGGGCTCGATGGGCCAAATGGCTTCCTTCTGTGCTGTAACCATTCTATGGTTCTATTAATTCCACACAAAATGATTTACAGGATATGAGGACACATATTGTGGCACGTCGACTTGAGCAGATGTTTGGCATTCAAAGTCGTCCTTTAGCCATATGCTAGCAATTTTTGTCAGGTCAGCTATCTTTTTCCTGAACTGTGTCTGGGTCCACTGAACACTGCATTTACCCTTTCAACAATGTGTTCCTAAGCTTGTTGCACTAGATGCCTCTGAAAGGGAACCTTCAGTACCATGCAGGACAGCCCTCCATTCCTTCACTCCTTGAATAAACCCTCCAGAATTAGCAAGCTCTTGATTCTTGCATTTCCAAGCAATTTTGCTTAATAAACCTCTGGTCTGTTCTCTCCGACACAACTGCAAGGGTTTGAATGCCTCCTGAAGCCATTTAATGGCTGGCCTGCCTCATAATGACGTCTGATGTTCCATTGATCAGCTTACTGTATGGGGGTTATAGCACTCCTGTAGCTAAAATCAGCAATGCCATAGGTTATCAAGCAAGAATACATTCTCCCAAACTTTTAGTGGCCATACTTTACCCATGAATAGCTCGGCAACTATAATTTCTAGGCTACAGATATCATTGAACTCAAAGTGATCCAACTTGTGCCAGAATCTACAACCTATTGAAACATATCCAACCAAAAAACAACATTCTGCAGATGCTAGAAATCTGAAAGTCTCATATAAATCTTTTATTTCTTTGATTTCCCTTATTATGCCTCCTATCGTCTCATGCTTATATCACTTCTGCCATTTAACCATCTCCAGTTTTCCACTTAAGCGCTTCATAGGTCATTCTAATTGTTTTCCTGTGTGCGTGTTTGTGTTTTATTTTCCCCTCTCCTTCCCCTTGTTCTTTTCCTTTTTAAGTGCCTTTCAGTTGCAATATTTTCCACTAACAAGGGGTCCATACCTGAAACATGAATTTGTCTGTCCTCTCCACAGATGCTGCCTGATCTGCTGACTGTTTCCAGTATTTTCTTTTTCATTTCACTTGACATAAGCACCTAGGGATTTTGAGGAAGGGCTCTCTGTGAGGCCATTCTGGCAAAGGAAGGCTGATCTCTCTATTAATATCCTCCACAAATACTGATGCAAAAGTCATTTTTTCTAGGGTTATTTTTTGATGTTTTGTGAAGAAGATGGAAGCAATTGGTCCTGGCCTCCTCTTCCATTAAATTTACATTGTCATCTGCTAATGGTAGACCATGAGTTTTATCATGTCTTCTTACTAGCCACCTGGGTAAGTTCGTCACTGTATCTATTAGCTCCATCTATGAATAGCTTTGCATGAGAGAGATAATTTTGTTGTTTTGCAGCATATGAAACATTACAGTTCTATCAGTTATACAATATACTTTGATTGTCACATACACTGTGGTTGAATCGATACCAGTATAATGTAGCATGTGCCTTATCGCTGATTACAGTCAGCATCAGATTGAATGATAAATTATGTTACACTAGTGTAATCCATACACCAGTTTGTCTAGTGGGCTTTGTCAGGGTTTTGCTCTGGTGCCTCTGCCATTGTCCCTGGATTTTGTTGAGTATTTTGCTCTAATTAGCAAAGCAACTGACGCCATTTATCATTAGCATGTAGTTTGTCTTGTTAAAGGTGTTAATTACATAAGGGATGTGATTGACCAGACTAAGCTGAGTTAACACAATTCACTCTGCACCAAAAAAAAGAGAAATGTTTGTTTATGAAGTATATAAATGCCATGCACTTTGTTTCACATCATGGTTTATATTAGCACTCTTTCACTTTTACCCCAGAATTTTAATACTATATACAACAGGTCTCGGTCACATGATGCAGTGAGCAAAACATGCAAGCCAACACTTTCAACCAACGGCACAATTATATATGAATTATATATGCTATGGTATAAGCACATCTAATTAATAAAAAATAGAAAACAAAAAGTTCAATCAACATATTCTTAGCAGTAAAGACATTAACATGATGCTGCACCAGGTTGACTTGATAGACACTGCTTGATACAATTAGAGGTCATTTTCAACTTTGCCACCTTGGGCAGTAACCTGTCGATCCGATATCGCCCACTTTACATACCCACTGAAGTTAAACGTTCTGACGATAGTAATGAATACATTTTCTTACATAGAATTACATCGAATGTACAGCACAGAAACAGGCCTTTCAAGTCCATGCCAGTGTTTATGCTCCATCCTACTTCATCTAACCCTATCAACAGATCCTTCTATTCCTTTCTCCCTCATGTGTTTATCTAGCTTCTCCTTAAATGCATCTATGCTAGTCGCCTCAACTATTCCTTGTGGCAGCAAGTTCCACATTCTAACCATTCTCTGGGTAAAGAAGTTTCTTCTGAATTCCCTATTGAATTTTTTAGTGACCATCTTACATTTCTGGCCCCAGTTCTGGTCTCCCCTGCAAGTGCAAACATCTTCTCTATGTCTACCTTATCAAACCCTTTCATAATCTTAATGACCTCTAACAAGTCACCCCTCAGTTTTCTCTTTTCTAGAGAAAAAAGCCCCATCCTGCTCAATCTTTCCTGATAGGTATAATCTCTCAATTCTGGTATCATCCTAGTAAATCTTTTTTGCACCTTCTCCAGGGCCTCTATATCCCTTTTATAATATGGAGACCAGAACTGTTCACAGTGCTCCAAGTGTGGTCTAAACTAAGGTTCTATACAAGTTCAACATAACTTCTCTGCTTTTCAATTCTATCCCTCTAGAAATGTACTCCAGTGCCTTGTTTGCTTTTGTTATGGCCTTATTAATCTGTGTCACTACTTTTAGTGATTTTTGTATCTGTACCCCCAGATCCCTCTGCTCCTCTACCCCATTTAGACTCTTATTATCCAAGCAGTATGTGGACCCCTTATTCTTCCTATCAAAATGTGATACCTCACACATATCTATATTAAAATTCATTTGCCAATTACACGCCCATTCTGCAAGTTTATTAATGTCTTCCTGTATTTTGTCGCAGTCCTCCTCGGTATTAACGACACCCCCCAATCTGATGTCTTGGCAGGGAAGCATGTTGAGCTGATTCCAAAAACCTCATGAAACCTTACCGATTTCAGTGTCTTTGGAATGTCATAACAATTCTTCTAGCTTTCTAGTAGCTTTTGTACTTTCTACTAAGGGCTGGAGTTATTACTCAGTATGAGAATAAATTGCATTCATATTGTATTAAAATGTTCATAAATCATACACCCTGTCTAGAAATTAATAAATGATTGCCCTTTCATTCTTATTGAAATGTGCACTACATATTCTGCCTGTATTTTCACAATAAATTGAGTTTAATGTATGATTAAGCTGACGCAAAGAACTCCCTGAAAGCACCTGCAAAATCTGCAGGGTCCACAATGTTATCATTACACAACCCCAGTAACTGGAGGGCAAGGAGGGGATAACTGGGCTCACTTAGAACCTTTATTTCACTTAGAATGTCTAAGGTTCAGATTTTCCTAAACTGAACCCAGTTCAAAATTGTTTCATAGTTCCAGATATTGACAATCTCATTGACACATTTCAGGATTTTGATTCTTTTTTCTTCTACACAGAGAGCATTTGAGAATTTTTTAAAAAATGAATTCTTGTGATATGGACGTCACTAGCAAGGCCGGCATTTATTGCCCATCCCTTGTTGCCCTTGAGAAGGTGGTGGTGGGCCTTCGTCTTGAACTTCTGCAGTCTGTGTGGTGAAGGTACTCCCACAATGCTGTTAGGTAGGGAGTTCCAGGCTTTTGACCCAGCGATGATGTAGGAACAGTAATATATTTCCAAGTCGGGATGGTGTGTGACTTGGAGGGGAGCTTGGATATTGCCGTGCACCTGCTGCCCTTGCCCTTCTAGGTGGTGGAGGTCGCGTGTTTGGGGGCTGCTGTCGAGGAAGCCTTGGCGAGTTGCTGCAGTGCATCCTGTAGATATACTGCAGCCACGGTGTGCCGGTGGTGGAGGGAGTGAATGTTTAAGATGGTGGATGGGGTGCCAATCAAGCGAGCTGCTTTGTCCTGAATGGTGTCGACCTTCTTGAGAGTTGTTGTAGCTGCACTCATCCAGGCAAGTGGAGAGTATTCCATCACACTCCTGACTTGTGCCTTGTAGGTAGTGGTGAGGCTTTGGGAAGTCAGGAGGTGAGTCACTCGTTGCAGAATATAGCATTTATATAGCTGGTCCAGTTCAGTTTCTGGTCAATGGTGATCCCCAGGATGTTGATGGTGGGGGACTCGGCCATGGTAATGCCATTGAATGTCAGTGAGTTGAATGAATTACATTTAAGGGTTGTGTTTTAAGTAATTTGCAATGATTGAAAAAAAAACACAGGCAGCAAAGTTGAGACAAAGGTGTTTGCTACCTTAATATGCCATTTATCCTTATTGTTGTCTACAGTAACTGGCTACATCTTAGATGGCCTAACAAAACAACCGCATCAATTATGGTGGGGTGAATTTCATTCATATATCAATGAAAATGAAAATCTGGCGGGTTTGATAGTGGACAGGTGATCTGCTCCGCTGGTTTACCGACAAGCAGTGAAGGTGAAAATTACCACCACAATATCCACTCACAATTATGCATGCCCGACCTGAAACGTTAACTCTGTTTCTTTTCTCCACAGATGCTGCCTCACTTGCTGAGCTTTTCCGGCATTTTCTGTTTTTATTTCAGATTTTCAGCATCCAGAGTATTTTGCTTTTGATTTAATTATATAGCAGCTTTAACATAGAGAAATGTCTCAAGGTGCTTCACAGAGGCCCAGTTGCAATCTGTCTTTAAAATGTAAGACACATTTCAAGGTCATTAACTAGAATTGCACATGTATAGAATTTTATAGATAGTCCAATTACTTTTTTGGGGGAAAAAAAGCACAGGCCACATCCAAACTGAATTGGCAAAGGTTCAGCGACGTTTAGTGTGATCAAATAAATTCTCTCCCAAAAATGGGATGAGTTTGAATTCTGGGTTCAAACTTCCCAATGCTCATTTTTTTTGTATATTTTCAAAATGTAGCTAACTGCCCTATAGAAATGCAAAAAATACACAGGTAATAACCCAAAGGCAATACATTGCTGTCAAATGTAATAACCTCTTCCTTGTTCCCTGGGGCATATATTACAGGGTTGCTGACATTTCAACAGATCGGTAATTCAGGATAGTGAAGTTTTTAGTGAAAATGCTGACTCTGGTCCATCTCTTCCTAGTAATCTTTTGGCCATTGTAGGTACTTTTCAAGAATTATGAATGTGGCCATCAACTAGACTGATACCTATTGTGTAATCTCAAGTCAGTGAGGAAGTCATAGCACATGTTACAAACGAGATTGCAGCAACACAACCTTTCTAACATTGACTTAGTCTTTCTTAGAATCATAGAAATTTATGGCACAGAAGGAGGCCATTTGGCCCATCGTGCCTGTACCGGTCGAAAAAGGGCTATCAAGCCTAATCCCACTTTCCAGCTCTTGGGCTGTAGCCTTGCAGGTTATGACACTTCAGGTGTATATCCAAGCACTTTTTAAATGTGATGAGGGTTTCTGCCTCTACCACCCCTTCAGGCAGTGAGTTCCAGATCCCCACCATGCTCTGGGTGAAAAAATTTCTCCTCAACTCCCCTCTAATCCTTCTACCAATTACTTTAAATCTATGCCCCATGGTTATTGACCTCTCTGCTAAGGGAAATAGGTCTTTCCTATCCGCTCTATCTACGCCCCTCATAATTTTATACACCTCAAATAAATCTCCCCTCAGCCTCCTCTGTTCCAAAGAAAACAACCCCAGCCTATCTAATTTTTCCTCATAGCTAAAATTCTCCAGTCCTGACAATGTCCTCGTAAATCTCCTCTGTACCCTCTCTAGTGCAATCACATCTTTCCTATAATGAGGTGACCAGAATTGTATGCAGTACTCTAGCTGTGGCTTAACTCGTGTTTTATATAGTTGTAGCATAACCTCCCTGCTCTTATATTCTGTGCCTCAGCTAATAAAGGAAAGTATCCCGCATGCCTTCTTAACCTCCTTATCTACCTGTCCTGCTACCTTCAGGGATCTGTGGACATGCACTCCAAGGTCCCTCACTTCCTCTACACTTCTCAGTATAGTACCATTTATTGCGTATTCCCTTGCCTTGTTTGCCTTCCCCAAATGCATTACCTCACACTTCTCTGGATTGAATTCCATTTGCCAATTTCTGCCCACCTGACCAGTCCATTGATATCTTCCTGCAGTCTACAGCTTTCCTCCTCACTATCAACCACACGGCCAATTTTTGCATTCTCTGCAAACTTCTTAATCATGCACCCTACATTTAAGTTTAAATCATTGATATATACCACAAAAAGCAAGGGACCTAGTACTGAGCCCTGCAAAATCCCACTGGAAACAACTCTAGTCACAAAAACACCCATCGTCCATTACTCTGTGCTTCCTGCCACTGAGTCAATTCTGGATCCAACTTGCCACTTTCCCTTGGATCCCATGGGCTTTCACTTTTCTGACCAGTCTGCCATGTGGGACCTTGTCAAAAGCCTTGCTAAAATCCATGTATACTACATTAAACGTGCGGCCCTTATTGACCCTCCTTGTTGCCTCCTCAAAAAATTCAATCTAGTCAGTCAGAGACCACCTTCCCTTAACAAATCCATGCTGTCCGTCCTTGATTAACCAGTGCCTTTCTAAATGACGATTAATACTGTCCCTCAGAATTTTTTCCAATAATTTGCTCGAGGTTAGACTGCTGGGTTGTAATTATTCGGTCGATTCCTTTCTCCCTTTTTAAATAACCGTACAACGTTAGCAGTCCTCCAGTCCTCCGGCACCACACCTGTAGCCGGAGAGGATCGGAAAATGATGGTCAGAGCCTCTGCTATTTCCTCCCTTGCTTCTTTTAACAGCCTGGGATCCATTTCATCCGGGCGTGGTGATTTATCTACTTTCAAAGATGCTAATCCCCTTATTGTTTCCTCTCTCACTATGTTTATCCCATCCAATATCTCCCACTCCTCCTCCTTAACTACAATCTCTGCATCATCCCCCTCTTTTGTGAAGACAGTTACAGAGGGCTCGATATTAGCAGGGTGGCGGGTTCTCAGCAGGGGGTCGATTGGGCGCGTGGGTAAAGTGCCCGGTGAAATCAGTGTGCTCCGCACGGAATTGCAGGCTAATTGGAGCCACTTACCTGTGCTTCTGGGTTTCCGGCTGGTAAGCTGCACAGCTGGCGGACTGTACATGGGCAGCATGCTCTGTCAGCTGGAGGAGCCCTATTTAAAGGGGCAGTCCACCAATGCTCCTCCTGCAGCAAACAACCAATGCTGAACCTTGGAGCAGGCCAGAGGGAAGGCTGCCCCAAGATTTTCAGACTCCTTACTCCAGGTGCTGCTGGATGGGGTGAGGAGGAGGAGGGAAATCCTTTTCCCGTCTGATGGGACGGGAAAAGGATTTCCCTCCACCACTAAGAAGGCTTGGCTGGAGGTGGCTGAGAAGGTCACCAGCAGCGGCAATGTGCCACGAACCTGGGTCCAGTGCAGGAAGAGATTTAATGACCTAACCAGGTCAGCCAAAGTGAGTATACTTACGCATTCTCCCACACTCCGTCTTCCACATCACCTCCATCACCACACAACTCCTTCTGCACTGCCACCACAACGCTCTCGCATCACTCCTCACATCCACTCAACCATCATCCTCACCTTGCCTGCACTTACTCACCGCCCCAGTTCCCATTCGAACACTACCACACAACCCAATCCTCATACAATCTCATGGCTATGTCGCACATGCACCCTCCCATGCATCTCCCTCATGCTCAACCCCACCCCCACCAATGCATGCAGCGGCTCACCATGCAACCATCACTCAATCACGCCTCTGTGTTTTGCCTTGATAGGAGAAGAGATGCCAGAATGCCCGGGAGAGGGCAAGGACCGGAGGGGGCGCACCACACCAGGTGGCACTAACAGACGCGGAGCAGCAGGCACTGGAGATCAGCCGCACACTGGAGTGCCTGTCCATGGTGGATGCCGAGGCTGGGATTGCACAAGCGGCCAGTGACAGAAAGCCAACACTCAGCACTCATGATAGCGAATGATCTTAGCATCACTTGGCATCTGCAGCACCTCAACATCTGTCCACATGCCTAATATTGCTTTCTGTTCTCTTGCAGGCCCATCTGCGAGCGCCGTGACCGTGGAGGGCGATTCCTCAGAGGACATGCCGGCCTCTGAGGGTCCATCGTCACATCTGAGCCATGCATCCAGCAGCGCAGATACACACACCTCGGTGGGTCCCCATCCTCACTTAGTTGGGCTTGCACATGGTGAGTCACCACGCACATGTGAGCACGAGCAGACCCTGGTGGCAGGGGCAGCCGTGGAGAGTCCACGTCGGTGGGAGCACACTTCTCCAGGCTCTGCTCAGCTGGACCCAGATGCTGAACCCTGGGGGCCAGCTGTGAAAAGGAGAGTCGTCGAGGGGCAGCAGCACATTGCCGATGGACTGGAACAGTTGCCACGCGCACTCTCCACAATCGCGCAGAGGATGGAGGAGTCCAACTCCTGCATGAGTGGAATGGTGGCACAGGTACAAGAGGGTATCTCTGAGATAGTGTCACAGGGACATGAAGGCATCTCTGAAATAGCGTCGCGGGTAGGTGCGGGAATGTCTGCGATGGAGGAAAGGCTAGCCTCCATTGAGCTTCAAGCACGGCTCAACAATGAGTCCATTCAGGCCCTGACAACAGCCGTTTGGATTCAGGGTGAGCAACATTCTGCCGCCTTGAACAGGCTGACAGATACTTTACAAGTGGCCTTCCAAGGCCTCACACGAGTCCTCCAAACTGCCGTCCAGCAGGGTGGAAGGAGTGATGTGGGCCTGGGCCAGGAGAGGGATGATGGTGAAAGGGGACATGGAAGTGGGGACGTCACTCAAAGCGCTCCCGCGTCTCACCCGTTGCCCCCCTCTCAACCAGTACCCGCAATGCTGCCCCCTCTCCAGGTGGCCAACTCTGCCCCTGCACAGGTGCAGGTGCAGCAGTCTTTGGAGGGGCCCTCCTGGGCACCGAAACCCAGAGGGCGTCGGCCCAAAGCATCTCATCGGTCAGGGCATGGCCAAGAGCAACCTGCCACTACCTCTGCTGAAGCCACAGGGGTAGCACTACGTAAGGGTTCCCGGAAACGCAAGGCGAAGGTTTTGTGAGCACAAAGGGAATGCACAAGGGTGTTTGACGATTTGTCATGCTTTTTATTTATATTTGTTTTCTTTCACATGCACAATAAATATTATTATTATCACCACTAATGCCATGTCTTGCCCATTCTTGACTGGCTTGTGGAATAGGTCCCTTTTATGGGGTTCTCCATGAACACGCACACTTGATGCCACCCATTGTGTCACTGCAGAGTGGGTCTAGGTGTATTTGCAGGGCTCTTTTGTGCAAACGACTGAGAGACGTCGGCGATGTCGTCGGTGGCACCCTGGAAGGATGCGGAGGAGAAGTTGTTGAGGGTACTGGTGACTTTGACAGCGACAGGTAAGAAGATGGTGCTCGGGCCAGCCGGGAGCAGCTTGGCATGAAGGAGGCTGCAGATGTCCACGACTACATGTCGAGTGACTCTGAGCCTCCGTGTGCACTGCTGCTCAGAGAGGTCCAGGAAGCTGAGCCTCAGTCTGTGGACCCTGTGGCGAGGGTAGTGCCTTCTGTGACGCATCTCTTTCTGCCGTTGCTCTTCCTCCTGCTGTGCAGGTGGATGTGTCCCACCTGTCAAATGGACCTTTGCAGCTGCCACAGGCTGATGGCTACAATACGTCCATTTGAACTGGGAGTGTTTCCCCCAGTAAGGGAAACAGTCTCAGTTAATTTCAAAATCCCAGCCCTCCTAAAATTTCAGGTCAATCACAGTGTTGTGGGGCTCCACGTGTCAGAGGTGGACGGCGTGGCCGGCGAGGCTGGTGATGCTGTTCGCCCTCCGAGGAGGTCACGACTGCAGCTACGGCGGCCCCCCATCTGGAAAATGTACATTTGAGGGGGTCCGCAAGTTAGGTATATGTGTCTGGACACCGGGGTAAGTGTGCAAGTTGGTGAATTTTATTGTTAGGAGGAGGGTGGTGGAGGCCAAACTTTGTCCGAAGTGACAGAGTGGCCTCCTGCAATGAGTGAGGGTCTCCACCGCCCCCCGGCCACCTGTCAAATAGACCTTTGCAGCTGCCACAGGCTGATGGCTGCAACACGTCCATTTGAACTGGGAGTGTTTCCCCCAGTACGGGAAACAGTCTCATTTAATTTCAAAATCCCAGCCCTCCTAAAATATCAGGTCAATCAGGTCTGTAAACGACCTGAAGTACCTGGTTAATTACTTTAAGTGGCACTCCGCTGGCTTTAATTGCTGGCGGGAGTCCCACATGCGGGGGCTGCGCGCGCATGTCAGCGCGTCACTGGGGAACCCGGAAGTGGGCGGGTTGGAGCCAGGCTCCGGACCCACCCCGGGAATCCCCGATTTTCGCAACCCCCACGTCGCGAACGCACCCGATCGCGGGTGCGAAAATCGAGCCCAAAGTATTCCTTAAGAACCATACCCACGGCTTCCGCCTCCATACACAGGTCACCTTTTTGGTCTCTAATAGGCCCTACTCTTTCCTTAGTTATTCTCTTGCTCTTTATGTACTTTTAAAACATCTTTGGATTTTCCTTAATTTTACTTGCCAATATTTTTTTATTTCCTCACTTTGCTTTTCTAATTTCCTTTTTAATTTTACCCCTGCATTGTCTATAGTCCTCTAGGCTTTCTGCAGTATTGAGCTCTCGGTATCTGACACAAGCTGCCCTTTTTTGCCTTATCCTACCCTGTGTGCTCCTTGACACCCAGGGGGCTCTAGGTTTGGGAGTCCCACCCTTTTTCTTTGTGGGAATATATTTGCTCTGAACCCTCACTATCTTCCCCCTTGAATGCCTCCCACTGCTCTGACACTGATTTATCTTCAAGTAGTTGTTTCCAGTCTACTTTTGCTAAATCACTTCTCAGCTTAGTAAAATTGGCCTTTCCCCAATTGAGAACTTTTACTCCTGTTCTATCTTTGTCCTTTTCCATAACTACGCTAAATCTAACTGAATTATGATCACTACGACCAAAATGCTCTCCCACTGATATTCCTTCCACCGGCCCAGCTTCATTCCCTAAAACTAAGTTCAGAACTGCCCCCTCTCTTATTCGGCTTGCTACGTACTGGCTAAAAAAGTTCTTCTGTATGCATTTTAATAATTCTGTGCCCTCTATACCTTTTACACTGATTCTATCCCAGTTAATAATAGGGTGGCTGAAATCTTCTACTATTACTGCCCAATTGCTTTTGCATTTCTCAGAAATTTGTCTACATATTTGTTCTTCTATCTCCCTCTGACTGTTTGGGGGTCCATAGTACACTCCTAGCAGTGTGATTGCCCCTGTTTGGTTCTTCAGTTCAACCTATATGGCCTCATTTGATGATCCTTCTAACATATCATCCCTCCTCACGGCTGTAATTGTTTCTTTATCCCATATTGCCACACCCCCCTCCTTTTTTATCCCCCTCTCTCTCGTCTGAAAACCCTGTAACCAGGAATGTTGAGCTGCCATTCCTGCTCCTCTTTAAGCAATGTTTCAGTAATAGCTATGATATCATATTTCCACATATCTATTTCCACATGCCCTCAGCTCATCTGCCTTATTCACTATACTCCTTGCATTGAAGTATATACCAATTAGCACTGCCAAACTCTTATGATGTCTATTTTCTAGCCCTTGTTTCCTCTGCCCTCTAATTTTCTGCCTTCCATTTCCAGCTCTGCTTCTCTCCCTTCTGAATCTACGCTCAGGTTCCCATCCCCCTGCCAAACTAGTTTAAACTCTCCCCAACGGCACATTAGTAAACCTCCCTGCGACGATATTGGTCCCGGCCCTGTTGAGGTGCCAGGTCCCTGGCTGTATAGGTCCCATCTCCCTCAGAACCGGTCCCAATGCCCCAGGAATTTAAAGCTCTCCCTCCTGCACCATCTCTCCAGCCACACATTCATCTGCACTATCCTCCTATTTCTATACTCACGAGCGCGTGTCAATGAGAACAATCCGGAGATTACTAACTTTGAGGTCCTCTTTCCTAGCTCCCTAAAATCTGCCTGCAGGACCTCATCCCTCTTTCTACCTATGTCATTGGTACCGAAATGGACCACGACTTCTGGCTGTTCACCTTCCCCCCTCATAATGTTCCACAACCACTCAGTGACATCCTTGACCCTGGCACCAGGGAGGCAACATACCATCCAGGAATCACGACTGCGGCCGCAGAAATGCCTGTTTGCTCCCCTAACTATTGAATCCTCTATCACTATTGCTATCCTGACCTTCCTCCTCCCCCCCACCCCCTACAGTGGAGCCACTATATTAAATGAAACTATTTGTCAACTAAATGTTGTTTTTGAAATTGAGGCTTGCACCCCAGTAGCACTTCCTTAACACAATGATATAAACAGATCTACTAATATCAAATTAATTAAAGGTATAAACAGTTTTGGTCTATGAATTAAACTCGTCCGCCAGAATCAATCTGAATTTACTAGATTGTATTTTCAGGCTGGCAGATATTGAGGCACTTTAAGCTGTTTACCTGCATGCCGTTATTCTCCAGGTGAAAACACTGCATATTTCCAAGACATAGCATTATAACTTCCTGCCGGTAGTAATTTAAGACGGCCTATTAGATTATTCAAATTAGTGCTGCAACAAATGAGAATGATACCTTGTCTATACTAATGAATGGCAGTAAAGAGTGGAAAGTGGAGACCAATGTGAAAGTACGAAAACATTTTTCTGATGTTGAACTCTATTGAAATTCTATGTATATGAAAAATGACTCAGATCCGAAAAGGAGAATGGATGATATAAATCTATACTCAGGTATTAACCCATGCATATCAGGAAGGTCCCAGGCTTGATTGCTGATGTGGCTGAGTTAGCAGATCTCAGCTGGTGCAGTGGTGGGGATAATACAATTAGCCTCAGTATCCTCGTGCTAGGAAGGAAAACATCAGGTAGTCTTCCTGCTCTTAATGTTGTTCAGTGATCCTTGCTAGAAAGTGCACCTGTATGGATGTCTGTTGAGGAGAGGATTCAGCTTCGATCTTAGAGTTGAACAGCATGCAGACAATTACTGTCTGTGTCTACATTTGAAGAATGGATTGTTCTGTGAGGCACAGGAGGCCTGTGGAATCATACCCCAGCATGAGGAGAAAAGAACAGAAATTTGGAGGAAAAAATGTCCCCAATGGATCTGTAAACCTTGGTTTGTATACTGTACGCCGTGTAATATCTGGGCATAGATTTTCAGGATCCTATATTATTAATGTTATATGGGGGTTAAACACCCAATAGGCCAGTGAGCCTGACATCTGGATAAACAAAAATATTTGGGGCGTACGATAGGAGAGAATAAGAAAGCATCTAGAAAAAAATGAAGCAAGAGGGGGTCAGTATAAGTCTGTGGGAGGAAGATCGTCTCTGACAAAGCTTCAAAGAGATAATGAGGTAAAAATTGGTTACGGCCTGTTTTTGGGCTCATAGCCGACAACGTGCATGAAGTACTGAAGTACGTGACCTAAAAATGAGGCCAAGGCTTGCCCAACATTGGCCTCAATCTGATAATTTGGGAGAGCTGCCGGTGCCTGTATTGCTTCCGGGGCAGCTCACCAGTTGACAGCATTCCAATTTTAAAGCATTTACCAAGCCAGCAGTGGCCCTCAGGCCCTTGTTACACCAATTTTATACCAGTAAAAGGGGTGCAATGAGGTCCAATTTATACCCCAACAGATCTTGAAGATAAGGGGAGCTCAATTGCCATTATGGCTTTGATTACTCAAGACTGGCAAAATTGGATCTGTACTCATCGTGGGAGCATGCGTGCCTGTGCTGACAACATGGAAGCCGGGAGATGCCAAGTGTAGTGACATAAGCCCCTCTCCTTAATTTACATATGCTCCTTGGACATGGAAAGCATCGGCAGGGAGGCAGGCCTGTAGTGCAATTGGCTCAGAAGCACAAAAAAGGGCTACTGCTCGCCATTGAGGGGAGTAGATTTGGCCAATTACCCTGAAGGAATATCATTGTGAGGAGGTGCGTTTGATCCTGTAACCAAAAGTTTCAAGCAACCACAGCCCCAACAACAGAATGCCACCAAGTTCACTTCTCCCACTCAGGGACCATTTAGACACAGCCTTAGTAGTGGAACAAGTGCACATTATAGGGTCACTAAGGGGAAACATGGTGGTAGGATTGAGGACATTTAACTTGTGTAATTATCACAAAATAAGTATTCTTCTTATTTCTCCTTAGAGTGGACAGTAATTTTGGATAAGGCCGTGGAAGGGTTTTAAATGGTAGGAGGGGGATGAAAATGGCAGTTCAATTACAGTGGAAGCAATGTGGATGCAGCATGTTCTTGAAGGAATAATATGCAAGTTTTCATAGCAAAACAAAGTTATTCAATGGCAAAATGTGTCAATTACTGGACATAATTCTCAATCACAGAGTTCTGCATCAATCCTCCTGTCTGTATATCATCTCCCTCCATTTTAACGTCTTCTCTTCGTCACTCTTTTCCTGTTGACCTGCAGGTCAATGGTCCTCCTCAACACCTGTCCAAACAACAGCATAATTGCTTTAGTGTCCCTTCGGTGTGCTCAACAGTAATTTGGGTTGTACAATGAGTCTCTTCGTATTTGTGCTCTGTTGTTGCGTGAGGGTTTCTAATGGGGGTCATGAGCCATGGTTGTAAAGGGTTAGCCCTAGTCTCCCAATAGCCACCCATTCATTCTCTCAGGACCTTCAAATAATGCAGGTACCGTGGACTACTTCATAATAAAAGTATTGTGGGAGGCTCTATGGATGACAGGCATTAATATACAGCATCAAATTTCTGTTGTCATAATTAAAATGAACAAGTATGGTGTGGTTTTCCTTTCTGATAGGATGGGAATGAACTTACAATTTAAGGTATTGTTGAACCTGAAGATTCTGGCTACTCATAAAAACATGCTCCTCATCTAATTCATGCAACACAATGAGAATAATTAAAGGGAATCCCATCCTCCCAACTTTGTTAACTGCTGCTAGTAATGCAGCAGTAATTGAAAAGATTTCAGGAAAATAGTGCCTACAAATTGAAGGCCTTAGCGAAAATGCATAAAGACACAGGGGGATAGGCATTCATCTTCATCGTCTGCGTGGTAATCTGGTGGAGCGGATCATTTGCCCTTTATAGACCCGTCTGATTTTCATTCCATTGATTTCATTAGCATGAAAATTAGGCAGGTTCAAAGAGGGCAGGAGTAGGCAGATGGCTCTCAAATTGCCACCAGTCCCTCTTCTGTCATTTACCTCTGGATAAATGACAAGAGAAGCTTGTATAGGCAAGCAGGCTCCTGAAGCAGAAGTTGGTTGGACTATATCTAGTACACAGTCAAGACTATCAAAATCTGCAATTCAGCCAGCTTTTTTCAGTCTTCAGCTGACCTTTCAGGAAGTCTCCATATCTATACCTTCCATTAGTACACCACATGGGAATACTCAGTGGAAGGACCACGGCACACTGGTCCATGTACCACAAGAGAGAAATGCATTAGCATATCACATTAAACACAGCTCCTAGTTCCATCATTACTTATAATAAATAAAAACACATTGCCATAAATTTGATGTCATTGTTTTCTTTCAAAATGTATGTTTTGCAGATAAGGAGCAGTAATGGAAGTTAGCTTTAAAAAAAATCAATGAAACATAAAGGAAGAACTCCTCAGTAAGCCTGACAAACCAGTGTTGTTTCCTACATTGACTGCTTTTCTTCTGCTAGCTCCTTGTCATCCTCCTCCTCCTCCTCCTGTGCTATAGTTTGTTACTACAGGTATCCCTCATGCACAGACAGGCATATGCCTCTCTCTCTTGTAGTGTTGTGCAGAATGCAGCACATCACTACCACACTGGCAACTGTTAACTTGGTTCAGTGGTAGCACTCTTCAACCTTAATTGGTGCATAATGAGCCCTTAATAGACCAAAAACCCATTAATGCTGGGTATGTGCATTACCATGCATTAAACTGGATCACTCCCTAGAGGAATTTTAGGAGTATGGGCAAAAATCCGTGTTCTGTTAATGCTAACACAGCAAATTAAAGGACCATTTAAGACAAAATTTTGTAAAGCTCCAGTTCCAATTTGCAGCACTCTTGATTTTATGATGATTAAAATGAATCATTGGATAATCAGAAGTGCTATGAATCGGGTATACTGACCTCCACACCCAGTTCTCCAATCTGTATTCCTGATAAGTGAAATTTCATGCCGGGAACAGAGCATCACAAAATTTAGACTTCAAAGCATCACAGAGAGGAATTTCACCCCAGTGCATTTTCAATAGTCAAATAGCCTTCATTACTTAAATTTGTGTAACTAAACAAATGTGCAAGGCTTGTTTAATTTTACCTGGTATAGTAAGTGTTCATTTTAAAGAGAGCTATTTTACCCTGGATCAGTTACAGTCCTTTAATGTCTCCAACAACTCAGTAATCATGCAAAAAATATGGGCCTTGAATTTCCGCAGGGTTGTCCCGATCTGCTGCCATAACTCCGACGGAAACTCGATGGAACCCCCAGAGAAACATGTAAACAGCCATCTTCAGATGTTTGAACATTTCCCTGGAGCTTTCACCGATCTCCTACTGACGTTACGGCAGGAAAGTGGGACAACCCCCACAGGAGTTCAGGGCCATGCTCTCTATGTCAAATGCAGATAACTGTGGATCTACATGTTCAGGGCAACCCATATTTTGTTTAATTTGATGACAAAATTTTACAATAAACTATTAGGCTCTGAAATTCCACAGGGGTTCTACCGGCCTCCCATTATATTGCTGATGGAAGATTGATGGAACCTCCATGGAAACAGGGGAGACCTAATCATGGCAGATCTCCGTTGTTGCTGGGAGTTCCAATATTGACTTGTCAGGGTATGGAACTTCCATCTGCCCCTTACAAGGCATATGATGAGCCAAAAACAGGGCCAGGGCAGGGACAACCTAAGCTGGAGGTTCTTGAGCTCGAGCATGAGTGGGGGCCAGGTGTAAATCATCAGATTCAACTGATTTTTCTACCTTAAGTTCGAGTTCTCTGCAACCTCTTCCAGCCCTATAACCCTCCTAAAATTCTCCATTCCTCTGAATCTGGCCTCTTGTGCAAGCCATGCCCATTTGCTCTACCATCAGCAGCCATGCCTTCAAATTCCTAGGCCCCATACTATGGAACTACTCCCTAAATCCCTCGGCCTCTCCACCTCTTTCTCCTCCTTTAAAACCCACCCCTTCCACCAAGCTTTAGGTCACCTCTCCTGTTATCTCCTTCTTTGGCTTAGTGCACATTGTTTCCTTATGCTTCTGTGAAGCTTCTTGGGTCTTTTTTTTCGACATTAAAGGTGCTATATAAATGCAAGTTGTTGTTGAGTAATATCTTTAGTACCATTTCTCTTTTAATAATAATGTTCACTAATTGTTGTACATCCACCCAGGTGGTTCCAAAATTCCAGTATCCACCTCCTTTGTGAAAACTGACGCACAGTGCTTATTTATTCTTCAGTATAAGCATGCCTCCTTCATCTCTTAGCAGCACTACCCCAACCATGACTATCCTCTCATTGCTAAGTTTCTCCACCAAGAACTCTTTTTAATGCCCATTATGTTTATTTTGCTACTTTTTTCTCATACTATCATTTTGCTTTTCTAAATCTCCCTTTTTACAGCTTTATTATTCTTTACATTTGTCCTTTATTATGCTTTAACTTTTATTAAGCGCCCTATAAATGTATGTGTTTCTCAATTTCAAATTTGACCTAAGCTCCCTATTAATCCATTGCACCCTAGCCTCTATATATATTCCTTTTTTCTTACTGTAGTATACTCAATTTGTATTTTCCATCTCACATACGAATAATTTCCATTGCTGATCTACGGTTCTATTATTTAGAGTCATAGAGTCATAGAGTCATACAGCATGGATAGAGGCCCTTCGGCCCATCGTGTCCGCGCCGGCCATCAGCCCTGTCTACTCTAATCCCATATTCCAGCATTTGGTCCGTAGCCTTGTATGCTATGGCATTTCAAGTGCTCATCCAAATGCTTCTTGAATGTTGTGAGGGTTCCTGCCTCCACAACCCTTTCAGGCAGTGAGTTCCAGACTCCAACCACCCTCTGGGTGAAAAAGTTCTTTCTCAAATCCCCTCTAAACCTCCCGTCTTTTACCTTGAATCTATGTCCCCTTGTTATAGAACCCTCAACGAAGGGAAAAAGCTCCTTAGTATCCATCCTATCTGTGCCCCTCATAATTTTGTACACCTCAATCATGTCCCCCCTCAGCCTCCTCTGCTCCAAGGAAAACAAACCCAATCTTCCCAGTCTCTCTTCATAGCTGAAGCGCTCCAGCCCTGGTAACATCCTGGTGAATCTCCTCTGCACCCTCTCCAAAGCGATCACATCCTTCCTGTAGTGTGGCGACCAGAACTGCACACAGTACTCCAGCTGTGGCCTAACCAGTGTTTTATACAGCTCCATCATAACCTCCTTGCTCTTATATTCTATGCCTCGGCTAATAAAGGCAAGTATCCCATATGCCTTCTTTACCACCTTATCTACCTGTTCCGCCGCCTTCAGGGATCTGTGAATTTAATTTTTCTTTCCATTTAATCTGCTATAATTTGCTTCTTTTCAGTATTGTTGACTTTCATTTTCCTTTTCTATTCTTACATTGAACCTAATTATATTGTGGTCATTGCTCCCCAAAATGTTTCCTTACATTTTGAGTGCCTATATGCTCTGCTGCATTCCCAGAATCAACTCAAGTTGTTGGAGTAGCACCATACTAAGTGGGAAAACTGGGAATACACCACAAAAAACTTGCTGTTTCTCAACAACAACAACAATAACTTGAATTTATATAGCACCTTTAATGTAGTAAAACGTCCCAAGGCACTTCACGGGAGAATTTTATGAAATAAAATGTGACACCGAGCCACATAAGGAGATATTAGGACAGGTGACCAAAAGCTTGGTCAAAAAGATAGATTTTAAGAAGCGTCTTAAAGGAGGAGAGAGAGGTAGAGAGGGGGAGAGGTTTAGGGACGGAATTCCACAGCTTAGGGCCTAGGTAGCTGAAGGCACGGCCGCCAATAGTGGAGCGATTAAAATCGGGGATGCGTGTAGGAATATCCTTTTTAATCCAAGATTTTATTCGCCAGGGGAAAATCCCAGTTTTGGGAATATGGCTGTGAAAAGGACTCTGTTTAAAACACAGTTTGCAGACCAGAGAGGACAAGCTTTTGAACTAAAACCCACCCCACCCAACAGAGACATTGGGCCCGATATTAGGAGGGCGGCGGGTTGACTCTGGGGGGTCGACTGGGTGCATGGGTAATGCGCCCAGTGAAATCGGGGTGCTCCGCATGCGATTGCAGCTTGATTGAAGGTAGTTACGTTTGCTTCCGGGTTTTGCGCTGGAAAGCTGCACAGCGGGCGGACTGCGCATGCGCAGCATAGGCTGTCAGCTGGAGGAGTCCTATTTAAAGGGGTAGTCCTCCACTGACTGATGCTGCAGAAAACAGGCAAAATTACAGCATGGAGCAGCCCAGGGGGAAGGCTGCTCCCAGGTTTAATGATGCCTCACTCCAGCTCTTACTGGATGGGGTGAGGAGGAGGGGGAAGACAGAGATCTTCCCCCCGGAGGGCGGGAGGAAGCGGCCTGCCTCTGCCACCAGGAAGGCCTGGCTCGAGATGGCAGAGGTCACCTGTACCACCAACATATCGCGCACCTGCATACATTGCAGGAGGCGCTTCAATGACTTAAGTAGGCCAGCCGAAGTGAGTACACTTACTCATTCCCCTACACTCCGTCTGCCAAGTCACCGCCCCCACCCCACATCTCCTTCTGCACTGCCAAAACTACTCTATCAAGTCACTCCTCACACCCACTCAAAGCTCATCCTCATCTTACCTGCACTTACTCACCTCGCCAGTACTCATCCCGCCACTACCACTCAACCCAATCCTCATACAATCTCATGGCTCTATCTCATACTCACCCTCTCATGCATCTCTTTCACGGTCAGCCTCACCCAACCTGCCACTACCTGTGCTGCAGCCACAGGGCATGCATCACATATGTGCAGTAGGAAGCATAAGGCAAATGTGTCATGAGCATTAAGGGGATGCACAAGGGTGTTTGAGGGTTTGTCATGATGATTACCTATATTTAATTTCTGATCAACTCACATTACATATTATATTGGCACCACTACTGCCACGTCTTTGCGAATCTTGTCTGGTTTGTGCAATAATGCCCTTTCCTGAGGATCACTTTGAAGACTCACAACTGATGCCACCCATTGTGTCACTGCAGAGTGGGTGTAGGTGTATTTGCAGGGCTCTTTTGTGCAAACTACTGAGAGACGTCGGCGATGTCCTTGGTGGCACCCTGGAAGGATGCGGAGGAGAAGTTGTTGAGGGTACTGGTGACTTTTACAGCGACAGGTAAGAAGATGGTGCTCGGGCCAGCCGGGAGCAGCTCGGCATGAAGGAGGCTGCAGATGTCCACGACTACATGTCGAGTGACTCTGAGCCTCCATGTGCACTGCTGCTCAGAGAGGTCCAGGAAGCTGAGCCTCGGTCTGTAGACCCTGTGGAGAGGGTAGTGCCTTCTGCGATGAATCTCTCTCTGCCAGTAGCCCACCCTCCTGCTGTGCAGGTGGATGTGTCACAGCACTGTGTTGTGGAGCTCCACGTGTCAGAGGTGGACGGCGTGGCCAGCGAGGCTGGTGATGCTGTTCGTCCTCCAAGGAGGTCATGACTGCAGCTACGGCGGCCCCCATTCGGAAGATGTACATCTGAGGGGGTCCGCAAGGTAGGTACATGTCTCCGGACACCGGGGTAAGTGTGCAAGTTGGTGAATTTTGTTGTTAGGAGGAGGGTGGTGGAGGCCAAACTTTGTTCAAAGTGACAGAGTGGCCTCCTGCAACGAGTGAGGGTCTCCACCCCCCCACCTGTCAAATGGACCTTTGCAGCTGCCACAGGCTGATGGCTGCAACACGTCCATTTGAACTGGGAGTGTTTCCCCCAGTACGGGAAACAGTACTAGTTGATCTGAAAATCCCACCCCTCCTAAATGTCAGGTCAATCAGGTCTGTAAATGACCTGAAGTACCTGGTTAATTACTTTAAGTGGCATCCATCCGGCTTTAATTTTCGGAGCCCCCCCTGCCACAAACGAACCCGCTCGGGGGTGCGAAAATCGAGCCCATTACCTTAAATTATCACCGGCTCCAAGTTGGCTAAGGAGACAATGAAATCCACCGGTTGATATAATTAAGTCAGTCGGTCGGGACAACAGAACCCAACTGAAAACACCTCATATAGTACGCAAAATCAGCAGTTCCCATTGTCCCCCAAAACCAGCTAGATGAGAGGTGGGAAAATAATACACATTCAAACAAAGCTTTATCTCCAGGGACCAATTGTAGCATTTTGCACCGTCTGACTAGATCAGCCAGAAAACAGTATAACTGTTGCAGTCTCAGGAAGGAGGGGGTCAAACAGTGGATGCCAAACGAACACCAGCAACACAGCTCTACAACATCAGAAGATCAGAGCAGGCCGCTCTCTCTACAACCAGGACCGAAGGAAGTCGCATGCCCCAAAGAACGGGTACGGCCCCAAGGACTTCAATCATAGAAGACACGACCCAGCAGCCAAAGTCAGCAGGGTGAGCATTTCAACCGCAGCCTGCACAATACTCAACTCACAGCCGTGTGGAGAGGTACCACTGCATGTCCCGATCAAACCTTAGCAGTGTATTGTTGGGAGTTAACAGCTGTGCCTTAGGGTACACGGAGGGGCTTAGTTTAAGAAGTCCAAGGGGAAGTAATCTATTTGTTCGTAGTCATAAAGGAACGTTAGCATCGGTTTTGCCATATTGAGATTTGCTGTACATATTAAACATACTTTTACTATTCAAAATCTGAAACCTGTGTCGATTGCATTACTCATCATCCTTCAGTGTGATTCAGGGTAAACCCAGACCTTCAACCGTAAATAAGTGAGTTCGGTTGTGACTAGCAAGGCTGAATGACCCTCACACGATCGGAAACACCCTACAAGGCGCAAGAGGCCAGAATTGAAGGAACGCAGAGATCTCGTAGGGTTGTAGGGCTGGAGGAGGTTACAGAGATATGGAGGGGTGAGGCCATAGAGGGATTTTAAAACAAGGATGAGAATTTTAAAATTGGGGGGTTGCCGGATGGGAGCCCATGTAGTTCAATGATCTCTCCCCACAAACAACTTCCCTATCCCTATTTTTGGATAATTAAAATCTCTCGCAATTGTAACTCCATTACTAATACATGAGTCTCTCATTTATCTAGAAATGTTAATCTCTTCCACTGTGCCTAAATCTATAATATATTCCCAGATATGACCAAGCATTGCCTGCGTCCATCCCTACCTCAGCCCAATTGCTACCGAAGCCCTCATCCATGCCTTTATCATCTAGACTTGGATAAACCAATACTATCACGGCTGGCCTAGTATTGTTAACCCTCCATAAACATTAGGTCAGCCAATTCTCTGCTGCCCATATTCTATCCTGCAACAGGTCCTGCTCACATTTCGTCGCTGTCCTTGCTTACCTACATTGGCTCCCGCACCACGAACACCTCCAATTTAACATTCTTATCTTCATGTTTAAGTTCTTTCATGGCTTCACCCCTCTAAATCTCTGAAAGCTCCGACGACTGCCATCCCCCCTCCCAAACTATGCATTCCACTGATCTGGCCTTTTGTGCATCCACCCTCCTTTCACCTCACCATTGGTGGCTATGCCCTTAACCATCTAGACCCCACACTTTGGAATTTCTTCCTCAAACTCTTGTGCCTCTCCACCTCCCTCTCCTTCATTAAGGCCCTCTTTAAAACCCACCTCTTTCACCAAGCTTTTGGTCACCCCTCCTAATATCTTCTTCTTTGGCCCAGCAGCAGTGAAGTCTTTGAGGTGTTTTTCTACATTAAAGGCCCTGTATAAATGCAAATTGTTGTTGTTATTCCTCAGCTTAATTCTGTTTGGACTACTTCTCTATTTAAACCCTTATGGTCTGTACTATGATTTTGTCTCTAATTAATATCACTATCTTTCCTTCCTTTCTTCACTCCCTATCTCTCCTGAAAGATATCCAGGTATATATAATTAGCAATTCTGACCCAGCTGTAGCCATTTTTCAGTTATTGCTATTAATTGTGATTTTCTATTTTAATCAGTGATTTATCAGCTTTGTTTCTTATATTCTGACATTAATATTCATACATCTTAGTTTGGATTCTTTCTTTCCTACTAACTTGTCCTTTTTGTTGTTCTTATTTTTTTAACTTATATTTTACTGGTGTTTTTTCATGCTTTGCATATTTGAATTTGAGGTGTACATTTTGTCAGCATCAGGATTTGTTTTTGGACAAGTTGTGTTTTTTTTTCAGTTTGCTCCCTTTTTCTCAAGGCTCTGATTCATGCAGGGACATGGTTAAAAAGAAAAAAAGAAAGAAATGCATTTATATAGCACTTTTTATGATCTTGGGATGTCCCAAAGCACTTTACAGCCAATTAAATACTTTTGAAGTGTAGTCACTCTTGTAATGTAAGAAACATAGCAGCCAGTCACAGCAAGGTCCCACAAACAACAATGAAATAAATGAACAGATAATTTGTTTTAGGTATTGGTTGAGGGATAAATGTTGGCCGGGATACTGGGAGAACTCCACGGCTCTAGTGTCGTGGGATCTGAGAGGGCAGACGGGGCCTTGGTTTAATGAAACTTTAACGTCTCATCCGAAAGATGGCACCGCTAACACTGCAGCACTCTCTCAGTGCTGTGATGAAGTGTCAGCCTGGATTATGTGCTCAAGTCTCTAGATTCAGGACTTGAACCCATAACCTTCTGACACAGAGGCATGAGAGCTACCACTGAACCACGGCCGACACCTATTATTGATGCAGGTATCTGACTTTAGTGACAATTCATGTATGAGCATAGATGGTGAGTGTCAACAGCCTGTTCGACCATGGTAGACATCACAGCCACCTTGTCCTTACCCAGAGCTACACACGTGCACTTTCTAGTAAAGGTCACTGGAGTAGAAATTAGAGATGTGGACAGTGAGTGACTTATCTCCAGCTTAGTTTAAGGACACTGAGGCAATAGTAGGATCCCAACCACCACCCGGACTGAGATCCGCTAATTTAGCTCCTGAAACCTGGAATCTTCTTGGCCTGAATCAAAAGCAAAATACTACAGATGCTGGAAAACTGAAATAAAAACTTGCTGACTTGCTGAACTTCTCCAGCATTTTCTGTTTTTATCTTCTTGGCCTGTATGGCTCAGTATACTTGTGTAAACTGTTCTAAATATGCTTTGCATTTCCAGGCCACTGTTGCACTTAAGTCATTCTTACTAAGGGAGCAGCTGACTAAAAAAAAAGGACACTTCAAAATAAAACATTTAGTGGAAAGAATCAATGTGGAAAAATACATAGATGATGGCATAAGTTGGATGGATTTCTTTAAAACCTAATGGCTGCATAGCCATGGATGGAAAAACTCACAAGGAGTGTTGCAAATAGACAAGGGAGGAAAGAACAGAAAAAGGTTGTTGAAACAAAGGTTTATCAGATGTGATTAACCTATGCAGTTCTAACTTTAATAGAAATATGAAATGAAGACCTAACTCATTTTGAAGGCTAGTTAATTAAGAACATGAGATGTGCCATGGAATAGAGAGACCACATTGATGAGCTTGTACTGAGCAATAGACTAGTGACAGAAATGTTGGGAATGATTAGTCAGTCTGAAAGCTCTCTTGTCAAAGCCATCAAAGCCCAGTGTATAATTTCAGGAGATGAACATCAGTGTAAAGCTGCTCTGTAGAAGGGCCCAGACTGGCTGAAACTTTCTTTAACTCATAAATATGACAGGTAAGCAGCGAGAGTCAGCAATGTTCATTAGTTTCTGCTGGGCTGTACAGGAACATGTTCCTATGCTCCTACTTTCTGCTGGGCTGTACAGGAACATGTTCCTATGCTCCTACTTTCTGCTGGGCTGTACAGGAACATGTTCCTATGCTCCTACTTTCTGCTGGGCTGTACAAAAAACCTGCTGAAGGCTTCCTGCTTAGGAACCCACAACCAACTAAGTTCTGAACATATGAGCCAGAGACATTTAATTTAAGAGTTCGAAGGAAATTGTTACAGATTAACAGCATAGAATTTTCTTATGCAATTTTAACGTAGCGATCATTAAAGCAGTCCTATAAACAAATTATTGACAGTTGCATGTTTAAGCGTAAAATGCTTGTCTTAAGCTGCTTGCACACTAGGAATATAGGAACATAGGAACAGGAGTAGGTCATTCAGCCCCTCGAACCTGTTCCACCATTCAATTAGATCATGGCTGATCTGTATCTTAACTCCATCTATCCAGCTTGGTCCCGTAACCCTTAATACCCTTGCCTAACAAAAAACTATCAATCTCAGTTTTGAAATTTTCAATTAACCCCCAGCCTCAATAGTTTTTTGGGGGAGAGAGTTCCAGATTTCCACTACTCTTTGTGTGAAGAAGTGCTTTCTGACATCACCCTTGAATGGCCAAGCTCTAATTTTAAGGTTATGCCCCCTTATTCTGGACTCCCCCACCACAGGAATTAGTTTCTCTCTATCTGCCCCTATCAAATCTTTTAATCATCTTAAACACTTTAATTAAATCACCCGTTATTTTTTTATATTCCAGAGAGCTGTATATGAAGAGATGAATGAGACAGTTAATATGCACCACACACTCACTTATCTCACTCCTCCAACAGTCCCTCATCCCTCTCCCACATTCCACTGTTTTTTATCACATTTTCTGGGAGCAAAGGTGGTGATACTCGAGCAAAAAGTGAAGGGAATGCTGCATAGTCTGCAACTGAAAGCATGATCACAAAAGGAATGTCTGCAGATACTTTCGCGTTACTTAATGTTGAGATAATCCCTAGCCTTTCTATAGTTTCATGTTTGCCCATAAGCAGCAGCAATGAAGTGCAACGAGTGAAGGAAGGGCAACCATCAGTTCCTTAAGTAGGAATGAGGAAGAAGCTTTACGTCCCGTGGCCAGGCATAATGGGGAAGCATTGAGAGATGGAGAAGTTGGAGGAGAGCTCTCAGGTTCAGGCTGGTAATGGGATGGCTCACCTTTGAGTGGTTGCAGTCTCCACACATCATGAATAATTGAAAGGATTCTTATCCTTGCTCAGCCACTTCTTCTAAATCAAATGTAAGAACACACCTTCCTAAAATGAATGATCTTTGTATCCCTCACGGGCTCTTTACAGAAAGAAGGATCTAATGAGCAACTCGCCAACTCCAAAGAGGTCATTCTTGCACCTGATTCACTGACTGTGTCATGGCATATTCAAGCACCAGCCCAGATACATCCATTCAGGAGGATGTAACAAGTGAAGCAGAGAATATATCACAGGGTGAAGCACGTAGCAACAGTGACCAGGAGAAACTGCGATGGATGCTGAGGAACCAGCTGACCCTGAGGAGACAGAAATGACTGCCCTCAGCTGAGAAGCCCAGCGACCCAGATCTCCAGGCCCCAGTCTTAAAAAAAATGTTTCGGGAGTTCAAATCTCATGTGTAGATAGTGGGTAAGTTGGAGGAATCCACAACCTGCATCTGCAGCACAATGAAGGAGGTATGATGATGGCATTCAGAACATACTAGTGAATGTGGCAGTCCAGGAGATTTCTCTGGCAACAAAATGTCAATTGTAAACAATTTTACAACACCAAGTTATAGTCCAGCAATTTTATTTTAAATTCACAAGCTTTCGGAGGCTTCCTCCTTCCTCAGGTAAATGAACATTTACCTGAGGAAGGAGGAAGCCTCCGAAAGCTTGTGAATTTAAAATAAAATTGCTGGACTATAACTTGGTGTTGTAAAATTGTTTACAATTGTCAACCCCAGTCCATCACCGGCATCTCCACAACAAAATGTCAGGAGGAGGTTCTAATGGTGATTCCTGCTTCTGGAATGGTAGCCAGCCATGAACCACACAGCCTCCTGACACTGAGGTAGCACCACGTACGAGTCTGAGGTTAGATTCATGCGTGAAAAGAGTTTTAGGCACAAGGGGTAGGCACGCTGATAAGAAATGGTAATAGGACATAATGAAGAAACAATCAGTAACTGTGAAAATCCTTGTCAGATTGAGTTTGTGGATTATTTTCATGTAGGCTTTCTGTTCTCTTTTTATTTGTTGATCAAGCTTTGTAAGCCTCCTTTCCCCTGAAGAGATGCAAATCTGAGTTCTGGCTAATTGTGAGCATTTCAAAGGTTCTTCAACAGTATTATGGTCTCTAGAGAAGGGGGTCATCCTTTCTACTGGAAACAGTTGTTGACAATTTCCTGACAAATATCAGGGGCTGCTGGGAGTGGGATGTCCCATGCCACTCCTTACTTTCCTAGCTGCTCTTGTCATGATGAAGGTTGGCCTCCTTCCTCTTCCTCTTCATCTTCAGTGGACGGAAGGTCCAATCGTTTAAAACTGTCAAATTATGCAAAATGCAGCATGCTACTATAACCCTTGACACCCTTTCTGGACTGTACTGTATGGCTTCCCCTGACCTATCCAGGCAACAGAAGCAGAACATAAGAATACCGATGGTTTGTTCAATAATGATGTGTGTAGCACACAAGGCTTAATTGAACCTGTTTCCACTCTCGGTCCCCAGATGGTATCTTCAGAGATGGTTGAAGCGGGTAACCCTGGTCTCCAAGCAATCGTCCCAACACATTGTTCTGGCTGAACAAAGCTGGTATCTTCGATTGACAGAACAGGAAAGAATCATTCCAGCTTGCAGGTAGTATGCGTTCATATGCAGAATGAGATGGCTGACATCACTTACAAGCTGCACATTCATAGAATGAAAACCCATCCTGTTGATGAAATGTAGGGTATGTTCAGACAGGCCCTTTAATTCCACATGGGTGGCATGAATGACACCCTGTATTTGGGGAAATCTTGCTACTCAATCAAATTCCAGTGTTGGCTGTCTCTGCTCTGGTGGGTCTATTTGGAAAAATATAGAATCTATGGTCTGTCTGAACAGAGCATCCATTACCTGTTTAATGCAGTGGTGCACTGCTGATTGACTTAGATCACCTGAGGCTGCTTGCAAACATCTGGTGGCATAAGAAATTCAGAGCTGTTGTTACCTTTACAGCCACTAACAAGGCTGTGCCCCTAGTAGAAAGAGACTTCACGTCTGGTACCAACTGCTGGCATAACTCACTAACTGCTTCTGGTTGAAATCACAGCTTCCCACTCACTGCCTTCAGGTGAATTCCATATAGGATCTCTTTGGTCTGTCGGTCCTCTGGCATCGGTATCTACTTTTCACGTGGTGCCTATGTACATGGTGCCGGATTCTTCAGGCATCCCTCTTCCTCTCCTCCGTGTCCTCGGCATCCTGTTCCTGAAAGCATAGGAACATTGAAATTCCAAGAGAGGAAAACACTATTTTCTCAACCAATGCTGGGAATTTCCTCAGAGCTGCTCCCACTCCGACAATGTAACTCAGCCGGACGTGCGTCGGAAACTCCGCTTACATGTGTAAACAGGGTTTCTGTCTCACTTCTGGTGAAGTTACGGCATTGGAGCAGGAGCAGCTCCGAGGAAATTCCTGGCCATGGTTACTCTGTCTTTAAATTTATTTGCAAATAACAGCAACTACCTTGATAATTCAGTGTTTTAGTGTAATGGAAGTCACTCCGGCCTTCACAGACCTGCAGGAATGCTGTATTCAGTGGCCTCTGTCCTTCACAATCCTTTGCTGCCTCTGAGACATCGAACTGGCAACAACCCTGCCCCTTTTATGTTGGCAGTGCTTTCTGAGGGTGGGAATTCATTGCAAACACAGGAAACTGGCGGGGGCTACTAAGCCGCACCACTTTGCATTCATCTACATGCGGCGGGACTGGTTCATGGCAGGCAAATCAGGCAAGATCAGAGCGGCCATATTTTGGGGTGGGGTATTGGCCGTAGACTACACAACCCCACTTCTCCAACGCCCAGATTTGGGTGGATTTGTACAGAAAAATCTTAGAGTTGATCAAAATTGTATTACTCATCAGTATTATTATCATTTTCTTTTCCTTTTTGACTTTTAACCTGTTACATTGTTTCTTGCAATCTAGCAGTTCTACATTTGTACCAATACTTATTCAGAAGAATTGCTTTAAATGCATATCAGAACAAAAAACAAAGAGACTCCAGACAATGTCAAGACTAAACAACAATGGCATTAAGGGTATGGGATACTGAAAAGGTCTTCCATAATTAAATTTTAAATATACCATCATTCATTTTCTGTTGGCATCCAATTTAAAATACATTACAGTTTGTTATACAATATTATGGTAATTTTCAAATTGACTTCTACTGCTTTTTCGGAGTACGCAGAGACAGAGCATACTGATGAACATGAGTTCCAGCTGACAAATGATGCCTGAAACATCTGTGCCTGTTAATTCATTTTTGATTAGGACATGTAGGTCTAATGAATCTATGGAATACATTAACTGGGCAAATGGTCATCAGCTTTTAACGTGACTCTATGCTTCACTGACATCCAATGTTTTCAATAATTCTAATTTTTTTGTGTAATGTAACAATGCTCAAAGCAGCAGTGCAGCAATCATGATTTGAATGATTTCTGCAACATTATTAATAATACCTGCATAATTACGTTTCCTATGTAATAACAGTGTCTGCACTTCAAAAGTAATTAATTTGTTGCCAAGTGCTTTTGGATGTGAAATGACGCTATAAAAATGGGAGTTCCTTCTTTTCACTTGTGCAAATGCTGTTTTTCAGTTTAGGACTGTACCTTTTATTTTTACACCCTTTTATCATTTTAACAAAAAGGGGTAGAAATTGTTCGGAGTGGTGAACCAACAGTGCTCGCCACTCCATAGATTTATACTAACCCACTAACTTACCGTGGTCTTTTCGTCGGCCACTTCCTCTAATAGGAAGTGGAGAAGAGCCCAGTGTTAGTTCAGGCGAAGCTGGGACCTATGGGTGAAGTGAGAGGAGCGATCTCTCCCCTTGACCAATCAGATCGCAGCATTTTTGACAGCTGCATTAACTCTCTCTGCAGACTTGGAAAGTTAAACCAGGAAGTGAAATGTACAATATTTTAAATCAACGTAAAAACAGTTATAGACAGCGATAAAAAAAGAGTGGGTAAGAAATAATTGAATTAAATAAAAGAGACAGAAGGGAAAAGTAAAAAAAAATTAAATTTAAAAAAAAACATTTTTAATGACCAAAAACTATTAAAATGTTCTCCGCAGCCTTCAACATGTCATCAATGATGACGAACACCTCGCTATGGCCATCCCCACACCTCCACTACTCACCTTTAAACAGCCACCCAACCTCAAACAGACCATCGTTCGCAGCAAATTACCCAGCCTTCAGGAGAACAGCGTCCACGACACCACACAACCCTGCCACGGTAACCTCTGCAAGACATGCCAGATCATCGACACAGATACCACCATCACACGAGAGGACACCACCCACCAGGTGCACGGTTCATACTACTGTGACTCGGCCAACGTTGTCTACCTCATACGTTGCAGGAAAGGATGCCCCAGAGCATGGTACATTGGCGAGACCATGCAGACACTGCGACAACGGATGAACAGACACCGCGCAACAATCGCCAAACAGGAGGGTTCTCTCCCTGTCGGGGAACACTTCAGCAGTCAAGGACATTCAGCCACCGACCTTCGGGTAAGCATACTCCAAGGCGGCCTTCGAGACACACGACAACGCAAAATCGTCGAGCAGAAATTGATAGCCAAGTTCCGCACCCATGAGGACGGCCTCAACCGGGATCTTGGGTTCATGTCACACTACACGTAACCCCACCAGCGAACAAATGTTATCTGTTTTTAATATAACGGGTCATTGACTGTCTTCCTTCTCTCTCTCTCTCTTTTTTTTGGGGGTTTGTATATTCGGTGGCCTTTTTAGGTGACACCTTTCTGTCTGCTCACTGTGATTGCCTTGGCAACGGGCAGTAATCACCAGGCATTGTTCTGGGATTTTAAAATGCGAAGGATTCGAAAATGTCATTTCCATACCGTTCACCTGACGAAGGAGGAAGCCTCCGAAAGCTTGTGGAATTAAAAATAAATTTGTTGGACTATAACTTGGTGTTGTAAAATTGTTTACAATTGTCAACCCCAGTCCATCACCGGCATCTCCACATCATTATTAAAATAAGGACCAATGAGACCCCACATTTTAAAAGTTAATTTTTAGTTGTTTGGCCTGGTATTTTTAAGTGTACCTGTTTGCTGGCGTATTTAGTTACTTTCCAGCTGGGCAGATAAGCAAGTTGGCGCTTTTTCAATGATTTCTCTGATTGCAGCGTGCGATATCCCTTTAATTCTAAGCTGTCATATCACCGTCGAACCACTAGGAGCAAGTTCCAGATTTCTGCATCTCACTGCACATGTGCGAATGCCAGAAGGTGTCCCTCCATTTTGCCACTAACAACGGAGAGCACTGTTGAGCACTGTGTTATTTTGGAAGTGATTTCTGCCCCATTGTAAATATCTTTCTTGTTAGCAAAATGTTGCCAGAATTGAACACAATGGGGACAAAGTTTCTTGGCCATTCTGTTGGACTTCCGCTGTAACTCTGACAGGAGTTCAGTGGAGTAGCTCCAAAACAGGCTGAGACCAGGCACTTTGGGTTCAGACCTAAGTAATTACCAGGATTAGAGCCTGCGGATTTTCGGCCCTTATTTATCCTTCTTGTTTCAGGCCCGTGCTATTATGCCTCCGCATATAAAGTTGGGTTACTAAACAGCTAAATTTAGAAGCCTTGCCTACTACCTATTTTTCATCATGAATCTTCAATATGACAATAAAAACTTGCTCTGTTGTCCATAAAAGAAGCCTAAAGTAAACTTTCATCAGCAATTTAATAAATCTATACACGGTAAAAACAAGCAACAATATAGTTAGGATTTTACCATGTGGAGAATTTTATTGGCCAGGAAATTATATTGGGCCCGTTTTAGGGACCAAAAATGTCAGTGTGCTCTGAGCACGCACCAGAAGCTGGAGGCACGAGGCTCGACCAATATTGGGCCTAGCGCCTCATCAGCATATTTCTGGCAAGTTGCGGAAGTCTGTCGTACCTCCAGAGGTAGCTCGCTGGTTTAACTGGCCTCCAATTTGGTCCGCCTGCCTTGCCAGCAGCTACCCTCAGGTATGTCCTAGGGGGAGGGTGGGAGGAGAGCAGGAGGGGGTGACCACTGGAAAAGCAGCAGCCCTCAGAAGTGTTGTGGAGCAAGGAACAGCACTCCGGTTCCTCCTGACTCCACATGAGCATTAGTTAAATTTCAAAACCCTACTTTTATGTTGGCGGCCGTTGGTTAAACCACAGCAAGCACTTGAAAACCTGAGCAGCGGGCTCTCTCAGTGCTGACAAATTTTGCTGAGGACTCCTTAATCCGGCATAAGGTCCTTCATTAACATATGCAAGGGGCCTAATGCCTGTTTCAGGCGGTCACCAAGGTTGCCTGGAAATTGCCTTTAGCAGTATGGTGGCGCCCATAGTCCAGGCACAAATTGGGTGTGGGACATTGCGCCTCAAAATCGTTTCATTTTGCCCCTCATTTTCCACCTGGAATATAGGCACAATGAGGACAAATTTCTCCCCCATTATCTTTCAAAGCATAGCCTGGAAGACCAGAAACAAATACTATGACTTGTATAACAACAACAACTTGCATTTATATAGCGCCTTTAATGTAGTAAAACATCCCAAGGCACTTCACAGGTGCATTAGCAAACAAATTTTCACACCGAGCCAAATAAGGAGGTATTAGGACAGATGACCAAAAGCTTGGTAAAAGAGGTAGATTTTAAGGAGTGTCTTAAAGGAGGAGAGAGAGGTCGAGAGGCAGAGAAGTTTAGGGAGGGAATTCCAGAGCTTAGGGTCTAGGCAGCTGAAGGCACAGCCGCCAACGTTGGAGTGATTAAAATCGGGGATGTGCAAGAGGCAATAATTGGAGGGTTGTAGAGCTGGAGGAGGTTACAGAGATAGCGAGGGGCGAGGCCATGGAGGAATTTGAAAACAAGGATGCAAATTTTTAATTCGAGGCGTTCCTGGACCAGGAGCCAATATAGGTCAGTGAGCACAGGGGTGATGGGAGAACGGGACTTGGTGTGAGGTAGGATACGGGCAGCAGTGTTTTGGATGAGCTCAATTTTATGGAAGATGGAAGATGGGAGGCCAGCCAGGAGACCATTGGAATAGTCCAGTCTGGAGGTAACAAAGGCATGGATGAGGGTTTCAGCAGCAGATGAGCTGAGGCAGGGGCGGAGATGGGCGATGTTACGGAGGTGGAAGTAGGCGGTCTTGGAGCAGATATGTGGTCGGAAACTCATCTCAGGGTCAAATAGGATAGATAATACATCAGTGTACCCCTGTTTTGTCACAAGTACACTTAGTTAGGTCACTGACATAGGAAATATGAGGGAACAGGTGAGCTAGATGCACTTGGCTGAGGAAGCTGATGTAATGAATAGCAAGCACAACATATCTAAACGACTTTCAACAGAAGCATGTCCTGTGCCATTTATTCATTAGACTGGCAGCAGGAAAATCAAGCCCATCCACCATTTATGTAAGCTACAACTTTCAGAAAAATAACGGTTTGCAGAAGTAAACTGCAGAAACTGTCTGTGCGGTACTCATGAACTGAGAAAAATTAAAACACATGGGCCTCGATATTCACCCCCACCCCTTCCATGATGGACAGGAGAGGGTCGGGGGAGAGGTCAAAGACTTAAATATGGGGAACACAACCCTAACACGCCTCACACCATCCACTGCCTTTTTTGCGTTGATGGATATCGTGGCGTCCGAGTGTCCTGCTGTGGAAAGAGGGGACACTTAATTAACATATTTAAATCAGAATCTCAGACTGCAATTGGGAGCCCAATTTAAAATTTACTGCTGCTGCGTGGGTTTCTCACTGGTCGGGAAACCTGGCAGTGAAACAGAGGTATGAGCTGCCACCTCCACAAAGTGAAGCCATTTTCAGCCTCAAGAAAGCTTTCGGTCTCCCACCTCCAGATCGCGGCCTCTCTCCCCCCTCCCGATCACGGCCTCTCTCGTCCCCCTTCTGATCGCGGCCTCTCGCCCCCCCTCCCGATCACGGCATCTCTCTCCACCCTGCCGATCGGGGGCTCTCGCCCCCCTCCCAATCGTGGCCTCTCTCGCCCCCCTGCCGATCACAGCCTCTCTCTCGTCCCCCTGCCGATTGCGGCCTCTCGCCCCCCTCCCGATCACGGCCTCTCTCTCCCCCCTGCCAATTGCGGCCTCTCTCTCCCCCCTGCCAATTGCGGCCTCTCTCTCCACCCTGCCGATCATGACCTCTCTCACCCCCCTCCCGATCATGACCTCTCTTGCCCCCTCCCGATCACGACCTCTCTTGCCCCCTCCCGATCACGACCTCTCTCACCCCCCTCCCGATCATGACCTCTCTTGCCCCCTCCCGATCACGACCTCTCTCTCCCCCCTCCCGATCACGACCTCTCTCGCCCCCCTCCCGATCACGGCCTCTCTCTCCCCCCTCCTGATCACGACTTCTCTCTACCCACTGCCGATCGCGGCCTCTCTCTCCCCCCTCCCGATCATGACCTCTCTCGCCCCACTCCCGATCACGACCTCTCTCTCCCCTCTCCCGATCGTGACCTCTCTCTAACCCCCTCCCGATCACGACCTCTCTCTCCCCCTCCCGATCACGACCTCTCTCTCCCCTCTCCCGATCGCGACCTCTCTCTCCCCCCTCCTGATCACGACCTCTCTCCCCCCTCCCGATCACGACCTCTCTCACCCCCCTCCCGATCACAACCTCTCTCGCCCCTCTCCTGATCACGACCTCTCTCGCCCCTCTCCTGATAACAACCTCTCTCTCCCCCCTCCCGATCATGACCTCTCTCGCCCCCCTCCCGATCACGACCTCTCTCTCCCCCCTCCCGATCACGGCCTCTCTCGCCCCCCTCCCGATCAAGACCTCTCTCTCCCCCCTCCCGATCACGACCTCTCTCTCCCCCCTCCCGATCACGGCCTCTCTCGCCCCCCTCCCGATCACGACCTCTCTCTCCCCCCTCCCGATCACGACCTCTCTCTCCCCACTCCCGATCACGACCTCTCTCTCCCCCCTCCCGATCACGACCTCTCTCTCCCCCCTCCTGATCACGGGCCCTCTCTCCCCTCTCCCGATCACGACCTCTCTCTCCCCCCTCCTGATCACGACCTCTCTCTCCCCCCTCCCGATCACGACCTCTCTCTCCCACCTCCCGATCACGACCTCTCTCCCCCCTCCCGATCACGACCTCTCTCTCCCCCCTCCCGATCACGACCTCTCTCCCCCCTCCCGATCACGACCTCTCTCGCCCCTCTCCCGATCACGACCTCTCTCCCCCCTCCCGATCACGACCTCTCTCTCGCCCCTCTCCTGATCACGACCTCTCTCACCCCCCTCCCGATCACGACCTCTCTCGCCCCTCTCCTGATCACAACCTCTCTCTCCCCCCTCCCGATCACGACCTCTCTCGCCCCCCTCCCGATCACGACCTCTCTCTCCCCCCTCCCGATCACGACCTCTCTCTCTCCCCCCTCCCGATCATGACCTCTCTCTCCCCTCTCCCGATCACGACCTCTCTCTCCCCCCTCCCGATCGCGACCTCTCTCTCCCCTCTCCCGATCACGACCTCTCTCTCCCCTCTCCCGATCACGACCTCTCTCTCCCCCCTCCCGATCACGACCTCTCTCTCCCCCCTCCCGATCATGACCTCTCTCTCCCCTCTCCCGATCACGACCTCTCTCTCCCCTCTCCCGATCACGACCTCTCTCTCCCCCCTCCCGATCACGACCTCTCTCTCCCCCTCCCGATCACGACCTCTCTCTCCCCCCTCCCGATCACGACCTCTCTCTCCCCCCTCCCGATCACGACCTCTCTCCCCCCCCTCCTGATCACGACCTCTCTCTCCCCCCTCCCGATCACGACCTCTCTCCCCTCTCCCGATCACGACCTCTCTCGCCCCTCTCCCGATCACGACCTCTCTCTCCCCCCTCCCGATCACGACCTCTCTCTCCCCCCTCCTGATCACGACCTCTCTCCCCCCTCCCGATCACGACCTCTCTCGCCCCTCTCCCGATCACGACCTCTCTCTCCCCCCTCCCGATCACGACCTCTCTCTCCCCCCTCCCGATCACGACCTCTCTCTCCCCCCTCCCGATCACGACCTCTCTCTCCCCCCTCCCGATCACGACCTCTCTCCCCTCTCCCGATCACGACCTCTCTCTCCCCCCTCCCGATCACGACCTCTCTCTCCCCTCTCCCGATCACGACCTCTCTCTCCCCCCTCCCGATCACGGCCTCTCTCTCCCCCCTCCTGATCACGACCTCTCTCCCCTCTCCTGATCACGACCTCTCTCTCCCCCCTCCCGATCACGACCTCTCTCTCCCCCCTCCCGATCACGACCTCTCTCTCCCCCCTCCTGATCACGACCTCTCTCTCCCCCCTCCCGATCACGACCTCTCTCGCCCCTCTCCCGATCACGACCTCTCTCCCCTCTCCCGATCACGGCCTCTCTCTCCCCCCTCCCGATCACGACCTCTCTCCCCTCTCCCGATCACGGCCTCTCTCTCCCCCCTCCCGATCACGACCTCTCTCTCCCCCCTCCCGATCACGACCTCTCTCTCCCCCCTCCTGATCACGACCTCTCTCTCCCCCCTCCCGATCACGACCTCTCTCGCCCCCCTCCCGATCAAGGCCTCTCTCTCCCCCCTCCCGATCACGACCTCTCTCTCCCCCCTCCCGATCACGACCTCTCTCTCCCCCCTCCCGATCATGAACTCTCTCCCCCCTCCCGATCACGACCTCTCTCGCCCCTCTCCCGATCACGACCTCTCTCTCCCCCCTCCCGATCACGACCTCTCTCTCCCCCCTCCCGATCACGACCTCTCTCTCCCCCCTCCTGATCACGACCTCTCTCTCCCCCCTCCCGATCACGACCTCTCTCCCCCCTCCCGATCACGACCTCTCTCTCTCCCCCCTCCCGATCACGACCTCTCTCTCCCCCCTCCCGATCACGACCTCTCTCCCCTCTCCCGATCACGACCTCTCTCTCCCCCCTCCCGATCACGACCTCTCTCCCCCCTCCCGATCACGACCTCTCTCTCCCCCCTCCCGATCACGACCTCTCTCCCCCCTCCCGATCACGACCTCTCTCCCCCCTCTCCCGATCACGACCTCTCTCTCCCCCCTCCCGATCACGACCTCTCTCTCCCCCCTCCCGATCACGACCTCTCTCCCCCCTCCCGATCACGACCTCTCTCCCCCCTCTCCCGATCACGACCTCTCTCCCCCCCCCCCCGATCACGACCTCTCTCCCCCCTCCCGATCACGACCTCTCTCTCCCCCCTCCCGATCACGACCTCTCTCTCCCCCCTCCCGATCACGACCTCTCTCTCCCCCTCCCGATCATGACCTCTCTCTCCCCCTCCTGATCACGACCTCTCTCCCCCCTCCTGATCACGACCTCTCTCCCCCCTCCCGATCACGACCTCTCTCTCCCCCCTCCCGATCACGACCTCTCTCTCCCCCTCTCCCGATCACGACCTCTCTCTCCCCCCTCCCGATCACGACCTCTCTCTCCCCCCTCCCGATCACGACCTCTCTCCCCCCTCCCGATCACGACCTCTCTCTCCCCCCTCCCGATCACGACCTCTCTCCCCCCTCCCGATCACGACCTCTCTCCCCCCTCTCCCGATCACGACCTCTCTCGCCCCCCTCCCGATCACGACCTCTCTCTCCCCCCTCCTGATCACGACCTCTCTCTCCCCCCTCCCGATCACGACCTCTCTCTCCCCCCTCCCGATCACGACCTCTCTCCCCCCTCCCGATCACGACCTCTCTCTCCCCCCCCCCGATCACGACCTCTCTCCCCCCTCTCCCGATCACGACCTCTCTCCCCCCCCTCCCGATCACGACCTCTCTCTCCCCCTCTCCCGATCACGACCTCTCTCCCCCCCCTCCCGATCACGACCTCTCTCCCCCCTCCCGATCACGACCTCTCTCTCCCCCCTCCCGATCACGACCTCTCTCCCCCCCTCCCGATCACGACCTCTCTCTCCCCCCTCCCGATCACGACCTCTCTCCCCCCTCTCCCGATCACGACCTCTCTCCCCCCCCTCCCGATCACGACCTCTCTCTCCCCTCTCCCGATCACGACCTCTCTCCCCCCCCTCCCGATCACGACCTCTCTCTCCCCCCTCCCGATCACGACCTCTCTCCCCCCCCTCCCGATCACGACCTCTCTCCCCCCCCTCCCGATCACGACCTCTCTCTCCCCCCTCCCGATCACGACCTCTCTCTCCCCCCTCCCGATCACGACCTCTCTCCCCCCTCTCCCGATCACGACCTCTCTCCCCCCCCTCCCGATCACGACCTCTCTCTCCCCCCTCCCGATCACGACCTCTCTCCCCCCCCTCCCGATCACGACCTCTCTCTCCCCCCTCCCGATCACGACCTCTCTCCCCCCCCTCCCGATCACGACCTCTCTCCCCCCTCTCCCGATCACGACCTCTCTCTCCCCCCTCCCGATCACGACCTCTCTCTCCCCCCTCCCGATCACGACCTCTCTCTCCCCCCTCCCGATCACGACCTCTCTCCCCCCTCTCCCGATCACGACCTCTCTCCCCCCTCCCGATCACGACCTCTCTCCCCCCCCTCCCGATCACGACCTCTCTCCCCCCCCTCCCGATCACGACCTCTCTCTCCCCCCTCCCGATCACGACCTCTCTCCCCCCCTCCCGATCACGACCTCTCTCTCCCCCCTCCCGATCACGACCTCTCTCCCCCCTCCTGATCACGACCTCTCTCTCCCCCCTCCCGATCACGACCTCTCTCGCCCCCCTCCCGATCAAGGCCTCTCTCTCCCCCCTCCCGATCACGACCTCTCTCTCCCCCCTCCTGATCACGACCTCTCTCTCCCCCCTCCCGATCACGACCTCTCTCGCCCCCCTCCCGATCAAGGCCTCTCTCTCCCCCCTCCCGATCACGACCTCTCTCCCCCCCCTCCCGATCACGACCTCTCTCTCCCCCCTCCCGATCACGACCTCTCTCTCCCCCCTCCCGATCACGACCTCTCTCCCCCCCCTCCCGATCACGACCTCTCTCTCCCCCCTCCCGATCAAGGCCTCTCTCTCCCCCCTCGCGATCACGACCTCTCTCCCCCCCCTCCCGATCACGACCTCTCTCTCCCCCCTCCCGATCACGACCTCTCTCTCCCCCTCCCGATCACGACCTCTCTCCCCCCTCCCGATCACGACCTCTCTCTCCCCTCTCCCGATCACGACCTCTCTCTCCCCCCTCCCGATCACGACCTCTCTCTCCCCCCTCCCGATCACGACCTCTCTCCCTCCCCCTCCCGATCACGACCTCTCTCTCCCCCCTCCCGATCACGACCTCTCTCTCCCCCCTCCCGATCACGACCTCTCTCCCTCCCCCTCCCGATCACGACCTCTCTCTCCCCCCTCCCGATCACGACCTCTCTCTCCCCTCTCCCGATCACGACTTCTCTCTCCCCCCTCCCGATCACGACCTCTCTCTCCCCTCTCCCGATCACGACCTCTCTCTCCCCCCTCCCGATCACGACCTCTCTCTCCCCTCTCCCGATCACGACTTCTCTCTCCCCCCTCCCGATCACGACCTCTCTCCCCTCTCCCGATCACGACCTCTCTCTCCCCCCTCCCGATCACGACCTCTCTCGCCCCTCTCCCGATCACGACCTCTCTCCCCCCTCCCGATCACGACCTCTCTCTCCCCCCTCCCGATCACGACCTCTCTCGCCCCTCTCCCGATCACGACCTCTCTCCCCCCTCCCGATCACGACCTCTCTCGCCCCTCTCCCGATCACGACCTCTCTCCCCCCTCCCGATCACGACCTCTCTCCCCCCCCTCCCGATCACGACCTCTCTCTCCCCCCTCCCGATCACGACCTCTCTCCCCCCTCCCGATCACGACCTCTCTCTCCCCCCTCCCGATCACGACCTCTCTCCCCCCCCTCCCGATCACGACCTCTCTCTCCCCTCTCCCGATCACGACCTCTCTCTCCCCCCTCCCGATCACGACCTCTCTCTCCCCCCTCCCGATCACGACCTCTCTCTCCCCTCCCGATCACGACCTCTCTCTCCCCTCTCCCGATCACGACCTCTCTCTCCCCCCTCCCGATCACGACCTCTCTCTCCCCCCTCCCGATCACGACCTCTCTCTCCCCTCCCGATCACGACCTCTCTCTCCCCCTCCCGATCACGACCTCTCTCCCCCCTCCCGATCACGACCTCTCTCTCCCCCCTCCCGATCACGACCTCTCTCTCCCCCCTCCCGATCACGACCTCTCTCTCCCCCGTCCCGATCACGACCTCTCTCCCCTCTCCCGATCGCGACCTCTCTCTCCCCCCTCCCGATCACGACCTCTCTCTCCCCCCTCTCCCGATCACGACCTCTCTCTCCCCCCTCCCGATCACGACCTCTCTCTCCCCCCTCCCGATCACGACCTCTCTCCCCCCTCCCGATCACGACCTCTCTCTCCCCCCTCCCGATCACGACCTCTCTCTCCCCCCTCCCGATCACGACCTCTCTCTCCCCCCTCCCGATCACGACCTCTCTCTCCCCCCTCCCGATCACGACTTCTCTCTCCCCCCTCCCGATCACGACCTCTCTCCCCCCTCTCCCGATCACGACTTCTCTCTCCCCCCTCCCGATCACGACCTCTCTCCCCCCCCTCCCGATCACGACTTCTCTCTCCCCCCTCCCGATCACGACCTCTCTCTCCCCCCTCCCGATCACGACCTCTCTCTCTCCCCCCTCCCGATCACGACTTCTCTCTCCCCCCTCCCGATCACGACCTCTCTCCCCCCCCTCCCGATCACGACTTCTCTCTCCCCCCTCCCGATCACGACCTCTCTCTCCCCCCTCCCGATCACGGCCTCTCTCTCCCCCCTCCCGATCACGGCCTCTCTCTCCCCCCTCTCCCGATCACGACCTCTCTCTCCCCCCTCCCGATCACGACCTCTCTCTCCCCCCTCCCGATCACGACCTCTCTCTCCCCCTCCCGATCACGACCTCTCTCTCCCCCCTCCCGATCACGACCTCTCTCTCCCCCCTCCCGATCACGGCCTCTCTCTCCCCCCTCCCGATCACGACCTCTCTCTCCCCCCTCCCGATCACGACCTCTCTCCCCCCTCCCGATCACGACCTCTCTCTCCCCCCTCCCGATCACGACCTCTCTCTCCCCTCTCCCGATCACGACCTCTCTCTCCCCCCTCCCGATCACGACCTCTCTCCCCCCTCTCCCGATCACGACCTCTCTCCCCCCCCTCCCGATCACGACTTCTCTCTCCCCCCTCCCGATCACGACCTCTCTCTCCCCCCTCCCGATCACGACCTCTCTCTCCCCCCCTCCCGATCACGACCTCTCTCTCCCCCCTCCCGATCACGACCTCTCTCCCCTCTCCCGATCACGACCTCTCTCCCCCCTCCCGATCACGACCTCTCTCCCCCCTCCCGATCACGACCTCTCTCTCCCCTCCTGATCACGACCTCTCTCCCCCCTCCTGATCACGACCTCTCTCTCCCCCCTCCTGATCACGACCTCTCTCTCCCCCCTCCCGATCACGACCTCTCTCCCCCCTCTCCCGATCATGACCTCTCTCTCCCCCCTCCCGATCACGACCTTTCTCGCCCCCCTCCCGATCACGACCTCTCTCTCCCCCCTCCCGATCACGACCTCTCTCCCCCCTCCCGATCACGACCTCTCTCTCCCCCCTCCCGATCACGACCTCTCTCCCCCCTCCCGATCACGACCTCTCTCTCCCCCCTCCCGATCACGACCTCTCTCCCCCCTCCCGATCACGACCTCTCTCTCCCCCCTCCTGATCACGACCTCTCTCTCCCCCCTCCCGATCACGACCTCTCTCTCCCCCCTCCCGATCACGACCTCTCTCCCCCCTCCCGATCACGACCTTTCTCGCCCCCCTCCGGATCACGACCTCTCTCTCCCCCCTCTCCTGATCACGACTTCTCTCTCCCCCCTCCCGATCACGACCTCTCTCTCCCCCCTCCTGATCACGACCTCTCTCTCCCCCCTCCCGATCACGACCTCTCTCTCCCCCCTCCCGATCACGACCTCTCTCCCCTCTCCTGATCACGACCTCTCTCTCCCCCCTCTCCCGATCACGACCTCTCTCCCCCCTCCCGATCACGACCTCTCTCTCCCCCCTCCCGATCACGACCTCTCTCCCCCCTCCTGATCACGACCTCTCTCTCCCCCCTCCCGATCACGACCTCTCTCCCTCCCCCTCCCGATCACGGCCTCTCTCTCCCCCCTCCCGATCACGACCTCTCTCTCCCCGCTCCCGATCACGACCTCTCTCTCCCCCCTCCCGATCACGACCTCTCTCTCCCCCCTCCCGATCACGACCTCTCTCTCCCCTCTCCCGATCACGACCTCTCTCGCCCCCCTCCCGATCACGACCTCTCTCCCCCCTCCCGATCACGACCTCTCTCTCCCCCCTCCTGATCATGACCTCTCTCTCCCCGCTCCCGATCACGACCTCTCTCTCCCCCCTCCCGATCACGACCTCTCTCTCCCCCCTCCCGATCACGACCTCTCTCTCCCCCCTCCTGATCATGACCTCTCTCTCCCCCCTCCCGATCACGACCTCTCTCTCCCCCCTCCCGATCACGACCTCTCTCTCCCCCCTCCCGATCACGACCTCTCTCTCCCCCCTCCTGATCATGACCTCTCTCTCTCCCCTCCCGATCACGACCTCTCTCTCCCCCCTCCCGATCACGACCTCTCTCTCCCCCCTCCTGATCATGACCTCTCTCTCCCCTCTCCCGATCACGACCTCTCTCTCCCCCCTCCCGATCACGACCTCTCTCCCCTCTCCTGATCACGACCTCTCTCTCCCCCCTCCTGATCACGACCTCTCTCCCCCCTCCTGATCACGACCTCTCTCTCCCCCCTCCCGATCACGACCTCTCTCCCGCCTCCTGATCACGACCTCTCTCTCCCCCCTCCCGATCACGACCTCTCTCTCCCCTCTCCCGATCACGACCTCTCTCCCCCCCCCCCCGATCACAACCTCTCTCTCCCCCCTCCCGATCACGACCTCTCTCCCCCCTCCCGATCACGACCTCTCTCTCCCCCCTCCCGATCGCGACCTCTCTCGCCCCCCTCCCGATCACGACCTCTCTCTCCCCCCTCCCGATCACGACCTCTCTCTCCCCCCTCCCGATCACGACCTCTCTCCCCCCTCCCGATCACGACCTCTCTCCCCTCTCCCGATCACGACCTCTCTCCCCTCTCCCGATCACGACCTCTCTCCCCCCTCCCGATCACGACCTCTCTCCCCTCTCCCGATCACGACCTCTCTCCCCCCTCCCGATCGCGACCTCTCTCGCCCCCCTCCCGATCACGACCTCTCTCTCCCCCCTCCCGATCACGACCTCTCTCTCCCCCATCCCGATCACGGCCTCTCTCTCCCCCCTCCCGATCATGACCTCTCTCTCCCCCCTCCCGATCACGACCTCTCTCTCCCCCCTCCCGATCACGGCCTCTCTCTCCCCCCTCCCGATCACGACCTCTCTCTCCCCCCTCCCGATCACGACCTCTCTCTCCCCCATCCCGATCACGGCCTCTCTCTCCCCCCTCCCGATCACGACCTCTCTCTCCCCCCTCCCGATCACGACTTCTCTCTCCCCCCTCCCGATCACGACCTCTCTCTCCCCCCTCCCGATCACGACCTCTCTCTCCCCCCTCCCGATCACGACCTCTCTCTCCCCCCTCCCGATCACGACCTCTCTCTCCCCCCTCCCGATCACGACCTCTCTCTCCCCCCCTCCCGATCACGACCTCTCTCTCCCCCCTCCCGATCACGACCTCTCTCTCCCCCCTCCCGATCACGACCTCTCTCTCCCCCCTCCCGATCACGGCCTCTCTCTCCCCCCTCCCGATCACGACCTCTCTCTCCCCCCTCCCGATCACGACCTCTCTCTCCCCCCTCCCGATCACGACCTCTCTCTCCCCCCTCCCGATCACGACCTCTCTCCCCTCCCGATCACGACCTCTCTCCCCCCTCCCGATCACGACCTCTCTCTCCCCCCTCCCGATCACGACCTCTCTCGCCCCTCTCCCGATCACGACCTCTCTCTCCCCCCTCCCGATCACGACCTCTCTCTCCCCCCTCCCGATCACGACCTCTCTCTCCCCCCTCCTGATCACGACCTCTCTCTCCCCCCTCCTGATCACGACCTCTCTCTCCCCCCTCCCGATCACGACCTCTCTCTCCCCCTCCCGATCACGACCTCTCTCTCCCCCCTCCTGATCACGACCTCTCTCTCCCCCCTCCCGATCACGACCTCTCTCCCCTCTCCCGATCACGACCTCTCTCTCCCCCCTCCCGATCACGACCTCTCTCTCCCCCCTCCCGATCACGACCTCTCTCCCCTCCCGATCACGACCTCTCTCCCCCCTCCCGATCACGACCTCTCTCTCCCCCCTCCCGATCACGACCTCTCCCGCCCCCTCCTGATCACGACCTCTCTCTCCCCCCTCCCGATCACGACCTCTCTCTCCCCCCTCCCGATCACGGCCTCTCTCTCCCCCCTCCCGATCACGACCTCTCTCGCCCCTCTCCCGATCACGACCTCTCTCTCCCCCCTCCCGATCACGACCTCTCTCTCCCCCCTCCCGATCACGACCTCTCTCTCCCCCCTCCTGATCACGACCTCTCTCTCCCCCCTCCCGATCACGACCTCTCTCTCCCCCCTCCCGATCACGACCTCTCTCTCCCCCCTCCCGATCACGACCTCTCTCTCCCCCCTCCCGATCATGACCTCTCTCTCCCCCCTCCCGATCACGACCTCTCTCCCCTCTCCCGATCACGACCTCTCTCCCCCCTCCTGATCACGACCTCTCTCTCCCCCCTCCCGATCACGACCTCTCTCTCCCCCCTCCCGATCACGACCTCTCTCTCCCCCCTCCCGATCACGACCTCTCTCCCCTCTCCCGATCACGACCTCTCTCTCCCCCCTCCCGATCACGACCTCTCTCCCCTCTCCCGATCACGACCTCTCTCTCTCCCCTCCCGATCACGACCTCTCTCCCCCCTCCTGATCACGACCTCTCTCCCCCCCCTCCTGATCACGACTTCTCTCGCCCCCCTCCTGATCACGACCTCTCTCCCCCCTCCCGATCACGACCTCTCTCCCCCCTCCTGATCACGACCTCTCTCTCCCCCTCCTGATCACGACCTCTCTCTCGCCCCTCCCGATCGTGGCCTCTCTCTCCCCCCTCCCGATCACGAACTCTCTCTCCCCCCTCCCGATCACGACCTCTCTCCCCCTCCCGATCACGACCTCTCTCCCCCCTCCCGATCACGACCTCTCTCCCCCCTCCCGATCACGACCTCTCTCCCCCCTCCCGATCACGACCTCTCTCCCCCCTCCCGATCACGACCTCTCTCCCCCCTCCCGATCACGACCTCTCTCCCCCCTCCCGATCACGACCTCTCTCCCCCCTCCCGATCACGACCTCTCTCCCCTCTCCCGATCACGACCTCTCTCCCCCCTCCCGATCACGACCTCTCTCGCCCCCCTCCCGATCACGACCTCTCTCTCCCCCCTCCCGATCACGACCTCTCTCCCCCCCCTCCCGATCACGACCTCTCTCTCCCCCCTCCCGATCACGACCTCTCTCGCCCCTCTCCCGATCACGACCTCTCTCTCCCCCCTCCCGATCACGACTTCTCCCCCCCCTCCCGATCGCGACCTCTCTCGCCCCTCCCGATCACGAACTCTCTCTCCCCCCCCTCCTGATCACGACTTCTCTCCCCCCCCTCCCGATCACGACCTCTCTCTCGCCCTCCCGATCACGACCTCTCTCTCCCCCCTCCCGATCACGACCTCTCTCTCCCCCCTCCTGATCACGACTTCTCTCTCCCCCCTCCCGATCACGACCTCTCTCTCCCCCCTCCCGATCACGACCTCTCTCTCCCCCCTCCCGATCACGACCTCTCTCTCCCCCCTCCCGATCACGACCTCTCTCTCCCCTCTCCCGATCACGACCACTCTCTCCCCCCTCCCGATCACGACCTCTCTCGCCCCTCTCCCGATCACGACCTCGCTCTCCCCCACCTGCTGGTCACGGGCCCTCTCTCCCCCCTCCCGATCACGACCTCTCTCTCCCCCCTCCCGATCACGGCCTCTCTCTCCCCCCTCCCGATCACGACCTCTCTCTCCCCTCTCCCGATCACGACCACTCTCTCCCCCCTCCCGATCACGACCTCTCTCGCCCCTCTCCCGATCACGACCTCGCTCTCCCCCACCTGCTGGTCACGGGCCCTCTCTCCCCCCTCCCGATCGCAGCCTCTCTCTCTCCCCCCCCCCCGATCACGACCTCTCTCTCCCCCTCCCGATCACGACCTCTCTCTCCCCCCTCCCGTTCGCGACCTCTCTCTCCCCCCTCCCGATCACGACCTCTCTCTCCCCCCTCCCGATCACGACCTCTCTCGCCCCTCTCCCGATCACGACCTCGCTCTCCCCCACCTGCTGGTCACGGGCCCTCTCTCCCCCCTCCCGATCGCAGCCTCTCTCTCTCCCCCCCCCCCGATCACGGCCTCTCTCTCCCCCCTCCTGATCACGACCTCTCTCGCCCCTCTCCCGATCACGACCTCGCTCTCCCCCACCTGCTGGTCACGGGCCCTCTCTCCCCCCTCCCGATCGCAGCCTCTCTCTCTCCCCCCCCCCCCGATCACGACCTCTCTCTCCCCCCTCCCGATCACGACCTCTCTCCCCCCCCCCCAATCACGACCTCTCTCTCCCCCTCCCGATCACGACCTCTCTCTCCCCCCTCCCGATCACGACCTCTCTCTCCCCCCTCCCGATCACGACCTCTCTCCCCCTCCTCCTGATCGCGGGCCCTCTCTCCCCCCTCCCGATCGCAGCCTCTCTCCCCCGTCCCCCTCCTGATCGCAGCCTCTCTCTTCCCCCCCTCCCGATCGTGGCCTCTCTCTCCCCACTGCCTGTCGTTGACCTCCCCCCACCAGCCCTGTTTTACGACTTCCCCCCACAGTCTCGATCGCCGACCTTTCCCCCTCCCAGTTGCCGAGGACTGTCCCCAAGGGGAGCCAGCTGCAGCCTCTTGCCTCTGGTTTTCCCTCCCGGCTGCCCTCCAGACTGTCAATCTGGCCGGCTGCTTGCTGGGAAACAAAACAAAAAAATTATAATGTCCCCAGCTTTGCCAGGTTCTTCAGCCATTTTCAGCCTCCCCGCACCCACCCTGCCCCCCCCTGTAAATATCGGGGCCATGGGTTTCCATAATTTTCGCAGTTTAGCACAGGTGCTGACTCAAATTCATTTGCATTGGATGGAACACAGATTTATTGGTTTGAAAATGATCTAATTGCTTTAGATATAAAAGAGAAAATCTCAGTTCCCCTGTGAAATAGAGTGTGCACCTGTCCCTATGATACAAATAACTCTGGAATTTAGGTAAGATTCATAGAATCATAGAAAGGTTACAGCAAGGAAGGAGGCCATTCGACCCATCGAGTCCGTGCCAGCTCTATGCAAAAGCAATCCAGCTAGTCCCACTCCCCCACCCTATCCCCGTAGCCCTGCAAATTTTTTCCTTTCAAGTACTTATCCAGTTCCCTTTTGAAGGCCACGATTGAATCTACCTCCACCACCCCCTCAGGCAGTGCATTCCAGATCCTAACCACTCGCTGTGTAAGAAAGTTTTTCCTCATGTCACCTTTGGTTCTTTTGCCAATCACCTTAAATCTGTGCCCTCTGGTTCTTGACCCTTCCGCCAATGGGAACAGTTTCTCTCTATCTACTCTGTCTAGACCCTTCATGATTTTGAATACCTCTATCAAATCTCCTCTCAACCTTCTCTGCTCTAGGAGAACAACCCCAGCTTCTCCAGTCTATCCACGTAAGTAAAGTCCCTCATCCCTGGAATCATTCTAGTAAATCTCTCCTGCGCCCTCTCGAAGGCCTTCATATCTTTCCTAAAGCACGGTGCCCAGAACTGGACACAATGCTCCAGCTGTGGCCGAACCAGTGTTTTACAAATGTTCATTATGACTTCCATACTTTTGTACTCTATGCCTCTATTTATAAAGCCCAGGATCCCGTATGCCTTTTTAATCGCGTTCTCAACCTGCCCTGCCAACTTCAACAATTTTTGCACATATACCCCAGATCTCTCTGTTCCTGTACCCCTTTTAGAGCTGTGCCGTCTAGTTCATATTGACTCTCCTCGACCTTCCTACCGAAATGTATCACTTCACATCTTTCTGCGTTAAATTTCATCTGCCGCATATCCGCCCAAGCCACCAGCCTGTCTATACCCTCTTGAAGTCTATCACTATCCTCCTCACTGTTTACTACCCTTCCAAGCTTTGTGTCATCTGCAAATTTGGAAATTGTGCCCTGTACACCCAAGTCTAAGTCATTAATATATATCAAGAAAAGCAGTGCTCCCAGCACCGACCCCTGGGGAACACCACTGTACACCTCCCTTCAGTCCGAAAAACAACCGTTCACCACTACTCTCTGTTGCCTGTCACTTAGCCAATTCTGTATCCATGTTGCTATTGCCCCCTTTATTCCATGGGCCGCAATCTTGATGATAAACCTACCATGTGGCACTTTATCAAATGCCTTTTGAAAGTCCATATACAGCACATCAACTGCATTGCCCTCATCAACCCTCTCTGTTAGCTCATCAAAAAACTCCACCAAATTAGTTAAACACGATTTACTTTTAACAAATCCATGCTGGCTTTCTTTAATTAATCCACACTTGTCCAAGTGACTATTAACTTTGTCCCAGATTATCGTTTCTGAAAGTTTCCCCACCAACGAGGTTAAACTGACTGGCCTGTAGTTGCTGGGTTTATCCTTAAACCCTTTTTTGAAAGGGGTGTAACATTTGCAATTCTCCAGTCCTCTGGCTCCACCCCCGTATCTACGGATGTTTGGAAGATTATGGCCAGCACCTCTGCAATTTCCACCCTTACTTCCCTCAGCAACCTAGGATGCATCCCATCTGGACCGAGTGACGGGCAGTAAGATGGAAGGAAGTCCTGCCTCATTGCACTTCTGGCAGAGTAGCTCGCTCACCACAATTTCTGGCCTATCAAACCTGGTTACTTTTAAAGCTCTCAATTGACACCAGATCTACTACCTTCTCTGGGAGTCTGTTCGATATGTCCATTAATCTCTAACCTTGATCAGGGATTGTAACGATTCTATTTGTGTCCTCTAGTTTACTTCTTATTGTCCAAGTTAAAATAGTTGGCTTATTTCAACCTTACCTTTCATTATTTTAAAGACCTACATCATGTCTCTCTTCAGTCTTCTCTTCTCCAATGAAAATAAGTTGAGTTGCTTGAGCTTTTCCTCATAATTTAGTCTCTTAAGGACAAGACTTATTTTGGTCACTTCACTCTGAACTCTTTCAAATGCATCCGTATCCTCTTTGAGTTAGGATCACCAAAACTGTGCACCATACTCTACAGCTGGCCCTACCATCAATCTGTACAATATCATTATAACTTGTTCTAACACCACTGTGGGAACACGATCATCACAAGACCCACAATGTTTCAAGAAGGCCCACCCTCACCTATTCAGGGCAACTAGAGATCGGTAATAAATGTGGCCTTGCCAGTGTCGTTCCCATCCCAAGAGCAAAGAGAAAGAACAAAGGCCCCGATATTACCAGGGATGGGGGATGGCATCAGTGGTCGACTGGGCGCGAGGGTAACCTGCCCAGTGAAATCCATCCGTTCCCCACGTGATTGCGGGTAAATTGAAGCCACTTAACGTGGCTTCCGGGAGACCTGCGCAGCGGGCGGACTGCACACCCGCATCACAGGCTGTCAGCTGGAGGAGCTCTACTTAAAGGGGAAGTCCTCCAATGCTGCTCCTGAAGCAAACAACCAAAAGTGCAGCATGGAGCAGACCAGGGGAAAGGCTGCTCCCAGGTTTAATGATGCCTCACTCCAGGTCCTACTGGATGGGGTGAAGAGGAGGAGAGAGATCTTCTACCCAGCAGAGGGGAGGAAGTGGCCTGTCTCTGCAACCAAGAAGGCCTGGCTTGAGCTGGCAGAGGAGGTCAGCAGCAGCAGCAACGTCTCCCGCACCTGGATACAGTGCAGGAAGCGCTTCAATGACTTAACTAGGGTCAGCAATAGTGAGTACACTTACTCATTCTCCTACACTCCGTCTTCCATATCACCGCCCCCAACCCACAACTCCTTCTGCACTGCCAACACTACTCCATCACATCACTCCTCACACCCACTCAAAGCTCATCCTCAACTTACCTGCACTTCCTCCCTCCCCAGTACTCATCCCACCACTACCACTCGACCCAATCCTTATACAGTGTTATGTCTCTGTCTCATACTCACCCTCTGATGCACCTCTTTCACGGTCAGCCTCACCCAAACCAATGCATTCAGCGGTTGGCCACGTCACCATCCCTCACTCACGCCTCTCTACTTTCTCCCCTTTTGGGGAAGAGAGCCCAGAATGCACGGGAGAGGGCGAAGACCGAAGTGGGGCCACAACATCAGGTCATCTTCACGGACGCGGAGCAGGAGGCTCTTGAAGTGAGCCGCACCCTCGAGTGCCTGTCCGTCGGGGACGCTGAGACTGGCACCCAACATACGGCTGGTGACAGAACTTTAACATTCAGCACTCACAATAGCAAATGATGTTAACATGCCTTGCCATTTTCAGCACCTCAACATCTGTCATCATGTTTAATATTGCCTTCTGTTCTCTTACAGGGCCTTCAGCGACTGCTTTGACAGCAGAGGGAGATTCCTCGGAGGACCTGCCAGCCTCTGAGGGGGCACCGTCACATCTGAGCGAGCCATCCACCAGCGCAGATACACACACCTCGGTGGGTCCCCGTCCTCACTTAGTTGGGGTCGCACATGGTGAGTCACACACACGTGAGCACAAGCAGACACTGGTGGCAGGGGCAGCTGTGGAGAGTCCGCAACGGTGGGAGCACTCTTCTCCAGGCTCTGCTCAGTTGGACACAGGTGCTGAACCCTGGGGCCATCCTTTAAAAGGAGAATGATCGAGGGGCAGCAGCACATTTGCGAGGTACTGGAACAGGTGCCACGCGCACTCTCCACAATCGCGCAGAGGATGGAGGAGTCCAACTGCTGCATGAGTGGAATGGTGGCACAGGTACAGGAGGGGATCTCTGAGATAGTGTCACAGGGACGTAAGGGCATCTCTGAGATAGTGTCGTGGGTAAGTGCGGGAATGTCTGCGATGGAGGGAAGGCTAGCCTCCATCGAGCATCAAGCACGGCTCACCAATGAGTCCATTGAGGCCCTGACAATGGCCCTTCGGACTCAGGGTGAGCAACTTTCTGCCGTCTTAAACAGGCAGGCAGATACGCTAGCACTGGCCTTACAAGGCTTCACACATGTCCTCCAAACTGTCGTCCAGCAGGGTGGTAGGACTGATGTGGTCTGGCCCAGGGGAGGGATGATGGCGAAAGGGGACATGGAAGTGGGGGCGCCACTCAAAGCGCTCCTAAGTCTCACCCATTGCCCCCCTCTCAACCAGTACCCGCAACGCTGCCTCCTCTCCAGGTGGTCGAGTCTGCCCCTGCACAGGTGCAGATGGAGTAGTCTTTGGAGGGGCCCTCACGGGCTCCAAAACCCAGAGGGTGTAGGCCCAAAGCATCTAATCAGTCAGGGCATGAACAAGAACAACCTGCCACTACCTCTGCTGCAGCCACAGGGGAGACACCATGTAGAAATAGTCGGAAGCGTAAGGCAATTTTTTTGTGAGCACAAAGGGGATGCACAAGGATGTTTGAGGGTTTGTCATGTTTTTTATTTATGTTTGATTTTTGTTAATGGCACATTAAATATTATTATTGTCACCACCATTGCCACGTCTTGGCCATTCTTGACTGGCTTGTGTAATAATTGCCTTTCATGAGGTTCACCATGAACACCCACACTTGATGCCACCCATTGGGTCACTCTACAGTGAGTGTATGTGTAGTTGCAGGACTGTTTTGTGCAGGGGGTGGGGGAGGGGGCTGGTGTGGCCGCTCCTCTGTCCAGGTGGTCTGAGGACTGGACTCTTCACACAGTCTGATGTTACGAGAACCGTTCACATATCAGTGACTCCCTGGCCTCACGAGCAGCCAGGTGAGCCACTGTTCTGCCCATGGGTGCTCCTCCTCCTCATCCTCCTCCTCCTCCTCCTCAATATGGGTGGCCGATGTGGATGGGGCCTCCTCCAGCGGCACCCCTCCCTGTTGTGCCACTGGAGGAGGCCCCATCCAGCCTCCTGAAGCGCATCTTGAGCAGCCGTATAGCATGCTCAATTGTGCACCTGGTAGCGATGTGGGTCTCATTATATCGACACTATTGCTCGGTGGTGAGGTTCCTCAGAGGTGTCATGAGCCACGTGTGCAGGGGGTATCCCTTGTCCCCTTGCGAGTTTTCGGTGCTTGGAAGAGGGGCGGAATGTTGGACTCCCGGAGGATGAAGGAATCGTGGCAGCTGCCGGGGTATCTGGCGCACACGTGAAGGAATCTCTTGCGGTGGTCACATATGAGCTGAGTGTTGATGGAGTGATAGCCCTTCCTGTTGATGAACAGTCCTGGCTCGTGTGGAGGTGCTCGTATTGCTATATGGGTGCAATCGATTACACCCTGCACCCGTGGGAAGCCAGCCACAGCATGGAATCCCACTGCCCTCTCTATCTGGCTGAGGTCATCCATGAGGAAGTTGATATAGTGCGAGGCCCTGCGAAACAAGCCATCGGTGACCTGCCGGTGGCACCCTGGAACAATCCAGAGGTGAAGAAATTGAGGGCAGTGGTGACTTTGACAGCGACAGGTAAGAAGATGCTGCTCGGCCCAGCCGGGAGCAGCTCGGCATGAAGGAGGCTGCAAATGTCCGCGACTACCTGGCGACTGACTCTGAGCCTCCGTATGCACTGCTCCTCAGAGAGGTCCAGGAAGCTGAGCCTCGGTCTGTAGACCCCGTGGCGAGGGTAATGCCTCCTGCTACGACGCTCTCTCTGTTGTTGCCCTCCGTGATGTTGCTCAGGTGCCTGTGGCACAACGCTGTGTTGTGGAGCTCCATGTGGCGGAGGTGGACGGCGTGCCTGGCGAGGCTGGTGATGTTGCTCATCCTCGGATGAAGTGATGAATGAAGCTATGGTGCTCCCCATCCTGACGGTGTGAGTTTGAGGGGGTCCGCAAAGTAAATGTTTTTGCACAGCAGAGTTTGGGATATAAATTAATAATTTTGAGTGGAAAGACAAAGGTGTTGCAGCCAAAACTTTGTCTGAAGTGACAGAGTGCCCTGCTGTAATAAATGTTACCTCCACTACTCGCCTTTAAACAGCCACCCAACCTCAAACAGACCATCGTTCGCAGCAAACTACCCAGCTTTCAAGAGAACAGCGTCCACGACGCCACACAACCCTGCCACGGTAACCTCTGCAAGACATGCCAGATCATCGACACAGATACCACCATCACACGAGATGACACCACCCACCAGGTGCATGGTTCATACTCCTGTGACTCGGCCAACGTTGTCTACCTCATACGTTGCAGGAAAGGATGCCCCAGAGCATGGTACATTGGCGAGACCATGCAGACGCTGCGACAACGGATGAACGGACACCGCGCAACAATCGCCAAACAGGAGGGTTCCCTCCCAGTCGGGGAACACTTCAGCAGTCATGGACATTCATCCACCGACCTTCGGGTAAGCGTACTCCAAGGCGGCCTTCGAGACACACGACAACGCAAAATCGTCGAGCAGAAATTGATAGCCAAGTTCCGCACCCATGAGGACGGCCTCAACCGGGATCTTGGGTTCATGTCACGCTACACGTTACCCCACCAGCGAACAAATGTTATCTGTTTTTAATATAATGGGTCATTTGCTGGCTCTCTCTGCCTTCCGGATGTTTCTGCCTCTCTCTGTGTTTTTTTTTCTCTGTTTTTTTTCCCTGTTTGTTTTTTTGTTGAATGTGTATTCGGGGGTTCTGCAGATGACACCTCTCTGTCTGAACACGGTGATTGCCTTGGCAACGGGCAGTTGCAGGGGCAGTCTGTAAACACCATGTATTATTCAATATGTATAAATGCGTAGGCTTCAAGGAGATCCTGAACATTTACCTGAGGAAGGAGAAAATCTCCGAAAGCTTGTGAATTTAAAATAAAATTGCTGGACTATAACTTGGTGTTGTAAAATTGTTTACAATTGTCAACCCCAGTCCATCACCGGCATCTCCACATCGTAATAAATGAGGTTTTCCCCCCACCTGTCAAATAATCCTTTGCATCTCCTATTGGCTGCTGCTGGCTGCTCCAACAGAGAGGGTTTCCCACAGCACGGGAAACACACTGAGGATCCTTCAAAATTGCACCCCTGCCAAGATCTCCAGTCAATGAGGTCTGTCAAGTACCTCAACTACCTAAATAAGTATCTAAATTATCATCCCACCGGCTTTAATTGTCGGTGGGAGTCCCGCATGCCGGAGCTGCGCACGCACCCGAACACGTCATTGGGGAACCCGGAAGTGAGCGGGTTGGTGCCGGGCTCCGAACCTGCTCCGGAATTCCGCCATTTTCGGAGCCCCCCCGCCCACAACGCACCAGCTCAGCCATCTGAAAATCGGCCCCAAAGTAATTTGCAGGCTGCATAACTAGCACAGATAAGGGGGCAAGCAACCTTGGACCTGGTCCTGTGTAATGAGCCAGGATTAATTAATAATGTCCTAGTTAAGGATCCCCTTGGAATGAGTGACCATAACATTCCATATCCAATTAGAGGGTGAGAAGGTTGGTTCTCAAACAAGTGTACTGAGCTTGAATAAAGGAGACTATGATGGTATGAGAGTCGAATTGATTAAAGTGGACTGGGAAAATAGATTAAAGGGTAAGGCGGTACATGAGCAGTGGTGTTCATTCAAGGAGTTATTTTACAACTTTCAAAAAATATATATTCCACTGAGGAAAAAAGGTTGTAAAAGAAATGACAGCCATCCGTGGCTAAGTAAAGAAATTAAGGATAGTATCCGACTAAAAATAAGGACATATAAGGTAGCCAAACTTAATGGGAGGATAGAAGATTGTGAAGTCTTCAAAAGACAGCAAAAAGTAACTAAAGGATTGATTAAGAAAGGGAAGATAGATTATGAAAATAAATTAGCAAAAAATATAAAAATAGATAGCAAGAGTTTCTATAGTTATATAAAAAGATAAAGGGTGGCTAAGGCAAACATAGGTCCCTTAGAGAATGAGACCGGGAAATTAATGGTGGGAAACACGGAGATGGCAAAAATGCTGAACAAATATTTTGTTTCAGTCTTTACGGTAGAGGACACTAAGAATATCCCAACACTGGACAAACAGGGGACTCTCGGGGGGGAGGAGCTAAATACGATTAAAATCACTAAGAATTGGTACTCAATAAATTAATGGGACTCAAGGCGGATAAATCCCCTGGACCGGATGGCTTACATCCGAGGGTCTTGAGGGAAGTGGCAGTAGGGATTGTGGATGCTTTGGTAATAATTTTCCAAAATTCTCTGGACTCGGCAAAGGTCCCGGCAGATTGGAAAACTGCTAATGTAACACCCTTATTTAAAAAGGGTAGCAGGCAGAAGGCTGGAAATTATAGGCCAGTTAGCCTAACATCTGTGGTGGGTAAAATTTTGGAGTCTATTATTAAGGAGACAGTAGCAGAACATTTGGATAAACATAATTTAATAGGACAAAGTCAGCATGGCTTTACGAAGGGGAAGTCATGTCTGACAAATTTGCTTGAGTTCTTTGAGGACATAACGTACAGGGTGGATAAAGGGGAACCAGTGGACGTAGTGTATTTAGACTCCCAGAAGGCATTCGACAAGGTGCCACATAAAAGATAATTGCTCAAGATAAAGAATCACTGGATTGGTGGTAATATTCTGGCATGGGTGGAGGATTGGTTATCTAACAGGAAGCAGAGAGTTGGAATAAATGGTTCATTCTCGGACTGGCAACCTGTAGCCAGTGGTGTTCCGCAGGGGTCGGTGCTGGGTCCCCAACTCTTTACAATCTATATTAACGATTTGGAGGAGGGGACTGAGTGTAACATATCAAAGTTTGCAGATGACACAAAGATGGGAGGGAAAGTGGAGAGTGAGGAGGACATAAAAAACCTCCAGAGGGATATAGACAGGCTGGGTGAGTGGGCGGAGATTTGGCAGATGCAATACAATATTGGAAAATGTGAGGTTATGCACTTTGGCAGGAAAAATCAGAGAGCAAGTTATTATCTTAATGGCGAGAAACTGGAAAGTACTGCAGTACAAAGGGATCTGGGGGTCCTAGTGCAAGAAAATCAAAAAGTTAGTGTGCTGGTGCAGCAGGTGATCAAGAAGGCCAACGGAATGTTGGCGTTTATTGCTAGGGGGATAGAATATAAAAACAGGGAGGTATTGCTGCAGTTATATAAGGTATTGGTGAGACCGCACCTGGAATACTGCATACAGTTTTGGGTGTCCATACTTAAGAAAAGACATACTTGCTCTCGAGGCAGTACAAAGAAGGTTCACTCGGTTAATCCCGGGGATGAGGGGGTGGACATATGAGGAGAGGTTGAGTAGATTGGGACTCTACTCATTGGAGTTCAGAAGAATGAGAGGCGATCTTATTGAAACATATAAGATTGTGAAGGGGCTTGATCGGGTGGATGCGGTAAGGATGTTCCCAAGGATGGGTGAAACTCGAACTAGGGGGCATAATCTTAGAATAAGGGGCTGCTCTTTCAAAACTGAGATGAGGAGAAGCTTCTTCACTCAGAGGGTGGAATTTGCTGCCCCAGGAAGCTGTGGAAGCTACATCATTAAATAAATTTAAAACAGAAATAAACAGTTTCCTAGAAGTAAAGGGAATTAGGGGTTATGGGGAGCGGGCAGGAAATTGGACATGAATTTAGATTTGAGGTTAGGATCAGATCAGCCATGATCTTATTGAATGGTGTAGCAGGCTCGAGGGGCCGATTGGCCTACTCCTGCTCCTATTTCTTATATTCTTATGTTCTTATATACTTACTTGTGATATCCTAAACTATGGGTGGATTTTCCTTAATGTGGGATTACTGACAGAAGTGGGTGGCGGCAGAACCTCCGCCTACTGGTCTGAACCTGCCATGTCCCCATTCCATCTCCCTGGGTGGTGGTCAATTAAGTATTCATGGTGAACTCCCAACCCAATGGGTGCTTATCAGTGGGATTCCACCACTGTGGGTAATGGAAAAGCTGTGCTGCTGCAGCAGCTTCAAGGGGCTGCCAGCAATACCTCAGGCAAACACGTGAGACGGATCCTTGGAAATGTTTTTGTTTCAGATAACGTCCGGTAGCAGCATTACTGTTTTGCAGTGTAAGCGCACAAGTTTCAAAAATATTTTTCATACAATCAGAATCGATAATAATTAGGATATTGGGATGCAGCACAATGCAATAAAATGGATTCAAGCAGAAGCACTTCGAAGAGTGTATCAGCTTGCAGGAAGGAAGTGATGGCCCATAACATAGCAGCCTGGCTCCCACTGCAAACAAAGTACTGTTGCCTCGTCTTTGTCGACGTTTTCACCAGAGGAAAACAGTGGCATAATTAGAGGGAAATGCATGGGAGCACCAAGCCTCGCCTATTCACTCCCCATTTACCTGCAGCGGGGTGGATATGTGATTGATGGTTCAACCAGTTCCCGAAAGCGATGGAAAATATCTACGGGTATTGTTAAAAGCATCGATTCAACAGAAGGTCACCCTGCCCCATTTCCCGACATTGTTTGTCCAGGACCACCCAAAAATGGATGGTTTCCCCATGGAAAATCCACAATCAGTATACCAAAGTGACGAATGAAGAGACAGATTTCAGAATATATAATATTATATCATGACTAGTGTGGTACATCTGACTGGTTGGCAGAACAGCATTTTGCCAGTGCTGTATATCTAATGAAGAACTCACATTTCTTGACCATTAAATTAATTGCATTTGTCACACTGTTAGAAGATAGAATCATAGAATCATAGAAAGGTTACAGCAGGGAAGGAGACCGTTCGGCCCATCGAGTCCACGCCGTCTCTATGCAAAAGCAATCCAGCTAGTCCCACTCCCCCACCCTATCCCTGTAGCCCTGCAATTTTTTTCCTTTCAAGTACTTATCCAGCTCCCTTTTGAAAACCATGACTGAATCTGCCTCCACCACCCCCTCGGGCAGTGCTTTCCAGATCCTATCCACTCACTGTGTAAAAAAGTTTTTCCTCATGTCACCTCTGGTTCTTTTGCCAATCACCTTAAATCTATGACCTCTGATTCTTGACCCTTCCACCAATGGGAACAGTTTCTCTCTATCGACTCTGTCTAGACCCTTCATGATTTTGAATACCTCGATCAAATCTCCTCACAACCATCTCTGTTCCAAGGAGAACAACCCCAGCTTCTCCAGTCTATCCGCGTAACTATAGTCCCTCATCCGTGGAATCATTCTAGTAAATCTCTCTGCACCCTCTCTAAGGCCTTCACATCTTTCCTAAAGTGCGGTGCTCAGAACTGGACACAATACTCCAGTTGTGACCCAACCAGTGTTTTATAAAGGTTCATCATGACTTCCATACTTTTGTACATTATGCCTCTATTTATAAAGCCCAGGATCTCGTATGCTTTTTTAACTGCTTTCTCAACCTGCCCTGCCACCTTCAATGATTTGTGTTCATTTATCCCTAGATTTCTCTGTTTCTGTATCCCTTTTAGAATCGTGCCCTCTGGTTTATATTGCCTCTGCTCATTTTTCCTACTGAAATGTATCACTTTGCATTTTTCTGCGTTAAATTTCATCTGCCATGCCACCAACCTGTTTATATAAGATGAGTTTTATTTATAATTAGATGTTCTATCTATTCCTCAAAAAATCAATAATGTTCTTGAAATGTTGAGGTCAAGCGTTCATAGGTTTATTAAGCATACAGTACCTGCAATAATACTTAAACATACCCATAAAAATATAGTACTCAAAGCCACACCTGATGGTTGGGGACTCAAACAAGCTTAGCCTATAAGTTAACCTTGTCTTTTTGAATTCTAACTCTACAAACTGTCACTTTTTATACATTTCTCTCACCCCGACTACGTGACAATTCACACGTTTCTGCATTACTTGATTATAAAAAAACTTAAAATACAACTCCATATAAGGAGAATTTAATTGAATTTATTCCTTATCTATCATTTCAGTTGATAAGCAAGTTTCTTTGCCAACGAGGTTTGTTCCATTGGGCTAACAAGTAAGTCCCTTACTTCATTATCTTATCACTAATTTTGTTCTTGTTACTTTTAAGTGCTATTCCATCAAGTAAAACCTTTATTATAATTCTGTTTTTGATTCTGTACCATTCAGCACCCAATTAAAAGGATAATATTTACCCAGATGTTTTCCTTTTGCAGGACTAACTATTGTCCTTGCACCTATTATCGGTGATTACAGCTCCCTGAAACCACTATGCAATGATGCGTCTTTAATTAAGTTGCTCTCTAAGTTGCTGATTACCTAATATTGAAACTTACCAGTGCTGTCGGGTCAGACTCAGTACAAATGTTCAATGGTTACTACTTTAAAATTGAATCATACTTCTCGACTTAACAAACAAAGGCTAAAGGCTAATATTACTACAATATAAAGAAAAATCAATAGCAGGATTATACTAGCAGGCTTCAAATCAATCTGATTAACTCTTTCCCTAAACTGCACGCTGTTAAAATTTGGGAAAAGTAGTTGGCTGAAGCCTGCTCTGGGCCGTTGTTACGTCCACAACAAAAGGTGTAGGTAAGTTGGACAGCATTTTAAAGGCTATGATATCAAAGTTTGTGAAAGTGAAGTCCTATTTACAACATTAAAAGACAAATAGAAGACATGCCTTACTCTCTTTTGTTTCTCACATGACGTGAGAAAGAAGAGATAAAGATATGCAGAATGGCTGCCATATAGCAAGCAAAAGCACACTGATTTTTCTCAGTAGATAAAAATATACAAGGATAATACAGAGACTAAAATAGAATCAGGTACAACAGTGGGGAAGCAAAAGTATAGTGCTTTGATGGAACAGTAGCATTATTCATGGTGATTGAAGAAAATGAAAAGGCAGATAAGAGCAGAGGCATGAGTCCGACATAGCATCGGCATTGAATTGTTCCTTGTAATGGAACTCCCCACCAGGAGAAGTGCACGTTCTAAGTGCATGTTGATGATTACTATTGTTAATTCTTAGGTGAAGAAATGAAAGCCAAGTTCTTCATGCATGGCTTTGGCATTAATGGATTACTTTTTTTTATATCTAGTTTTTCATTTATTTCCCCCTCTTTATTTAATGTATTTATCCCCAATTACTCCTTGTCACATTTTGCCTTAAGAGAATGAACGTATGGCCATGCGCCTCAGACACTGTGGCCATTTGCATGACCTCTATCAATATTATTCTATGGATGAAACCGTAGGAGATACTGAAGTCCAAACTGAATTGAAATCTCTTGCTAACTTCTCTCCTCTCTGGTGATTAGGCACTTCAGCTCCATCCCACCTATCACCTTGAGATTGACATTGACAGTGAAGGCCCTGAACAAGGGAGCTCTGACGTTCAGAGTCCCCAACCACAGCCCTGCCTCCTTCTTATAACAATGACATTATAAAGGATGAACAGAGGATATTTGTAGAGCCATCATTGAAACATGTCGGGACCCATATATGTCTGGGGTGAAAGGGAATAGGAAGGCAGAAAGCAGGTTGTCACTGCATAGTAGTGGGCCTAGGACAAAGTGGGGTCTGGGGCTTGAGCAAGGAGGTTAAGGTGAGAGGTATTAGGAAGAAAGTGCTTAGCTGTAGAGTAATTAATGGGCTGGGAGCATGGAGATTAGTCTTGGGATTCAGTTATTTCATTTATGGTCACATGTTTAGCACAGACATCATAAATAAATATGATAAAATTGCTCTACAAATATCCAATCAAATTCTGATTATTCCAATTTATACATTAGAAAATCTTGTGTTGGTCACACACTTCCTGTTCATAAACCTTACTTCATGTTGTCATGATTTTTGGTCAAGCTTTTCTGTTAATATTTACCATTGTAAATTGCAATGCCAATTCAATTTTGCCATGTCAACTGTCACATAGATTGATGATTCAAATGTCTAGGAAAAAGGAGAGAGGAAATGGAGCAGAGACTAGACCATGTTTAGAAAGTGTAGCAGAGGTCATGTCGTACTTGGGGAGTGGAGTAGAGGGAGCCCTCTTTTGACATGTTATTTTCCTTGTTCACATGCAAAAGTCAACCAACCAAGAGAAGGAAAAGTAAGGTTTCTGGGCAGAGTTCAACTGGGCAGATCAATGAAGCATTGGGGGGGGTTCTTGAGATTGCGGATATCCATAAGGCTTGATTTGGTGTATTGACCAATACAAGGAAACATGTTGGAGGATGATGGTGTGAAGGATTGGAGCTCCATCTTGTTTAAAATCGCAAAAGACTCTATAGAGCTGATAATATGGTCTGTGGTGCCCAAAATGCTGCTGTAGCCAGTGTTTTGCACTATTGGGCATGGATGCCTGAGGCCTACACCATATTCAATCCGTGCTGTATATAGCAATGAAGCTCAGAAGCAATTCAAATGCTTTGAGTCCATGTATGCACCATGTGCAAGGTTCATCGAGGCTCGTCCCTATAGAAAGGAGGGCGAAAACATCTATATCCTGAGTACCTAAGCAGCACTCCAGACACCAGGCACCGGTTTGAAATGAGTGCTTAAAGAGGGGATTTGTGAAAAATTGCACCAGTAATTGCTGGCTGACCTTTTCCTCCATATAGGACCATGCCGATATAGTAGGGTCTCTTGTCTCATGACCCCCAAATCCCAATCAGATTGCATATTTCTTGTGGAAGTCATTGTAGAGCCCCAAAAAAGAAACATCTTTAAGGGCTTCTTTTTTTTTTATTCGTTCACGGGATGTGGGCGTTGCTGGTGAGGCCAGCATTTATTGCCCATCCCTAATTGCCCTCGAGAAGGTGGTGGTGAGCCGCCTTCTTGAACCGCTGCAGTCCATGTGGTGACGGTTCTCCCACAGTGCTGTTAGGAAGGGAGTTCCAGGATTTTGACCCAGCGACAATGAAGGAACGGCGATATATTTCCAAGTCGGGATGGTGTGTGACTTGGAGGGGAACGTGCAGGTGGTGTTGTTCCCATGCGCCTGCTGCCCTTGTCCTTCTAGGTGGTAGAGGTCGCGGGTTTGGGAGGTGCTGTCGAAGAAGCCTTGGCGAGTTGCTGCAGTGCATCCTGTGGATGGTGCACACTGCAGCCACAGTGCGCCGGTGGTGAAGGGAGTGAATGTTTAGGGTGGTGGATGGGGTGCCAATCAAGCGGGCTGCTTTATCTTGGATGGTGTCGAGCTTCTTGAGTGTTGTTGGAGCTGCACTCATCCAGGCAAGTGGAGAGTATTCCATCACACTCCTGACTTGTGCCTTGTAGATGGTGGAAAGGCTTTGGGGAGTCAGGAGGTGAGTCACTCGCCGCAGAATACCCAGCCTCTGACCTGCTCTTGTAGCCACAGTATTTATATGGCTGGTCCAGTTTAGTTTCTGGTCAATGGTGACCCCCAGGATGTTGATGGTGGGGGATTCGGCGATGGTAATGCCGTTGAATGTCAAGGGGAGGTGGTTAGACTCTCTCTTGTTGGAGATGGTCATTGCCTGGCACTTGTCTGGCGCGAATGTTACTTGCCACTTATGAGCCCAAGCCTGGATGTTGTCCAGGTCTTGCTGCATGCGGGCTCGGACTGCTTCATTATCTGAGGGGTTGCGAATGGAACTGAACACTGTGCAGTCATCAGCGAACATCCCCATTTCTGACCTTATGATGGAGGGAAGGTCATTGATGAAGCAGTTGAAGATGGTTGGGCCAAGGACACTGCCCTGAGGAACTCCTGCAGCAATGCCCTGGGGCTGAGATGATTGGCCTCCAACAACCACTACCATCTTCCTTTGTGCCAGGTATGACTCCAGCCACTGGAGAGTTTTCCCCCTGATTCCCATTGACTTCAATTTTACTAGGGCTCCTTGGTGCCACACTCGGTCAAATGCTGCCTTGATGTCAAGGGCAGTCACTCTCACCTCACCTCTGGAATTCAGCTCTTTTGTCCATGTTTGGACCAAGGCTGTAATGAGGTCTGGAGCCGAGTGGTCCTGGCGGAACCCAAACTGAGGATCGGTGAGCAGGTTATTGGTGAGTAAGTGCCGCTTGAGAGCACTGTTGACGACACCTTCCATCACTTTACTGATGATTGAGAGTAGACTGATGGGGCGGTAATTGGCCAGATTGGATTTGTCCTGCTTTTGTGTGGACAGGACATACCTGGGCAATTTTCCACATTGTCGGGTAGATGCCAGTGTTGTAGCTGTACTGGAACAGCTTGGCTAGAGGCGTAGCTAGTTCTGGAGCACAAGTCTTCAGCACTACAGCTGGGATGTTGTCGGGGCCCATAGCCTTTGCTGTATCCAGTGCACTCAGCCGTTTCTTGATATCACGTGGAGTGAATCGAATTGGCCGAAGACTGGCTTCCGCGATGGTGGGGATATCGGGAGGAGGCTGAGATGGATCATCCACTCGGCACTTCTGGCTGAAGATGGTTGCAAACGCTTCAGCCTTGTCTTTTGCACTCACGTGCTGGACTCCGCCATCATTGAGAATGGGGATGTTTGCAGAGCCTCCTCCTCCCGTTAGTTGTTTAATTGTCCACCACCATTCACGACTGGATGTGGCAGGACTGCAGAGCTTTGATCTGATCCGTTGGTTGTGGAATCGCTTAGCTCTGTCAATAGCATGTTGCTTCCGCTGTTTAGCATGCATGTAGTCCTGCGTTGTAGCTTCACCAGGTTGGCACCTCATTTTTAGGTACGCCTGGTGCTGCTACCTGGCATGCTCTTCTACACTCCTCATTGAACCAGGGTTGATCCCCTGGCTTGTTGGTAACGGTAGAGTGAGGAATATGCCGGGCCATGAGGTTACAGATTGTGCTGGAATACAATTCTGCTGCTGCTGATGGCCCACAGCACCTCGTGGATGCCCAGTTTTGAGCTGCTTGATCTGTTCTGAATCTATCCCATTTTGCACGGTGGTCGTGCCACACAACACGTTGGATGGTGTCCTCAGTGCGAAGACGGGACTTCGTCTCCACGAGGACTGTGGCGGTGGTCACTCCTACCAATACCGTCATGGACAGATGCATCTGCAACAGGTAGATTGGTGAGGACGAGGTCAAGTAAGTTTTTCCCTCGTGTTGGTTCGCTCACCACCTGCCGCAGGCCCAGTCTGGCAGCTATGTCCTTCAGGACTCGGCCAGCTGTGGTGCTACCAGAGCCACTCTTGGTGATGGACATTGAAGTCCCCCACCCAGAGTACATTCTGTGCCCTTGCTACCCAACATGGAGGAGGACTGATTCATCAGCAGGAGGTTTCCTTGCCCATGTTTGACCTGATGCCATGAGGTCCAGAGTCAATGTTGAGGACTCCCAGGGCCACTCCCTCCTCACATGTATATCACTGTACCACCACCTCTGGTGGGTCTGTCCTGCCAGTGGGACAGGACATCCCCAGGGATGGTGATGGAAGAGTCTGGGACATTGGCTGAAAGATATGATTCTGTAAGTATGGCTATTGCTTGACTAGTCTGTGGGACAGCTCTCCCAATTTTGGCACAAGTCCCCAGATGTTAGTAAGGAGGACCTTGACAGGGTCGACTGGGCTTGGTGTTTTGCCGTTGTCGTGTCCGGTGCCTAGTGGTCCGTCCGGTTTTATTCTCATTATGTCTTTTCGTAGCGAGATTTTACAACTGAGTGGCTTGCTCGGCCATTTCAGAATCAACCACATTGCTGTGGGTCTGGAGTCACATATAGGCCAGACCGGGTAAGGACGGCAGGTTTCCTTCCCTAAAGGACATTAGTGAACCAGATGGGTTTTTATGACAATCCGGTAGCTTCATGGCCACCATTACTGATACTAGTATTTTAATTCCAGATTTTTATTTAATTAATTGAATTTAAATTCGCCAGCTGCCATGGCGGGATGTGAACTCATGACTCTGGATTTTAGTCCAGGCCTCTGGATTACTAGCCCAGTAACATAACCACTATGCTACCGTATCATTACAACAGTGACTTTATCAGCTGGCACCCAATAACTTACTCCTGTGACATCTCCTAGCACTTCATGCAATAAATGCGAGAAAATATTTAAATTAGCTGACCTTGCATCACAGGGTAAGGTTAATTTGAAATCCTGTCGGCATGGCCAGTGCCTGATGCATAGTAGTCCTAACACCTATATTTTTTATATTTCTTTATGGGAATTGTTTGTTTGGCAGTCCTGTGACAAGTTTAAAATATCTTCTTATTTTCTGGAAGATTTTCTTGTATTTCTGTGGTGAGTGGAATATGCATTCCCTCGGTCGTGTGCATTTCAAAAGAGGGTGGGTCAACTCTAATGTGCATTGTTTAACAAGTAGCACAGATGACTGCTATTAACAATGCTGATCAGCCCACCAGGGGAAAGCAATCACTCTGTCCTTGTTTCACAGGTAAATATTATATCAAACATTTCTTTTGTCTTTGAGATTTAGTTTTAATTCACTGCTTTATTTAATTGTGAAAAGCAACTTTTGAAATGCCTTTTGTCTTAGTTTGGATTTCACATCGGAAAGTGAATATAACTGATATCAATCTAGGCTTTTAAGTGAATTTCTGCTTCATTAAGTTGCTGATGAGATGGGGCCCACGGAACACATTATGAAACATCTAATTTTTCATCATGCAAAAAGCTTCAAACTAACGAAAGAAAGACTTGCATTTATACAGCACCTTTCGTGATATCCCAAAGCACTTTACAGCCAATGAAGTACTTTTGAAGTGTAGTCACTGTTGTAATGAAGGAAACACAGCAGCCAATTTGTGCACAGCAAGGTCCCATAAACAGCAGTGTGATAATGACCAGATCATCTGTTTTTGGTGGTGTTGATTAAGGGACAAATATTGGCCAGGGCACTGAGGAGAACTCCCTTGCTCTTTTTTTAAATTTGTTCATGGGATGTGGACGTCGCTGGCAAGTCCAACATTTATTGCCCATCCCTAATTGCCCTTGAGAAGATGGTGGTGAGCCGCCTTCTTGAACCGCTGCAGTCCGTGTGGTGATGGTTCTCCCACAGTGCTGTTAGGAAAGGAGATCCAGGATTTTGACCCAGCGACGGTGAAGGAACGGCGATATATTTCCAAGTCGGGATGGTGTGTGACTTGGAGGGGAACGTGCAGGTGGTATTGTTCCCATGTGCCTGCTGCCCTTGTCCTTCTAGGTGGTAGAGGTCGCAGGTTTGGGAGGTGCTGTTGAAGAAGGCTTGGCGAGTTGCTGCAGTGCATCCTGTGGATGGTACACACTGCAGACACAGTACACCGGTGGTGAAGGGAGTGAATGTTTAGGGTGGTGGATGGGGTGCCAATCAAGCGGGCTGCTTTGTCCTGGATGGTGTCGAACTTCTTGAGTGTTGTTGGAGCTGCACTCATCCAGGCAAGTGGAGAGTATTCCATCACACTCCTGACTTGTGCCTTGTAGATGGTGGAAAGGCTATGGGGAGTCAGGAAGTGAGTCACTCGCCGCAGAATACCCAGCCTCTGACCTGCTCTTGTAGCCACAGTATTTATATGGCTGGTCCAGTTAAGTTTCTGGTCAATGGTGACCCCCAGGATGTTGATGGCGGAGGATTCGGCGATGGTAATGCCATTGAATGTCAAGGGGAGGTGGGTGGATTCTCTCTTGTTGGAGATGGTCATTGCCTGGCACTTGTCTGGCATGAATGTTACTTGCCACTTATCAGCCCAAGCCTGGATGTTGTCCAGGCCTTGTTGCATGCGGGCACGGACTGCTTCATTATCATAGGGGTTGCGGATGGAACTGAACATTGTGCAATCATCAGCGAACATCCCCATTTCTGACCTTATGATGGAGGGAAGGTCATTGATGAAGCAGCTGAAGATGGTTGGGCCTAGGACACTGCCCTGAGGAACTCTTGCAACAATGTCCTGGGGCTGAGATGATTGGCCTCCAACAACCACTATCATCTTCCTTTGTGTTAGGTAAGACTCCAGCCACTGGAGAGTTTTCCCCCTGATTCCCATTGACTTCAATTTTACTAGGGCTCCTTGGTGCCACACTCGGTCAAATGCTGCCTTGATGTCAAGGGCAGTCAGTCTCACCTCACCTCTGGAATTCAGCTCTTTTGTCCATGTTTGGACCAAGGCTGTAATGAGGTCTGGAGCCGAGTGGTCCTGGTGGAACCCAAACTGAGCATCGGTGAGCAGGTTATTGGTGAGTAAGTGCCGCTTGATAGCACTGTCGACGACACCTTCCATCACTTTGCTGATGATTGAGAGTAGGCTGATAGGGCGGTAATTGGCCGGATTGGATTTGTCCTTTTTGTGGACAGGACATAGCTGGGCAATTTTCCACATTGTCGGGTAGATGCCAGTTTTGTAGCTGTACTGGAACAGTTTGGCTGGAGGCGCGGCTAGTTCTGGAGCACAGGTCTTCAGCACTACAGCCGGGATGTTGTCGGGGCCCATAGCCTTTCCTGTATCCAGTGCACTCAACCATTTCTTGATATCACGTGGAGTGAATCGAATTGGCTGAAGACTGGCTTCTGTGATGGCGGGGATATCGGGAGGAGGCTGAGATGAATCATCCACTTGGCACTTCTGGTTGAAGATGGATGCAAACGCTTCAGCCTTGTCTTTTGTACTCATGTGCAGGACTCCGCCATCATTGAGGATGGGGATGTTTACAGAGCCTCCTCCTCCCGTTAGTTGTTTAATTGTCCACCACCATTCATGACTGGATGCGGCAGGACTGCAGAGCTTTGATCTGATCCGTTGGTTGTGGAATTGCTTAGCTCCATCTATAGCATGTTGCTTCTGCTGTATAACATGCATGTAGTCCTGAGTTGTAGCTTCACCAGGTTGGCACCTCATTTTTAGGTATGCCTGGAGCTGCTCCTGGCATGCTCTTCCACACTCCTCATTGAACCAGGGTTGATCCCCTGGCTTGTTGGTAATGGTAGAGTGAGGAATATGCCGGGTCATGAGGTTACAGATTGTGCTGGAATACAATTCTGCTGCTCCTGATGGCCCACTGCCCCTCATGGATGCCCAGTTTTGAGCTGCTCGATCTGTTCTGAATCTATCCCATTTAGCATGGTGGTAGTGCCACACAACGCGTTGAATGGTGTCCTCAGTGTCAAGATGGGACTTCATCTCCACGAGGACTGTGGCGTTGGTCACTCTTACCAATACTCTCATGGACAGATGCATCTGCGACAGGTAGATTGGTGAGGACGAGGTCAAGTAGGTTTTTCTCCTCGTATTGGTTCACTCACCACCTGCCGCAGGCCCAGTCTGGCAGCTATGTCCTTCAGGACTCGGCCAGCTCGGTCAGTAGTGGTGCTACCGAGCCACTCTTGGTGATGGACATTGAAGTCCCCCACCCAGAGTACATTCTGTGCCCTTTCCACCCTCAGTGCTTCCTCCAAGTGGTGCTCAACATGGAGGAGGACTGATTCATCAGCTGAGGGAGGGCGGGAGGTGGTAATCAGCAGGAGGTTTCCTTGCCCACGTTTGACCTGATGCCATGAGATTTCATGGGGTCCAGAGTCAATGTTGAGGACTCCCAGGGCCACTCCCTCCTGACTGTATACCACTGTACCGCCACCTCTGGTGGGTCTGTCCTGCCAGTGGGACAGGACATACCCAGGGATGGTGATGGAAGAGTCTGGGACGTTGGCTGAAAGGTATGATTCTGTGAGTATGGCTATGTCAGGCTGTTGCTTGACTAGTCTGTGGGACAGCGCTCCCAATTTTGGCACAAGTCCCCAGATGCTAGTGAGGAGGACTTTGCAGGGTCGACTGGGCTTGGTTTGCCTTTGTCGTGTCCGGTGCCTAGTGGTCTGTCCGGTTTTATTCTTATTAAGACTTTTTTTAGCGAGATTGTACAACTGAGTGGCTTGCTAGGCCATTTCAGAGGGCAATTAAGAATCAACCACATTGCTGTGGGTCTGGAGTCACATATTGGCCTGACCAGGTAAGGACGGCAGGTTTCCTTCCCTAAAGGACATTAGTGAACCAGATGGGTTTTTACGACAATCCGGTAGTTTCATGGCCACCATTACTGATACTAGTTTTTTTATTCCAAATTTTATTTAATTAATTAAATTTAAATTTCCCAGCTGCTGTGGTGGGATTTTAGTTCATAACTCTGGATTATTAGTCCAAGCCTACTGGATTATTAGTCCAGTAACATAACTACAATGCTACCGTACTGAAATAGCAACATAGGATCTTTTACATCCACCTGAGAGGACAGACAGGGCCTCAGTTTAGCGTCTCATCCGAAAGACGGCACCTCCAACAGTGTAGCACTCCCTCAGCTATGCACTGGAGCGTCTGCTTAGATTACGTGCTCAGGTCTCTGGAGTGGGACTTAAGCCCATAACTTTCTGACTCAGAAGAAAGAGTGCTACCAACTGAGCCACAGCCGACGCAGAAACTAAAAGAGTTTGCTCTGAGATCCATGAGAATCTTGGTATATTTTATTATTTTGAAATAAGGATTGTGCTGTCAGTCGCTGGGTCAAAATCCTGGAACTCCCTTCCTAACAGCACTGTGGGAGAACCTTCACCACACGGACTGCAGCGGTTCAAGAAGGCGGCTCACCACCACCTTCTCAAGGGCAATTAGGGATGGGCACTAAATGCCGGCCTCGCAGCACCGCCCACATCCCATGAACGAATAAAAAAAAATCTCAGTGCCTTACTCTTATTGACGTTAAGTCACACTGCCTTATATATACTCATATGGGAGCAGGATCCAGGAGTATAGCAGTCAAATTTCCTTGCAATCTGGACCAGATCTCTGTGCCTTAAACATGTGCACTTTAAAAAAATAATTGTTCCTGTGATGTGCGCAACATGGACAAGTCAGTATTTATTGCCCATCATTAGTTGCAATGGAGGCATTAAGTGTCAACCACAAAGTGTGGGTCTGTGATCACATGTAGGCTAACTGGTTAAAGGTGGCAGATTCTCTTCTGTGAAGAAGATTGTAAACAATTTTACAACACCAAGTTATAGTCCAGCAATTTTATTTTAAATTCACAAGCTTTCGGAGGCTTCCTCCTTCCTCAGGTGAACGATGTGAAACATCGTTCACCTGACGAAGGAGGTAGCCTCCGAAAGCTTGTGAATTTAAAATAAAATTGCTGGACTATAACTTGGTGTTGTAAAATTGTTTACAATTGTCAACCCCAGTCCATCACCGGCATCTCCACATCGTGAAGAAGATTAGTGAACTTATGACAATCTGGTAGCATTCATAGTCAATTTTTTTGCTGCTAACCCACAAATTACCAAATTTATTGAGTTCATTTTCACAGCTTCCTATGGTGAGAATTAAAGTTATGATAGCTAGTTTACTAGTCCAGTACCGTAACCACTAGGTTCCCACATGTGTTTTTTTCAATTGCTGAAGGACCTAAGTTAACAAACGGGTATCCTGAGGCAGCTCACCAGCTTTGACCCACAGGAATGTTGGCCGGATGGGATGCCACAGGTAGGTCCAGAGGGCAGGGAGGCAAGGCCCAGGGGTGGGTGAGCCCAGGCTGGCAGTGGCCTACAGTATTTTTGTGGAGCCCGGAGGTGCACTCCTTCACCAAAAAAAACAATAATTTCAGCTTACCTTTTCAGATCCTCTTCAGCTCTATCGCCCGTGGAAATAATCAAAGAGTGCACTGCACATGCTCTGACCAGTTCCAACCTAAAATAGCAATCAGGGTCCTATGTACATCATAGGACCTCAATTTGCATATTAAAAGGGGTCTGCCACCAGAAACAGGCTGCGTTTAGGGTGCCCAGTGTTAGGCCCCTTTCAAAATGTCACCGACCGCATCGTCAGGATTAATGGGGCAATAATTTCGATCACAATTTTGAAGCCTGGCATGCCAGATTGGAGAGGGCTGTCTTTTCCTCCCTCCAAATGATTAGGTCTGGGTGCAGATAACTATTTCATGGGGCTTCATTGATGTCCTTGGTATCATTAGATCTGCTTTCCCACAGATCTGTAGCAGTGTGGAAACAGTGACAATTGCTAGTGGCATGGAAGGAAAAGGCATGCATAATTCTGCTTTCTGTCAGCATGACACCATATTCCAGTCCTCCCATCAGCCTCCTTCATTGCCTGCACATGTGGCCAAAAGGATACAGGGCCAGGCTACCAATGCAGCCACACAAGACGTGCAGCCTAAAGCAGGTCCATCTCAGGACCTAGCTGGCATTAGATCATGGCTACTTTAGTCCCAAGAGGCTCCTAGAGGATGCAACAATCAGTCAATCAACATAGATGTATTAGACGTAGGTTTAAGAGCTCATACCTCACACTGACACTAAATAGAAGCAGGGCGGTAAGAAGCACTAAGCCTACACACAGTTTAGGTTTTCATTAAATTATGGTTGCACTGTTCATGGAGACATTGTTCTTCGTGAGGTTTGGAAGTTGCTAAGACCATAAGAGATAGGAGCAGGAGTAGGCCATTCGGCCCCTCGAGCCTGCTCCGCTATTCAATGAGATCATGGCTGATCTGATTTTTACCGCAACTCCACTTTCCTTCTTTTCCCCATATCCTTTGACTCCCTTGCCTATCAAAAATTTGTCTAACACAGCCTTGAATGTATTCAATGACTCAGCCTCCACAGCTTTTTGGGGTAAAGAATTCCAAAGATTCACGACCCTCTGGGAGAAGAAATTCCACCTCATTTCTGTCATAAATGGGCGACATACAGGTGCAGCAGGTAATCCGGAAGGCAAGCGGAATATTGGCCTTTATTTCTAGGGGGATGGAGTATAAAAGCAGGGAAGTCATGCTACAACTGTACAGGGTATTATGACTTCCTGTACAGTTGTACAGTTTTAGATTCCCCCATGAGGGGTAACCTCCTATCAGCATCTACCCTATTGAGTCCCCTCAGAATCTTGTATGTTTCAATAAGATCTCCTCTCATTCTTCTAAACTCCAATGAGTATAGACCCAACCTGTTCAATCTTTCCTCATAAGACAAACCTTCCATATCCAGAATCAACCTAGTGAACCTTCTCTGAACTGCCTCCAATGCAAGTATGTCCTTCCTTAAATAAGGGCACCAGAACTGTACGCAGTACTCCAGGTGTGGTCTCACCAGCACCCTGTACAGTTGTAGCATGACTTCCCTGCTTTTATACTCCATCCCCCTAGAAATAAAGGCCAATATTCCGTTTGCCTTCCAGATTACCTGCTGCACCTGTTTGTTGACTTTTTGTGTTTCATGTATGAGGACACCCAGATCCCTCTGTACCGCAGCATTTTGTAGGATTTCTCCATTTAAATTATATTTTGCTTTTTTATTTTTCATCCCAAAGTGGATGACTTCACATTTTCCCACATTATATTCCATCTGCCAAATTTTTGCCCGTTTGCTTAACCTGGCAATATCCCTTTGCAGACACTTTGGGCTCGATATTAGGAGGGAGGCGGGTTGGCAGCGGGGGTTACCTGGGCGTGTGGGTAACGCGCACAGTGAAATCGGGGTGCTCCGCATCCTAATTGAAGGCACTTACGTGTGCTTCCGGGTTTCCCATTCTAGACCTGCGCAGCGGGCGCACTGAGTGCCCGCATCACAGGCTGTCTGCAGGAGGAGCCCTATTTAAAGGGCCAGTCCTCCTGCAGCAAACAACCAAATTGGCAGCCCAAAGGCAAGGCTGCTCCAAGGTTCTCAGACTCCTCACTCCAGGTGCTGCTCAATGGGGTCAGGAGGAGGAGGAAAACGTTTTTCCCAGTGGACGGGAGGAAGTGGCCTGCCTCTGCCACCAAGAAGGTTTGGCTCGAGAACATAAGAAATAGGAGCAGGAGTAGGCCAATTGGCCCCTCGAGCCTGCTACGCCATTCAATAAGATCATGGCTGATCTGATCCTAACCTCAAATCTAAATTCATGTCCAATTTCCTACCCGCTCCCCGTAACCCCTAATTCCCTTTACTTCTAGGAAACTGTCTATTTCTGTTTTAAATTTATTTAATGATGTAGCTTCCACAGCTTCCTGGGGCAGCAAATTCCACAGACCTACTACCCTCTGAGTGAAGAAGTTTCTCCTCATCTCAGTTTTGAAAGAGCAGCCCCTTATTCTAAGATCATGCCCCCTAGTTCTAGTTTCACCCATCCTTGGGAACATCCTTACCGCATCCACCCGATCAAGCCCCTTCACAATCTTATATGTTTCAATAAGATCGCCTCTCATTCTTCTGAACTCCAATGAGTAGAGTCCCAATCTACTCAACCTCTCCTCATATGTCCACCCCCTCATCCCCGGGATTAACCGAGTGAGCCTTCTTTGTACTGCCTCAAGAGCAAGTATGTCTTTTCTTAAGTATGGACACCCAAAACTGTATGCAGTATTCCAGGTGCGGTCTCACCATTACCTTATATAACTGCAGCAATACCTCCCTGTTTTTTTATTCTATCCCCCTAGCAATAAAAGCCAACATTCCATTGGCCTTCTTGATCACCTGCTGCACCTGCACACTAACTTTTTGATTTTCTTGCACTAGGACCCCCAGATCCCTTTGTACTGCAGTACTTTCCAGTTTCTCGCCATTAAGATAATAACTTGCTCTCTGATTTTTCCTGCCAAAGTGCATAACCTCACATTTTCCAATATTGTATTGAGGTGGCAGAGGAGGTCACCAGCAGTAGTAACATCTCCCGAACCTGGGTCCAGTGCAGGAAGCGCTTTAATTACCTAACCAGGTCAGCCAAAATGAATATACTTACGCATTCTCCCACACTCTGTCTTCCACATCACCTCCACCACCACACAGCTGCTTCTGCACTGCCACCACAACGGTCTCGCATCACTCCTCACATCCACTCAACTATCATCCTCATCTTGCCTGCACTTACTCACCGCCCCAGTTCCCATTTGAACACTATCACGCAACCCAATCCTCATACAATCTCATGACTATGTCTCACATGCACCCTTCCATGCATCTCCCTCACGGTCACCTCCACGCACACTAATGCATGCAGCGGGTCACTATGCAACCATCACTCAATCACGTCTCTCTGTGTTTTGCCTTGATAGGAGAAGAGATGCCAGAAGGCCCAGGAGAGGGATGATGGCGAAAGGGGACATGGAAGTGGGGACGCCACTCAAAGTGCTTCCACATCTCACCCATTGCCCCCCTCTCAACCAGTACCCGCAGTGCTGCCTCCTCTCCAGGTGTTAGTGTCTGCCCCTGCACAGGTGCAGGTGGAGCAGTCTTTGGAGGGGTCCTTACAGGCACCGAAACCCAGAGAGCTTCCTCGCAAAGCATCTCATCGGTCAGGGCATGGACAACATAAAAATTTGTTATCACCACTACTGCCACGTCTTTGTAAATCTTGTCTGGTTTGTGCAATAATGCCATTTTCCTGAGGATCACCATGAAGATCCACACCTGATGCCACCCATTGTGTCACTGCAGCGTGGGTGTAGGTGTATTTGCAAAGCTCTTTTGTGCAAACGACTGAGAGATGCCAGCGATGTCCCCGGTGGCACCCTGGAAGTTGTTGAGGGCAATGATGACTTTGACAGCGACAGGTAAGAAGATGGTGCTTGGGCCAGCCGAGAGCAGCTCGGCATCAAGGAGGCTGCAGATGTCCACGACTACATGTCGAGTGACTCTGAGCCTCCATGTTCACTGCCCCTCAGAGAGGTCCAGGAAGCTGAGCCTTGGTCTGTAGACCCTGTGGTGAGGGTAGTGCCTTCTGTGACGCATCTCTCTCTGCGGTTGCCCTCCCTCCTGCTGTGCAGGTGGATGTGTCACAGCACTGTGTTGTGGAGCTCCACGTGTCAGAGGTGGACGGCGTATCCGGCGAGGCTGGTGAAGCTGTTCGTCCTCCGAGGAGGTCATGACTGCAGATATGGCGGCCCCCACCCAGAAGATGTATGTTTGAGGGGGTCCGCAAGGTAGGTAAATGTGTCCGCACACCGGGGTTGAGGTTGCAAGTTTGTGATTTTTTGTGTTAGGAGGAGGGTGGTGGAGGCCAAACTTTGTCCCAAGTGACAGAGTGGCCTCCTGCAATGAGTGAGGGTCTCCCCCCTCACCTGTCAAATGGATCTTTGCAGCTGCCACAGGCTGACAGCTGCAACACGTCCATTTCAACTGGAAGTGTTTCCCACAGTATGGGAAACAGTCCCAGTTGTCAATAAAATCCCACCCCTCCTCACATATTCACTTAATCAGGTCTGTTAATGACCTGAAATACCAAGGTAAATACTGTTAAGTGGCACCCCGCTGGCTTTAATTGCCTGCGGGATTCCCACATGCAGGGGCTGTGGCGCACATCGGCGAGTCAGTGGGGAACCCGGAAGTGGGCGGGTTGGAGCCGGGCTCCCGACCCGCTCCGGGATTCCCCGATTTTCGGAGCGCCCCCGCCAGGAACGCACCTGATAGCGGGTGCTAAAATGATGCCCAATGTGTCTCCCCTTGCCCTCAGACTGTGCAGGGTGCTTGCAAATTTGCTAATGATTGTAAGCCTAAGCTTTCCTTAGTTGACCTGATACATCCTCTGGGTGATTGAGACCACAATGACATGCAGTGCACCCTCTTTCCATGCACTTTGCGCAGTTCACCTATGTGGGCCAATTCAGGGCTACTGTTCTCTGCCACATTTGCTCCAGCAGAACCTCTTCAGGCACATCAGTAAACCTGAATGCTCCGCTCGGCATTTGCTTTATGCTCCTGATTTGGACAATTTCTGCCTCCAGAAACGCTCTCTTCTTTAAACTGCTGCCGCAAGCCTTTGAGTCCCAGCAGCAACATTGGATATCCCACATCTAAACAGTGAGCTCCCAAGGAAGATTTGGTGGGATCCTCCATTCAGGTAGGTGCAAAGCCCACTCTGTTCCATTTGCACCTTTGCTGCAAACATGACAGGAAATTCCTGATTTTAAGTCATGATTTTACAAACTACAGCAAATACAGACGAGGACTACATGTTTCAAGGAGGATAATAAATATGACTTTGCATCAATCTATTCCAATGTTAAGGGGATTCATACTATTTATTTTTTATTGATTTATGAAAAGTCACATTTATTTTTAATAAATCCAAATGCAGAATGAAGCAGCTAGTCATGAAAGGTAATAGAGCAGAAAAACTGTATGGATTTAATTTTTCAAACAGAAATAAATGTTAGTTTCTTATTTATAATAAACTAAGACACGTTCATTCAAATTTCATTAATACGTGTAGTTTTCCCCTAAAGGCAAGAGTAGATAAGGCCAAAGTAAATTGAGTAGATTGCCTGAGAAATATGATTTTAACATTTAAAGACTTTCTAAGTGTTTTGTAGGCAAAGAATTTATTAGATTTATAGAAATGGATAAAGATCTATTCTAAACGTTATTAATCTGCCCTTATATATTTCTGGATACATCCCCATATGTCAGAATAATGTACAATTTCAGCTTCGACTAAAATAAGGAGCTCTGAACAAGATGAAGTCGCAAGCTCTGAATGCCACTGGGGAAGAAGCACATTGCTCCTTCAGAGGAACACATCTAGCAGCGTACCTGTTATAACTAGAAACTGAATAGAAATGTGTGCCGCAGGGATTAAATTGTTAGGTGACGCAATTTATGATAATTACATTTATGGCGCCAGTTGATTCTGAGGTGTTTTGTTTTAACTTTTGTTTTGTGAATCTTGTGCTCATCAGAAAAGGTGATGTTAGCACTGGGAAATAGAATGTTTCCCATTTCATTTTAAATCGTTGGGAGCGTACACCTGGATTCTCATATATGGTCCTGCTGGTTGAGGCGTGATTTTGTAAAATCAACCCTGCTGTGTCAACATTAAACATTGCCAGATTAGCGGAGTAAAGCTCCTTCTCTTGTGATCTGCCTCAGCCCCAACCTCAGAGATAGTTCTTTACTTTGTCATTGTGACATTTTTAATTTCCCTCACCGACCATCCCATGGCCTCTCTAACTGAGATGCCCTATTTGATTCATAATATAGCTAAATTAAGTGTAGCTTGGGCTGTGGGCTTATGGTTTGAGACCATCAAATTTAATTTCACAAAGGACCCAGGCATTCTGATGATTTTATGAAAACAAGGTTCAATTGCTTGACAATACTTAGGGAATAATTTTATTTGTCTGTGCTCCCGACATGGAGCCATACAAAGCAGGAGTACGTATTGGAAATTCAGGTGTGCAGTACCCGTGATTTTCCTACCATTCACGTTAAATGTCAAACCCAATGTACAAATTCAAAAGTTGCATTAAACTGGGAATATGAAATGATTGTATTGCTAACAAGCCAATGAGGTATCTATTTCCATGAAAGGCAGAAAAATGAAACCTAGGTAACTACAGACCCATTAGGTTTATATTGATAACTGGCAAAATAGTGGAATCGATCATTACGAGTACCAATATGAAATAATCTTTAAAGTGGTGGCCAATACAGTTTCAGAAAGGACAGTCTCCTTGCCCTTTTTCAGGAGGTGACATCCTAAGTTGTATAATATAATAAAGCTCGATTTCCATTAAGGCGTGATAAATCTCCAGTCAGGTTTCCGCCGCTGTCACAGCAAGGAAAAGGACCTAATCAAAGTCACAAATGACATCCGCTGTGACTGGTGCACTATCCCTCCTCATCATTCTTGACCTCTCTGCAGTCTTTGACATGGTCAACCACACCATCCTCCTCTGTTGTCCAGCTCTCGCTTGATTCAACCCTGACCTACCCAATTGTAGCCAAAGCATCACCAGCAATGGCTTCTCTTCCCACCCTCCCATCATTACCTCTGGAGTACAACAAGGATTTATTCCTCCTATTCCTATTCCCCATCTACAATCTGTCCCTCGGTAACAATATTTAAAGAAATGGGGTTAGGTTCGACATCAATGGCGCAGCTCTACCTCTCCACCACCTCGCTCGACCTCTCTATTATCTCTGTGTTGTCAGCCTGCTTGTCCAACATCCAGTTCTGGATGAGCCACAATTTCCACCAGTGAAACATTGGGAGGATTGAAGCCAATGTCTTCGCCCCCCCCTCACCACAAAGTCCATTCCCTTGCCACTGATTCTATTCCCCTTCTTGGCCATTGTCTCAAGCTGAAAGCAACTGTTTGCTTACTGTTGGCTCAGTGTCATTCTTTGTCTGATTACACTTCTGTGGAGTGCCTTTTGGCGTTTTCCTACATTAAAGGCACTATATAAATGCAAGTTGTTGTACATCCCCAAAAAAGTCTCTTGTGTAGCACTTTATCAAATGCTTTTTGAAAGTTCAAATATACTACATTTACTGAATTCCCTTTGTCTAGATACTTGGTCATTTGCTCAAAGAATTTGATAAAATTAGCCAAGTGCTAACTTGCCTTTACAAATCTATGTTGACTTTCCCTGGTTAGCTGTGTTTTTTTTAAGCGTGCCCTGACATACAATTTATGTTTTAAAAGAATTCTGGGAAATGATGCTTAGTGCCCCTGTTATTTCACCAATCAGTTTAGATGATCAACTTTAAGGCCAATTAACCATCGTAGAACTGTTTCCTTTTTAATATTAGTTGTTGATCCACATCTTCATCTTGCACTCGTATTGCCCTTATTTTATCCTTCTATGTAAACACAGAGACAAAGGCCCCGATTTTAGAATGGAAGCGGGTTGGCAGCGGGGGGGCGGGGGGGTAGAGAATGGGCACGTGGGTAACCCGACTAATAAAATATGCCCGTTACCCACACGATCGCAAATGAATTGGAGCCACGTAACACGGCTTCCGGGTTTGCAGTTGGAAAGCTGCTCAGCGGGCGGACTGTGCACCCGCATCAGAGGCTGTCAGCTGGAGGACCTCTATTTAAAGGGCCATTGCTCCAAAGGCTTTTGCTGGAGCAAAGACCCAGAAATCACTATGGAGCAGTGCAGGGGCAAGGCTGCTCCATAGTTCAGCGATACCTCACTGCAGCAGCCACTGGACGGGGTGAGGAGGAGGAGGGAAGTGTTTTACTCCGCGGACAGGAGAAAGTGCCCTGCCTCTGCTACCAAGAAGGCCTGGCTCAAGGTGGCAGAGGAGGTCACCAACAGCAGCAACATTTCCCACACCTGGATCCAGTGCAGGAAGCGCTTCAATGACCTAACTAGGTCAGCAGAAGTGAGTACACTCTCCGGCATTCCGTCTTCCACATCACCACCCGCACCCCCCAACTCATTCTGCACTGCCAACACTACTCTATCACATCACTCCTCACACCCACTTAAGGCTCATCCTCAAATTACCTGCACTTCCTCAGCACTTCCTCACCTCCCCATTAGTCACCCCAGCAGTACCACTCATCCCAATCCTCATCGAATGTGATGTCTCTGTCTCATACTCACTCTCTGATGCACCTCTTTCATGGTCAGCCTCACCCAAAGCAATGCATTCATCGGTTGGCCACTTCACCATCACTCATTCACACGTCTGTACTTTCTCCCCTTGTAGGAGAAGAAAGTGCAAAATGCACGGAAGAGGGCGAGGACTGGAGGGGGGCCACAACAAGTAGTGGTCCTCACAGATGCGGAGCAGGAGGCGCTGGAACTCAGCAGAACCCTCGAGTGCTTGTCCGTCAGGGACGCCAAGAAAGGCACCCCACAAACATCTGGTGACACAACTTTAACATTCATCACACACAATGTGAATTGACATTAATATGCCTTGCCATGTTGAACACCTCAGTATGCTCATCGCAACATGACACATCTGTGATGATGCTTAATGTTGCCATCTGTTCTCTTACAGGCCTTTTAACGACCGCAGTGACGGCAGAGGGCGATTCCTCCGAGGACCTGCCAGCATCTGAGGGCGCACCGTCACATCGAGTGACAGCAGCACATTTGCGAGGTACTGGAACAGGTGCTACACACACTCTCCACAATTGCGCAGAGGATGGAGGAGTCCAATTCCTGCATGAGTGGAATGGTGGCACAGGTACGGGAGGGAATCTCTGAGATAGTGTCGCAGGAACGTGAGCAACTGTCTGAGATAGTGTCGGACGCAACTGCTGAAATGCCTGAGATAGTGTCGCAGGTTAGTGGGGGAATGTCTGCGATGGAGAGAAGGCTAGCCTCTGTTAGCTTCAAGCACGGCTCACAAATGAGTCCATTCAGGCCCTAACAACGGTCGTTTGGACTCAGGGTGAACAACATTCTGCCGCCTTAGACAGGCTGACAGATACTTTAGAAGTGGCCTTACAAGGCATCGCACATGTCCATCACACTGTTCTCCAGCAGTGTGGTAGGGGTGATTGGGCCTGGTCCAGGAGAGGGATAATGGTGAAAGGGGACATGGAAGTGGAGACGCCACTGAAAGCGCTCCCACGATGCACCCGTTGCTCCCTTCTGAACCAGTACTCACAATGCTGCCTCCTCTCCGGGTGTCTGAGTCAGCCTCTGCACAGGTGCAGGTGGAGCAGTCTTTGGAGGGGCCCTCACGGGCACTGAAACCGAGAAGGCATGGACTGAAAGCATCTAAGCAGTCCGGCCATGGAGCAACCTGCCACTACCTCTGCTGCAGCCACAGGAGAAGCACCACGTAGAAGCGATAGGAAGAGAAAGGCTAAGGATTTGTGATCACGAAGGGTATGCACAAGGGTGTCTGACAGACTGTCATATTTTTCATTTATATTGGGCTTCTGTTAAAGTCATATTAAACGTTATCATTTTCACCACTACTGCCATGTCTTGCCCATTCTTGACTGGCTTTTGTGATAGGGCCCTTTCAGGAGGTTCACCATGAATGGTAACACTTGATGCCACCCATTGGATCACTTTACAGTGGGTGTATGTGTAGTTGCAGGACTGTTTTGTGCAAGGAGGAGTGGCGAGGCTGGTGATGTTGCTTGTCCTCGGATGTAGTGGTGAATTTCTTTTTTATTCGGTCACGAGATGTGGGCATCGCTGGCAAGGCCAGCATTTATTGCCCATCCCTAATTGCCCTTGAGAAGGTGGTGGTGAGCCGCCTTCTTGAACCGCTGCAGTCCGTGTGGTGAAGGTTCTCCCACAGTGCTGTTAGGTAGGGAGTTCCAGGATTTACACCCAGCGACGATGAAGGAACGGCGATATATTTCCAAGTCGGGATGGTGTGTGACTTGGAGGGGAATGTGCAGGTGGTGGTGTTCCCATGTGCCTGCTGCCCTTGTCCTTCTAGGTGGTAGAGGTTGCGGGTTTGGGAGTTGCTGTCAAAGAAGCCTTGGCAAGTTGCTGCAGTGCATCCTGTAGATGGTACAGATTGCAGTCACGGTGCGTCGGTGGTGAAGGGAGTGAATGTTTAGGGTGGTGGATGGGGTGCCAATCAAACGGGCTGCTTTATCTTGGATGGTGTCGAGCTTCTTGAGTGTTGTTGGAGCTGCACTCATCCAGGCAAGTGGAGAGTATTCCATCACACTCCTGACTTGTGCCCTGTAGATGGTGGAAAGGCTTTGGGGAGTCAGGAGGTGAGTCACTCGCTGCAGAGTACCCAGCCTCTGACCTGCTCTTGTAGCCACAGTATTTATGTGGCTGGTCCAGTTAAGTTTCTGGTCAATGGTGACCCCCAGGATGTTGATGGTGGGGGATTCGGCGATGGTAATGCCATTGAATGTCAAGGGGAGGTGGGTGGATTCTCTCTTGTTGGAGATGGTCATTGCCTGGCACTTGTCTGGCGCGAATGTTACTTGCCACTTATCAGCCCAAGCCTGGATGTTGTCCAGGTCTTGCTGCTTGCTTCGTTATCTGAGGGGTTGCGAATGGAACTGAACACTGTGCAACCATCAGTGAACATCCCTATTTCTGAACTTATGATGGAGGGAAGGTCATTGATGAAGCAGCTGAAGATGGTTGGGCCTCGGACACTGCCCTGAGGAACTCCTGCAGCAATGTCCTGGGGCTGAGATGATTGGCCTCCAACAACCACAATCATCTTCCTTTGTGCTAGGTATGACTCCAGCCACTGGAGAGTTTTCCCCCGCCGATTATCACTGACTTCAATTTTACTAGGGCTCCTTGGTGCCACACTTAATCGAATGCTGCCTTGATATCAAGGGCAGTCACTCTCACCTCACCTCTGGAATTCAGCTCTTTTGTCCATGTTTGGACCAAGGCTGTAATGAGGTCTGGAGCCGAGTGGTCCTGACAGAACCCAAACTGAGCATCGGTGAACAGGTTATTGGTGATGATACAAAGATGGGAGGGAAAGTAGAGAGTGAGGAGGACATAAAAAACCTGCAAGGGGATATAGACAGGCTGGGTGAGTGGGCGGAGATTTGGCAGATGCAATATAATATTGGAAAATGTGAGGTTATGCACTTTGGCAGGAAAAATCAGAGAGCAAGTTATTTTCTTAATGGCGAGAGACTGGAAAGTACTGCAGTACAAAGGGATCTGGGGGTCCTAGTGCAAGAAAATCAAAAAGTTGGTATGCAGGTGCAGCAGGTGATCAAGAAAGCCAACGGAATGTTGGCTTTTATTGCTAGGGGGATAGAATATAAAAACAAGGAGGTATTGCTGCAGTTATATAAGGTATTGGTGAGACCGCACCTGGAATACTGCATACAGTTTTGGTCTCCATACTTAAGAAAAGACATACTTGCTCTCGAGGCAGTACAAAGAAGGTTCACTCGGTTAATCCCGGGGATGAGGGGGCGGACATATGAGGAGAGGTTGAGTAGATTGGGACTCTACTCATTGGAGTTCAGAAGAATGAGAGGCGATCTTATTGAAACATATAAGATTGTGAAGGGTCTTGATCGGGTGGATGCAGTAAGGATGTTCCCAAAGATGGGTGAAACTAGAACTAGGGGGCATAATCTTAGAATAAGGGGCTGCTCTTTCAAAACTGAGATGAGGAGAAACTTCTTCACTCAGAGGGTGGTAGGTCTGTGGAATTTGCTGCCCCAGGAAGCTGTGGAAGCTACATCATTAGATAAATTTAAAACAGAAATAGACAGTTTCCTAGAAGTAAAGGGAATTAGGGGTTATGGGGAGCGGGCAGGAAATTGGACATGAAGCTGAATTCGGATCGGTCAATGCCCTGTGGGTGGCGGAGAGGGCCCAGGGGCTGTGTGGCCGGGTCCTGCTCCGACTTCTTGTGTTCTTTAGATTTGTGGTTGGGATCAGATCAGCCATGATCTTATTGAATGGCGGAGCAGGCTCGAGGGGCCGATTGGCCTACTCCTGCTCCAATTTCTTATGTTCTTATGTTCTTATGTTCTTATGGTGAGTAAGTGCCGCTTGATAGCACTGTCGACGACACCTTCCATCACTTTGCTGATAATTGAGAGTAGACTGATGGGGCAGTAATTGGCCGGATTGGATTTGTCCTGCTTTTTATGGATGCAGTCATCGCGCCCCCCATCCTGATGGTGTCAGTTTGAGGGGGTCCCAAAAGTTGGTAAATATGTGTGAACAGAAGAATTCTGAGTGGAAACTCAGAATTTTCAGTGAAAACACAAAGATCTCCCAGCCAAAAGTTTGTCTGAAAGAACTGAGTGCCCTGCTGCAATAACTCACCTTTTATCCCCATCTGTCCAACAAGTATCTGAATGTCCAACTGGCTGCTGGCTGAAACACGTCTGGTAGAACATGGACTGTTTCCCACAGCACGGAAAACATGCTGAGGATGTTTGAGAATCGGACCCCTGCCTCAATGAGCACAAAATTAATTACTTCAAGTACTTCAAGTATCTAACTAACTGTCTTAACTGTCATCCCGCCGGTTTTAATTGCCAGCGGGACTTCTACATTCGTGAGGCGCACACCCAGACGCGCCTGTGGGGAATCCGGAAATCTGCGGGTTGGAGCCGGGTTCCGAACCCACTCGGGATTTCCCCGATTTTAGGAGCCCCCGATCCCCCCCCAACACACCCACACTAAAATCAAGCCCAAAATATTTGTTAAGTATTTTTGCCATTCTTTTATATTCTAGTATAAGATACTCTTGTTCGTCACTTAGTGGTCTTTTGCATGTGTGGCACCTTGAATTGTGGTGATCAGTTCCCTACCTTATGGGTGTGCACTGTTTGCATGACTGTTAATAATGTCGATCGATATAACAAGCCCCCAAATTAGTCTGCTTAACTAGTACCTCTTGTTTGCTAACTCTCGGTCAGAATCTTGTGGGGTGTGTGGGGAAATAATTTCAACTGGATATGAATCCAGGCTAGGAATGATCAAGGTGCCCCATCCATTTTTCAGTTCTGCTATTTAAACCTTTAATAATACCACGCTAATGATGGATGGGTATAGCTATATAACGAAATAAATATGTCACACTTGAACAAACAAGAGTTATTTTACCAAAATCCAGGAGAAGATCTTTCTTGAGCTATTTGTGTTCCTTAAGATAAAATTAAATGGCAAAATTAGACAAGACATCGTCCATCAATGCCATTCTCCTTCAGTTAATCTTGAATCTTTTTAATATACTGTCACATGATGAATGGCCTGTAAAGATTTGTTTCTCTAAGTGATGCCCGAAATATATTAGAAATCAAAAGTTTCCTTTACTGGTGAGAATTATTTTCAAAGTGCACTCTCTTGTCTGCTTGAAACTACAAGTTCAAAATTATTTGTATTTCTAAGATGTAACAAAGAAATGATTTCAGTCACACACATTGCACATGCAGTCATCAGAGCAGAAGCATCTATTTTCAATGAGTTCCAGTAAAGGCTTTTACCATTTTAGCATTTGTAGATATTGTATTGATATGAGTTTGTGACAGGTTGATTTATCATTTCAATGAACCAGTTTTGCTGACCTGACAACTATTAATGAAGCAAATGAGAAAACAGATAAGTGTCAATTGTTACACAGAAGTTGATTAATTTATGTATGTGACAGAAGCAAAGTGAGGGGAGTACAATCAGAAGCAGTACAATTAGCAAAATGGTGTCTATTATTTTATCCTATAGTATACTTTAGAAAATACAAATTTATTTATTTACTTATTTATGTTTGGTCAGCTGCGTGTCTGTTTAAGTCTCCATAACTAGCTACTGAGAATTCCATATCAATCTGTTTGCCTGATACAGAGTGCACTCTCTCTCCCCATGAGGACACATTTCATTTACTCTATTATCCAGAGAGCTTAGGTGCAGGAGAGCAGGGCCAAAGCTTAGAAACCCCCAAAATGCACACTTGAGATTAAACTGCTAAAAATGCTCAAATTCCCAATACAGAACATGGGCAAGCTGACTGCTGTTTGTCCAGCCTGGACTACCATACCTGTTAAGGCATTGACTTGCAGGGCTAACTGGAGCATTCGGGGAGGATGTGAGGTTGAAGGAGATTGCAGAGATAAGGTGGAATAAAGCCATAGAGAGACTTGTGGATGTGGGCTTCAAGTTTAATGCATTGTGGTAAAGGACACAAATATAGTTCAACTAGGACAGGGGTGATGGGTGAGCAACAGAGTTTTGGACAAGTTAGAATATTATGGAAGCTAAACATCCACCACCTCCACCACGCACCGTGACTCCAGTATGTACTACCTACAGGACACACTGCAGAAACTCACAAAGGTTTCTTTGGCAGAACGTCCAAAACCGATGACCTCCGTGACCTAAAAGAACAAAGGCATCAGGTGCATGGGAACACGACCGCCTCCCAAGTTCCCCTCCAAGTCACACATCCTGACTTACATAGAATTATATAGAATTTACAGCACAGAAACAGACCATTTGGCCCAACAGGTCTATGCCGGTGTTTATGCTCCACATGAGCCTCCTCCCAGTCTATTTATTTCATCTAACCCTATCAACATATCCTTCTATTCCTTTCTCCCTCATGTATTTATCTAGCTTCCCCTTAAATGCATCTATGCTATTTGCCTCAACTACTCCTTGTGGTAGCGAGTTCCACATTCTCACCACTCTCTGAGAAAATAAGTTTCTCCTGAATTCCTTATTGGTTTATTAGTGACTATCATATATTTATGGCCCCTAGTTTTGGACTGCCCCACTTGGACATATATCGCCATTCCTTTACCATCGCTGGGCCAATATCCTGGAACTTCCTAGCTAAACTTCACCTCACGGACTGCAGCGGTTCAAGAAGGCAGCTCACCACTACTTTCTCAGGGCAACCAGGGATTGGCAATAAATGCCAGCCTTCCCAGCAATGCCCAAATCCCAAGAGTGATTAAAAAAAAATAATGGAAGGCCAGCAATGAGCTTTTTGGAGCAGTCAAGTGTGGAAATGACCAGGACACGTTTCAGGGTTTTAGCACAAAAAAGACTGAGAGAGGCAAAATTGTGGAGGTGGATATGGTGAATCTTTGTGATTGAGAGGATATGGAGTCTGAAACTCAACTCAGCGTCAAATGAGATGCCAAGATTGTGAACAGTCTGGTTCAGCCTGATATCTTGGGTGAGGTGGAAATGGAGTCATTTAACAAGAAAGTGGAGTTTATGGCAGGGGCTGAAGATAATGGCTTTGGTCTTTCCAATGTTGAGCTGGGGAAAGTTATGACTCATCCAAGACTGAATGCGGACAAGCAGTGTGACAGTAAAGAGGCAATTAAGGGATCGAGAAAAATAGAGCTGGGTGTCATCAGGCTGCACATGGAGGCTGACTCCAGGTCAGTGAATAATGTCATCAAGGGGAAATATGTAGATATCACCAAGGAGTGGCATGTAGATGAGGAAGAGGAGGGGTCCAAGGATGGATCCTTCAAGCATGCTGGAGGTAACAGTGTGGGAGAGGAAAAGAAGCCATTGCTTGAGATGCCCATTAAATCATCTGGCTGCACGTCTGCCCTAAAGGCAGTTACACATATTTGGTCCCAGGTTTCATGGCTCATAATATCCTTCCTATGGCTGACTGCCTTGGTCTGATCATTCATAGCACAGAGGCCATCTGCCACTCCGACTTGGCAGTCACCCTTTATTGTGAGTATGGCATATTGTTCAAGAGCTGTGCTCTTGGTGAAGAAGGTAACCAACCAGTCAGTGCCATGAAATTTCCCAGTGACGTCAAACAATGCAGTTGGATAGCAAAGGACATGCCAAACTGTTCACAGCTACATGGTAATTTATCTAACAGCTTAATACTAGGTAATCAATGGAAATTAGACAGCTCCAGCACTAGAGTTGGAAGCCTGTGCTGTAGGTCAAAGCCCCTTACTGTTTTATGTTTTGTTATTTAACTGTTTTTTATTAAAATCTTTTACCATTTTGGCAACATAGAGTATGGAATCTTTATCCATTCAGATTTCCCACATTCCCTGGCATATGCTACTACACACACTGAGATAGCCAATAGAATCAGTTATTAGCTTTAAAAAAAAGAGTTGTACATGATCAATTTAATAAGTGGAGAATATATCAGGCAGCACAGTGGTGCACGCCTGGAGTGCCAACACATTGCATTTTGAAGCGGTGAGACATTGATCGGTATGTGCCGGTGACTCCCTGCACGGTGAGCTCTCAAACTCAATCAAGTCACAAATACAAAGAAAGAATGTGTATTTATTTAGTGTCTTTCATGACCTCAGGACGTCCCAAAGCGCTTTAACCCCAATGAAGTACACTTGAAGTGTCGTCACTGTTGTAATGTAGGAAACGCGGCAGCACATTTGCACATAGCAAGGTCCCACAAACAGCAATGTGATCATGACTAGATCATCTATTTAAGTGATGTTGGTTGAGGAATAAATGTTGGCCAGGACACCGGGGAGAATGCCTGCTCTTCTTCGAATAGTGCCATGGGATCTTTTACATCCACCTTGTTTATCTGCCCAGCTGGAAAGTAACTAATTATGCCACCAAACAGGTATGCTTAAAAATACCAGGTCTTACCGAAGTCTTAATGACTGCCAAACAACTAAAAATTAACTTTTAAAAATGTAGAGTCTCATTACTCCTTATTTTAATAGTTTTTGGTTATTAAAATTTTTTTAAATTACAACGTTTACAATTTTTTTTACTTTTCCCTTCTGCCTCTTTAATTTAATTCAATTATTTATTTGGCTTTTAATTATATAAAAAAATATTTTTTTATTCACAATGACATACAGAATACTAACTTTCAATGAATGAAGTCTGCTTGCCTGCTTGAACAATGCAGTCTGAATCTATGGGCGTGACTTCTCTTCCTGACAGATTTTGTGGGCGTGTCTCCTCCTCACAGACTGGTCCAGCCACGCGGCAACTCAAGCTGCTCAGAGGCTGGGTTGATAGCGCACATTTTTTTTAAAGTTCAAATTCAAGCAATTTGACGCCACAGAGCCCGCAGTAAGTATTTTCATCAATTTAATTCGCAGGAGCTGCGGTGAGTTTTGCCTCTCCGCTTTGCGCGGTTTCTGGCCCATTATATTTCTGTGTGACTCATAGGGACAGATAGCATGAGTTATTGAACTTAAATGTTTAGTCTGGTTCAAGGCACACTTGTCATCTTGATCAGTTTTAAAGGGCAACCTAAAGCTAAATTATTGGTGAGTTTGAGCTGAAATGGCACTTCTCACTATGGTCAATATTTGTCTTTCAGTCAGCAGAGTAATGCTGCCACTGGAATTTCATGCATGTCTACCCAGGGTACTTTTTTAAAGCTGGGTGATACAGAATTCTTGTTCCTGACTAATATAAGTTAGGGAAAGAAATTTCATGCAGCAAGAACCTCTTGTGTTAGGTAACATTCTGCAGTGACAGTTCTTAAAATATGTTTCTTATTGTTTGATTAAACAATGATCAAAATTATATAATTTTAGATGGATAATGACAGAGAAGTGTGAGGTAATGTATTTGGGAAAGTCAAACAAGGCAAGGGAGTACACAATAAATGGGAGGATAGTGAGAGGTGTAGAGGAACTAAGGGACCTTGGAGTGCATGTCCACAGATTCCTGAAGGTAGCAGGACAGGTAGATAAGGTGGTTAAAAAGGCATACGGGATACTTTCCTTTTTAGCCGAGGCACAGAATATAAGAGCAGGGAGGTTATGCCAGGACTGTATAAAACATTGGTTAGGCCACAGCTTGAGTACTGCGTACAGTTCTGGTCACCACATTACAGGAAAGATGTGATTGCACTAGAGAGGGTACAGAGGAGATTTACGAGGATGTTGCCAGGACTGGAGAATTTTATCTATGAGAAAAGATTGGATAGACTGGGATTGTTTCCTTTGGAACAAAGGAGACTGAGGGGAGATTTAATTGAGGTATATAAAATTATGATGGGACTAGATAGAGTGGATAGGGAGGACCTGTTTCCCTTAGCAGAGGGGTCAGTGACCAGGGGGCACAGATTTAAAGTAATTGGTAGAAGGATTAGAGGGGAACTGAGGAGATTTTTTTTCACCCAGAGGATGGTGGGGGTCTGGAACTCACTGCCTGAAAGAGTGGTAGAGGCAGAAACCCTCAACTCATTTAAAAACTATTTGGATGTGCACTTGAACTGCCGTAACCTACAGGGCTGTGGACCAAGTGCTGGAAAGTGGGATTAAGCTGGATAGATCTTTATCGGCTGGCACGGACACGATGGGCCAAATGGCCTCCTTCTGTGCCGTAACTTCCTATGATTCTATGATTCTCTAAGAGGAAATATTTTCAACAGATGATCCAGTCCCCAGTTATGTTAACAATATACAGAAAGGTAAATGTTAAAGAATAAGCATCTCAGTCCTTTGACTTGACCTGACTTTGCTGTAAACAACAAACAAATTGGTTTAGACCCATTTTGGGGCGCAGAATGGGTGCTGCGCTCGGAGTCTGGGCCAGACGCTGGAGGCCCGAGGCTCATCCGAAATTGGGGCTCAGGCCTCATCCTAATATTTTCAGCGAGCTGCGGGTACCTGTCGGGCCTCTAAAGGAAGCTCCTAAGCTCCAATTTGGGCCAATTGACACACAGTGCCCCTCAGGTAGGTCCTGGGGGGAGGTGAACGGGGGACGGGGGAGGGGGGGAATGTGGCAAACACAAGCCGGCAGAGGCCCGTAGTAGTGCTATGGCACCGGTAGCAGTACTCCTGCTCCTCTTGGCTCCACATTAAGGTGAGTGTTTAAAAAAATACATTTTTGATGGCGGCCTCCAGCTGGTTAGGCCATGGAATGAACCAGTAAACTGAGCGGACAAGGCCCAGTGCCTGCATGCTCAGCGCTGACCAATTTCCCAGTGGAGCCCTTAAACAGTGTTAGGCAGACACCTGAATATCATCCGAACCAATATGGTATCGAACATTTGACAAACCTCCGTGAAAGTGGACCTTTCTGCCCCCATTTCACACCCGAGAAACAGCGCAACGAGGTCCAATTTCTACCTGTGGTTGTTTTAAAGACATTACAATACCAGAAATGAACAGTGATATCAGCTTTGTGGTCAGAAAAATCCAATGCAGTTTGTGGTATCAGTGAGCACTCAGCTCAAATAATGAATCTGTCAGACTCAATGTGGGCTGGACTGAGGATAAAGACTTTCTCCTTCCCCGTTTAGTTCAATACAGCTATCTTCAGATTTAAAAAAAATACACACAGTTCTTGGAATAGCCATACACATTTATCAGATCAATAACTCCTTAATTTTCCCACTGAGGTATACTAGTGGGATATGCATGAATTGGTTGAGTAACTTTATTCTTGTATTACCAAAGAGCTACTTTATAATCCCACTTTAAATAGTGTGCCATCAAGTCAGCAATTCCTTTCATTCACTTTGCCCAGCTTTGTTAATGCGTGTCTACCTTCCCTTTTTTGCTGATGAGTCTTTTCTGACAGTTCTTGTTTTCTGTATCGCACAACAGTATTTTGATACTGTTGGGTTAGGTTTTGTTTCTAATTTGTCCTTTCTGGGCCTGTTTACCCTTTGATGATGTTCACGGAATCCATTTCATGAAGCTGATGTCAGAGTTTATTGACTAATCAGCAAAACAATTTAGTTTCTGATTGGCTTCATTTGTCCTCTGATTGAAATGGTCAGATAGGAAGAAGTGGACAGATTAATTAATTTCTGGTGGGAACCCAAACTGGATATAAGGGACACTGTCAGACTGATTGATGGTTGAGTAGAAGCAATACTAAACGCACATGAAATGGGAGCTGTTTATAGAGCATGATTATACAGCTTAGCTCCTTTAACCTGTTGAGTACTGAATTCCATGCATTTGAGGCACAAAAATATATTTTACTTCAGGTGTATTCAGTGTAGTACTTCCAAACTGTTGAAAGTTATTAAAATTCATAATAAGGGAAAGCACAAAATACCACGGTGAGATTTTCTCTTTGCTCAAATTCCTCCTGAGAATAAAAGGCCTGGATTCTCCTCCAGGATCCTGTCCGAATTGGTAGGATAGCAACAGAGAATGAGGGGAAATTCAGATGATGAAGCTCTTGCAGCCTCACCACCAGACCTGCATTTCCCTCTCCCTACCCCTGCTGGGATCATCACTGACAGCTTCTTCCCCGCCTGCCCCATGCAAATAGCGGTGGGGATTGGGCAGGTCTGGGGGCTTTAGGCCTAGTTCCGTCCCCATCTGCCTGATAGAAGGTGGCAGTAGGCTCGGAGTAGTGACAGGAATACTGCCAAAGTCCCCTAACAGTTCTTCCAATCTTCAGAGCTCTTCTGCCCCTTTAATGTAACTCCCACCTCTTGCATCAGTCTTGCTGCAGCACTCCTGGTATTTCCGTCAGAGCCATTGGCAGGCTCCCTCCAGGCAGCAGAAATCCCACTGGGAGCCTGCCGTGAATGAGAGCGATAGTTTTTTGTTAGGTAAAGATATCTAGGGATATGGACCAAAGACAGGTAAATGGAGTTGAGGTACAGAATTAGCGATGATCTAATTAAATGACGGAACAGGCTCGTGTGGTTGAATGGCCTACTCCTGTTCCCATGACCACCAGGTTCATTACAAATCATTCTGAAAATTATTTCATCCACCATTTATTTGTGGATGTGGAGGCTTCCTGAGATGTCTCCCAAGAACTGTGATTTTATTGGGCACCTACTTCCACGTATTGCAGACCCAGAAGGTCTTACTTGAATACCAGAAATAGCTTGCTCAATTGCAATTTTGGAAGTCTGTAGACTTTGCTTTTCTGTCCTGTCACTTACCCAGAGGTAAAGGTTTAAGAGCCAGTGGTCTGTTTCTATGCTTCTGAATGCACGCCGCTGCTAAGAAGAAGTCCTGATGTTAGCCGCTGATCTGTGTGAGTGGGGACCATTGCACTGCTGTGAAGACTTTGTATCCCTCCCTGATGACTGTCCTGATTGTATTTCCAAGCATCTTCGAACTAGCCTTTACTGCACCTTGGACTGTGGGCCTTAATGTTTAGCCTCACTAGTAGGAGCATTCTGGGAATTGCTACATACGTGTCATTTCCTGCATGCCTGACCAAAATCATTGACACAATGAAAGCATCGTTACCTTTTCACAACTATTTCCGTCTTCACAAACTTCAGCATCACCAAAGCCTATGATCTCCATTATCTATTATATATTAAATTTGGTATATGGGGAGCACATTTAGTTGAAAGCTCATTTCAAGTACCTGCAGTACTTATTAATCTTGTAAGGGGCACCGAGGTAAGTATTTTCAATATTAATGGAGTTACACCGTGACACATAATAGCTGCTATTTTATATCATTCTGTGATAATGGAATCTGACCACCACATTCCAATAAATCATTCCAAAAAGTTGAATTTTGAAAGCAAACAAAGCCTCTTTGGGCAAAACAGGTAGAAAAGGAGGGGAGGAGAGAAGAGAAACTGGTTGAGAATGAGGGGGATCTGGCTTCTCTACACCGACTATTGGAGGGAGGAAATGAGAATGGGGTAGAGTGGATGGAGGGTTAAGGGTGAGATGAGTGACAGCGGAGCAAGGGGGTAGGGTGCATGGAGAGGTTGAATGGGTAATTCAAAAGGGAAGAGGTAGAGATAGTGTAAGGAGTGAGCCTCCACAACCACAAATAAATGGTGGATGAAATAATTTTCAGAACGATTCATAATAAGAGGGGGAAAGGGTAGTGGGAAGGTGAGGGGGTCGTGATGGGAGCAAGGGGTATCATGAGTGATTGGGGGATGGGAATGGCAAGGGAGCCGTTCCAGGCCTCATTTTTCCTGTAAACCCCACCTCAAATGCAGACTGCAGCCGTTGGTGGACCCATCCCCTGTCAACCAATGCCATACCACACACCGCCTCCCACCCGAAAGGAAAGAAAAGATGAAATAGAGATGATGAGAGAAGCAGGTGAGGCCAGACATGGCAAAAATAGAGTCAAAGGAGAGAAGCAGCAGAGAAGAAGAGAGATGGTAGCAGAAGAGGAGAGATAGAAACAGCAGCACAAATAAATCAGACACAGATAAGAGAGATATCGTATTCTTCGACTTACCATGTGCAATGGTGGAAGAGATTAACTAGTGGTCTTCCAATTTTGGGCAATAGGTTTCACTGGCTGTGTGTCACCTCCTTTATCAGCATTCAGATGTGCACTGGATTTACACACTGAGCACCTTCACAGCGTAATTCACCAACATTCTGACTGGCTCGTGCGTTGTGCATTATTTGTAATACATCCGACCTCCAACTAAGTGCACTGAGTAAATCTGTGCATTCCTGTGAGAGCAAATAAATAAATCCCAGATAAAAGATTTGGCTCTTATTTAATGCACACCAGTATACAAAGAACAAATTAAACCTCAAAGGGTTACACAGAGGGAAGGCTGTGCTGGACCATATATTAAAATGAAAGCAGCTCTACAGCCCAGTTTATATTATGTTTTACGATACATATACTTTACCATCATAGAATCATAGAATCATAGAAGTTACAACATGGAAACAGGCCCTTCGGCCCAACCTGTCCATGTCGCCCAGTTTATACCACTAAGCTAGTCCCAATTGCCTGCACTTGGCCCATATCCCTCTATACCCATCTTACCCATGTAACTGTCCAAATGCTTTTTAAAAGACAAAATTGTACCCGCCTCTACTACTGCCTCTGGCAGCTCGTTCCAGACACTCACCACCCTTTGAGTGAAAAAATTGCCCCTCTGGACCCTTTTGTATCTCTCCCCTCTCACCTTAAATCTATGCCCCCTCGTTATAGACTCCCCTACCTTTGGGAAAAGATTTTGACTATCTACCTTATCTATGCCCCTCATTATTTTATAGACTTCTATAAGATCACCCCTAAACCTCCTACTCTCCAGGGAAAAAAGTCCCAGTCTATCTAACCTCTCCCTATAAGTCAAACCATCAAGTCCCGGTAGCATCCTAGTAAATCTTTTCTGCACTCTTTCTAGTTTAATAATATCCTTTCTATAATAGGGTGACCAGAACTGTACACAGTACTCCAAGTGTGGCCTTACTAATGTCTTGTACAACTTCAACAAGACATCCCAACTCCTGTATTCAATGTTCTGACCAATGAAACCAAGCATGCCGAATGCCTTCTTCACCACCCTATCCACCTGTGACTCCACTTTCAAGGAGCTATGAACCTGTACTCCCAGATCTCTTTGTTCTATAACTCTCCCCAACGCCCTACCATTAACGGAGTAGGTCCTGGCCCGATTCGATCTACCAAAATGCATCACCTCACATCCTCATAACACTTTTCCACATTTCCTCATATTTATTTACTTTTCTTCATTCTGCTGGGAAGTTCTGTATTATGGACTGCACAAGCCAATGGGAGGATATCTAACTGTGTAAACTTTCCGCCACTATTTTCCCTTGTTATGGAGCATCCTCCTGTAATAAAGAATAGCAATTCAGTGCCAAATCTCACTGTCAAATCAAGGTGGGTATCGAACTAAATGCACTTAGGCTTAGACTGCATACCATAGGCATTATTGCTTTATTGATCCAACCATGTTAATTTGGTTTGCAGATGCTTTTGGAGGAAAGAAAGTGGCAAGCTACATAAGTGTATATGAGATTCAATATCTTGAGTGCAGATATTGTTGTAGTGATTTGTTGTGTGAATGGATGATACAGGAAAAAATTGAAGTGAAATGTGATGTGGCCGGTAATACTTCGAAAAGCACATTTTAAAGAATCTGCCCTTTGACTTGACTTGGATGCAAGTTTGGATTGCTTTCTGTCACTTGTGGCAATATCTACACTGTATAACTGCAGCAAGGTACAATGCAAAGTTTAAAAAGTTTCCAAGCTAATAAAATCTTTTTAATACTATAGAATGATTCTTTGATAGTATCAAGGTTTAACCAGCTAGTTATTTCCCCTAACCAGAGAGCAATGCAAAGTATAAATCAGGTGTGCCAACTCATTCGCATTGCTCACCAATCCTAGTTTCAATCCAGTACTTCCAGTATAACGACACCCTAAATTATTACAATTAAACAAACAATACCTCCAATGTTTGTCTCTGAGTGCTGGTTATTTACAGTAATCTCGTATCGAGCCTCTAAGTCATCCTTTAGCAATCATTTCAACATTGGTATCAAAATAATTTATGGTTTGAATTACAGAGATTAGCTATTATTCTTCCTTACAGCTTTAATGATTTTTAATGAAAAAATAGATACAAAACCCTAACATAGCACATGTAAAAGGTAAAATTATACAGACTACAGACTTTGGCAGCTCCAAAACATGTGTATGAATATGTATAACCAAGACCACAGAGTGTTAAACTACCACTGAGGAACATAAACAAAATGAAGTAAAAAGAGCAATAACTGCACCCATAAAAGCTAAATAATTCATGCAGCATGGAGCTGGGTGGCAGACTGCCATCAAAGGATTCTGAAATAGTGGCCTCCAGAAATGGAGCACAAGTCTTCTCAGGGACAGGCAAGGGCCTCACACATTTATTTCCCTGCTTCATGGCAACCTCCAGTTGTGTGTTTCACCTTCATGCTCCCCACAACCCTTCCCCAGTTAACAAATTCAGGCGAAGTCAAGGGCGCAATTGTAATGTGAACAAAAGATATTTATTTAAAGTACAAGGAAACCAAGTTATTTAGTGGCTTGCAGAATTGTCATACATTTACGCAATGCCATACTGTTTATAGTCTTAGAGTTATGGGATCAAATTTCCTCATCCCCCTGACCCCAAATAAGTCAGGAGTGTGTTTATGCAGGTGCACGCCTTGACCTTGTGGGGTTCAAAATCCCATTAACAAAAGACATTTGAAGGAAAGGATTAACTGTGCCCCTTTTAAACAAAGACATTTGAAAACCTGCAAACACACTAATGTAGTAAACTGTGTTCTCGCAAATCTTGTTTTTCCCTTAATGCGCTGATGGCATTGGAGAAGTATGAGTTTCGGGATCGAAGATATTGTACTGGGGATATATATCTAGATTGTTAAATGAATAAGCTAGATGGATAATATTGAGCTTAAAGCATTATCAGGCTTTTAAAACACATAGGGGTCAATTTTCGGATGGCCGAGCGGGTGCGTTCGTGGCAGGGGGGCTGCTAAAATTGGGGATTCCTGGGGCGGGTCCGGAGCCCGGCTCTAACCCGCCCACTTCCGGGTTCCCCAATGTAGCGCTAAGATGCGCGCGCAGCCCCCGCATGTGGGACTCCCACCGGCAATTAAAGCCGGCGGGATCCCATTTAAAGCAATTATTTAGATAGTTCAGATCATTTGCAGACCTGATTGGGAGGATATTTCAGGAGGGGTGGGATTTTCATCTCAACAGAGCGTGTTTCCCGTGCTAGGGGAAGCACTCCCAGTTGAAACAGACGTGTTGCAGCCACCAGCCTGTGGGAGCTGCAAAGGTCCATTTGACAGGTTTGGGGGGAGACCCTCACTCATTGCAGGAGGCCATTCTGTCACTTTGGACAAAGTTGGGCCTCCACCACCCTCCTCCTAACACTAAAATTCACCAACCTGGAACCTCAACCCCGGTGTGCAGATACATTTACCTACCTTGCGGACCCCCTCAAACGTACATCTTCCGGATGGGGGCCGCCATAGCTGCAGTCATGACCTCATCGGAGGACGAACAGCATCACCAGCCTCGCTGGCCACGCCGACCATCTCTGACACGTGGAGCTCCACAACACAGTGCTGTAACACATCCACCTGTAGAACAGGAGGGAGGGCAACCGCAGAGAAAGATACGTCGCAGAAGGCACTACCCTCGCCACAGGGTCTACAGACTGAGGCTCAGCTTCCTGGACCTCTCTGAGGAGCAGTGCACATAGAGGCTCAGAGTCACTTGACATGTAGTCGTGGACATTTGCAGCCTCCTTCATGCCGAGCTGCTCCCGACTGGCCCGAGCACCATCTTCTTATCTGTCGCTGACAAAGTCACCACTGCCCTCAACTTCTTCTCCTCCAATCCTTCCAGGGTGCCACCGGGGACATCACCGGGGTCTCTCAGTCGTCTGCACAAAAGAGCTTTGCAAATACACCTACACCCACTCTGTAGTAACCCAATGGGTGGCATCAGGTTTGGGTCTTCATGGTGATCCTCAGGAAAGGGAATTATTGCACAAACCAGACAAGATTTGCATAGATGCGGCAGTGGTGGTGATAACAACATTTAATGTGAGTGGCAAAAAAACAAATCTAAATGATAAATATGACATTCCATCATACACCCTTGTGCATCCCCTTTGTGCTCACAAAACCTTCACCTTACGTTTATGGGAAACCCTAGGTGGTGCTACCCCTGTGGCTTCAGCAGAGGTAGTGGCAGGTTGCTCTTGTCCATGCCCTGACCGATGAGATGCTTTGCGCGGACACCCTCTGGGTTTCGGTGCCCATGAGGGCCCCTCCAAAGACTGCTCCAGCTGCACCTGTGCAGGGGCAGACTCAGCCACCTGGAGAGGAGGCAGCATTGTGGGTACTGGTTGAGAGGGGGGCAACGGGTGAGACATGGAAGGCCAGTTGTAACGTATCTGTCAGCCTGTTTAAGACGGCAGAATGTTGCTTACTCTGAATCCGAACAGCCGTTGTCAGAGCCTGAATGGACTCATGGTTGAGCCATGCTTGAAGCTCGATGGAGGCTAGCCTTCCCTCCATTGCAGACATTCCCGCACCTACCCACGACATTATCTCAGAGATGCCTTCACGTCCCTGTGACAGTATTCCACTCATGCAGGAGTTGGACTCCTCCATCCTCTGCGTGATTGTGGAGAGTGCGTGTGGCAACTGTTCCAGTACCTCGGCAATGTGCTGCTGCCCCTCGACGACTCTCCTTTTCATGGCTGGCCCCCAAGTTCAGCATCTGGGTCCAGCTGAGCAGAGCCTGGAGAAGAGTGCTCCCACCGATGCGGGCTCTCCACGGCTGCCCCTGCCACCAGGGTCTGTTCGTGTTCACATGTGCGTGGTGACTCACCATATGCAACTCCAGCTAACTGAGGACGGGGACCCACCGAGGTGTGTGTATCTGCGCTGGTGGATGGCTGGATCAGATGTGACGATGGACCCTCAGAGGCCAGCAGGTCCTCTGAGGAATCGCCCTCCACGGTCACGGCGCTCGCAGATGGGCCTGCAAGAGAACAGAAAGTAATATTAAGCATGTGGACAGATGTTGAGGTGCTGCAGATGCCAAGTGATGTTAAGATCATTCGCTATCATGAGTGCTGAGTGTTAGATTTCTGTCACCAGCCGCTTGTGCACTCCAAGTCTCGGCGCCCGCCACGGACAGGCACTCCAGCGTACGGCTTATTTCGAGTGCCTGCTGCTCCGCATCCATTAAGACCACCTGGTGTGGCGGGCCCCCTCCGGTCCTTGCCTTCTCCCGGGCATTCTGGCATTTCTTCTCCTATCAAGGCAAAACACAGAGAGGCGTGATTGAGTGACGGTTGCATAGTGACCCGCTGCATGCATTGGTGTGGGTGGGGGTGACCGTGAGGGTGATGCATGGGAGGGTGCGTGTTAGACATAGTCATGAGATTGTATGAGGATTGGGTTGCGTGGTAGGGTTTGAATGGGAACTGGGGTGGTGAGTACGTGCAGGCAAGGTGAGGATGATGGTTGAGTGGATGTGGGGAGTGATGCGAGAGCGTTGTGGTGGCAGTGCAGAAGGAGTTGTGTGGTGATGGAGGTGACGTGGAAGACGGAGTGTGGGAGAATGCGGAAATACAGTCACTTTGGCTGACCTGGTTAGGTCATTAAAGCGCTTCCTGCACTGGACCCCGGTTTGGGCGACATTGATGCTGCTAGTGACCTCCTCTGCCACCTCGAGCCAGACCTTCTTAGTGGCAAAGGCAGGCCACTTCCTCCTGTCTGATGGGAAAAACGTTTCCCTCCTCTTCCTCACCCCATCGAGCAGCACCTGGAGTGAGGAGTCTGAGAACCTTGGAGCAGCTTTGCCTCTGTCCTGCTCCATGCTGACAACATGGTTCTTTGCTGCAGGAGGAGCATTGGAGGACTGCCCCTTTAAATAGGGCTCCTCCTGCTGACAGCCTGTGATGCGGGCATGCGGTGCGCCCACTGCGCAGGTCTGCAACGGGAAACCCAGAAGCAAAGGTAAGTACCTTCAATTAGGCCGCGATCGTGTGTGGAGCACACCGATTTCAGTGGGCATGTTACCCACGTGCCCAGTCGACCCCGCTGCCAACCCGCCTCCCTCCTAATATCGGGCCCATAGGCTTTTGGAAACACAAGCTTTTCAACACAGTAGGGGGTAATGTAAGAAAAGGCAACAAGGGCAGACATCAAAGGCTTCGGATCAGGAAAGCTAAGATCGGTGTGAGAAAAAGCCTGGGCCTCTCATTCCTATCTGGTAATCTTTTCAAAAGAACTGAGATTTGTAAAGCATCAAATAGCATTGCATCCAGCAAATGGTCAAATGGTATAAGGAATGGATTTGAAACCAATGAAGCAACCAAAATTGGTGACGTCCTGACCGTTAAGAATGTCTGTGCATAGAAATGAAAGGCGCTATCTCTACATGAAAGGCCATAAACAGAGATAGTAAAGGGGCCTTTTACATTCCATGGTTCGAGCACGTGGTCTTTTCTATAGCAAAGGATCTCTGGTCACATGATCAAAGGCTAACCTGTTAATCAAATTCTCTCTCTCTCTCTCTCTGCCATTTTGAGTTTCTTTTTGCCTGCCTGTGTAAAAGACACAATGTATATTGAGTGTACTGGGACGTGCTGTTCTCCGTGACTGGCCTGTTTGAATAACAACGACACCTTTTGATTGGTGTGATGCTGTCCCAACATCGTATAAGATATGTGATTTGAGAACCTTTTCATTCATTCATCTGACGAAGGAGATAATCTCCGAAAGCTTGTGATTTTAAAATAAATTTGTTGGACTATAACCTGGTGTTGTAAGATTCCTTACATTTGTCCACCCCAGTCCATCACCGGCATCTCCACATCATAACCTGTTAATCATTCAGGTATGTTAATGATTAAGACGTAGCAAAAGGGAGCGATTTGATAAAAAGAATAACACTCCACAATCCTGCGTCCTATTGATAAAGACTTTGAGAGAAGAACAGGCTCTTCACCACACTGCAGTCACAAGGAGCACACACTGCAATCGAACATAACACAAGAAGAAGAAGACCTCGTGGACTGAAGAGCTGATCAACCTTAAGGCCCGATGGGCAAAATCCTTGGTTAAAGGTTGTATATATTACATGATTTGCCTGATGTGTGTATGAATTGTTAAGTCATTACATAATAATGTTGCGAATTATTAATTGTATAATGGGATTTTATGGAGGAAAGTCATATGTATGGTTTGGTTTTGCTTCATGAATGCTCGTATGAATTAGAACATCATTAAATAATTACTTTTGATTAATGAAACTATTGTGAGTGAGGGTTACTTTCTTTGCTTGATTATTCTTCCAGTTCCAAGAATCACAGGAAATAAGAAACACCCCACAACCTCAGCTGAGCCCAACTAATTTTCCAAGTTTGAGTAACTACCATTCTGTTGTGCAGATGCCAGTTAGGACTACCACCTCAAAATCAGCGCTCGCTCCGAATCGTGGGAGGGAAGTTGTGCACTGCCGCAGCCTTTGAAACCTGTAACAATGTGAAGTTTGGACAGTTTCTGTCTGCTAGCCCTCTAATGGTCTTGCCTGCTTCAGGCAGGAACTTCCTGCTCCCACCTAGTAGAACCCATGGAAATTTATGACAAGTGCAAATTGGGTGGAGAGGCTGCAGTACGAATTTCTGCTCCTATTTCCTCTCCCTGACACGTCAGGAACTGTTGCACACAGGGTGTTAAGAGAGGAGAATCAGCTTCTACCTATTTTCAGGACTGTATCCAGAGGCTCCAAGTTTAAAAAGGCAACATAGTCAAGTAAGTACTTATCTTTATAGAATCATAGAAAATGAGCCACCCAGTCTAATCCCACTTTCCAGCACTTGGTCCGTAGCCTTGTAGGTTACGGCACTTCAGGTGCATATCCCAGGTACTTTATAAATGAGTTGAGGGTTTCTGCCTCTACCACCCTTTCAGGCAGTGAGTTCCAGACCCCCACCACCCTCTGGGTGAAAAAGAATTTCCTCAGCTTCCCTTTAATCCTTCTACCAATCACTTTAAATCTATGCCCCTGGTTATTGACCTCTCTGCTAAGGGAAATAGGTCCTTCCTATCCACTCTATCTAGGCCCTTCATAATTTTATACACCTCTATTAAATCACCCCTCAGCCTCCTCTGTTCCAAAGAAAACAACCCCAACCTATCCAATCTTTCCTCATAGCTAAAATTCTCCAGTCCTGGCAACATCCTCGTAAATCTCCTCTGTACCCTCTTTAGTTCCTGTAATGTGGAGACTGGAACTGTACCCAGTACTCAAGCTATGGCCTAACTAGTGTTTTATACAGTTCTAGCATAACCTCCCTGTTCTTATATTTTATGCCTCGGCTAATAAAGGAAAGTATCCCGCATGCCTTCTTAACCACTTTATCTACCTGTCCTGAACATGCACTCCAAGGTCACTCACTTCCTTTACACCTCTCAGTATCCTTCCATTTATGGATACTCCCTTGCCTTGTCTGCCCTCCCCAAATGCATTACCTCACATTTCTCTGGATTGAATTCCATTTGCCACTTTTCTGTCCACCTGACCAGTCCATTAATATCTTCCTGCAGTCTGCAGCTTTCCTCCTCACTATCAACCATGATGAACTTGATTCTGTCCCCTCAGTCTGGTTCAGCAAAAACTGAAATCGAATACGTCTTTAAATTCAACACAATTTTATTTACCGCGGGGCTTGGTCTCTAGCATCGATTTTGACTCCGGACAGAGCCGTGTCGATCCTAACAGAACAAGACAAGTTACATACAGGAGTTCACACTTTTATACATTTATCAGAGGAGGTGGGCACCTGTACAGCCAGGGTCCACATCAATCATCAGCGGGGCATCGGTAGGCCACGTAAGGTTACATAATTACCGGCCAATCACAGGTAGTACAGGGGCCTGAACATGCAACATTGACAGACACAGATGAATGTATTCTTATCTCCCAGTTTGGAATGCCTTCGTGGTCCTTCTCCACTCTTATCTACTAGCTTGGAATGTTTCTAGCCTTGATCAGCTTATTGCTTTCATTGATTAACCGGCTGTACCAAGACACTCACACCAGAGACTCCCTAGTCCTGTCAGGTCTCTTCCATGATGAGCATCAACAGACCTCTACATCTAACAAACTCAGCATATAACTATCAGCCTTGATGGGGCCCCTTGTCCTGACCCACAGTATGCTGGCTTCTAAGTAACTCCTGTTTCTACTTTGCCACATAAGCAATCCTAGCTTCTAGTAAAACTGACTATGTAAGCATTTTCATTAAAGGGGCACTGCGTATGGATTCTCAACCACACCACCAATTTTTGTATCATCTGCAAACTTCTTAATCATGCCCCCTACATTTAAGTCCTAATCATTAATATATATCACAAAAAGTAAGGGACCTAGCACAGAGCCCTGCGGAACCCCACTGGAACAGCCATCCAGTCACAAAAACACCCGTCGACCATCACCCTTCGCTTCCTGTCACTGAGCCAATTTTGGATCCAACTTGCCACATTCCCTTGGATCCCATGGGCTTCTACTTTTTTGACCAGTCTGCCATGTGGGACCTTGTCAAAAGCCTTGCTAAAATCCATGTAGGCTACATCAAACATTCTACCCTCATCGACTCTCCTTGTTACCTCCTCAGAAAATTCAATCAAGTTAGTCAGACATGACCTTCCCTGAACAAATCCATGCTGACTGTCCTTGATCAATCCATGCCTTTCTCAGTGACAGTTTATCCTAACCCTCTGAATTGATTCCAATATTTTTGCCCACCACCGAGGTTAGACTGACTAGCCTGTAATTACTCAGTCTATCTCTCTCTCCCTTTTTAAACAACGGTACAACGTTAGCAGTCCTCCAATCCTTCGGCACCATGCCTGTATCCAGGGAGGATTGGAAAATACATACTTTGATACATACTTTGCAGCCATGCTACTTTGTTACATAAGCTGCCCATCACTTGCCTTGTTATCGCATACATTCTCAGGACTGAATCAACCTACCCAGCTTGGTAATAGAGCAATCAGTTAAAGCCTGTACAGCCACAGAAATAGAACCAGAAAACAGAAGAGGGAAGAAAGGGCTAGAGATGAGAAGAAAGAGAGTGATAAATAGGAAAGGGCATGAATACAGAGCATGAAAAACCTAAGAACATGAACACAGTGAGGGAGAGTGTTCAAAAAGGGTTATGTTTTTGAACAGTTGTCTTATTCTATGAGATTTCAATTCTGGAAGTATAATTTTCTCATCCTCAAAACACACAGTCAAATAGGTTCCTAGGCCCACCATTGATTTCTAGGTACTTCAATACCAGCTGCCACCAACATCCAGTGAGTTTTTCACTTGCAATTAGTTTTGAAACTTCACCATTTTGCCTTACGTTGCACATTAGCTGTTACTGAGAACAATAGAAATGATTGTGTAAAGGGCACAAGCTTTATCCTGAGAGCAGATTACAATTACATAAGAACATGAGAAATAGGAGCAGGAGAAAGCCATACGGCCCCTCGAGCCTGCTCCGCCATTCAATAAGATCATGGCTGACCTTTTACCTCAACTCCACTTTCCTGCCTTATCCCCATATCCCTTAATTCCCTTAGTGTCATTTGGGATATAGCTATTTTACTGTGTGATTTTGGGTATATAGGTAACTGTGTAACATGTAGTTGCTAGAATATTCTCGGAGCGGCTGGACTGCTCAATGGGCAGTGTCATTTGGGTTTGATCACCCAAGAATCTTTGTCGTGTAAACCATTTGTCAGGTTGTTTTGATTAATGTCTTACTAGGTGTGTTATAACTTTATAATTGCACTATTACTGTATCTCGTATTGAAACGGGAAATCATGTCACGTGGGTCCGCGTCATGCTCGTTCACACGCAGTGGAGTCACAAAACTCGGAAGTAAAATGATAATGGGGCATCCCCGCTAAAATTGGCCATTCCTACCCGTCACGTGATGTTGCGCATTCGTCACCTGCTATCGGGGCCCACCGCCCCCACATCCCGCTCCATTCCTGTCTCCGCATTAATATCGGGGCCGATGTTTCCATAGTGATGGGGTTTGTTTGTTTGTTTGATGGATGCACAATCTTTTGTGGGAAAGAATTGTCAATCGGCAAATTCATTCCTGTGAATGAAGCAAAACCAAGCAAACACAATGGGCTCAAATTTAGCAGACCTGCGGGTTCCCAGCGGGTGGTCCTCCGGGAGCGTCGAAAACGCGAACGGCGAAATTAGTGGGTTGCCCACGCGATCGTAGCAGGCAACCCACTAATAGGAATCAATTACCTGCTCCTCCGGGGTCCATGGCGCTGGCCTGCGCGTCGGTCGGGCTGCGCATGCGCAGTACGATCTGTCAGCTGGAGGCTCTCTAGTTAAAGGGGCAGTCCTCCACTGACAGATGCTGCAACCAATAGAACAAATTGCAGCATGGAGCAGCCCCGGGGGGAAGGCTGCTCCCAGTTTAATGATGCCTCACCCCAGCTATCATCAGATGGGGTGAGGAGGAGGGGGAGGACACAGATCTTCCCCCCGGCGGGCGGGAGGAAGCGGCCTGCCTCTGCCACCAAGAAGGCCTGGCTCGAGGTGGCAGAGGGGGTCACCTGCGCCACCAACATATGGCCCACCTGCATACAGTGCAGGAGGCGCTGCAATGACCGCAGTAGGTCAGCCACAGTGAGAACACGTAGTCTTTCCCCTACACTCCGTCTGCCACAACACTGCCCCCACCCCAAATCTCCTTCGGCACCGCCAACACTATTCTGTCACATCACCCTTCATGCCCACTCACACCCCATCCTCATCTTACCTCCACCTACTCACCTCGCCAGTACTCATCCTGCCACTAACACGCGACCCAATCCTCATACAATCTCATGGCTCCATCCCATACTCACCCTCTCGTGCATCTCCCTCACGGCCAGCCTCACTCAACCTGCCACCACCTGTGCTGCAGCCACAGGGCATGCATCACATATGTGCAGTAGGCAGCGTAAGGCAAACGTCTCGTCAGCATGAAGGGGGTGCACAAGGGTGTCTGAGGGTTTGTCATGGGTGTTACCCATATTGAATTTCAGAGCAACAAACAGCACACATTATATTGACACCACCACTGCCATGTCTCCGCGAATCCTGTCCGTTGTGTCCAATAATGCCCGCTCCTGGGTATCACTATGAGGACCCACCACTGATGCCACCCATCGTGTTACTGCAGAGTAGGTGCAGGTGTATTTGCAGGGCTCATCCGCGCAGACGACTGAGAGACATTGGCGGTGTAGCCGGCTGCACCCTGGAAGGATGCGGAGGAGAAGGTGTGGAGGGCAGTGGTGACTTTGCCAGCGACAGGTAAGCAGTTGGTGCTGGGGCCAGCCAGGAGCAGCTCGGCATGAAAGAGGCTGCAGATCTCCACGACTACATGTCGAGCGAATCTGCGCCTCCCTGTGCACTGCTGCTCAGAGAGGTCCGGGGAGCTGCGCCTCAGTCTGTGGACCCTGTGGCGAGGGTAGTGCCCTCTGCGACGCGTCTCTCTCTGCGGTAGCCCTCCCTCCTGCTGTGCAGGTGGGCGTGCAACAGCACCATGTTGGGGGGCTCCACGTCTCTGCGGCGGACGGCGTGGACTGCGAGGCTGCTGGTGCTGGTCATGCTCTTCGTCCTCCGAGGGTGTCCACACACCACCCAACTGGCAGGTGTTGGTCTGAGGGGTTGTGCAGGGTAGGTGTGTGGTTCCTCGGACTGGGGCTGCGGTTTCGTGTCGGTCTGTCCTCTGGCTTGGCGGGGGGTGGTGGGGGGCAGGGGTTGCCCTATGTGACGCGGTGGCCTCCTGCGTGGGTGAGGGCTCTCCCCCGTGGAGCGCACCTTGGCACCTGCCACAGGCTGCTGGCTGCAACACGCCTGGTTTGAATGGTACTGTTTCCCCCAGTGTGGGAAACTGACTGCCTTGAACCTAAAATCCCACACTTCCTCTTTTGACAGCTGCTTCAGCTCATTAACTGACCACAACGAGCAAGTTAAGTACACTCAAGTGGAACCCCGCTGGCTTTAATTGCCTGCGGGATTCCCACCAGCGGGGCTTGCGCGCGCAGCCCCGCACGTCAGCGCGGTACCCGGAAGTGGCCGGGATTTCGTCGCGATCCGGTCACGTGACCGGAGATCGGGATTTTCGGGGCCACCCCGCTGGGAACCCGCCGGAAACCCGACCCTAAAATCGAGCCCCATGCATTTGCAATTAACAAGCATGCAAAGCATGGCATCAGTGAAAAGGACATTAATCCAGGTAGTTACAGCGCAAAACTCATGTTAGGATGTTGGATCCAGATATAAACCATGGGCCCAGAAATTGTGATTACTTGATTACATTCATCTTTCATTCCTCATCTCTCCAAATAATATTTAAAACACAAGGTTCTGCTTTTAACTGGTGAGTATTTAAACATTTTAGACAGTTTTGCAACAATAACAGCATATAGTCACTACTGAGCAGAATGCATCCCCTTTCCAACTCCCTGCATTTTAAATTAATTGTGGTGGTATGATAAGGTACCGAGTCAGGAAAGATCAGCAACAATTTTGTAACAGCTCAACAGATAAGTCTTTGAACCCTCTGTAAATAACACCATTGTCAAATCTGGGACACTGGTCTAAGCAATCCCAGAAGCTGTGTTTTATTGAGCTGGGAGCAGTGTGAGAGTGGAAAAGGCAAAAATATAGTGGCAGCCATTTTTAGCACACAAGTGTCTCCATCCAAACCCAGAAGCAAGAAGAAGTTCTGGGTGGAGATTATTGAGTGGTTGAAAACAATCTCAAGAAATAAGAGAATGTGGCAAGACACCAGGATGAGATTCAGTGATATTGAGAAGACACAAAGGTGTAGATTCAACTATCAAACCAGAAGAAAACTGGAAAAGAACCCTCAAGTCTGAAGAACTTAGCACAGGCAGAGCTGATGATGGCCAATCACTTCAGTTTAGAAATCCTGGTGAAGGTGGTCGACCATGATTTTAGATGTATGTTGTCTCTGTGTATGATATGTTAGGAATAGGAAATGTCACGCAATGATGATTTAAATTTGAACACCTACTCATGAATCTACCCAACCACAAGTAATACATTACTTTCTATCAATAAATCTGTAGTAGTCTCTTCAAATGTGATTATTGGGGCTGTATCATTTCTAATCTATGCATTCATATCTCCAGAGATGCACTTGAACCTGGAACACACCAGCAGACACCTACACTGTGTAACATATCACCACTTCATCTGTTACCACAAGTCCAGGAAGGGAAATGTGAGGGACCTTTGTTAGATTGTGGCTATCACAAAGCTCAGACACATGGTTGATCAGGCAGTGAAGAGATGAGTGACCATTTTCTAATTGTTGCATGTTAGACCAGCATCAAGATATGTACAGTACTAATATTTAGCTCTGGAAATAATTGGTCAGAGAATGAACATTCTCTAAGGCTTGAACTCTGAGCTATGTACTCTGCTGACCAACAGAACAGCTGCACTGAAGTCCATCATGCAAGCTTATAGTGGTTGAAGTGGATTCCTCAGTGACTTACAATGTAGCAACACAGGGGCAGAACTGCTGTCTACTATGATTGGGGCTGTACCAGACATGGGACTAACTTCCCACACAACCATTCGTGTAGGACTGACTGATATTAAAGAAGAATTGCAGTCATTGAAAAGGGAGAGATGAGAAAAGTAATTCAATGTGTGTCATTTAGATCAATAGCAGCATTCAGCATCTGACAAACAAAACTCTGCAAAGTCTGTGTCATAATCATTTTTTGGACCTTCACAGATGAACTGCCTCATAACTGAGCGTAAGGCCTTACAGTTAAATGGGTGAACTACCAACCAGAACCATTGATTATGTTGGAGTTCGGCCGCAGTGTTCAAGTGAAGCTAGCCCAGAACATTCGACAGGATCAGCATTTGTGCCTTTGGGCAGGTAGTTCTACGCTTCCGGCAGCATTGCACACAGAGGAAAATCCAGGCTATACCATCAATTATGTCTTTTATTATTTCATCTGTACTTTTTAATCCTAGTTTTGCAATGTTCTCATTATTTTATTTTTTATTTTCCACTCATTCCAAAAGTGCTGAGCTGTTATTTAATTTCATGGAACAAATAATGCTACTGAATATTTGAAGAGTTTCATTTGTACAATAAAGAGTACACTTTGCTTAGTTTATTTATAGAATGCTATAATTTAGATCAGGTCCTATGGTATCATGGATTTAACAAATTATTTGTCATTGTGGTCAGCATAAAAAAATTGAATGCTGAATTAGAATGTTATATCATTTTGCATCTTGTAAACTACAAAGGATACTCAGTACAGAAAAGGTTATTAAAGTTCTCCAATCTTCACCATTTTAAAATTTTTGCCTATTAACCAAATGAAATAAAAAAATAGAATGTTTTTTGTCAGTATTGTTTACAAAAATATAGAATTTTACAGCACAGTAGGGGGCCACTTTGCCCATTCTGTCTTGTCGGCTATTTCTGGTGGGGCTTTCCATGTCCTAACACTCCTCTGCAAATACAAAAAAAATCTCCCAACCATTCTTCTCTTACTTTTGGTGATGATCTTTAATTTATGCCCTCTGGTTACTGACTCACCAACCAGTGGAAGTAGTTTCTTCCTATTTGCATTATCAAAACCTTTCATAATTTTAAACATCAGATCTTCTCTTAACCTTCTTTGTTTTAATGAAAACTGCCACAGTTCCCACCCCAGTTCCTTCCCTTCCCCCAACCCAAATATTGCTGTAAAAATTAGGTGGTAAGGAAAGGAAAATACCGGCTAACGTGTCGAGCACAAGCTATATATCCCATGGGTACCTGTCTCTATTCTTCTTCTTTGCTCATCAATGCCAGAATTGCTCTGCACTGAACACGCAAACCTACTGAATCATGCACAGACTCAGGTGGCTTTCTTCAGCTTGTACAGAATTGCCGTTTGACAATAAGCAAAAGAGCCCATTACAAGTCTTTTAATATCTGACAAGCCAAGAATGACAAATCATCTGGCTATTTAGCCCAATAAAATTAGATTAATAGTTGAGACCTTAATGCTCTCATGTAGTTTTTGACCCTCTGTACATTTCCATTATGATTCCCCCTCACATTCCTCCACAAACATGCTCATGGGACAATGAGACTACAAATGATTTCAGTTTAAGAAGAGGTTTATACTGGGATCTCCGTGAAAGTAAGCAGTAAAAATGATTAATGAACATCACCCTTGGCCTTTACTGAAATTTGCTGATGTTGAGCTATTATTCATGTTTTATTGGCCTTTTGTGTTTCCCCATAAAAATAATTTGTTGTAAAGAAACGTATTTATGTTGAGAGACAATGATTATGTCCCTGAGCTGGCCAGCTGTTTTATTTCAAAAAGGTGTGTCGTGATGCTTTTTTGAAAAATAGTATTAAGGAGAGCTTGTTTAATATAAAGTAGCCATAAAGAATTGTTTTTAGTTGATTTTATTTTTCTATAAACAGTATAATAATAGCATCATTGGGTCAATAGCCTTTAAAATTGCTGTTCGTTGAAAAGCTCATGTTATTTGGGGGATCACTGAACAGTAATGTCAGTAGTGCATATTTGCACATTTATCGCATCACTACAAATTGGTGTTCAACGTAAGTGTCTTCTGTGTACTACTGCACTGATGACATATTAGGAGTTTAGCTTGCTTTGCTAATTTAACAGGTACTTAAAAGAAAATCAGATCATATTGCAAGGCTAACACATTGCATGTACAGTGCATTCCGTCTGACTTTGTATTGAGGAAAGTTGGGGTTCAAGAAAGGGGAAAGGGCAGTTAACCTTATCTCATTGGTGTGTAAATGTTCAGGATCCAAAATATGGGATGAATTTTAATGAACATTTAGGATGGCATGGGCTAACTATGGACAATTTGCATGGAGTTGTACCATGTACCACGAACAAGAAATTCTGGTTATGAAGAAAGGCTAAAATCCATTTGGGCTTCTTCCACCCCAGCAAAGATTAAAGCGAGATATAACACAGTTTTCAAAATTGTGAGTGTAACCAGTGAAGAATTATTTCCACTGATTCGCAAATCAGTAACAACGTGTCATAGACTTGGGGTAACACCAGAGGAGTAAATGGGAGGGAAGTTAGAAGAACTTTTTGCACTCAGAGGGTAATTAGATCATGGAATGCATTGCCCCAAGTGACTATTGAGGCAGAGGCTGTAACATTATTTAAAACAAAATTGGATGAAAAGGAAAAATATATAAGGATCTGAGGAAAGGGTATAGAAATGGTATTAGAGTAGATGTTAAAGAGCTAGTGCCAGGTGCAATAGGCCAAATGGCCTTCTTCTGTGCTGTAATTTCTATTATTTTGTGATTGTGCAGGAATGCTTGATAGGCTGAATGTGGCATCAGCTTGCGAGGCAGACACGTTGGGGGTATGTCTAACTTTGGGCGATGGTGTAAAATGGGTGATATCGAATTAGCCGCCCATTATACACCCCACCCGATTTACCTTTACATTGAAGTGAATGGAAGAGAAAATTGGGTGGGGTGTACAATGGGCGGCCAAATCAATATCACCCGGCTATTGGGCATTCTCTTAGCATCGTCACTGATTTGTGAGCGCTGAGCTTTGGGCAGTTATGATGTTTGTTAATCCATGCCCAAAGGTTGTGTTTATGGGATGTCCCAGCATGTTGAAGCTTACCAAGAGATCATTCTTTAGGGTTGGACCCAAGGCTTCCATAGCATCAGTGTCGGTATTCATGAGAGATGATCCAACTGTGTCTATGGCTCTGCTACAGATGGCACAGGAGTTGCCAGATGACTGACTGCACACAGGCAGCCTTTCACCTCTGACTGCACAGATCCAGGTAGTTGACCCTTCTATGCTGCTCAGAATACCGGACAGCATATTTTGCATTTGAACAAGTGATTCATGTGGATGTTAATCCTCAACCAACAATCTACTTTGATAAATGAGCCTCTTGAGGTCAGAAACCCTGGGCACTGCAGCTGAGGGAGGAAGCTTGCTGGACCTCCAGCCGGAAGGTATTTGGTATTCAGCAGTTGCCAGTACCTGCCATTCCTCTCGCACGCTATGTGACTCACTCAATCCTACCTGCTTTATCTTGCTATCTAGATTTTCCAGAATGTGTGTAGCTGTGCAGGTGCTTGGCTGAGGCGGTGATTGTGGTACCGGAGGCTATGAGTTGTTGACTTGCTTGAGGACACTGGCTATTGTTGGAGTCTGTTCTTTCTAAAAAAAGCAGAAGAAAACTAAGGGGTAAGTTTTTGTCTTCACCAGAGGTAATCTGGCCGAATAAATCACCTGGCCATTGCAGAATTTGCCCAATCTTCATTGATTTCAATGGGATGAAAATCAGATGGGATGTACAATGTGAGTGATCTGCTCTGCCAGATTACCGCCCAAGCGGCGAAGGTGAAAATTACACAAAATTGTCAAAATGCTGCTTGAAGTAACCACCTTCAAACACTACTTTCATTTTATGATGTTACTAAAGAGTGTGTCAGTCGCTTAGTATATGATTTTGAACATTATGGTATTAGACATGAGTTTGGCGAAGTCTTTAGTTTCATCATCCCCCATCCCCAATCTCCCATTTCCTTTTGCTCAAGCAGCCAACGATGTCAAAGGAACCTCTTCAAAAGTACAAGTACAATTTCAAAATTTGCAGATGACACCAGATTGAGGGGTATATTTAACACCGAGGAGGACTGTGACAATGTATAGGAAGACATTAACAAACTTGCAGAATGGGCGTATAATTGACAAATGAATTCCAATGGCACAAATAGTTCTTCAAGAACAAGTGAAAGGGAAAAGTGCAGAGCAGCAGAAAGAGAGTGTACTTTAAGCACTACAGATAAAGTGAAAACTAGTAGGTGTAACGCGATTAACCCAGCATCAAAGCTGAAGGACAGGCTAGGGTGTGTGGCCCAACTAAGAGTTCTATATACAAACGCATGGAGTATAAGGAATAAATTAAATTAACTACAGGCACAAATTCAAATTAGAGGGTAAGGCATCATAGCTATTACTGAGACATGGCTTCAGGATGGTCAGGATTAGGAACTAAATATACCTGGTTATAAGGTCTACAGGAGAGATAGGGAAAATGGAAGAGGGGGAGGAGTAGCCTTAATGATTAGAGATGAAATCACTTCAATGATAAAGGGGGATATAACGAGAGGTAAGCAGCCAACAGAGACCTTATGGGTTGAATTGAGAAATAGGAAAGGATCTAAGACTATAGTGGGAGTTGTGTATAGGAACCCTGGCAGCAGCTCTGAAGTGCTAGATTGTATAGATGCAGAGATTAGACAAGCGTGTAACAAAGGCATAGTGGTCTTAATGGGGGACTTTAACCTTCACATAGATTGGGAAAAGCAGACGAGCAACTGTCAGAAAGGTAGTGAATTTCTTGAGTGTGTCCGGGATAGTTTCCTACAGCAATATGTCCTGGAGGCAACAAGGGGCAAGTCACACTAGATTTAGTAATGAGTAGTGAACCAGATTTAGTTAACAGCTTAACTGTGCGTGAACATCTATCCAATAGCGATCATAACATGATCAAGTTCAAGGTAGTGTTTGAAAGGGAAAAAAGTGAATCAGCTGCTAAGATTCTAGACTTGGGTAAGGCCAACTTCAATGGGATGAGACAGAGATTGTTCACAGTAAACTGGGCAAATCTGTTAATGGGTAAAATGACTGATGATCAGTGGGAAATGTTTAAAGAAACATTTAACGTGATACAGAACTGGTTTATACCCCTGAGGGGCAAGAACTCTACTTGCCAAAAAAAACAGCGATGGACAATTAAAGACGTAAGGGACAGTATAAGACATAAGGAAAGGGCATACAAAAAGACAAAAAATGGCACAGATCCTGGCGCATGGGAAAGATACAAAGATCAACAAAGGGTCACAAAACAGATAGTAAGAGCGACAAAAAGAGAGTATGAAAAGAAACTTGCAAGGGATATCAAAACCAATACAAAGAACTTTTATAGTTATATTAGGAAAAAGAGGGTGGTCAGGAGCAGTGTTGGCCCCTTAAAAACTGAAAGTGGGGATATTGTCATTGACAATGGGGAAATAGCGGACATGTTGAACAATTACTTTGCGTCAGTATTTACAGTAGAAAAAGAAGATAGCATGCCGGAAATCCCAAGAAAACTAATATTGAATCAGGGACAGGGACTCAATAAAATTAACATAAGTAAAGCAACAGTAACAAAGAAAATAATAGCACTAAAGAGTGACAAATCCCCAGGACCAGATGGTTTCCATCCCAGGGTTTTAAAGGAAGTAGGTGAGCACATTGCAGATGCCCTAACTATAATCTTTCAAAGTTCTATAGATTCAGGAACTGTCCCTCTAGATTGGAAAATTGCACATGTCACTCTGCTTTTTAAGAAAGGAGAGAGAGGGAAACCAGGGAATTATAGACCAGTTAGCCTAACATCTGTTGTGGGAGAATGCTGGAGTCTATAATTAAGGATAGGGTGACTGAACACCTCAAAATTTTTCAGTTAATCAGAGAGAGCCAGCATGGATTTGTGAAAGGTAGGTCGTGCCTGACAAACCTGATTGAATTTTTTGAAGAGATGACTAAAGTAGTGGACAGGGGAATGTCAATGGATGTTATTTATATGGACTTCCAGAAGGCATTTGATTAAGTCCCACATAAGAGACTGTTAGCTAAGATAGAAGCCCAGGGAATCGAGGGAAAAGTGAGGACTTGGTTGGGAAGTTGGCTGAGCGAAAGGCGACAGAGAGTAGGGATAATGGGTAGGTACTCACATTGGCAGGATGTGACTAGTGGAGTCCTGCAGGGATCTGTCTTGGGGCCTCAATTATTCACAATATTTATTAACAACTTAGATGAAGGCATAGAAAGTCCCATATCTAAGTTTGCCGATGACACAAAGATTGGTGGCATTGTAAGCAGTGTAGGTGAAATCATAAAATTACAAAGGGATATTGATAGATTAGGTGAATGGGCAAAACTGTGGCAAATGGAATTCAATGCAGACAAATGTGAGGTCATCCATTTTGGACCAAAAAAGGATAGAACAGGGTACTTTCTAAATGGTAAAAAGTTAAAAACAGTGGATGTCCAAAGGGACTTAGGGGTTCAGGTACAGAGATCATTGAAGTGTCATGAGCAGGTGCAGAAAATAAACAATAAGGCTAATGGAATGCTGGCCTTTATATCTAGAGGACTGGAGTACAAGGGGGCAGAAGTTATGCTGCAGCTATACAAAACCCTGGTTAGACCGCACCTGGAGTACTGTGAGCAGTTCTGGGCACCGCACCTTCAGAAGGACATATTGGCCTTGGAGGGAGTGCAGCATAGGTTTACTAGAATGATACCCGGACTTCAAGGGTTAAGTTACGAGGAGAGATTACACAAATTGGGGTTGTATTCTCTAGAGTTTAGAAGGTTAAGGGATGATCTGATGGAAGTTTATAAGATATTAAGGGGAACAGATAGGGTGGATAGAGAGAAACTATTTCCACTGGCTGGGGATTCTAGGAGTAGGGGGCACAGTCTAAAAATTAGAGCCAGACCTTTCAGGAGTGAGATTAGAAAACACTTCTACACACAAAGGGTGGTAGAAGTTTGGAACTCTCTTCCACAAATGGCAATTGATGCTAGCTCAATTGCTAATTTTAAATCTGAGATAGATGGCTTTTTGGCAACCAAAGGTATTAAGGGATATGGGCCAAAGGCAGGTATATGGAGTTAGATCACAGATCAGCCATGATCTTATCAAATGGCGGAGGGGGCTCGAGGGGCTGAATGGCCTACTGTTAATATAGGTAAGTGTGAGATAATGCATTTTGGTAGGAAGAATAAGGGGCCCATATTCTGCTTGGATAATAGAGGAGCAGAGGGTTCTGGGGGTCCAGATACACAAATCACTAGAAGTAGTGACGCGGGTTAATAAGGCCATAAATAAAGCAAAGCAAGCACTGGGGTTCATTTCTAGAGGGATAGAATTGAAAAGCAAAGAAGTTATGTTAAACTTGTATAGAACCTTGGTTAGACCACACTTGGAGTATTGTGAACAGTTCTGGTCTCCATATTATAAAAGGGTATATAGAGGCCCTGGAGAAGGTACAAAAATGATTTACTAGGATGATAACAGAACTGAGAGGTTATACCAATCAGGAAAGATTGAGCAGGTTGGGGCTCTTTTCTCTAGAAAAGAGAATGCTGAGAAACCTGATAGAGGTCTTTAAGATTATGAAAGGGTTTGATAAGGTAAATGTAGAGAAGATGTTTCCAATTGCGGGGGAGACCAGAACTAGGAGCCATAAATATAAGATAGTCACTAATAAATCCAATAGGGAATTCAGGAGAAACTTCTTTACCCAGAAAGTAGTTAGAATGTGGAACTCGTTGCCACAAAGAGTAGTTGAGATGACTAGCATCGATGCATTTAAGGGAAAGCTAGATAAACACATTAATTTGAAAGTAATAGGAGGATATGCTGATAGGGTTAGATGAAGTAGGGAGGGAGGAAGCTCGTGTGGAGCATGGACCTGTTGGGCCTAATGGGCTGCTTTTGATCTGTGCATTCTATGTAATTCTATGTAAAATGTTTGAGGTTCCGATCTGTATTGTTCTGCTTCTTATGATTATATGTCAACTTAAGCATGAAAGCATAAAGTTAGGACAGAAGTACATAGAGTAGTCACAATGTCATAAAATCGCACAGTTTCAGGAGCATACTGCACAGTGCAAATGGGAGATGTGTGAAGCCCTCTTGAGAATTGTTGCTGTCCACATAGGTTGCCATAAGCATTTCCTAATTGTAAGTAGACCACATGTCCTAAATGTCCCATTCATAGAAAGCATTCCTTGATCTGCCATTAATATGGTAGGAATGGATCTGGATAGCCTCCTCTTACTGTTTTATTTCTTACAACAGTGAAGGATTAAAATGTTAGCAGAGATGACATTCTTGCATGTCTACTTGTAGCAGGTGCTTGTATGAAAAGTGAGACTGCACTTGAAATTTTGTTTATTCTGTCATATCTTCCTAGTGCTTGGATGTGGTTGATTTTTATTCATTATTTGTATCTGTGTATATGAAGGAGAAACAAAAACAAGAAAAACAGAAAAAGGGCTAACTTAAAGGAGGGAAATCTCGGTAGGGCTGTACCTATATTCAAGTAAAGGGGAATCTCTGGATAAAAGTCTTGAATTTAGATGTTATATAAGCATCACCTTTTTAGTGACACTAAATACTGTTGCAGAATGGTTTGGTGAAGAAGGAAAAATGGCCTGCTTGTGTAACATTCCACGGGCCAATTTTCATCCCCTTCACTGAGTGGGAATGGGGAAGTAGTGCCATCAAAGTAGCAGCACAGCAGTTACTACCTCATTCCCGTAGGCATTCAGGTCTCCACGATTTTGGTGGGGGCCCTGAAATGGGCAGCCCAGTGCTTGGTGAAAACAGACTGGAGCGTTTACTAGCTCATGCAAATCAGGGTCATACGATGTAAATCGTACCCCAATTCAATTTTGAAGTACCAAAGGATAGAGCGTGTGTGGTGCACGTTCTAACCATTGATACTCGAAGATGGTACCATCGTTTTCTGTCTTTTGTTTTTTCTCCTGCCACCACTTACATTTTCAGGAGCCTTTCAGTAATTGTTCTGATGCTTTTTTTGTACCGCTCCATTATTGGCAGCATTGAGTTTCCTGTGGGAATCCCCATTTATCTGAGATTTTTGGAGAAGAATAGGATGACCAATGGAGGGATACCAAGCAGGTCAAGGTGCACCAGAGGTGTTCTGTGCTCACTTTCCAGTACTCTGCACCTATGGGCAGAGGTGCACGTATCTTGTTTATAGAGAATTAGTGCACAAGGAGGTTCCAGTTCCCAAGATAAATGGTGACAGCATACCCGATGGCATGTATATGTGAAGATCTGACTAACTGCAATGCTAGATGGCTCTTTGGAAGCACTCCATTCACTGTGCATCATGCCTTCCATAGTAGGCCTGTCAGGGTGATCCAAGAGCTAGCAAAGCCTGCTTGGCTGCACACACCAGGATGCCACCAACTGTATCTGCAACCATTGGTGCACTTCTCTAGCAATGACCGTGGGGAACTGTCCTTCCATGGTCCGAGTCTTCAGAGAACCAGATGCAGAGTTGTGCAATCGGCTGCTAGGTCACACACAGCTACCATGCAGCACAGGTTAGCTTTGACCTCAAGCCTGCCTCCATGTCCCACCAAGAATACTTCAATACTGACCAATGGAGGTGAGAACTATGGTATGGCAAACAGGGCGATTGTCCTTGCAATACCTCATGCTTCACCACCACTACTTCAGCGGCCATCAGAACGGGGTTTGGGTCTTGGGCTGTACCATTACTTGCCTGCAAAGTCACAGCTGCACATTGGGTTGTCTTTCCCTTTATTTTTGCTTATTATTTCTTAGTCCACTCCCTCTTTAGCTTTGGTAAAGGCTGACAAGAATTTAAAATGTTTTTATAATCTTTTCAAAAGCTGCAGGGAATTTTTTGTTATCCACCACCCTCCCCCCATTTCTGCCACTTACCTTTAATTGTCTACACATCTTTAAATTTCACTTACAATTACCATTCTGGCGAGATTTGCACCAGCACTTAGCAGCTTACTTACACCAGTACACGAAAATCAGCTCCTGCAAATCTATGAAATCATGGTCCCATTATTTACCATCCAACCAGGATTGGAAATGTGGAATGACTGAATCAGATGCTTGGCAGTATGATTAGAGCTCTGCCTCTTCTTTGCAAGAGTAAGTGGCCTCAAATGCTAATTACACTTATCTTGACTTACAACTGTATCCCACATGAATCATCTGATTTGATCACTTTATCGTATGTTTCGGTGGATTCTAAATCTACCACTAGATGTTACGTTTGGTTATGTCTTGCAGGACGAGAGTATTGTAGATTATGGTGCGTGCATCAAAAATCTGCAAGAAGAAAATCTGTGAAGTCATCCAAGTTGTCCAGAAGAATGCTGTCAAAGGTATCAATGATAGAAAGAGCAGTACAACCAAAACGGAAAAGAAACCTCAATAAAAGTAGGCTAATGTGTTAACTTCGGGTGGAAAACCATGGGTGTACGCACCTGAATTCCTGATGTACACTCTTAGTGGACAAAGGTCTGCCCTGACAGAGTGAATTCAGATAATAACCTCAAATAAATTTATATTTTGATATTCTTTCAGCTTCCTCTGAAACCAGCTTAGCAGATCCCAAAAGCTAGTTTTGTGCCCCTCTCCAAAGCTGATACCCATTTTAAAAATCAAGAGGAAAAAATGTTAAATGAATCGTTATTATTCTTTTTAACTGATACTATGGTGAGCCTTCCTTTTAATGTATTGCTTATGTATGTCCACAGATAAATGTCCACAGATAAGTCAAATGTCAGCGTTAGATGTTAATTCTTATGTCATGGTGTTAGTTGTTAGTTTTGATATAAAGTATATTCCCTCTCTCTTTTGTCGTCTGAAAAGGTCCTCTTTGCAATCAGGTTGAGAACTGATTCCTGGTATTGCCCAAGCTTTCACAAATCTATCTGAATCATGGCTGCCTTCTTACATATGTACATGAAGTACTTCACAATAAACCAATATACTTCGAACAGCAGGTTCATAATGGATCATAGAAATATAGAAAGGAGGTCATTCAGCCCATCGAGTCCATTCCGGCTCTCTGCAAGTGCAATCCAGCTACTCCCACTCCCCTGTCCTATCCCTGTAGTCATGCAATTCTTTTCCTTTCAAGTACTTACCCAATTCCCTTTTGAAGGCCATGATTGAATTTGCCTCCACCACCCCCTCAGGCAGTGCATTCCAGATTTTAACCACTCGCTGTGTAAAAAAGTTTTTTCTCATGTAGCCTTTGGTTCTTTTGCAAATCACCTTAAATCTATTTCCTCTGGTTCATGAACCCTCCGCCAATGGGAAGAGTTTCTCTCTATCTACTCTGTCCAGTCCCTTCATGATTTTGAACAACTCTATCAAATCTCCTCTCCACCTTCTCTGCTCTAAGGAGAACAGTGTCACCTTCTCCACATAACTAAAGTCCCTCATCCCTGGAATCATTCTAGTAAATCTCTTCTTCACCCTCTCTAAGGACTTTCTAAAGTGCAGTGCCTAGAACTGGACACAATACTCCAGTTGTAGCCAAACCAATGTTTTATCATAACCTCCTTGCTTTTGTACTCTATGCCTCTATTTATAAAGCCCAGGATCCCGTATGATTTCTTAACCGCTTTCTTAACCTGCCCTGCCATCTTCAAAGATTTGTGCACATATACTTCCAGGTCTCCCTGTTCCTGCACCCCTTTTAGAATTGTATCCTTTAGTTTATACTGCCTTTCCTCGTTCTTCCTACGGAAATGTATCACTTCACACTATTCTGCATTGAATTTCATCTGCCACGTGTCCGCCCATTCCACCAGCCTGTCTATGTCTTCTTGAAGTCTATCACTATCCTCCTCACTGTTCACTACAATTTCAAGTTTTGTTTCATCTGCAAATTTTGAAATTGTTCCCTGTACACCCAAGTCCAAGTCATTAATACATATCAAAACAAGCAATGGTCCCAGCCCGACCCCTGGGGAACACCACTGTACACCTCCCATCAGTCTGGAAAACATCAGGATCAATCAGAGATGGACTCATCTGAGCATATACTGCTAAAAATGGTGGATATCTATCCAAAGAGCAGATACTTTCTGTGCAACAATCATTAATAGGACAAAAATGACTGGTGTTAGATGTAAGCACCAATCACTGTAATTAGTTATTGAGATTCTTTGCTTATCTCATGTAAAGCAGCTATTTGAAAAATACTGGTTTCTCCCCGAAGAGATCAAATAAATGAGCAAGAGTTTGTGACAGTGCAAGCTATACACAGTCTGTTAGAAGGAGTAGGCTTAATGGGAAAATAAATCTTTATGTCCCATATTTTCTAACATTCTTTCCCATTGTGAAATGAGACAATATTTATATTTTCAAGATTTAAATATAATTAACTATAATCTGGCCATTTAAAAAAAACATCTATCTACCACGTCTGTTCACACCTCAAAGTTTTCACCTTTGTTACACTTGAAAGTGTCCCTGACAAAAAGTTTATCACATTTGCACCTTGTTGGATCCAACAATATATTCATGAAACAGAAACAAATCACAATTTAACACACTTTAATAATGATTAAAAAAAAGAAATAAAGCTGATAATTTCCTGCTGGTTTCATGTGCAGTCATATTCTAGTAACCTTGATAACTTGACCTTTCCTCAAGAGAGGAGCCATGGACTTATAAGCAGTTGCCAATCCAGCAAATCACAGATCTAATGAGCCATTCTTTTCTGCTTAGTCTCAGGAGAAGAGGTGGGATTGTTACTCCAGAGGGATTTTTTACAGACAAACTTACTTAAGCAACAGCAATTAGCCTTTAATTGACCTCATCGTGTGCCTATTTACAACACTTCCCCACAGGGAGTAGATGAGCAGGTGGAAGATCAAACTTCTGTTCTGGTCGAGTTAGATTTTGTGGGCTTAACTGGACAGACCAGATAAACGTAACTTCACCTTAGCAACGGACTGCTTTCCCTAAAGCAGTCCCTCTATGCTAATAAGAAAGGATGATGAAGATGCAAATGCTTTCCTACATATTGATTAATAATGCTTTGTTTCTTTCATGGTATAACACTCCTCTCATTATTAAACTGTGTATCCTCGGACTTATAAACAACATTGCACCGAACCAAGGTTCCCCCTTTCATTCATTGTACGCAATTTCTGATCCAAACATAATGGGGGTGATTCCTCAATCTCTCAGCATGGAACGGCGCCTGCAGTGAGAGCATCTCAGGAAATTGCAGGTGTGCAGCACCTAATTTTCCATCCATCAAATTTACTGGCTATATGCCCACAATTTCACAAATACAGACACTGTATATCAGAATCGCCCCAAACATTTAAACACAAAATGATCCCCAATCATCTATCTCTTACGTCCAACACACTAAATTTAGTCAAATCATTATCAAATTTCACCAGAAGGCACTGGCTCATTTTGGAAGTCAAAATTGTCGTTTTTATTGAGTGTTTTCTGCTGATTTTATTCAGATTGATGAGCAAAATGAATATAATTAAAAGACAGTGATACAGTCATTGAGAAAATTGCTATTTTTACCTGAAGTTGACAAAAAGACAAATTGAATATGAATTGTACGTTATACTATATACAGAAGAAACATTATTTCCTATATTATATGTAATATGCTGCATAATGGAACCAAAGTGTAAGCTTGTACTTATTTTTGGAACAAATGTGAGGGGTAGTTGAAATCAATGGAAATGAAAATCAGGAGAGATGTAAAACTGGCTGCTGATTCACTATCACCCGTTTTACACCATTGCCCAAAATCACAATTACCCCCATAATCTTTTGGGTTGAAATTGCGCTATGCGATATTAGTGTCAAACAGGTTTTCTAAAACCTTTTTCTAAAATAGTAAACTGAGGAATTTTATATGTATTAACACCTTTGTTACGAATATCACAGTGCTATTTAAACCAATTAGTCTAGTTTGTTACTTAATTTGCAAGTAAAGAACAGCTTTTATGTACTAGCAATTATTTTCATTTGCGAGTACCTTCCTGGATATCTAGCTGCTAAGTTCAGGTAATTAGTTCTTATTTTTTTTCCCACATTTATGGTCCGTTATTGGATGCATGCTACATTATTTTCAACCTTCTAGGTGGGAGTAAGGTAATATGTCGGGCCATAATTTACTGTCAAAATAACAATGAGGCGAATGGCGCTTGCCGTCATTTGTGCGCAATGCTACAACAACTTCAGGTGAGGACAGATGCCCAGTTAAACGTGGAACCAAAAGTTGCCGTCCGAGATGCGCCACTCCGCTGTTAGCTTCACGGAAACGGCATCTCGCTGTCTGCCTCACCATTGAAATGCATTGAACGGCATAAAGTTGCTTATTTTCATGATAGATATGAACTAAACTCACCATAGAAAGTTAAGCCTTGTCCATTTCAGTCTAAATACTATTTTAACAACGTGATTAGTATTAATTACTGCCAGTCAACCTCTCTGGCATTGAAAATTAGCTATTACAAGTGTGGAATCTCATTCCTTCAGGTTTTAATTGTTGTTGGAGGTTTTAAAAATGTTTTTTTTAATTTACTTTTCCTTTCCATCTCTTTTTTCTCTCTCTCTTAATCCAATGTTCCTTTACCTCTTTTTTTTTCTCATTCTGTACCTGATTTGACATTGAATTCACCCACTCTGATTTACACTTCCTTCTCAGTTCTTACGCTGTTAATTTCTCAATCCTTCAATCTGTTGATTAAGGAGATACACAGTTGCTTGCCCTGTTCACTCAGGTCCCAGATGCCCTGGTTCCCTCGCTGAAACGTTATCACCTCGCACTTTCAGCAACTTGCCATGCAAAAAATTTAAAAACCTAAACGTGCAAGGGCAAGTCTAACTAACGGCAGACACTGTTAGATGCCCTGCTACTGCAAAGTTATGGCCCATTATTACCACCACTTTTAAATGTTAAATTAGCAGTTTCTAAATCAATCCAACTGTGCTGAAAATAAAAGAATATAAGGGGTTTATGGACAGCAAACTACAACGGACAAGCCCAGTAGCCTTCTGAACTTTTGGAAATGTAGTGGAAAATGAAATTGGGGGAGATTCTCCCCTATTATCTATCATTTTAATTCTATGACTTGAAAGCAAGTTGTTACGAACATACATACATACTAACATACAAATTAAGAGCAGGAGTAGGCCATTAGGCCTCTCGAGCCTGCTCTGCCATTTGATAAGATCTGATTGTGACCTCAACCCTACGTTTGCCTTACGCTTCCTACTACACATATGTGATGCATGCCCTGTGGCTGCAGCACAGGTAGTGGCAGGTTGGGTGAGGCTGACCGTGAAAGAGATGCACGAGAGGGTGAGTATGAGATTGAGCCATGAGATTGTATGAGGATTGGGTTGAGTGGTAGTGGCGGGATGAGTACTGGTGAGGTGAGTAAGTGCAGGTAAGATGAGGATGAGCTCTGAGAGGGTGTGAGGAGTGATGTGACAGAGTTGTGTTGGCAGTGCAGAAGGAGATGTGGGTTGGGGGCGGTGATGTGGCAGACGGAGTGTAGGGGAATGAGTAAGTGTTCTCACTTTGACTGACCTACTTAAGTCATTGCAGCGCCTCCTGCACTGTATGCAGGTGGGCGATATGTTGGTGGTGCAGGTGACCTCCTCTGCCACCTCAAGCCAGGCCTTCCTGATGGCAGAGGCAGGCCGCCGGGGGGAAGATCTCTGTCCTCCCCCTCCTCCTCATCCCATCTAATGATACCTGGAGTGAGGCATCATTAAACCTGGGAGCAGCCTTCCCCCTGGGCTGCTCCATGCTGTAATTTTTGCTATTTGTTGCAGCATCTGTCAGTGGAGGACTGCCCCTTTAAATAGAGCTCCTCCAGCTGACAGAGCTTACTGCGCATGCGCAGTCCGCCCAACGCGCAGATCAGCAGTGGGGAACCCGGAAAACCAGGTAAGTGGATCCAATTAGGCTGCGATCGCGCGGGGGGGGGCAGACTGATTTCGCCGGGCACGTAGCCCCCCCCGCCGCAAACCCGCAGCCCTGGTAACATCGAGCCCCTTATGTCCTCTTCACAACTTACTTTCCTACCTACCTTTGTGTCATCAGCAAATTTAGCAACCATACATATGGTCCCTTCATCCAAGTCATTGATATAGATTGTAAATAGATGTGTTACTGTGGAAAATACCATGGGTGTATTTATTTGTACATAAAGGATGATGCAATGATATGAATGTTACTCACATCAATGATACCATACATAGATTTATTATTTTTTGGCTCAGTGTTTATAAAAATAAGTTAAATATAAAGAGCCTGCCTTGAAGCATTTTACACTGCACAGATTTAACTGCCTGTTGTGGCACAAACTTGCCATAATCATCATGGCACTGCTGCAATGGAGATATCAGAACAGTCTCTTTTCCTATTCATTCCAGGAAATGAGCCTGTTTCCCTCTCTCATGAAAATATTGCGATACCACCCTTTAAAATTAGCAGTGATAAAAAAAACATTATCGAAAACTAACCTGCTAAACCAAACCATGGTGTAACATTTAAAAGGAAACATTATTGTTTCTGTTTCATTCAGGCTGCTGCTGGAAAAAGAAAAACTGAGATTTTCTGCTAATGGGTAACTCATCTTGAATCTCATCTAATGTTGCTTTTTTAATATCCACGGCAACATGGCACCAAACATTTATAGGCAATTAGATGTACTCGCGCTGTAACGCAGTACACTGGAATGGTCAAAATTAGGCCGGGAACCAGCCTTGTGCCGAAGAATCGGGATGGCCTGTTGGGAAGGGATTCGCGAAATTTCACATGATCCCCCCCACCCCCGAAGATTTATTGGAGTTATTAAAGAAACCCTGGTGTGACTGTGTTTTAAAAAATCCAGGGTCTTTCAAAATGGCTGCGGTCAGACACATGGCCAAAGGCCTGCAGCATTTTCTAACAGCTTGGCAGGCTCCGTGTTTCAGACAGGTTTCTTTGAACAATGCAGTTGCATTCACGCCCTGAGGCAAGCCATCAACGTTGCCGGATCTACACATCAAAATTCGAGCAGGAGAAATCCCAGGACTAAAGGTAACCCATTAAGGAACATTCGGAACAATGGAAAGCAGTTATGGAACAGATCAGTACAGGTACCGGCCATTAATGTAAATGGGCCAAGATTGGGACCCCTTTTGTCTTACGTTTTCAGCCCAAATCGGACAATGGAGCAAACTGATGAGGCGCGAAATTAACCCATTACCGGGAGGGTATAACTGGGGGCATCCCAGAACCTCTCTCTCTTTTCTCTTCGCCTTCGCCCAGTGTCCTGCTTGCCTGCTAGCAACCAAGAAGGAAGGCCGTCCAGTCAACCACATGTTGACAGCAGCAGCAGGACACAGGGGCCAGGCCTTTTCATCTGTTTCACGGTGAGCATTATTTTTTTTTTCTGGCCGCCACAAGACAACCTAGCTAGGTGTAAGGGTGGGAGTTAAAGGGGTATTGCTAAAATTGTGATTTTAGAATTTTCTCTCGATGTGTCCGTTTCTTCCACCCCGTTAAGTGTAAGACTGTATTGCATCCATAGTGATTCCGTTTATCTTCTGTATAATACTGTTTACCTTGTAGTTTTAGCTTTCTTGTTAATAAACATTGGTTTTCCTTGCACCAATCCACTGGTCTGTTCGTCTGTCCTTATTACCACTCGATAAGTCCTGAGCTCAGAATCAGGAAGGGGAAAGTGATTCAAAACCGCACAGCGGGCAGGGCAGCTCAGGAAAACATAACTGGCTGACCTACAATAAGCCCCGGAAACAAAACCCCTTACAGTTGGGGGCGGAGCCTCTGCCCCTATCAACTATGATATTTAATGTAAGGAGGGGCAGGGCTGGGGATGGTGACTTTGAATGTTAATTGGGCCTTCATTAGGACCTGGCGTATAGTTGGCACAGGTGGGACCAGTCACGCCAGCCTTCCAGAGGTGGGTATGGGGTTCCAGGCTTGGATCATAGCCTGGACCCGCAAAGATTTGCCAGAATATTATTGTTTTAACTTTAAATGCAGTCCCCTTACAAAAGGGGCCACGTGTACAACAAAGGGACCTGACACCACCCCACCCCATAAGACTTTGTTGCCTTGCTGCAATGGTTCACCACCACCTTCTCAAGGGCAATTAGGGATGGGCAATAAATGCCGGCCTCACCAGCAACGCCCACATCCCATGAACGAATTAAAGAAAATTTCAGATGCACTCTTAATGACATGGATGCCCACTACTGGTAGGCAAAATGAAGGGGACCCCCCCCTCACTTTGCAGCCTTTGACAGGGTCAATGGCAGAGATCCAGGGTGGGCAAATGCTGAAATGTGCTATGCCGTGGATTTTTGGGTCTCATATGTCCACAGTGTGTTCTCTTAATTTTTCCATTATTGTTGTTGCAAATGACTTAATATCCCATCTTCTTTCAGAGGTCAGCTCTTCTTTAATCTCCAGCAATGATGATATCCAATATTAATTCATTTTACCTAAATGGATCATTAATGAACTTAATCTAGCATCTTCATCCCCAGCTGCTAGTATTGATTATTTAGATTTTAGACATCTGAAGTTTGTTTCTAATTGAATCACAGTGGCTTTGGGCTGTCATTAATCTGTTTCCTGGAAGCAGGCCTCTGCAAGAAGTGACGATTGCCAAAGTGTGTATCTTTATAATTCAGGTTTCTACCACCTAGAAGGACAAGGGCAGCAGGCACATGGGAACAACACCACCTGCACATTCCCCTCCAAGTCACACACCATCCCGACTTGGAAATATATCGCCGTTCCTTCATCGTCGCTGGGTCAAAACCCTGGAACTCCCTTCCTAACAGCACTGTGGGAGAACCTTCACCACACGGACTGCAGCGGTTCAAGAAAGCGGCTCACCAGCACCTTCTCAAGGGCAATTAGGGATGGGCAATAAATGCCGGCCTCACCAGCGACGCCCACATCCCATGAACGAATCAAAAAAAGCCTATCTAATGAAAGTAATTCTTATTCAACTTCTAATGACTCAAACAAAACATAAATTTTAAGATTTCAAGATATGTAGGAGTCTATTTACAGGACAGAAGTTTAATTACCACATATTTTTAGAAGGCTCTGTTTTCTGATTTGCATCCACAGCAGCAATAATCCTGCAATTGTTTTATATAACTGTGGTGTATGGCAGCAGTAATCACAACTTCCTTTCAGATAACTGTCCACTTCAGTGCAGTTGAATGGTATTTCTTGCCAATTAATCACAGAGTTGGCTCAGCGGCGACCTTGCAGAAGTCAACAGCCTCAAAGTGCCAGTTAAATATACTCAGTTTTGGTCACCACGTCACAGAAAAGAAATACTTGCATGCAAAATAGTACAGAAAATAGCAACAAGATTGATCCCAAGTGTAAAGAGGATGGACTATGAGGAAGGATTAAAGGAGGTTAAGCTTTATAGTCTGAAAAAAGTACAGATAAGAGGGGACTTAATCAAAGTGTATAAAATATTATGGAGATAACTTTACAAAATTGGACCCTCAACCACTGGGAGCTGGAAGTCAGACAAGGCTCAGTACCAGGAGTGCAATTTTATAAAATTACCCCTTAAATGGTTTTGATAAAGACAACAACAACAGCAACTTGCATTTATATAGCACCTTTAACGTAGTAAAAATGGCCCAAAGCGCTTTAAAATAAACCTAGATTATTACACTAAGAAAGTTAAGCCAGAAGACATAAATGGAAATTAGCTAAAATAAACTGAGAACAGAAATCAGAAAAAACTTTTTCATGGAAAGAGTGATAAACATCTGGAATTATCTGCCAAGCCAGACAATAGAGGCAAAGCTTTTAAGGTTATTCAAAATTTAAATAGTTGCCATGAAGGGGGAATTAATGTACTGGAGGAATGAGCTTCTGTAGGCTAAAAGGCCTTTTCTCAGCCTTAACTTTTCTTATATTCTTATGTTTTTATTCCACCCTGCCAGCTGGAAGAAAGTTTGTGTACAAAATGATGAAAAATAAATGGGAGGCTGTATATTTATACTACTAACCAATCTGGAACCTGTGGACGTTATGAACATACATTGGCAATGTTTTGCAGTTAGAGAGTAGGGTGAGATTATATGACTAAGAGCATCGGTTTACAAGAGAAATCCTTTTTCTGTCCACCAGCTACATTGCTTATATTAAAACATCTGTTGAAAAGTACACAAATCTGCTAAGTTGCAGCTGGGTTACTGTTAAATGCTGAAGTAGAGAATGATCAGCACTGTAGCAGATGGTCTCGACCGAGGTTAGGAAATGGCACTGTTAATTCCACCAGATTGAGAGCTTCATTTGTGTGGCAGTAAGTATAGTCTGAAGTGAATAATGAAGTCCTGGTAATAATTGTGTAAATCCCAACATTATTAAATCGATTCAGCTGGGGGGATTTAATATATGGGAAGCAGTTGATGTTTTCTAAGTGGCACTCATCTTTGCATGAACTGTGTTCATTAACTGTTATTACATTATTTCCTGTAGCCCCCATACACCAGCTGAGTAACAAATGACTCTAATGGAGAGAGTTTAAATTAGTTTTTGATATACTTTTTTTGCTTGTTCGTGAATTAAAATAATACATAATAATACAATTTAAAAAATCTCCCAATTATTCTTTACCTTAAAGATGCAGATTAATATGCTGAAGCAATAACAAGTCTTATTATAACAAAATGGAAATGTGTTCACTTAATAAGACAGTGGTTAATTATGCAGCTTTAGACCCTGAATTAGAATTAATCAGAGCTTCCTTTGTAACTCTTCTCTTCTGCATAACACCAAGTCCAGATGGTTTGGCTGCAATTTCCAGGGATTTAAAAACAATGCATATAATGAAAGGTGTCAGATCCTCCATTGCTTTCTGTTCACTCAAAATATTTTATTCATAGGGAGGCTTCTGTGTTAATTTATAAACACTATTCAGTTTTTAGTTCACTTATATTTTTATTTGATACTAGAATTTGAGGGCTGTACATAAATAAAGAGGCATAGAGAGGTCATTTGCAGTGATGACTGGTAATTTGGCTGTCGACTAAGGTTGGCATCTGGCATCAATATTCTAGCAAACATATTAAAAATGTCTTCCTCTTGTTGATCTGCATTGTTAAGTTATTAAATAGTTAAATTGATTGTTTTTAAGACAAAGTTTGGATCCAAGAGAAGGCCATGGGTTACGTGACTAAATAAGAAACAATCCAGCCTTTGTTTGTCCGAAGTCTCATACTGCCATAAATCAGTCACTTTGTTCAGAATATTTTCAATTCAATATGAATTGCTAACTTTTAATTATTTTTCAAGAGTCATTTTTTAAAATTGAAAACATAATGGGGCCAAGACTTACCCTCTATCCGGTGGTCTCACAGGCCCTCAGACTGTCAGAGGCAGGTCCAGCCGTATCCAAATGCAAGGTTTCTTTGCAATTTTAGAGGAGCAGGAAGAGGAGACCTAAATCACAAATGATTGTACGTGGACTGGTGTAGTTAAATTACAGTACACCTACTGGTTACTACATGGGTTGCTGTTTACCAACATAACAGAGTGTCTGCACTTCAAAGCAATGCAAAGTATGTGAAGTGCTTTCGGATGTTTTTGAGAGAAATGGAAAGTTAGGTGAGGCTGTTGTAGGGTAGGAGGAGGTTACAGAGATGGGAAGGGGCAAGGCCATGAAGGGATTTAAACACAATGGGGGTAATTTTAACCCCCAAGGATGGGTGGGTTGAGGGCGGGTGGGAGTTGAAAATGTTTCTTTTTTGGGTTGTGACTGCAACCCGGCTTCACTTCTGGGTTTAATGTCGGCGCATAAAAGTACAGGTTTCCCGCTGGGAATGCAAAGTCCGAAAATGTTGTGGTTGCGACCCAAAAAAACAACTATTTTCACCTCCTACCCGCCCCCAACCCACCCGTTCTTGGGGGTTGAAATCACCCCTAATGATGAGAATTTTAAGTTTAGAAGCTGAAGAACAAGTGATTTAGCAAATTGTGAAGCAATCAATGGATGGCAGGTTTTGGAGTCCCACCTCTAACACATGCAATCAATAATGGTTCTGCAACCTTTGATGAATGGCAAGGCATCTGGACCAGTTGACGTCACTGGTGTGGTACACAGATGTGCTGATATTGGTGGTAAAAGTATTTTGCAGAATATGGACAGAAGACAGGATGGAGGAAAGGAAAGTGAAGCAGCACTTGAGAAGAGAGTGCCCTACAAGATATTACCCCCCCCACCCCCCAAAAAAAGAATTTACAAGGCCACACAGATCCTACGAAGATCTTAGTGAAAAGATCTGCGTGAGAAGAACACGCTTCACCAAAAAGGCAACAGGAGAGCTGCGACCAAGATCATCTGCCCGGACAGCTCTGCCTGAGGCTGTGAAAGTGCCGGCCACACCCAATTTTTATGCCACAGCCTCAGTTCAATTAGCCTTGGGGGATCTCTGTAATATCACCCAGAGTGCCAACAGGGCATAAATTTGCCAGGTCATTGACACTTTGCAGGAGAGCTGGGGAATTCATCCAGTTTGGCATGACAGTAAGGCAGCAGTGTGATAGGGCCACAGAGTTTTATTCCTGGCTTACACAAAGTGCAGGGTGCAATAGATGGCACCCAGTTAGTATTGCAAGAGCCTACAACTTTCTTAATAGAAAGGGATACCACGTGCTGATCATCCACATTTTGTGTCCAGATGCAAAGAATCCTTGATGTCAATGCCAGATTTGCTGGAAATTGCCATGATGCCGTCCCTGAACTCTTATCATAGAATCATGGAATGGTTACAGCACGGAAGGAGGCCATTCGGCCAGTCGAGTCTGTACTAGCTCACTGCAAGTGCAATCCAGTTCGTTCAACTCCCCTGCCCTGCAAATATTTTCCCTTCAAGTACTTATCCAATTCCCTTTTGAAAGCCATGATTGAATCTGCCTCCACCACTCAGGCAGTGCATTCCAGATTTTAACCACTCGCTGTGTAAAAAAGTTTTTCCTCATGTCACCTTTGGTTCTTTTGCCAATCACCTTAAATCTATGTCCTCAGGTTCTTGACCCCTCCGCCAATGGGAACAGTTTCTCTCTATCTACTCTGTCTAGTCCCTTCATAATTTTGAATACCTCTATCAAATCTCCTCTCAACCATCTCTGCTCTAAGGAGAACAACCCCAGCTTCTCCAGTCTATCCACATAACTGGAACCATTCTAGTAAATCTCATCTGCACCCTCTCTAAGATCTTCACATCCTTCCGGAAATGCAGTACCCAGAACTGGACACAATACTCCAGTTATGGCTGAACCAGTGTTTTATAAAGGCTCATCATAACTTCCTTGCTTTTGTACTGTATGCCTCTATTTATAACGCTCAGGATGCTTTTTTAACCGTTTTCTCAACCTGCCCTGCCACCGTCAAAGATTTGTGCACATTTACCCCCAGATCTCTCTGTTCCTGCACCCCTTTTAAAATTGTACCCTTTAGTTTGTATTCCCTTTCCTCTTTCTTCCTACCAAAATGTATCAATTCGCACTTTTCTGCGTTAAATTTCATCTGCCACGTGACCGCCCATTCCACCAGCTGTCTATGTCCTCTTGAAGTCTATCACTATCCTTCTCACTGTTTACCTCACTTCCAAGTTTTGTGTCATCTGCAAATTTTGAAATTGTACCCTGTACACCCAAGTCCAAGTCATTAATATATATCATGAAAAGCAGTGGCCCTAGTACCGACCCCTGGGGAACACCACTGTATACCACCCTCCAGTCCGAAAAAAAAACATTCACCACTGCTCTCTGTCACTTAGCCAATTTTGTATCCATGCTGCCACTGCCCTTTTTATTCCATGGGCTTCAACTTTGATGACAAGCCTATTATGCGGCACTTTATCAAATGCTGTTTGGAAGTCCATATACACCACATCAACCGCATTGTCCTCATCGACCCTCCCTGTTACCTCATCAAAAAACTTAATCAAGTTAGTTAAACACGATTTGCTTTAAACAAATCCCTGCTGGCTTTCCTTAATTAATCCACACTTGTCCAAGTGACTATTATCTTTGTCCCAGATTATCATTTCTAAAAGTTTCCCCACCACCGAAGTTAAACTGACTGGCCTGTAATTGCTGGGTTTATGCTTACATCCTTTTTTGAACAAGGGTGTAACATTTGCAATTCTCCAGTCCTCTGGCACCACCCCCGTATCTAAGGATGATTGGAAGATTATGGCCAGTACCTCCGCAATTTCCACCCTAACTTCCCTCAGCAACCTAGGATGCATCCTATCCGGACCGGGTGACTTATCTACTTTAAGTATAGCTAGCCTTTCTAATACCTCCTCTTTATCAATTTTTAACCCATCCAGTATCACAACTACCTCTTTTACTGTGACTTTTTTAGCATCTTCTTCCTTGGTAAAGACCGACGCAAAGTATTCATTTAGTACCTCAGCCATGCCCTCTGCCTCCATTCGTAGATCTCCTTTTTGGTCCCTGATCGGCCCCACCCCTCCTCTTACTACCTGTTTACCGTTTATTTGCCTATAAAAGACTTTTGGATTCCCTTTTATGATGGCCGCCAGTCTCTTCTCATAATCTCTCTTTGCCCCTCTTCTTTCCTTTTTCACTTTCCCTCTGAACTTTCTATATTCAGCCTGGTTCTCACTTGTATTATCAACCTGACATCTGTCATACCCCCCTTTTTCTGCTTCATCTTACTCTCTATCTCTTTCATCATCCAGGGAGCTCTGGCTTTAGTTGTCCTACCTTTTCCCCTCATGGGAATGTACCTAGAATGTACCCAACCATCTCCTCTTTAAAGGCCACCCATTGCTTGATTACAGCTTTGCCTGCCAATCTTTGATTCCAATTTACCTGGGCCAGATCTGTTTTCACCCCACTGAAATTGGCCCTCCTCCAATTGAGTATTTTTACTCTAGATTGTTCCTTGTCTTTTTCCATAGCTAATCTAAACCATATGATAGTATGATCGCTGTTCCCTAAATGTTTCCCCACTGACATTTGCTCCACTTGGCCCACCTCATTCTCCAGAACCAGATCCAGCCTCGTTGGGCCGGAAACATACTGGTCAAGAAAGTTCTCTTGAACATACTTCAAAAATTCCTCCCCCTCTTTGCCCTTTACACTATTACTATCCCAGTCTATATTAGGATAGTTGAAGTCCCCAGTTATCACTACTCTATGGCTCTTGCATCTCTCTGTATTTTCCCTGCAAATTTGCTCCTCTATAACCTTCCCACTAGTTGGTGGTCTTTAGATGTCCTCCCTGAACTCTTCAAGGAAGATAGAAAAGTAAATGGGTGGCTTGTGAGTGACAAGGTCAGCATAATGGCCCCTCTAAGAATTACAAGAGCAGGAGCTGAGAAACACTACAATGAGACACGTGCCTCTACCAGAGTTGTCACTGAGAGAAATACTGGAGTCTTAAAGGGGTGCTTTTGCTGCCTTAGTGGATTGGGAGGGTCTTTATAATATGCTACATAGAAACATAAAAACATAGAAAATAGGAACAGGAGTAGGCCATTCGGCCCTTTGAGCCTGCTCCGCCATTCAATATGATCATGGCTGATCCTCTATCTCATTGCCATATTCCCACTCTCTCCCCATACCCCTTAATGCCTTTTGTGTCTAGAAATCCATCTATTTCCTTAAATATATTCAGATTGTGTTTCCCACATAGTCGTGGCCCGGTGTGTCCTGTACAATTTTGGCATCCTAAAAGACTTGGATATGGATGCCAGTGATTTCAGCGGGGGTTCTCTCGATTGCCGGATGTAACTTCCACGGAAGATTGGTGCAAACCCCAGAAGAACAGCGGAAATAGCCTTTACAATGGTTCTCCGTAGTTTCACCGATCTTCCACTAAATTTATGGCGGAAGACCAGGGAACCGCTGCAGAAATTCTACCCCAGGGACTTCTGTGGAGTTGGCCCAAGCTGCTATGGAAGCAGAATTGCATGGAATAGTTCAGCATAAGGACCGACACTTGGAGAATTCCTCAGTGACAGCAGCAAGGGATGAGTGGAATGTTCTCATCTGTGTAATACAGTCTACCTTTGTCATCAATTACTCCTTCCCCTCACCCTCACATAAATCACAGCTCCTTCAAACCAGTACCTATCCTAGAACATCACGTCAGACCTCTTTGGCCCTCTATGACTGTACAAGTCTAAAATATTTGCTTGAATAAGTGGACATGAAAAATGATACCCTTCCTGTATTACTGTAATCTCCATGAATAACTGAGCACAAAATAAGTGCACATTCTGTTTTATTACAAGGAACTCAAAAGTGAGCTATCCAACTCTCTCCTCACTCCGGACTTTCTCTGGCTGCTCTTTTTTTTCCTATTCTACTACCCTGAATCTGTGTCTTCACTGACCAGCATGCTGGCTGATCTAATGGCAGCTATCAGATCCTGAAAACCCTGAGAGATAGCAGACAGCATGCCAGAGCCCAGTGTCTGAAAGCCAGTGCAAAGGGTACTTTCTAATCTATCACCTACTGCACCAGAGTGCAGTCTGTGCTTCCATGAAGGCGGAGTCACCAACTGGTCCCTATTCACCTCTGAGGTGGAGGACTGTTGCAGCCTCCATTTCAGCTGCCACGCACTCCGTTGATGAAGAAAAGGCTTTCCTGATGCTACCGCAAATTAGGGCAATTGACTCCAAAGTCAGCTGCCGCACATCTTTGGAGACTGACCTCGGAGCCTGCACATAGGTGTAATGCTCCTCGAACATCCTTCTTTTCAGGTGAGTACTCATGAGTTCTGGGTCCTATGACTCTAAAGCTATAGACAGCCTCCTCCGCAGGCTCCGCTCAGAAGCTGGCACATCCACACCCACTTCCCACTCCTCCAGCTCCCTCATGCTCTGTGAATCACCCAGTGCCACATTCTCACTAACACTGTCTAATTACCCCTGAATGAAAGTCTGTGAGCTGGTGCACAGGAGTGGAGAAGCAAGTGAAGGGGGTTGGGACAGAGGAACATGGAGCAGGAGCTCTCTGCAAGAACTCATGGATGGGCTGGAGTCTAAATGCATCTCCTTTATCGCCCTCTTCTTCATCATCCTCCTCATCTTCCTTATAATTATCATAGTTCACAAGGAGGCTGTTGTAACTCTGTTTTATTCTCCTCTTCTTCACCATTTTCCTCCTCCTGTGCCCTCCTGTTGCTGTAATGGATCTGCAAAAAGGATTAAAGAGATAGAAGCTTCTGTCCAGCTGCCATGACACATGGTGACTGTCTAGTTGTGTTCTCACTAACTTGTAGCCTGTCTCACCAATCTCTCCCTCTCCCATTACAAGAACATTGTGCCTTCCCAACATATCCATGGCCTGCTTCTCGTAGGGAGTCTTTCATGGACATTGTTCCCAAATTTCTCATGTAACAAGATTGAGTGTATTAGATGAGTCTAGCATTTGAGGGAGTCTCCCAGGTGATAACAGATTGCTGAAGTTATAGATCTGGTGATATCACCTTGTCATTGTTCTCTTCAAATGGTCCCACAAGGCCTTAAGCCAGTAGTCAAAGCATTCATGTGGAATGCATTAACTGGTCTAGAGATTTTTCTGTCAGAGGGGATAGATGTAGATGTATCTGGTGCGGCCACCCACTCCAGGTAGTGCTGCATTTTGTCGAATCCTTCTCGGATAGTGACATTAAGATGCCATTGAACTCCTCCATGGCCCCTGCCATCTCCCTCGAGCCCTCCAGGATGGTGCTTAGTGCTTCCATATGAGTGTGACGTTCATCCTTCTTTTTAGAGCAGAGCCCCAGAGAACTCGAGCCAGGGTTGACTTCTGCGGAACCTCCGCTCTCCACTGTTAGATCTCACTTTCACCTCTGACTCCTCCAGCATTCTCATATGTTGTGCCTTCTCCAGTGAAAAGCTCTCATCAGAACCAGCTACAAACCCCGGGTGGATTTCTCTGGGCTGGTGATAGAAAGAGTGATATAGGATATGGGAGTGGTGCCAGAGGACTGGAGGATTGCAAATGTTACACCCCTATTCAAAAAAGGGGAGAGTGATCAACCTGGTAACTACAGGCCAATCAGTCTAACGTCAGTGGTGGGAAAACTATTAGAGACCATTGTCAAGGACAAAATTAATTCTCACTTGGAAAAACATAGTTTAATAAGGGACAGTCAGCACGGATTTGTTAAGGGCAAATCATGTCTGACTAACCTGATTCAGCTCATTGATGAAGTAACAGAGAGGGTTGATGAAGATAGTGCAGTAGGTGTTGTATATATGGACTTTCAAAAGGCATTTAATGAAGAACCACACAACATACTTATTCGTAAAATAGAAGCACATGGTATTAAAGGGACGGTGGTAACTTGGGTACGTAATTGGCTAAGGGATAGGACGCAGAGAGTAGTGGTGAATGGATGTTTTTCTGAATGGAGAGAAGTATGCAGTGGGGTCACCCAGGGATTGGTATTAGCACCATTGCTTTTCTTGTTACATATAAATGACCTGGATTTGGGTATCGGGAGTACATTTTCGAAGTTTGCAGATGATACAAAATTTGGCAATGTGATAAATAGTGAGGGTGATAGTAGTAGACTTCAGGGGGACATAGACAGACTGGTGAAATGGGCAGACACATGACATATGCAATTTAACGCGGATAAGTGTGAAGTGATGCACTTTGGGAGGAACAACACGGAGAAACAGTATTATATAAATGGTATTATTTTGAGGGGGTATGAGAACAAAGGGACCTGGGGGTGTATATTCACAAATCTTTGAAGGTGGCTGGGCAAGTTGATAAGGCGGTTAAGACATGGGATACCTGGCTTTGTAAATAGGGACTTTATTTTATTTGTTCATGGGATGTGGGCATCGCAGGCAAGGCCAGCAATTATTGCCCATCCCTAATTGCCCTTGAGAAGGTGGTGGTGAGCCGCCTTCTTGAACTGCTGCAGTCCATGTGGTGAAGGTTCTCCCACAGTGCTGTTAGTTAGGGAGTTCCAGGATTTTGACCCAGCGACAATGAAGGAATGGCGATATATTTCCAAGTCGGGATGGTGTGTGACTTGGAGGGGAACGTGCGGGTGGTGTTGTTCCCATGTGGCTGCTGCCCTTGTCCTTCTAGGTGGGAGAGGTCGCTGGTTTTGGAGGTGCTGTTGAAGAAGCCTTACAGAGTTGCTGCAGTGCATCCTGTGGATGGTACACACTGCAGCCACTGTGCGCCAGTGGTGAAGGGAGTGAATGTTTAGGGTGGTGGATGGAGTGCCAATCAAGCGGGCTGCTTTGTCCTGGATGGTGTCGAACATCTTGAGTGTTGTTGGAACTGCACTCATCCAGGCAAGTGGAGAGTATTCCATCACACTCCTGACTTGTGCCTTGTAGATGGTGGAAAGGCTTTGGGAAGTCAGGAGGTGAGTCACTCGCCGCAGAATACCCAGCCTCTGACCTGCTCTTGTAGCTATAGAATTTATGTGGCTGGTCCAGTTAAGTTTCTGGTCAATGGTGACCCCCAGGATGTTGATGGTGGGGAATTCGGTGATGGTAATGCCGTTGAATGTCAAGGGGAGGTAGTTAGACTCTCTCCTGTTGGAGATGGTCATTGCCTGACACTTGTCTGATGTCAATGTTACTTGCCACTTATCAGCCCAAGCCTGGATGTTTTCCAGGTCTTGCTACATGAGGCACAGACTGCTTCATTATCTGAGGGGTTGCGAATGGAACTGAACACTGTGCAATCATCAGCGAACATTCCCATTTATGACCATGTAATGGAGGGAAGATCATTGATAATGCAGCTGAAGATGGTTGGGCCGAGGACACTACCCTGAGGAACTCCTGCAGCAATGTCCTGGGGCTGAGATGATTGGCCTCCAACAACCACTATCTTTCGTTGTGCTAGGTATGACTCCAGCCACTGGACAGTTTTCCCTCTGATTCCCATTGACTTCAATTTTACTAGGGCTCCATGGTGCCACATTCGGTCAAATGCTGCCTTGATGTCAAGGGCAGTCACTCTCATAGAATCATAGAATCATAGAATCATAGAAGTTACAACATGGAAACAGGCCCTTCGGCCCAACATGTCCATGTCGCCCAGTTTATACCACTAAGCTAGTCCCAATTGCCTGCACTTGGCCCATATCCCTCTATACCCATCTTACCCATGTAACTGTCCAAATGCTTTTTAAAAGACAAAATTGTACCCGCCTCTACTACTGCCTCTGGCAGCTCGTTCCAGACACTCACCACCCTTTGAGTGAAAAAATTGCCCCTCTGGACCCTTTTGTATCTCTCCCCTCTCACCTTAAATCTATGCCCCCTCGTTATAGACTCCCCTACCTTTGGGAAAAGATTTTGACTATCGACCTTATCTATGCCCCTCATTATTTTATAGACTTCTATAAGATCACCCCTTAACCTCCTACTCTCCAGGGAAAAAAGTGCCAGTCTGTCTAACCTCTCCCTGTAAGTCAAACCATCAAGTCCCGGTAGCATCCTAGTAAATCTTTTCTGCACTCTTTCTAGTTTAATAATATCCTTTCTATAATAGGGTGACCAGAACTGTACACAGTACTCCAAGTGTGGCCTCACCAATGCCCTGTACAACTTCAACAAGACATCCCAACTCCTGCATTCAATGTTCTGACCAATGAAACCAAGCATGCCGAATGCCTTCTTCACCACCCTATCCACCTGTGACTCCACTTTCAAGGAGCTATGAATCTGTACTCCTAGATCTCTTTGTTCTATAACTCTCCCCAACGCCCTACCATTAACGGAGTAGGTCCTGGCCCGATTCGATCTACCAAAATGCATCACCTCACATTTATCTAAATTAAACTCCATCTGCCATTCATCGGCCCACTGGCCCAATTGATCAAGATCCCGTTGCAATCCTAGATAACCTTCTTCACTGTCCACAATGCCACCAATCTTGGTGTCATCTGCAAACTTACTAACCATGCCTCCTAAATTCTCATCCAAATCATTAATATAAATAACAAATAACAGCGGACCCAGCACCTATCCCTGAGGCACACCGCTGGACACAGGCATCCAGTTTGAAAAACAACCCTCTACAACCACCCTCTGTCTTCTGTCGTCAAGCCAATTTTGTATCCAATTGGCTACCTCACCTTGGATCCCATGAGATTTAACCTTATGTAACAACCTACCATGCAGTACAATGTCAAATGCTTTGCTGAAGTCCATGTAGACCACGTCTACTGCACAGCCCTCATCTATCTTCTTGGTTACCCCTTCAAAAAACTCAATCAAATTCGTGAGACATGATTTTCCTCTCACAAAACCATGCTGACTGTTCCTAATCAGTCCCTGCCTCTCCAAATGCCTGTAGATCCTGTCCCTCAGAATACCCTCTAACAACTTACCCACTACAGATGTCAGGCTCACTGGTCTGTAGTTCCCAGGCTTTTCCCTGCCGCCCTTCTTAAACAAAGGCACAACATTTGCTACCCTCCAATCTTCAGGCACCTCACCTGTAGCGGTGGATGATTCAAATATCTCTGCTAGGGGACCCGCAATTTCCTCCCTAACCTCCCATAACGTCCTGGGATACATTTCATCAGGTCCCGGAGATTTATCTACCTTGATGCGCGTTAAGACTTCCAGCACCTCCCTCTCTGTAATATGTACACTCCTCAAGACATCACTATTTATTTCCCCAAGTTCCCTAACATCCATGCCTTTCTCAACCGTAAATACCGATGTGAAATATTCATTCAGGATCTCACCCATTTCTTGTGGTTCCGCACATAGATGACCTTGTTGATCCTTAAGAGGCCCTACTCTCTCCCTAGTTACCCTTTTGCCCTTTATGTATTTGTAGAAGCTCTTTGGATTCACCTTTGCCTGATCTGCCAAAGCAATCTCATATCCCCTTTTTGCCCTCCTGATTTCTCTCTTAACTCTACTCCGGCAATCTCTATACTCTTCAAGGGATCCACTTGATCCCAGCTGCCTATGCATGTCATATGCCTCCTTCTTCTTTTTGACTAGTGCCTCAATCTCCCGAGTCATCCAAGGTTCCCTACTTCTACCAGCCTTGCCCTTCACTTTATAAGGAATGTGCTTACCCTGAACCCTGGTTAACACACTTTTGATCATCTCACCTCTGGAATTCAGCTCTTTTGTCCATATTTGGACCAAGGCTGTAATGAGGTCTAGAGCCGAGTGGTCCTGGCGGAACCCAAACTGAGCATCGGTGAGCAGGTTATTTGTGAGTAAGTGCCGCTTAATAGCACTGTCGACGACAACTTCCATCACTTTGCTGATGATTGAGAGTAGACTGATGGGGCGGTAATTGGCCAGATTGGTTGTGTCCTGCTTTTTGTGGACAGGACAAACCTGGGCAATTTTCCACATTGTCGGGTAGATGCCAGTGTTGTGGCTGTACTGGAACTGTTTGTCTAGATGCGCGGCTAGTTCTGGAGCACAAGTCTTCAGTACTACAGCCACGATGTTGTTGGGGCCCATAGCCTTTGCTGTATCCAGTGCACTCAGCCGTTTCTTGATATCACGTGGAGTGAATTGAATTGGCCGAAGACTGGCTTCCGTGACGGTGGGGATATCGGGAGGAGGCCGAGATGGATCATCCACTTATGGCTGAAGATGGTTGCAAACGCTTCAGCCTTGTCTTTTGCACTCACGTTCTGGACTCCGCCATCATTGAGGATGGGGATGTTTGCAGAGCCTCCTCCTTCCCTTAGATGTTTAATTGTCCACCACCATTCACGACTGGATGTGGCAGGACTGCAGAGCTTTGATCTGATCAGTTGGTTTGTGGAATTTCTTAGCTCTGTCTGTAGCATGTTGCTTCCGCTGTTTAGCATGCATGTAGTCCTGAGTTGTAGCTTCACCAGGTTGGCACCTCATTTTTAAGTACGCCTGGTGCTGCTCCTGGCATGCTCTTCTACACTCCTCATTGAACCAGGGTTGATCCCCTGGCTTGTTGGTAATGGTAGAGTGAGGAATATGCCGGGCCATAAGGTTACAAATTGTGCTGGAATACAATTCTGCTGCTGCTGATGGCCCACAGTGCCTTACGGATGCCCAGTTTTGAGCTGCCAGATCTGTGCTGAATCTATCCCATTTAGCATGGTGATAGTGCCACACAAGACGTTGGATGGTGTCCTCAGTGCGAAGACGGGACTTCGTCTCCACGAGGACTGTGCAGTGGTCACTCCTACCAATACTCTCATGGACAGATGCATCTGTGACAGGTAGATTGGTGAAGACGAGGTCAAGTAGGCTTTTCCCTCGTGTCGGTTCGCTCACCACCTGCCGCAGGCCCAGTCTGGCAGCTATTTCCTTCACGACTTGGCCAGCTCGGTCAGTAGTGGTGCTACCGAGCTACTCTTGTTGATGGACATTGAAGTCCCCCACCCAGAGTACATTCTGTGCCCTTGCTACCCTTAATGCTTCCTCCAAGTGGTGCTCAACATGGAGGAGGACTGATTCATCAGCTGAGGGAGGGCGGTAGGTGGTAATCAGCAAGAGGTTTCCTTGCCCATGTTTGACCTGATGCCATGAGATTTCATGGGGTCTGGAATCAATGTTGAGGACTCCCAGGGCCACTCCCTCCTGACTGTATATCACTGTACCGCCACCTCTGGCAGGTCTGTCCTGCCGCTGGGACAGGACATACCCAGGGATGGTGATGGAAGTGTGTGGGACGTTGGCTGAAAGGTATGATTCTGTGAGTATGGCTATGTCAGGCTGTTGCTTGACTAGTCTGTGGGACAGCTCTCCCAATTTTGGCACAAGTCCCCAGATGTTAGTGAGGACAATTGAATACAAAAACAATGAAGTCATGGTAAACCTTTACAAATCACTGGTTGGGCCTTAGCTGGAGTATAGTCTACAGTTCTGGGCACCAGACTTTGGGATGTCAAGGCCTTGGAGAGGGTACAGAGGAGGTTTACCAGGATGATATGAGGGATGAGGAACTTCAGTTATGTGGAAAGATTGGAGAAGCTGGATTGTTCTCCTTCGAACAGAGAAGGATAAGGGAAGACCTAATAGTGGTATTCAAAGTAATGAGGGATTTTGATTGAGCGATTGGGGAGAAACTTTCCTCTGGCACGTGGGTCAGTAACCAGAGGTCATAGATTTAAAATAATTGGCAAAAGAGCCATAGGGGAAATTAGGAGAATTTTTTTCACATAGAGGGTTGTTAAGATCTGGAACGCACTTTCTGAAAGGATGATGGAAACAGATTCCATAGGATCTTTCAAAGGCAATTGGACATGAACTTGAAGAGGACTAATTTGCAGGATTATGGGGAAAAAGCTGGGGTGTGGGATTAAATTGGATAGCTCTTCCAAAGAGGCATGTCGGTCCTAATGGCCTCCTTCTGTGCTGTAAAATTCTATAATCTATGATTCTATGATGGTGTGGACCGGGATGTGGCTGATGTGACTGAGCTGGAAGGGCGGTGGCTTCTTTCTTCCATCTCCTCCTCAGTGGCAGGAAATAAAAATGAACAGATGTTATAATGTCACACGGCGACTGTGACAGTTCCTCTGTAGTTTCTGAAGGTGCCCGATCATGTTTCTTCCTACTGTGTTTCTGCTCCCAATCCATTATTCAGGCAAGCTGCAGATGGTCTAAACAAACCTACAAGGCTATGGACCAAGTGCTGGAAAGTGGGATTAGGCTGGGTAGCTGTATTTCAACCGACACAGACACGGTGGGCCGAATGGCCTCCTCCTGTGCCGTAAATTTTCTATGTTTCTATGTTCTAAACCTGCAGCTGGCTCTCCTACATCTCTCTCTGCAGCAAGTAGCAACTGTGGCTCAGCAATGGCACTCTCGCCTCTGAGTCAGAGAAGGTTGTTGTTTCAAGTCCCACTCCAGAGATTTGAGCACATGATCTGGGCTGACACTCCAGTGTCTGGGGGAGTGCTGAACTGTCGCAGGTGCCATCTTTCAGATGAGACGTTAAACCAATACCCCATCTGCCCTCTCGGGTGGACGTAAAAGATCCCATGGCATTTTGTCGAAGAAGAGCAGAGGAGTTCTCCCGGTGTCCTGGCCAATATTTATCCCTCAACTAACACCATTGAAAAGAGATATCTGGTCACTTATTTCATTGCTGTTGTGGGACCTTGCTGTGCACAAATTGGCTGCTGCATTTCCTACATTACAACAGTAACTACACTTCAAAAGTACTTAATTGGTTGTAAAGCACTTTGGTTCGTCCTGAGGCCATGAAAAGCGCTACAGAAATGCAAGTCTTTCTTTCTTTCATTGCTCCCTAAGATCGCCAAGGCTTCTTCCTCAGGAGAGTCGGACTTCTAAGGGTCTGAGAAGTGAAGAAGACAAAAATATTACCGTCAGTCTCGGCCAGTCTTTCATTTCAACAGTTTGACACATCGGGGCTAATTTTTGTCTACGTAATGCCCTGTCTTGGGGCATGATCGCGACAGAAAAGTTCTGGAAATCAGGCAGAAGTCACTTACAGCGGATTCCTGATTTACTGGTTTAAGGCACAGCTCCATCTTCTGGTTGGGCCTTGAGTTGGTGCCGGTAGCTTCTGCCCATTACTGTATGTAAAAGGGGGCGGGGAAGTGTTTCCCACACCAGTGGATGCAGGGGAGTGCGGAGTGGGGAATTTTAACCTCCCAGTACGGGCAGGACAGTAGTGGGGTCGGGTTAAATTCTTAAAAATGTGTAAGCCAACCCCAACCCGCCGCGAATGCGACTACTTCTGCTTTAACTGGGGCAGGTTGGGGGGGGCAGACGAGTAACCCACTCCGATAATTATAATATGTTAATGAGGCTCCGCGCCTCAGATTTTAGCAGCCGTTTGAAGTTAACGGCTGAGGGCCGGTTCCCCAGGGCTGGGAAAACCCGACAGCTAAAGGGAGGCGAGAAATGCCGTATCCATCAGGTAAGTGCTTTTCCAGCATTGCTTGTGAGCCAGGAGGAGCAGGAGTGCTTCCCCCGACCCCTCAGCTAACTTACTGCAATCTGTCTCCCTCCTTGCAATTGGCTGATCCTCCCCCCTGCCCCCCCCCCCCCCGCAATCTTCTGAACCCCCTGTGATCCCTGCACCCCCTCCCCACTGCGATCGGCTGACCCCCTCGCGATTCGATGTCTCCTCCCCGCCTAGGATCTCTCCCTTCCCCCGTGAACTCTCCCTCCCTCCTCGCCGGTCCCCAGTTGTGTCCTTCCAAGGCAGGCCTTCCCACCTGGCAGCCGGCCAGCCTCTCAGTCTGGCCAGCTGTGGGCAGGAAATGGAGAAAAACAATTCAAATGAGGTCCTGCCCTTAAATAGCTCCAAAGATTCTGCCTTTCCTTGGAACAGCAGCACCAGAGAATTCTCTACTCAGTCTCCTCAGGTGGCTTCACCAGTGGAAGAATGTCAGCAGGCCAAGGTTGTGGCGATTTTAAGCCCAGAGAACCAGCTGTTGCTCATTCATCTCAGGACTCAGCGACCCTGAGAGGAGGACCACCTCCATCTGAAGAGGCTCACAAGCATTTGGAGCCCCACTCGAGATCTCAACTCCAGGCCCTCACTCTTTTACAGTGATACATATTAGGTGAATCCTAGGGCAGAAATGATGGAGTTTAGCATTGATGACATCATCCAGGCCTAAAGGCTTTATTTGCATGGCTGCATTCTTGCTAGGGGTGGCCTCATCATCCTCTTGCCCTCACTTGCTGCACAATTTACAGTAGAATTCAAATGGTTCACAAAACCAGTGGATTCAGTCTAAGCTCCAAATTCTGCCACTCCCTCAGATAGATCCGGGGGTGCAGACTAATGAAATACAATTGAGACAAACATCAACTTTGTGTGTTTTGCACTATTTGCACTGCAAGAACGCTGGATTTAGGGGCCTGCAAATCCCCAGGAATAAATGTGTTGGATCGCAAAGAAAATGCTCTGTTAAACAATTTGAAACATATCCTTCGGCACTAGTTGTTGGAACAGTTGGATTTCAGGAGAATTGTTGTTGACAGGTTTGCTCTCAATTCCTTTTCTGTTTTTCCAGAGGGCAACTATCCTTATCCCAGCTCTTAGAGAACTAGATTGTTCGGGAAGCCTGCTATCCCATATATCCAAGGTGGCAAGGGAGACTCATCGGAAGCGATTTTAACCTAATGCACAAGGTGGGAAACCCATGGGATCGGGTAGATGGAGGGTAATGGAGAGTAAAATCAGGCAGGATGTAAAACCAGCGTTATACCCGATCAAATAGGTTAAAATTGCCCCCATAGAGATTCTAGTAACATTTTGGAAAGGCCTGCTCAGTGCTTTTGTTCCCTTACACAACCTCACCAAAACTGAATGTACGTAACTGTTCCTGCCTGCTGCAATACGACTGACACAGAAGCAATTTACCTACTTTGTCCCTGTGCTAACAACTCTGGTGAGTGAAGCAACCTATCTCTTTGCCCAGTGTGAGAGTAGGGCATCAAATTCTCTTCTGACATGAATTACCTCCTGGTGCTTCTCATCAAAACCACTCAGTTTCTGCCTATACTCTAGGAATGACAATCTGTCCACTTGGTTTTTTTGCCTGATTCATGATGGGTCCTCTCAATATCACTTTGAGGCTCCCCTACAGAGGCTTCTGAAGTTCTATTGGTTTTCTAAGTTCTAAACAAATCACATTTCATCTTTACAAATGACATCAAGTCTAAGTATCCAAAGGAGATGCATTGAAGCATCAGTGGTGGCATAGTGATGTCACATCACCTACCGAGATGGAGTATGTGTTATATTCTATTCTCAAATAGTCAGGGGATGGAGTGCACATGTGTTTGTGTTCTAGTCTGTGGGCTTAGGATTGTGAGATGAGTCAGAAGTACTGGAGTATGGTCAGAGACTGAAACCTTGCAAGAAATTCAAAATTGCATCCTGGTTCCCTTAAATGAATGCAATCAGCGTGTAACCAACCAGACATGCGACAGTGATCACTTACACTGTGGCTCTGATTTTAACCAGGGTGTGTTCGGGGTGGGCAGGGGGTGTGGCAGGAGGGAAACTGTTCAGACAGTTCAGTGTGAGGCCGGGGCCATTTTAATTCGCAGGAATCTTAAACTTAATTCAGAAACTTAACTGGACCAGCCATATAAATACTGTGGCTACAAGAGCAGGCCAGAGGCTGGATATTCTGCGGCAAGTGACTCACCTCCTGACTCCCCAAAGCCTTTCCACCATCTACAAGGCACAAGTCAGGAGTGTGATGGAATACTCTCCATTTGCTTGGATGAGTACAGCTCCAACAACACCCAAGAAGCTCGACACCATCCAGGTCAAAGCAGCCCACTTGATTGGCACCCCATCCACCACCCTAAACATTCACTCCCTTCACCACCGGCGCACTGTGAGTGCAGTGTGTACCATCAACAGGATGCACTGCAGCATCTCAACAAGGCTTCTTCAACAGCACCTCCCAAACCCGCGACCTCTACCACCTAGAAGGACAAGAGCAGCAGGCACATGGGAACAACACCACCTGCACGTTCCCCTCGAAGTCACACACCATCCCGACTCGGAAATATATCGCCGTTCCTTCATCGTCGCTGGGTCAAAATCCTGGAACTCCCTTCCTAACAGTACTGTGGGAGAATCTTCACCACATGGACTGCAGCGGTTCAAGAAGGCGGCTCACCACCACCTTCTCAAGGGCAATTAGGGATGGGCAATAAATGCCGGCCTCGCCAGCGACGCCCACATTCCATGAACAAATAAAAAACAAATCATTTGAAAACTGCAGAACTGCCTCCCGCCCAAAGCTGGCGGGAATGACGCCACAGCCTGGGAGTGGGAGCGGGAAATCAGACGGGAAGCCGCTGCCGCCACTGAGGACCCAAGGGAATGGTCCCCAGCATAAAGTTCATGTTGAAAGGGGGGGTCTCCAGAGAGCTGCTGGTGGTGGGAGGGAATCCTTGCAAAAATGTTTTTAAAAAATTTTCCTTGGCCTCTTTTAGCCACTCTGCTTTCTTCCAACAGGTTTCGCCTGCTGGTTTGGTGCTGTGTGGATAAAAATTGTATCGCGGCTCTGATTCAATCATCAGGACACTTCTTCAGCATCTTATGAAGGCCCGTTGCCTGCCTGGGGTAGGCGGCCCTTCTGAGCCTGAAATGTTCCTGGTTAATATGGCGGCAGGCAGAAATACATTGGGAACGCAGCCCGAACCCCCCCACAACCGCCACTTTAACTACCCGTTCATGCCGGGCGGGCTGGGTAGTTAAAATCGGGGCTTGGATATTCGCCCACAATGTGGATGATATGCATTTCCAGGGGTTTATGTGGGCAGTGCACTTTTTGCATGATTGCACCCATGTAGATCTAAATTCTCCTGCACACAATAACTGTGACTTCCTGAACTGAAAGGATTATCATTCCATGAATGTGCGGCTTGCCTGTGACCCTCTGCAGATGAATAGCTGCTTCCCAGGAAGCAGTGACAATGCCTTTATTTTAAAGAATTCCATTGTTCCCCCACTAGTTGACACAAAAAAGTGGCTTCCAGGGAACCAAGGGAATGGAACCTTCTGCAGTCCTGGCTCATGACAACACCATGAGGTATATGTGTCTATGAGATCATCATCGAACACACCACAGGCATGTTAAAGCAGAGATTCAGGTCCCTAGACAGATGATGGGCCTACTGAAATACAGCCCAGCCAAAGTTTCCCACATGCTGCATGCCACACAACATCACAGTACAATAAGATAGCACCCAGGGGAGGCAATGAGCAGCAGCAAAGAAATGACATAGAGGAAACAGAGGAGCATGAACACACGGCCACAAAACCACTTTCTTGAGGATTCCAACCATTCTTCCAACTTTTACCAGCCACCTTCACCTTTTGTTTACCTACCACAGGTATGGTGTGATTACCAAAGTAGAGAGGTGAATGTTTGTGATTGAAAAGGGTTTGCAGCCCTTACATTGGTAGAAGTGAGTGAAAATATCACTTTCAAGCTATTCTTCACTCTCAGCTCCTCTCCTGAAGGTACTGATTTGTGCTGATATTTGATTTACCTTCCAACACCATTGCACTAATGACACCAGCTATGAAGATGGTGTTAAGACAACAAAGAGAGTGGTCAGAGGTCCAGCATTGAGCAAAGCAAGAAACTTTGTGAGGAGCAACTGTTTCAATATGGGTGCACCAGTAAGTCTCACTTTGCTGGACATGTTGGAGGAGTAAGAGGAACAGTAGAGGACATCCAAAGCCATAGGAGACAGACCACCAGTTCCCACTATTTTCCAAGGCAGCATGTCTCCCCAAAACGACAGAGCTACCTCAGCTAAGAGGAATGAGTAAAGAGGTCAACATTAGTGGAAAAAGTGGAAATGGCGCTCAACTATTTTAGTCACAGCAATAGACTTGGCAAGGATCAGACAGTTTATGGTTCACCGCTAAATTACCTAGGACATAGGTGCCCTGTTGTGATTAAATTCAGCACTTGGTCCAACAGCTGACAGAGTTTTGCAAAAGATGTGACATTCCCAAATTATAGGATTTCATTGATTACACCCATTTGCCTGTTCCACCATTTACGTAACACCCTGTAGCATTCATAAACAGAAAAGGATACCAGTCTATGAATGTCCAAAAAGCATGTGTCCACCACTAACTCATCCTGCATTTGCCGGTTTCAGAGAGTGCCCATAACATTCCAGTTTGGAGGGTTCCCAATAAGTCTGGTCTGTTTGCGATTCAGCTGCCACTCGGCATATGCAGAACCTGATAGTCCTATGTCCATGCTGGAAATAGTGTGTGCTGTTCTGAGTGTGGAGCCATGCTTACTTTCAGAAGCTGATCCAGAGGCAGATACAGGTAAGGGAAATGGCAATGACTTGAGAGCCCCTCACCTCTTCCTGTGACTTTGCTGGATGTCAATTACTTACAGCAGTCACTGATCTTCTTGAGCATAGACCATTGCAGTGCCATCAGGTCTCTGGAATGTGTCTGTAAACCTGTTGACATTGCCTATTGCCTGTTGACATTGGGGTTGTTCTCCTTGGAACAGAGAAGGTTGTGAGGAGATTTGATAGAGGTATTCAAAATCATGAAGGGTCGAGACACAGTAGATAGAGAGAAACTGTTCCCATTGGCAGAAGGGTCAAGAACCAGAAGACATAGATTTAAAGTGATTGGCAAAAGAACCAAAGGTGACATGAGGAAAATCTTTTTTACACAGCGAGTGGTTAGGATCTGGAATGCACTGCCCGAGGGGATGATGGAGGCAGATTCAATCATGGCCTTCAAAAGGGAACTGGATAAGTACTTGAAAGGAAAAAAATTGCTGGGCTACGGGGATAGGGCGGGGGAGTGGGACTAGCTGGATTGCTCTTGCGCAGAGCGGGCGCAGACTCGATTGGCTGAATGGCCTCCTTCCCTGCTGTAACCTTTCTATGATTCTATGATTCTATTATTGTGACTTGGATTTTGGAGCCCAAAACCTCAAAAGCACCAGTGAGAATATTACTGAGAGATGCTCCAACTGTGTTTGCCACCTGCATGCCTGAGATCTCGCCTGCAGACGCCATTATTGCTGTATGTTCTTTAATGGCAGTCTGCAGCGCAGAAAGTTCTTGTAGAACAACATTACCCAACTCTGCAAGGAGCATGATACCCCCATTCATACTCCTGAATTATTCCCCATTTCTTAGCTGGCCCTATAAGGATCAAATCACAAAGAGGTTAACAGGAAATTGGTGTTGTCAGCTTTTGCTCAGCTCCTACCTTTGCCCTTCACATGCCATTGAGAAGTGTCTCATCCTGTGCTTTCTTTGAACCAGAGTACATGTCTCCAGGCTAGTACCTGCTTCAGCTCATAATGACACTCAATGCTGTGGTGAGACTTGTTGCTGCAAGATCTGACTTGCTACTCTGTATATCTGTAAGCAAAAGAAAAGGGCACCCGATTAAGCACAGACAATACATGGGGGATTTTTGTGGTGCACCACAGCCATTGCTTCACATCTGCTGAAATATAATAAATGGACATGGTATGCAATTTTAATTACGCAAACCAGCAGTGCATTTTTTCTTCTGACGTGCACTTTACCTAATCCATGTACCACGATTCAGCTGACTATCTCCATTATTGCCTCTTCAAAGTGGGGGAGGGTTTGACCTGCTGAGTTGCGCCACCTGTCAGCACTGGTTGCCTTTTGCTGTAAGCCACTTTTATCTGTAAGAAGAATAATATGCATCATATGAGTGGATATTTTGTGTTGTATGTTTTAGGCTACAGCGGTTTTGTTTGAGAGCTGACAAAGTGCATTATAAGTGTCCGCTGTAAATGAATAATTATAGTTAGTCTTCAGTCCGTCTGAGATTCATCTTTCTAGCTGATCTTTTTTGAATCCTTCTGTGCTAGTTCTCAGCCATGTTCATTACTGCCTTTGTGCTGTAATTGCCTTAAAGCTGTTGACTATCACCTGCAAATCGGCATCACTGAATCTGGGCTTTCCAGGAAGTATTTCTTTTCACAGAGAGTCATTGATCTCTGGAACACATTACCACAATGTTTGGTAAGTATGGATTCACTGCAGCTGCTCAAAAGGGAGCTGGATAAGTTAGTGAGAGCGGAGGACACCTCAAGTTATAGAGGTTAGGTGAGGGGTAGGTGGGATTACTGATATCAGTTACTGCAGTCTCCTGCAGCTTTGCTTAATCGTCTTCGGGGGCCAGAGAGGAATTTCTTGGAATTTTTCCTAAATTGGCCTAAGGTTTTTTTTGTTTTACCTCTCAGGAGATTGCATGACCTGGAGATGGCACATAGACTGCGCCATGTCTGGATGTGACAGGCTGAATAGACTAGTTGAGGAGTGGGCACACCTAATTCAGTTGCTCTGGAACCAAATCATTTTACTTTCATGTTTTGTAAGCACATCCTCACGGTCGGCTCCACTCACATGACAAGTTCATCTGTGGCTGTAAATAGTTGAAAGTAATCCATTTCCTTGTATCATAGAATCATAGAATCATAGAAAGTTACGGCACAGAAGGAGGCCATTCGGCCCATCGTGTCCGTGCTGGTCGAAAAGAGCTATCCAACTTACTCCCACTTTCCAGCACTTGGTCCGTAGCCCTGTAGATTATGGCACTTCAAGTGCACATCTAAGTACTTTTTAAATGAGTTGAGGGTTTCTGCCTCTACCACCCTTTCAGGCAGTGAGTTCCAGACCCCCATCTCCCTCTGGGTGAAAATAGAATCATAGACAGTTACGGCACAGAAGGAGGCCATTTGGAGACCCAAGGAGATCATTGTATGTAGCTATGGTTTTCTTATGATATATTTTATATATATATCCCTTTGTGTATTTGTGATTCTTTTCTCTAATCCTGCTTGCACTTTTTTCTCCAACAATCTCTGAGTGCATCTGTGGTTCTGTGTCCATCATTGTGGTTGAAAGCACCTCTGTAGAGAGAATTTTGACTCTGTTTCTCAGGTAGAAATTGAGCGGAACAAGAATTAAATAAAAAGCGGTGAGTTTTTTAACTCCCCGTGGCCATTTCAACACTGTTGTTTTCTCCGGCAGTCGAAGCACCAGCTTGACTCAGAATTCTGCAAACGGGATACACTAGTAGAGACTTTCCCTCCCTCCAATTCAACCCCCAGCACTTACCTTTATAGGCATCAATCTTAGCCAAGGCCTACAAAGCAAGTAGGTTTCTTCATATTTGAGACTCTTCTGCCCTTGCCACCTCTGGATTCTCCTGTTCCACAGTGGTGGGTTCCTTTTAGATGGGCAAAAGGGTAACTAGGGAGAGAGTAGGGCCTCTTAAGGATCAACAAGGTCATCTATGTGCGGAACCACAAGAGATGGGTGAGATCCTGAATGAATATTTCACATCGGTATTTACGGTTGAGAAAGGCATGGATGTTAGGGAACTTGGGGAAATAAATAGTGATGTCTTGAGGAGTGTACATATTACAGAGAGGGAGGTGCTGGAAGTCTTAACGCGCATCAAGGTAGATAAATCTCCGGGACCTGATGAAATGTATCCCAGGACGTTATGGGAGGTTAGGGAGGAAATTGCGGGTCCCCTAGCAGAGATATTTGAATCATCCACCGCTACAGGTGAGGTGCCTGAAGATTGGAGGGTAGCAAATGTTGTGCCTTTGTTTAAGAAGGGCGGCAGGGAAAAGCCTGGGAACTACAGACCAGTGAGCCTGACATCTGTAGTGGGTAAGTTGTTAGAGGGTATTCTGAGGGACAGAATCTACAGGCATTTGGAGAGGCAGGGACTAATTAGGAACAGTCAGCATGGTTTTGTGAGAGGAAAATCATGTCTCACGAATTTGATTGAGTTTTTTGAAGGGGTAACCAAGAAGATAGATGAGGGCTGTGCAGTAGACGTGGTCTACATGGACTTCAGCAAAGCATTTGACAAGGTACCGCATGGTAGGTTGTTACATAAGGTTAAATCTCATGGGATCCAAGGTGAGGTAGCCAATTGGATACAAAATTGGCTTGACGACAGAAGACAGAGGGTGGTTGTAGAGGGTTGTTTTTCAAACTGGATGCCTGTGTCCAGCGGTGTGCCTCAGGGATCGGTGCTGGGTCCGCTGTTATTTGTTATTTATATTAATGATTTGGATGAGAATTTAGGAGGCATGGTTAGTAAGTTTGCAGATGACACCAAGATTGGTGGCATTGTGGACAGTGAAGAAGGTTATCTAGGATTGCAACGGGATCTTGATAAATTGGGCCAGTGGGCCGATGAATGGCAGATGGAGTTTAATTTAGATAAATGTGAGGTGATGCATTTTGGTAGATCGAATCGGGCCAGGACCTACTCCGTTAATGGTAGGGCGTTGGGGAGAGTTATAGAACAAAGAGATCTAGGAGTACAGATTCATAGCTCCTTGAAAGTGGAGTCACAGGTGGATAGGGTGGTGAAGAAGGCATTCAGCATGCTTGGTTTCATTGGTCAGAACATTGAATGCAGGAGTTGGGATGTCTTGTTGAAGTTGTACAGGGCATTGGTGAGGCCACACTTGGAGTACTGTGTACAGTTCTGGTCACCCTATTATAGAAAGGATATTATTAAACTAGAAAGAGTGCAGAAAAGATTTACTAGGATGCTACCGGGACTTGATGGTTTGACTTACAGGGAGAGGTTAGACAGACTGGGACTTTATTCCCTGGAGAGTAGGAGGTTAAGGGGTGATCTTATAGAAGTCTATAAAATAATGAGGGGCATAGATAAGGTCGATAGTCAAAATCTTTTCCCAAAGGTAGGGGAGTCTATAACGAGGGGGCACAGATTTAAGGTGAGAGGGGAGAGATACAAAAGGATCCAGAGGGGCAATTTTTTCACTCAAAGGGTGGTGAGTGTCTGGAACGAGCTGCCAGAGGCAGTAGTAGAGGCGGGTACAATTTTGTCTTTTAAAAAGCATTTGGACAGTTACATGGGGAAGATGGGTATCGAGGGATATGGGCCAAGTGCAGGCAATTGGGACTAGCTTAGTGGTATAAACTGGGCGACATGGACATGTTGGGCCGAAGGGCCTGTTTCCATGTTGTAACTTCTATGATTCTATGATTCTATGGCAGGAATTCTGCCGGTAGCCCACCCTGCATGTGAAATGAACCCCGAATCAGAAAAATGGGTCAGAGTCACGGTGAGGTTGAAGGTGCAGGCAGAAATCTACTCCATCCGAAGAGGAGAATCCTACCCTTAATGTATTTCTTGAAGATCTTAACTTAGAGGTAGTTGGGTGCTTTACTGTTACATTGGGTCTCCGGCGATGTGTCCAGCTCCTTCCCCAATTCCTGCGCCCGCCCGCCAGCTTCGGGTGGGAGACAGATCAGCTGTATTAAAATGAGGCCCAGGAGTTAAAACGGCCCAGGAGGACAAATCTGAACCTGCCCCAGGTTAAAATCGGGGCCAAAGATCTTTATAGGTGGGAGTGCAGGTAGAAAAGATCACAAAAAGTCAAATGGGATTCTGGGTTTTAAATATGGGGCTGTGAGATGGTTTGGGGTACTTTTAATAAGCTGTTCTTACTTTCAAAGATCATTATGTGGAGATGCCGGTGATGGACTGGGGTTGACAATTGTAAACAATTTTACAACACCAAGTTATAGTCCAGCAATTTTATTTTAAATTCACAAGCTTTCGGAGATTTTCTCCTTCCTCAGGCAAATGTTTCAAGAGCTCCTTGAAGCCTACGCATTTATACATATTGAACAATACATGGTGTTTACAGACTGCCCCTGCAACTGCCCGTTGCCAAGGCAATCACCGTGTTCAGACAGAGAGGTGTTACCTGCAGAACCCCCGAATACACATTCAACAAAAAAACAAACAGGGAAAAAAAACAGAGAAAAAAAAACACAGAGAGAGGCAGAAACATCCGGAAGGCAGAGAGAGCCAGCAAATGACCCATTATATTAAAAACAGATAACATTTGTTCGCTGGTGGGGTAACGTGTAGCGTGACATGAACCCAAGATCCCGGTTGAGGCCGTCCTCATGGGTGCGGAACTTGGCTATCAATTTCTGCTCGACGATTTTGCGTTGTCGTGTGTCTCGAAGGCCGCCTTGGAGTACGCTTACCCGAAGGTCGGTGGATGAATGTCCATGACTGCTGAAGTGTTCCCCGACTGGGAGGGAACCCTCCTGTTTGGCGATTGTTGCGCGGTGTCCGTTCATCCGTTGTCGCAGCGTCTGCATGGTCTCGCCAATGTACCATGCTCTGGGGCATCCTTTCCTGCAACGTATGAGGTAGACAACGTTGGCCGAGTCACAGGAGTATGAACCATGCACCTGGTGGGTGGTGTCATCTCGTGTGATGGTGGTATCTGTGTCGATGATCTGGCATGTCTTGCAGAGGTTACCGTGGCAGGGTTGTGTGGCGTCGTGGACGCTGTTCTCTTGAAAGCTAGGTAGTTTGCTGCGAACGATGGTCTGTTTGAGGTTGGGTGGCTGTTTAAAGGCGAGTAGTGGAGGTGTGGGGATGGCCATAGCGAGGTGTTTGTCCTCATTGATGACATGTTGAAGGCTGCGGAGAACATGGCGTAGTTTCTCCGCTCCGGGGAAGTACTGGACGACAAAGGGTACTCTGTTGGTTGCGTCCCGTGTTAGTCTCCTGAGGAGGTCTATGCGATTTTTTGCTGTGGCCCAATGTGTATTCGGGGGTTCTGCAGGTAACACCTCTCTGTCTGAACACGGTGATTGCCTTGGCAACGGGCAGTTGCAGGGGCAGTCTGTAAACACCATGTATTGTTCAATATGTATAAATGCGTAGGCTTCAAGGAGCTCTTGAAACATTTGCCTGAGGAAGGAGAAAATCTCCGAAAGCTTGTGAATTTAAAATAAAATTGCTGGACTATAACTTGGTGTTGTAAAATTGTTTACAATTGTCAAAGATCATTGTTAGCGGACTTGGTCCTCCTTAGGATCCATATATCTGCCCACGCAGAGAACTTTTGTCCTAAAAACTCACACAGACCCTAGTTTGTGAACGGAACCGGCACTGGAAGACAGAAATACCAACGCACAAGACTTGAATTAATTTCTTGCTCCAAATTGAATCACTAAATTTATTTATAGTCATTTTAACAAGTAAAAGCACATACAGAACAGCACAATTAGTCACAATGATTAGTTACTAACAGCCAGATCTTTGATGATGCACTCTGCTCCTTCAGGTGTAAAAAATAAATAAGTAATTTTCCAACTTTATGCTCCCAATGCAGAATCTCATCCATTCAGAGTGCATATTGGGAATCCGGGCATGATTTTCCAACCATCTAAATTGAGGCCCTGAAAATCATGCACCGAACGTGACTGAATTTCCACCATACGCATTCAGCAGGCAAGGTTGGAAAATTAAAGTCTTTTGCACTGGAAGCCTGTCTCTCACTTCAGTGCTGGCATCGCAGCAGTTCCTGGAGACTCTCCCTCTTCCTTTTTGTCCAGGAGCCCTCAAGCCTGATGTTCACATAACCTATTTCTCTTTGATTTACTCAGAGATCACAACAAATTCAATCAGGAATACAGATCTATCTTATAGATCTCATAGTTTGCTCATCTGCTTTCTGACAGTGCCTGTCCCAAAGTGAATTGAATATGATTTTGCATGGAATAGGTGTCGTTCACACCTCGGGGACCTTGTTCCCCGGCTCAATTGGTGCATCAAACCAGTCTGAGGATAACGAACAAAGGGCCAGAACTTGCGCACAGTGGCGCGGCAAGGCTCTCCGCACATCCTGCGAGATAAAGGAATGAATATACTTACTGCGGGGTCCGCGACGTCAACCTCCTCCATCTTGAAGTTTTCTCAAGCTGTTCGTTGTCAAATCAACGTAAGTATGGGACAGACTGTGGGAATGGAGGCCACCCCCACAAAATCTGTCAGGAAGAGAAGTTACGCCCACAAGCAGGCAAGTAGAAATCATTCATTTAAAGTAAACTTCTGTATGTCAGTGTAAATAAAAATTTAACATTTTTTTCATGAAAAGTCAAGCAAATAATTGAATTTAATTAAAGAGACAGAAGTTTAAAGTAAAAAAAATGTTTAACTTTATAATTTTTAAGTTTTTTATAATGAAATGATCAAAAAATATTAAAATCAGAAGTAATATGACATTCCACATTTTTTAAATTTAATTTTTAGTTGTTTTGCAGTCATTAGGAGTCATCGTGCTTTTAACAAGTAGTGTAGAGCTGGTATTTTTCAGCGTACCTTTTGGTGGTGTGAGTATTTTCGTTCCAGCTGGGCAGGTGGGTAAGTTCACGATTTTTGAATGATTTCAGTGATTGAAACGTACCATGTCCCTTTAATTCACAGCTGTTAAACCGCCGGCGAACCAATGAGAGCAAGTTCATGATTTCCGGGTTTTAGTGCGCATTTATGAACTTGCTTCATTGATTCACCGGCGGGGAGAGGGGACGCCATTGAGGGACGACGTCTCGAAGTGAGTATTGAAGCAGTTCAGATGATCTGGCACCCATGTGACAAGACCCTGCCTTCGCTTTTACAAGTCTGTGATGCTGCCGTTAGGTCAGAAAACTATGGGCAGCGCATGCCCAAATCTCCCTGTAACCAACAATAACAAACCATAAAATCACCCCATTCATTTATAAAATACATACACACATTTTATATATATTTAGATAGATAGATAGATAGATAGATAGATTTATCTTTTTATATATTTATTATTTTATACTTATATATACCCCTTAATATTTATATAGTGACATAATCAGTGAATGTGTCATAACATCATTTGTTATAAAAGAAATATAGTTGAATTTGTACAAGACATTGTTTGGGCTACATTTAAATATTGCCTGTAGCTCTAGGTAACCCTTTATAAGGGCACAGTGTCTGCAGTGTGTACCATCCACAGGATGTACTGCAGCAACTCACCAAGGCTTCTTCGACAGCACCTCCCAAACCTGCGACCTCTACCACCTAGAAGGACAAGAGCAGCAGGCACATGGGATCAACACCACCTGCACATTCCCCTCCAAGTCACATACCATCCCGACTTGGAAATATATCGCCGTTCCTTCATCGTCGCTGGGTCAAAATCCTGGAACTCCCTTCCTAACAGCACTGTGGGAGAACCGTCACCACACGGACTGCAGCGGTTCAAGAAGGCGGCTCACCACCACCTTCTCAAGGGCAATTAGGGATGGGCAATAAATGCCGGCCTCGCCAGCGACGCCCACATCTCATGAACGAATAAAAAAAATAAGAAAGACATTAGAGCCAGGAAAAGGGCAAAGAGGTGCTAGAATGATTCCAGGAATGAGCAGTCATAGTTATTAACAAAAGTTCAAAAAATTCTCCTTTTTCACTGGAGCAGAGAATGTTAAGGGGGGAACTTAATAGAGGTTTTCAAAATTCTGAAAGGTTTTGAGAGGGAATTGTGAAAGCTTGTATCCTTTAGTCGGCAAATCAGTAATGAGGGGGTACGGACAGAGGATTATCACTAGGAGGGGGAAGTTTGAAGATTTTTTTTCAGAAAAAAAGGTTGTTAGAAGATGGAATTCTTTACTACAAGTGGCTATTGAGACAGAGACAGTAGGGGTAATTTTCCAGGTTTTTGGTACCAGCGAGGAACCTTTCCGGAAGTGAAAAGTCAGATAATGAAGCCTTATGACATCACTTAAAAGAGGATGGGTTAAGTATGTATAAAAAGAAGAATATGGGATAAAGGGGAGGGAAATGGGATTGGACAATCTGGGACAGATTTTCCTCTTTTGCATTTAGGCACAAATAATATCCAGCAGAGCACATAGAGGAAAATTGGGTGGTACCTGTAGCCTAAAGCCCAGGACCTGTCTGGAGAAAATTACCATGGTGATTGAGTGCTGCCCGTCTCTAAAGAAGGTTGGAAAGGAGCTAATCTACAACTCCAGGCTAGTATCAAAGGAAAAAACATGTATTTGTAAAGTACCTTTCATGTCCTCAGGACATCTCAAAACACTTCAGAGGAAATTAATTACTTTTGAAGTGTAGTCACTGTTGTATTGTAGGCAAATGTGACTGCTAATTTGCGGACAGCACTACCCCACAAACAGTAATGAAATAAATGTCTGGTTAATCCATTTTTGGCACTGTTGTTTGAGGGATAAATGTTGGCCAAGACATCAGGAGAATGTCATGTTCTTCTTTGAATCGTGCCATGGGATCTTTTACGTCCTCATGAGCAAACAAATGGAGTTTCGGTTTGACATCCCATCCGAAAGACAGCATCGCTGATAATTGAGACTACCTTAGCACTGAAATGTCAGCCTAGATTATATGCTCAAATCCTAGATTGGGTTGTGAATTTACAACCTTCTAACTCTGAGGTTAGAGTACCACCAATGGTGACACTTGTACCCATCATTGCTGCTTTTTCTTCCCTCCATGAATTTGTCACATAGTCAGGCATTATGAAAATGGGAAACTTTACAGGTACCAGAATGTCACAGTTGTGTTTACGTGACATTTTGTTACAAGGTGTGTGTTGATAGCGATAAATGTTTGTCCCTATTGTGCATCGGTAAATATAAGAACATAAGGACATGTGAAATAAGAGCAGGAGTAGGCCATATGGCCCCTTGAGCCTGCGTCGTCATTCAGTAAGATCATGGCTGGTCTTCTACCTCAACTCCACTTTCCCGCACTATCCCCATATCCGTTGATTCCCTTAGTGCCCAAGAATCTATCAATCTCAGTCTCAAATATGGTTGATGACCACCAAGTTGCAGGGCTTGAAGGTGCGTTGCCTTCCACCTCACAGCACATAACAGCACTCCTCCACCTGTAGCAAGCAGAAACCCAGGAACATCCACTCCGGCAAGATCTGAGTTAGAGCTAGCAAATGGCAGAAGAACATGAAGGAGTTGGTCAGAGGGCAGCTCATGGCCACCCTCAGCTTCCAAGTTCTGGGACTGGTGCCGCCCATGATCTGAGCACTGTCGATCATGGAGTCCTTTGAGAATGTATGAAGTAAACTGCGAGGTGTGATGGCTGGGATGGAGAAGCCCACTACCAGTAACTGCGTGGTAAATGTTTGACCATTTCCCAGATCTGCAGTCCCACTTGGATCATGTGGTGCCTCTGGGGCTATTTCCAGGGGAGCCCCCGCCCCCCCCCCCCCCTTAACATCAGTCAGCCATGTCACGGCCTTGTTGCTATTCAGTGGGAAAGGAGATGAAAGTGCTTTCCATGGTGACCAATGCATCAGTCATCAGTCTGATTTTGCAGTGCTAGCCCGGAATTACCCATAGAAATAACAATTGAGGACAATGGTATCCTTCGCAGCCACTGGCAATCCCATCCATATGTTGAAAGTTGGCAGAAGGTGTCCTTGCTACAGATGGTAAAGCTCTGTAACTGACTCCCTGCTGATCCTGAGTAAGCTGAGACAGTTGTCCTCAATCATTGGCAGATAGGCATGCTAAAGTCTGCACATATGGACTGGTGGCTGCTGATCTCCCAGGCATGTTTTCTGTCATCTTGCACCACTTCAAACATTAAATACAGTATTTGGGACAAAGCAAACTGACCATAAGAAGTAGATAAAAATTGGCCCTCCAAAAATTGTTGCAAAAATATATACATTATTAATAAAAATGTGAGACGTTTAGATTAAATCTCTAATTAAAAACCCAGTACTAAAATATACTGTAAAGATTGCAACGACAAAGAAAAAAGAATGCCTGTGGAAACTTAAGAGCTCCTTTGCATGTGGAGCTTCCTTTGCTCCCAATCTAAATGGGTAAACAACGAAAGGCAACAAACCAGTGCAAAAGCCACAGAATTTTTAATTTAAATATTTTTTGCATTAAAAATGAAGTTATAGCACAAAATAGTACGTATGTAAGGCCCTCTATCTTTCAATTTCAGTAAGGTATGGAGCATTTTTATCCAATCACATTGCTCAAAATTGCTGTAATTTTACTATATTGGGCCAACCTCTGCTGCAGGTCCTGGACTTTCTGTGAGCAATGCCATGGAAGATCTGCTAGTTTATCTGCTTGTACAACTGCTGTCCTAAAAAGTGACATTTTCAATATTTGATTATTCTACTTGAATTTTTTTCTGACTCAGCTTATTCAACAAAATATCCTTTATTTGTAATCATGTTTGTTATCTTCAATATTAGGTTGTATTCCCTTGCATTTTTCAATATTAAATCCCACTTGTGATTAATTTGTAGATCTCTTTCAATTTTATCACTGTTCTTTTAACATTATACTTTACCCATATAATTTGATTTGATTCATCGTCATTTGCAAACTTAAACAAATACTTTTAACTCCTAATATACTGTGGATGAACTATCTCATCTGGATACTATTGAATTGCAGGCATCACCAATGAGACGGTTCCCCCTTTCTGGTTTAACTTGTAAAAATGCATCCAAAATCAACCTGATAGAATGGTTACGGCACAGAAGGAGGCCATTCGGCCCATCGACCCAATTCCGGGCCAATTGTTAGGCATGTGGGAGTTAAATTGGTTAACCCTTGAAAACGGGGGCTGGGATCGCGATGTGTGATTAACCAGCACCCATTGATTGAGATGCAGGCAGCACATAACACGTTAGCACTACTTAAAGGCTACTTGCACCTCTTTAAGGAGAGGTGCACTGTGGCTGCAGGAAGTGTTGTAATTCATTTGCCAACTAACTCTGTGCTGCAGGATCGTGAGGAATGGCTGTGCCTGCGAGAGAGTGTGAACCAAGGTTCTCAGATGGTGCACCAAAGGCCTTGGTGGAAGAGGTGGAGGCACGGAACGGCATCCTTTATCCGCAGGGGGCAGGAAGCCGTCCAGACATATGCTGAAGAGGCAGTGAGAGGAAGTCGCACACAAGGTCAGTGCCAGGAGCATAGCTCCATGAACATGGATGCAGTGCAGGAAGAAGTTCAATGATTTGACATGAGTGATCAAGATGAGTGAGTTCAACTGTCTTGTGGCGTATCCTACCAACTGCAACACTAGCCTCATCCACTGCTCCATGCACTACACACCACATCACCCACCTACCAACAAACCCTTGCAATCAGTACGCAACTCTTCAAATCAGATGCTTCATCTCACCCTCACACTTTACCACTCTTGCAAGCTGCACACCCATAACTCACAGGTCACACACACTGACATCTATTCAACCATGACAGCCACATGACCCAAACATCTTGCAGAACACTCACTGACACACTTCCCTTGTTCTTGCAGGAGAAGGTAGCGCATAACAGGAGGCAGCAAAAAGAACTAGAGGAGGACAGGCACACCGACACATCCTAACTCCCATGGAGGAGACGGTGCTGGCCGTGATTGGAAGGGCCATCGCTGAGGCCGTGGCCACCGGCGGTGCTGGAGGTATCGATGATGAGGGTCTCTGCGTACCTAATCCCCCTTCTCACTTCCCACTTCTCCCTCATCCCACAATCTTTTATGACGCACATGTGGTAGATGGTGTGAGCACGCACTTCTTACTCGAGGAGAAAGGATACCATAAGACTATAAGACCATAAGAGATAGGAGCAGGAGTAGGCCATTCGGCCCCTCGAGCCTGCTCCGCCATTTAATGAGATCATGGCTGATCTGATTTTTACCTCAACTCCACTTTCCCGCCTTTTCCCCATATCCTTTGACTCTCTTGCCGATCAGAAATTTGTCCAACTCAGCCTTGAATGTATTCAATGACTCAGCCTCCACAGCTTTTGGGATAAAGAATTCCAAAGATTCACGACCCTCTGGGAGAAGAAATTCCTCCTCATTCTGAGACTATGCCCCCTAGTTTTAGATTCCCCCATGAGGGGTAACATCCTCTCAGCATCTACCCTATTGAGTCCCCTCAGAATCTTGTATGTTTCAATAAGATCTCCACTCATTCTTCTGAACTCCAATGAGTATAGACCCAACCTGTTCAATCTTTCCTCATAAGACAACCCTTCCATACCCGGAATCAACCTAGTGAACCTTCTCTGAACGGCCTCCAATGCAAGTATGTCCTTCCTTAAATAAGGGCACCAGAACTGTACGCAGTACTCCAGGTGTGATCTCACCAGCACCCTGTACAGTTGTAGCATGACTTCCCTGCTTTTATACTCCATCCCCCTTGAAATAAAGGCCGATATTCTGTTTGCCTTCCGGATTACCTGCTGCACCTGTATGTTGACTTTTTGTGTTTCATGTACGAGGACACCCAGATCCCTCTGTACCGCAGCATTTTGTAGTATTTCTCCATTCAAATAATATTTTGCTTTTTTATTTTTCCTCCCAAAGTGGATGACTTCACATTTTCCCACATTATATTCTAACTGCCAAATTTTTGCCCATTCGCTTAACCTGTCAACATCCCTTTGCAGACACTTTGTGTCCTCATCGCAACTTGCTTTTCCACCTATCTTTGTATCATCAGCAAATTTGACCACAAGACACTTTGTTCCTTCATCCAAGTCATTGATATATATTGTAAATAGTTGAGGCCCGAGCACTGATCACTGCAGCACTCCACTAGTTACAGATTGCCATTTTGAAAATGACCCTTTTATCCAGACTCTTTGTTTTCTGATAGTTAGACAATCCTCTATCCATGCCAGTATATTACCCCCAACACCATGAGCTCTTATCTTGTGCAGTAATCTTTTATGTGGCACCTTATTGAATGCCTTTTGGAAATCCAAATATACTGCATCCATTGGTTCCCCTTTATCCACCCTGCCCTGCAAAAGACAAGGCTGAAGCGTTTGCAACCATCTTCAGCCAGAAGTGCCGAGTGGATGATCCATCTCAGCCTCCTCCCGATATCCCCACCATCACGGAAGCCAGTCTTCGGCCAATTCGATTCACTCCACGTGATATCAAGAAACGGCTGAGTGCACTGGATACAGCAAAGGCTATGGGCCCCGACAACATCCCAGCTGTAGTGCTGAAGACTTGTGCTCCAGAACTAGCTGCGCCTCTAGCCAAGCTGTTCCAGTACAGCTACAACACTGGCATCTACCCGACAATGTGGAAAATTGCCCAGTTATGTCCTGTCCACAAAAAGCAGGACAAATCCAATCCGGCCAATTACCGCCCCATCAGTCTACTCTCAATCATCAGCAAAGTGATGGAAGGTGTCGTCGACAGTGCTATCAAGCGGCACTTACTCACCAATAACCTGCTCACCGATGCTCAGTTTGGGTTCCGCCAGGACCACTCGGCTCCAGACCTCATTACAGCCTTGGTCCAAACATGGACAAAAGAGCTGAATTCCAGAGGTGAGGTGAGAGTGACTGCCCTTGACATCAAGGCAGCATTTGACCGAGTGTGGCACCAAGGAGCCCTCGTAAAATTGAAGTCAATGGGAATCAGGGGGAAAACTCTCCAGTGGCTGGAGTCATACCAAGCACAAAGGAAGATGGTAGTGGTTGTTGGAGGCCAATCATCTCAGCCTCAGGGCTATGCTGTAGGAGTTCCTCAGGGCAGTGTCCTAGGCCCAACCATTTCAGCTGCTTCATCAATGACCTTCCCTCCATCATAAGGTCAGAAATGGGGATGTTCGCTGATGACTGCACAGTGTTCAGTTCCATTCGCAACCCCTCAGATAATGAATCAGTCCGAGCCTGCATGCAGCAAGACCTGGACAACATCCATGCTTGGGCTCATAAGTGGCAAGTAACATTCGCGCCAGATAAGTGCCAGGCAATGATCATCTCCAACAAGAGAGAGTCTAACCACCTCCCCTTGACATTCAACAGCATTACCATCGCCGAATCCCCCACCATCAACATCCTGGGGGTCACCATTGACCAGAAACTTAACTGGACCAGCCATATAAATACTGTGGCTACGAGAGCAGGTCAGAGGCTGGGTATTCTGCGGCGAGTGACTCACCTCCTGACTCCCCAAAGCCTTTCCACCATCTACAAGGCACAAGTCAGGAGTGTGATGGAATACTCTCCACTTGCCTGGATGAGTGCAGCTCCAACAACACTCAAGAAGCTCGACACCATCCAAGATAAAGCAGCCCGCTTGATTGGTACCCCATCTACCACCCTAAACATTCACTCCCTTCACCACCGGCGCACTGTGGCTGCAGTGTGCACCATCCACAGGATGCACTGCAGCAACTCGCCAAGGCTTCTTCGACAGCACCTCCCAAACCCGCGACCTCTACCACCTAGAAGGACAAGAGCAGCAGGCGCATGGGAACAACACCACCTGCACGTTCCCCTCCAAGTCACACACCATCCCGACTTGGAAATATATCGCCGTTCCTTCATTGTCGCTGGGTCAAAATCCTGGAACTCCCTTCCTAACATCATTGTGGGAGAACCGTCACCACACGGACTGCAGCGGTTCAAGAAGGCGGCTCACCACCACCTTCTCGAGGGTAATTAGGGATGGGCAATAAATGCCGGCCTTGCCAGCGACGCCCACATCCCGTGAACGAATAATAATTTTAAAAAATAGCGAGCATTCACCTGCACAATGGACTGTGTGGGGTCTCACATCAGCTGCACATTGAAGGAGTGAAATCCTTTTCTGTTCATGAATATGGCCGATGTGGAGTACGCATGGCAATATGCGTGTAGTCAATGACAACCTGCACCATGGGGAAGCCAGCAATGTGAGCAAACCCTCGCGCTCACTCATGCTGCTTGTCTCTGTCAAGAGGAGAATCTGTTTGAGTGCATACAGAGTCTCAGTGACCTCCCTTATACAGCAGTGCACTGCAAACTACGAGATGTTGCTTATATCTCCAGCAGCAACCTAAAAGGAGCCAGTGCCATAAAAATTAAGCACCACGGTTACCTTGACAGCCACAGGCAATGCTGTCCTTACCCTGCTCTGAGTTGTTTCTGCAGCAGATGACAAACCTCAGTCTTGACCTCTTTGGTGAACTGCAGCCATCGGATGCACTGGTTGCCGCTGAA